>NW_028230447.1:1184640-2384640 GCF_043228905.1 Azolla caroliniana
AGTGGATGTATATATATATGTGTGTGTGTGTATGCATGTATGTACGTATGTATGTGTATGTATGTGCATACATATCTATTTGCTCCCTTGGAACCACCACCTACAAAGCTCTGTCACGGAAAAATCTGTTTGTTGCTTCTACGTCCTCCTCTTCCTACACTTCATTCATTAATAACTCTTCTACCATGCCTCCACAACCCCCAACACACACACACACACACACACACTACTATGGTGCTTCTGCACAACTCGTGAACCAGGGGCCCCACCATTGATATATATACACATATAAAAACGTGGTGAAACTTGATGGACGCCATGTTACTATTATCAATGTTATGCACGAGGTTATAATTTGCGCCCCCCTTGAGAATCTCGTCATAAATTGTTTCCTTGTATCCATAATTAAATGTCCTCGCAATCCTCCGTGCCTTCCCAATGCATACTCGTCATATTCTCCACATTCCATTATATTAACATCCACGCGTCCTAGGGTCACAAAGTTCATCTGACTCGTTGGAGTATTCAATTCATAAGAGTTCACAATGGTGGTGTACTTGCAATTAAGAATTACACTCAACAACTACTGCAAATGTATAATGCAAGTACATACTTTGGTTCTCCCATCTAATATCGTCTACAATATGCTTAATTCAACTTAAAGATTATTTGTTCATTTCTAACCGCTAGTGGGTTTTCTCAACCTCCGCTTTGAGTTAAGATAATGGATTAAAAGGGTTAATGATGTTTAGTTGGATGGACAAATAAAGAAACCCACTATTGAATTCATTCATCGCAACTTGAATTGTATCTTTTACAACGTGAATAATTTTGGGGAAAAAGATAACTTTGCTCACTAAAACATTGAACTTGTTACTAGGAAATGTTTATAATGGGAACCAACTTTGTAAATGATTAAATACAATAATTCTCATCTAGAACCTTATAGATTTGTGGTATTCCTGGAGAAATCTATGAATAGGTTCTTCTTCTTCTTCTTTTAACACACATAAGTTTCTTGGATCATATACGGGAGATTACTATTTACTGCTTACTAATTTAACTCATGATTATTTCAACATTAAAGAATTCAATATAAAATTATACTTTATAAACATGCTTGACATTTACATCACACATTGTACTTTATATTATTTGGTTTACCGTAGGTTTCAAAAAATAGAAGACCTTCGATGGAAATCACCATTTATGTAAGGGCACTCACTTAAGTAAATATACTCCTTTTTTTATACAACTCCATAAAACATTTGTGTCTAGGATATCAAGATAAAATTCCCTAAAATTTGTCCTAATGGTTGGGTCAATAGTGATATTCTCTATCGAACATTAAGAGTTAATATAATAAACTAATAAGTCAATTCTTGCCTAAGTACATACCACCTTTTAACTACATATGAATAGACAGCTACATTTTATGAAGGGCATAGTCTCCCTTTTCTCCCATGTTTTAGTTTGAAACTTGAAGGACGTGCATATGAAGAATACCATTATTTGCAATGCACAAGATTGATCTGATCTATCTTCTTTAGTGTTGGAAATAAACTTCTTTCTAAAGAAGTGGAACATGTGCAAAAATAACTTTCCAAGCTGTCATTGCAATGAGGAGGGGGGGGGGGGGGGGGCTTTAACTAATTGCAATAAGATATGGACATCAAATCATAAGGATTCATTGCAATAAGGGGCAAACACCAAGTGGGTACAAATTGATCATAATTCAATACCGCCTTTTTTAAAATCTAATATATGACCTCTTTCATAAAACTAGAAATGAATATCAACACTTTAATTAGACTATCTAAACTTATTATGAAATCTAATTAACTAAGTGATGAGTTAATAGTTAGTTATTGTCGATGATGTTTAAGTCTCATATTGGATGTTTATTGTCCTCTTGATTGACCTATGTTACCATATTTAATATGATTGATTCGTCATCTTGTTTATTACGGATCAAGCTTACGATGAAGAAAAGAATACGAAGTTAAGGGGCATAATGGATTAAGGGTGCTAAATCACACCAACCACCTTAAACAAAGGACACGAGACAAACATGAAATACCATCAGTGTCCAATACCACAAAGGATTACCTAATTATGTTATACATTGGTTGTGGAATATTGGATCCAAAGGTAGGAGCTTAGCCACACCAATAGAATCTTGACAACGTCTCAATATGCTGCAAAAAAGGGGCTACCCCCTCTATAGGTCCTTATGGTTCCTAGGATGACCAATTTCCCAACTCTCTTGCCCTTAACCCATTAAAATTGGCTATAAAAATTGGTCTATAAGGTTATGCCTATACCATTGTCCAATGCTTGATCTTGCATATCTACGACATGGCAAATGCTTCACAATGAACAATGTAATGTGTGTCAATCTTAGTAACCATTTTAGCTTGGTGTCTTTGAAATTCTATCATATATATGATGCACCATTATTAACAATGATGATTATATTTGCATGCAACTTATTCCCCCTTAAGAACATTGTAACATCATCATGTATAACATCATGATGCGCTTTCGAGAAAGGAAAAAGTTTGCCAAACCTTTCTTTCTTTTGTCGCCTTGTTGATATATGGCACATATATGAGTAGTGTTTAATTGAGAGTCACTTGGGAACTAACCAAGTTGATAGAACAAAAAAATGATAAACGACCAGAGGTAAAAATAAAAGGAAAAATGAGATATAGGAAGGGGAATGAGGGGGGGAGAAGAGACAATATTAGTATAAGATGAGTAATGAGATAAGTTTTGGTGGAGAGAGTAAGTAAGAACAAAGAAACAAGTTTAATTGAGAGAAGGAAGAAACAAGGGGAACAAGTTGGTTGTGAATTAGGATTACACAAATAGAAAGACACATATTAATAAAATAGAAGAAAAGAAGATAAGGGCTAAATTTCAAATGAGTTTCTTTTTTTGCATGGAAAGATACTATGTTAGTATTAAGAAAACGCCTTGAGGTTGTACAAGAAATTACTTAATATACATGTTATTGACCTCCCCTTTTCTTTATTCTTTATTTTTTATTTTTTATTTTTTATTCCCAAAAAAACTCCTTCCATTAGTTATAAAATTTTACAAGATTATGTACAAATCCCTGTAGGGACGCAATAGTTCCATCTTATGTGGATGCCCACTTACTCAAGAAATGGAGAGGACGACCATTGTTGGATGAAGGCTATTCGTTGTCTTTCAACTCCATCGGGGCCGCCCTTAAGGCCATCATATTGGCTCTTCAGAGTGGTTATAATTTCACTCCATATCTCTTGCAGTAACCTTGTTGGATGTGCGGTTTAGTTGGAGAAGACTCGCCTACAATGTTGTTTCCATAGAATCCAAAGAGTTATTGGGTTGACAAATTCCAACACCTCTTGAGATTTTTCATTAAGAGGAGTGGAGTGGTCATTGCTGCTGGAGGAGAAAAGGACCTCGTGTGCTTTTATCACCAAAGTCATCCCCTCCTCCTGATGCTCGTATTTGCCAACTGCGGTTTGCCATGATAGCCAACATATATTTCCCCACTTGATTGAGCCTTGCACTTGGCATAATTGTGACAAGCGGCCAACCCCCCACCATATTCGATGGGACGTTGGGTAGTCCCATAGAGCATGTTGTATTGATTCTACTACATGTGGGCACTCTACACAATTAGGACAGCTAAGGTTTCCATGTTGCCATGCTCCCATCGGTAGGGACTTATGTATTAATAGCCATTGGAATGTGGTAATTCGCTTTGCATGTTGTTGTTTCCAGATTTTCTGCCAAAACTTGGTGATTATTGTGCCTCCCCTTTTCTTTAAGTTCTACCTATCAGCTTAACAAATAAATATTTTAGTGTAGAGTGAAACCACCCTACCTTACTAAAAACCCACATATAAAATATACCTTTTTCCTATCTAGCATGAAACTTCAATCATTGTGATTCTGCTCATTGAGTGTCTCCTGTTTATATGATCCAGATTCCAACAACGTTGTAGATTAATCATTATACACAACCTCTATCTAAATTCCAGTAATTGTTTGAGCATGCCTTTCGTCACATTTTGGAATATATTTAAACAGTTTGCCTTCAAAATTTACCAAATTGTAATACTACTTACCAATTTCCCTATTTCAATTTTCCTACCCACTATTTTTTTATTCAAGGGTGTACTTGTTTTTTGCATCATACCATGTCTCAGAGAAATAGCTGTCACGGACAGATAGAGTAGAGCAAAATAGAGCTAGATGAAAGGTAAGATACAGACAAATAGAGAGCATCGACAACCTCCTTATACAACATTGGTTGACCTAATATAACTACCCATAATACCAACCCCCACGTACACACCACTTGAGGATATACGACCCTTAACATTCTTAAGATCTTTTTTCCATATTTCCATTGCAAAATCACCGCTCCACAAACAATATTTAGTAATCTCGATTGGAAGCATACAAAAATGACACAAATTGTCTGCATTCTCAACTTTTCTTTAGTCATCAATTGGTATAACTCTATGAATCAATGCCAACCAATTAAAATAAACAATTTTCTTGTTGATTTTTATGCCCCCATAACCATTTCCAAAATTGTTTTGAGTTTTTGTAGTGAAATTCAATTCCTTCTGTAGAAAATATTTGCAGTTGGTTACTTCCTTGCCCTAGAACAAAATATCACCCCAGCAATGTGAAATCATCGAAAGAAGAAGAAGGATTGATCAGAAAGAGAGTTAAAAGGGAGAGCTCGATCCCTGTCAAAGGAGGTGAGGATGATGAAGTTTCCTCTTTAGCTTAGATTGATCGTGAACCTCTCCATGGCTATTTGTGTGACTATAGGGAGGTTGGTGAAAGGAAGCTTCTTGATGAAGCTGTCCATAAGATCCATACCATAACTTATTTGTGTAACCTCAAGTTTCAATCTTCACACATAAGGAAATACCATCCTCTATGAGATCTTTTCCATTTCCAATATTTTTCCCCACCATACAATAAATACATGTTGACAACTTATGACCAACTAATCAATCTTCCATTTTCATGAAGATCATATAATTGTATCCTTTAAGACGACTTTTTGAGGGATTTAATGTTAATTATGTGTTCTTTTATAGTGTACATTATATGTTTGAATCATTCGCTAACAAATTTGTTAGCTAAATTATTGGCATCCCCACCCATCAACCACTTTTGAGTGCTGACATGGCTAACAAAAGATTGATAATTGTAGCCACAACTCATCTTATTTAATGTTTTGTTTTTTCACAATAGGCTCTTCTAATAAATTCAAAATAGCTTTCTATCCCATCTATCAAACATCATAAATGTGTTATACAGTCAATATCTTCATGTATGGTCCTACCTTCATTGACGTTGGGAGAAAAAGAAGAAGATGGAATTATCTCACACATGAATTTATTACTTTTTACCATTGCCTTTGAAAATAAAAAAATGTAAAGAAACACGAAGGCCAAATGGGCCCATATCAATTAAGCATTAGTATTATGTTAACATTGCCATTAAAAATTCTAAGCATAACTATTAGTTAGCAACGCCCTTAAAAGTAAAAAATGTCAAAGAACCCCACAACTGGTTTTTTAGAGGAAGTTACCAGCACTCTTTATGGAGCACTCAACAAATTGTAATAGTTGATTCTACTAAGGAGTTGTTATGAACGACCTCACACTATAAGAATTTTTAAATGTAACATAACCCCTAGTCAGTACTAAGACTTTGAGCAAACATTTTTGTGTATTGCCAACACACTCTTATATGATATTTATATTTATCTTCTAATTAGTTTATCTATTCGCATATGATGATATATTGATTTATTCTGTTTATATTTATATTTAAAGTATATTTGTATTAGTTTTTTTTCCTAGAAAGATACTCCATGAGTACTAAGAAAACCGGTCTTTATTAGACCATCTATACAAGAAAATCTCCCCATCCTTTAAGTTCTAGCTATCATCTTAAATAAATATTTCTATGTAGAGTAAAACCTCTCCACCTGATAAAAAAACAGCCTATAAAATATATCTTTCTCCCATATGGAATGAAACATCAATGATTGCAGATTGCAATTTTGCTTGTTGAGTGTCAATATTGTCCGAACCACGTATGTCCAAATTTCGGTACTCCTTTGAGAGAAACTTTCTTTCACATTTTATAATACCTTCAAACACCTTGCTTTCCAAATATACCAAATTATAATAATAATCACTATTTTTGGATTCAAGGGTATATTTGCACTCTATTATCACCATAGAGAATCTTAAAAAGCCATGTCAAACCATGACTCAAGAATTGTGTGTACATTGGGAAGACGTGGCTAGATGTCTACCGGAAGCATTCAATGGTTATACATTGGAATATATCAAACCTTAACTCTCTCCTATAGTGATTCTATTCGGAGTTGGTGAACTCACGTGATTTACCTCTCGAGGTTTTCCACGTAAACATTCTGTGTCATCTTGTTGTCTTGCACAAGTGCATTGGTCCTTTTATGTTAATCATTCATTACTATTTTGAAAACTCGGTTGTGGCCAAGTACGATTCTTATCAATTTGGTATTAGAGCGAAGTTCTAAGATTCAAACAATGGAATTTTCATTTTGTGGCATGTTCAAGCTCACCGGCTCCAACTACCCAGTGTGGAAGTCGAAGATGAGGGACATGCTAGTGGTCAAAGATCTCTGGCTGCCGGTACAATTTGGAGATAAAAGACCGGAGAAGATCCATGCTGCGGCCTGGGAGGTAATGCATCTGAAGACGATGGAATACAATTGTTGCTTCATCAACATGAGCTTGTACAACAACCTCAATGAAAAGAACAAGGCTCATGAACTCTAGGAGAACATTGACACTATCTTGGAGAATAAGAATGTTGTGAATCGAGTCTCTATATTTCGAAAAATAGTGAGACTTAGATATCAGGACGACCCTAGTATGATGGAGCATATGAATGCCTTCCAGGGGCTAATAAACCAGACTACCTCGCTCGAAGTACCGTTAGCTGACGAGGTACTGGCATTGTTACTACGTGGATCCCTTTTAGATAGCTGATAGACACTACTTACGTTGGGAAACGCCAAACCGGAAGGGAAGAACTTGTCCCTAGCGAGAGTAAAGTTGAGCTTGTTGAATGAGGAAGCTCGTCGGAAGGATTGGGAGTCTGGAACTGACCCGAAGGCCTTAGTTACCGAAAACGACTCCAATCGGGGAAGAGGCCGGAATAGAAGTCCTCTGAACCGGGAGAAGTCAGGAACGAGGTGGAAGTTGAGGGGGAAGCCTACTTGTTTCTACTGTGGGAAATCGGGGCATTTGCAAAAGAAATGTTGACACTTCCGGAAAGCAAAAGGGGGAGCCGACGACTTCGAACCGAAGAAGATTTCCGAGAGGAAAGGAACATCGATAAGCAAAGAGGAACTACTGCTAATCACCGAGGAGAGTGAGTTGCACCTTGTCAGCGATGAATCAACATGGGTGGTCAACTCCGGAGCGTCATTCCATCTGACTCCGGTGCAAGCTATTGTTGAAAGATGTTTGACATCTTTCGGAGGTTCGACTGAACCTGATCTCATGAAGGCTACACGGGTAGTATCCGGAACGACACCATGACGTTTTGCAGAGGAAGCCTGATTATGGCCCAAGCCCGGAAGATCAATAGATTGTACTTGATGCATGCTTAGATATGCCGGGAGGAAGTGAAGATAGCATTCGATACTGCTGGTGAGTTGTGGCACAAGAGGTTGTGTCACAAGAGCCAGAAGGGGATGTGGAGACTTGCCGAAGACAACCTCATTTTGGAGGTGAAAAATACGCAACTGGAGAGGTGCATCGATTGTTTGGCCAGGAAGCAAAACCGAACCTCTTTCCGGAGGGGACCACCAATGAGACGGATGACACTGCTTGAACTCGTGCATACCGATGTATACTCCGTGGACACAAAGTCACATGCTGGATCACAACACTTTGTGACGTTTATAGATTACCACAACCGGAAGTTGTGGATCTCCATGCTGAAGACGAAGGACCGGGTATTGTCCATCTTCAAGGAGTTCCATGCAAGAGTAGAAAGAGAAACCGACATGAAGGTGAAAGCAGTCCAAGCGGACAATGGAGGCGAATACGAGGGGCAGTTCGAGGAGTACTACCGGTCGAAGGGAATCTAGCTCAAGTACACTGTGCCGAAGATGCTAGAGCTTAACGGGCTAACCGAGAGAATGAACCATACCATAATGGAAAGAGTCTGGAGTATGCTTGCACATGCCAATTTGTCCAAGACGTTCTGGGCTGAGGTGCTAATGATAACGATGTATGTGATAAACAGATCACCCTCAACACCCTTGGACGGAGACATACCACAGAGAGTAAGGACTGACAAAGATGTTTCTTACCGGCATCTAAAAGTGTTTGGCTGTCTTGCTTACATGCATGTCGCAAAGGACAAACAGGGAAAACTAGACCCGAAAACTCGGCCATGCATATTCCTTGGGTATGGTGATGATGAGTTCGGTTACCGGCTATGGAACCTCGCAGAAAAGAAAGTGATCCAGGGTAGGGACATAGTCTTCATGGAAGATAAGACCATTACCGACTAGGAATCAGAGAAGAAGATAGCCCCCTCCGGGCCGACCGATAGAGATCGGTTGGAAGATACAAGGATCCATCTGGTCAGAAGTTGGATGTCAGCCGAAGACCATAGTGAACCGGCCGAACTCGGACAAAGAACCGAACCGACCGAAGAAGGATCGATGCCGGAACCAGACAAGACCCCAAATCAGATTCGGATGAAGAATCGACTGAAGAACCGGTGGTCGAAAATCAAGGACGGAAATATCCTTTAAGAGAAAGAAGAGCCCCCCGGAGATTTCTGGATGAAGAACATGTATTGTTGACCGACGAGGAGAGTCAGAGAGTTTCAAAGAAGCAAAGAAAGACACTCACAACCGCAAGTGGTTAAGTGTCATGCAATATGAGATGGATTCCTTGCATGAGAACCAAACATATGAATTGACGGAGTTGCGAAAGGAAAGCGTTTGCTCCATAACAAGTGGGTATACAAGTTGAAACCGGGAGACGCCAGAAATCCACCGAGGTACAAAGCCTGCATTGTGGTGAAGGGCTTCTAATAGAAGAAATGAGAGGATTTTGACGAGGTCTTTGCCCCGATAGTGAAGATGACATCCATCTAGACGGTGTTGAGCATAGCAGCAAGCATGGATCTCGAGGTCGAGCAACTAGATGTCAAGATGACGTTCCTGCACGATGACCTTGAAGAGGACATCTATATGCAACAACCGGAAGGATTCATCAAGAAAGGGAAGGAGAACCTGGTGTGCTTGTTGAAGAAGAGCTTATACGGATTGAAGCAAGCTCCACGAAAATGGTACTGGAAGTTTGTCTCCTTTATGACCGAGTCGTTTACGTACCCGTATTTAACGTTTAAATATGTATAGTACCTCATCATTTGTATAGTACGTACTATACCTCAATGTTGTTCAATCAAATATCATGTACATTTGTCCAATACAATATTTAACGTATTTATAAAAAAACAGGTATAATACGTATTTATAAAGAAAATGTAAGTAAAACCCTAACAAAAAGTAAACGAAAAAAAAGATTTTAGTGAAAAAGAAGCCAATGGAAGGAAGAAAGAAGAATAGAAGAGACGATGATGAAGAAGATGAAGAAGAAGAAGAAGAAGAAGAAGAAGAAGAAGAGAGAAAAGAAGACATAAACTTGTCCTGAGTGTGATAATCGCAGAAGATAGAAGAAGAAGAAGAAGAAAACGAAGAAAAGAGAAACCTATCATGAGTGTGATAATTGTGGACGATTCCTCAATCTATGAAGGCATAATTATAAATAATTACAATTTGAAGTAGAACATCATGATACACACTTACACTGATTTATAGAATAAGGGAATGTCGACATCCATATTACTACAAGTATTTTAGGATGTGAAATGTTCAAATGTTTTATATGCATTTTAGGATGTAGAACTATATTGTACATCACAAAATTGTGTAAACATAGATGTTTTTTACAATATTATAGATATTTTTTAGAAAGGTAAATAATTTTCAAATTCTAGAAGTATTTAACGTACTATACATAAAATACGTATTTTATAAGTATTTAACATATTAAGAAAACGTATTTAACGTATTTTTAAATTGGGAGGTACTATACGGGTATTAATACGTTAAATACGTATGGTATCCATACCATACCGAACGTACCAGACAACCTTGTGACCGACCAAGGATACCACAAGATGCAGGCCGACCACTACTTGTTCGTGAAGAAGTTCGACAAAGGAGACTTCCTAATACTCTTGCTGTATGTGGACGACATGTTGATCGTCGGATGAGACTGCATCAAAATCGGGATGTTGAAGAAGGCCCTGAACCGGTCCTTCTCAATGAAAGATTTGGGTCCAGTGAGACAGATATTGGGGATGCACATAGTCCGAGATCGGACGAAGAAGCTATTGTGGCTGTCACAGGAGAAGTATGTGATGAAGGTGCTCCAAAGGTTCAACATGGCGGATGCGAAGCCGGTTGGGTCGACACTTCCGGCAAACTGCAAGTTGTCTGGAAAGCAAAGTTCAAAAACAAAGACGAAGAAAGCTCAGATGATGAAGGTAGCTTATGCCTCAACAGTCGGAAGCTTGATGTACGCAATGGTGTGTACCCAATCAGACATTGAATATGCAGTTGGAGTGGTCAGCCGGTTCATGAGCAATTCGAGAAGAGAACATTGGGTGGCCGTCAAGAGGATACTCCGAAAAGGCACCTCGAGTGCGTGCCTCCGATTCGGTTAAGGTAAACCCCTATTGGAAGGCTTTATAGATTTAGACATGTCGGCTGATGTAGATACCAACCAATCCACATCTGGATACGACATTACTTATGCCGGGGGAGCTGTATCGTGGCAATCAAGGTTGCAGAAGTCCGTGGCATTGTCGACAACGAAAGCAGAGTACATGGCGGCAGTAGAAGCCAGTAAGGAAGTCATTTGGATGAAGGATTTCATTGGAGAGTTAGGGATCTGGTAGGAGGAATTTCGGCTCTACTATGACAATCAAAGTGCCATCCACCTTGCGAAGAACACTGCCTATCACTCTGGGACCAAGCACAACCAAAGGAGATATCACTGGCTCTAGGAGAAGGTAGAAGACAAAGATTTTTCGTTGACGAGGATTCACATAGAGGAGAACAGGTTGGACATGCTGACCAAGGTGTTGTCAACTAACAAGCTGGATGCGTGTCGGAGACGGATCAGGTTGACAAGAAATCCCATGCCGGAGGGAAGGGGGAGTTTGTTGGGAAACCGGTCCCTCCAGATGGGATCGGATGGATCCGGTGTGAATCGGAAGTGGGGACATACTAGTAAATATGTTTAGATGTGATTGTTGAGGTCACATTTGTAAATAGTCCTACAATTATATATGTATAAATATAACTAGGGCAATTGTAAGTTTGTTGTTGTAATTATTTCTTGTGTTATAGAGAGAGAGAGAGAGAGAGAGAGAGAGAGAGAGAGAGAGAGAGAGAGAGAGAGAGAGAGCTTTTTTGTTGTAACCGTCGGTTGACACAGAGCTCAAGGTCGTTGCCCCTGAGTCTCGCATTGTAGTAACTCTCGCCTATAGTGATTCTATTAAGAGTTGGTGAACTCCCGTGGTTTTGCCTCTCGAGGTTTAACACGTAAACATTCTGTGTCATCTTGTTGTCTTGCACAAGTGCATTGGTCCTTTTCTTTTATCTTCCATTAGTATTTTGAAAACTCGGTTGTGGCCGAGTACGATTCTTATCAGATATGATATAAATAAATAGATATATGCTTGAATTAAAGATTAGCGACTAGTAAAACAGGATTATGGCGACATGTAAGTAGTATTATGATTTGGTATATTTTGAAGGTATCTCAAAATGTGATAGAAAGGCATTCTCAAACAATGAAGGTATATTTTATAAGCGGGGTTGTGATAAGGTGGAGTGGGTTTACTCCATATTGAAATATTTATCGAAGCTAATAGCTAGAACTTTAAAAAAATCAAGGTAGGTAAAATATATGTAAAGAAATTTCGTGTTTAGACTCTGGCATCTCCGTAGTACTAATGTAATATCTTTCCATGAAAAAAAACTATTGTATCTATTTGATTGTCTCTCTTGTGCAAGAATCCCATAGTTTCTGTGCGCATGTATAATTCCTAAGCATTAGCCAATATACCATACCAACTAGGTCTTACCCTTTAGTATTATGGTTCTTAGCCATGCAAATCATGTTCATATTTACAAACATCTTTTCCTAGGTTGGCGAATACAATTTTTGGTCTACGGGACATTCCAATGTGGAGCACCTAGCATACACATACTCATGCCAACCAAACTGTTTGCTTTCCCATTGAATAAACAAGATTGGGTTGCAAGTTTTGCATACGTCATTATGGCAATTCTTTCAATCTTGTATATGGTGTATGTCTTTACCCTAATGTCTCGTAACTCGCTAAGCCTTTCCCATGATTGACATACTAGAGCGTTTGTTAATATGAGTCAATATGAGTCAATATAGAAAAACAAATGCGCAAAGAAACCCTTGAAAACTCTCTTAACAACTAAATCTTACTTTGAATTCCTCACGCAAACTTGATATTATATCTTGATTTGAGAAGAAAGAAATACAAAAGAATATGATAGAATAAACTACTGTGGAATAGCTACAAGTAGTGTGAACTTCTAAAATGGGTTTTATTGACACTTGGCAAATCCTTGGCATGCAATTAGATGAGTCGATATTGCCATGAGAGAGAGAGAGAGAGAGAGAGAGAGAGAGAGAGAGAGAGATCAATACCGGATTAGAGGAATTACAAGTAGAAGATGCATCTACACCACTCTAGCATATTCACGCTATGAACTAATTAATAAACTTAAATAAGTGGTCTGCAGGTTCAACCCCAACTAAATACTAGGGAGCAATTTTTATTAGTGAAGTACGAGGAAGATTATGAAACAATAAGAAATTAAGGACAATTCGACAATGAGAACTTCAGACTCTCCTTCAAGTCGCACCCCTTTCCTCTTCCCATCTCGCCAGACTGTCGATGATGACATCGCCATGGAATATCTTGGAACACTTGTTGTCTACTTCGCGCTCTACGGCTTCCTCTTCCTTGTCGTGGGTGTGTTGGCGATAGTACTACCCATTGTTTTCTCATCCATCTCGGTGCAACAAATGGTGGCTTGGATGCTTATTGTGGGGGCATTTGTGTCTCTCCTCCACTTCTTCCTTGTGTTGGGATCCCCTGGCACCACCTCTTTCCTCCTCCTCGGGGCCTTGCACTTGGCTTGTGGAATATGGCTCTTGGTTCAAGCAAGAATGAGACGAGGCATAGCCTTTGTGTGGCTCATGTTGGGGTGGTTCATCATCCATGTATACATATAAACCTCTCTCTCTCTCTCTAATATTGTTGTCTTTAGTACTTTTTGTACTATATTGCAATTTATTTATTTGATATCTTTCTATATTGTTTAGGGTCTCCTCAAGCTTGTGATGGGCTATGATGTTCGTAGTCTAAAGTCATGGCCGGCCATGGTTGTATCTGGGGCCTTCGCTATCATTTTAGGAATCCTCGTTATGGCACTCACTCCTGCCTATGGCTTTGTTGTTCTTGGTATAATGTTTGGAGTGGACTTGGTTGTCACAGGTCTCGCGTTTCTTCTCATTTCCTTGGCGGCTTATCAAGGTATAAACTCTTAATAATGTCGTATGTAATTATTTAATTATTTTTATAATTTTTTGTGAAGCTTTGGCTGTGACTTTGGGCTATGTTCTACCTAAATGTTTTGTTGTGGTAATGTTATCTAATGGTTTTTTTCTATGAATAGTAATACACACCTTGGTGTGCTATTTAGAAGAGATTCTTGATTACTAAATTTGATTCTTTCACTTGCATGTAATTTTGTATAGAGTCCGGAAGTATTTCTACTAGGAGGGAACCTCTAATTGAGCACTAGAATTGGATTGAGCAAAGGAGATGTCAACTTGATGAAGACTTGTTTGGAAAGCAATTTGTGGATAGTAGTAGCACACTGGGTTTGACTACGTGTTGAGTGAACAAAACAAATTGGGAATTTGCCTTGTAAACAAGGAAAGTGACTTGATTGTAAATAATGGTGTTATATAGTTCATGTAAAACATCAATGCTTTGATATTTGGACAAATTGTGAACCTTGAGAACACGAAAAGTGACTAAATTGTAAATAATGGTGTTATATAATTTATGCAAGACATCAATTCTTGATATTTATATATTGATGGTATTCACAAATGTACAAACCATTGTGCTACTTAAGAGTATCTAAATGGGTAGTACTTACATATGTACAAGGGTGTCCATTGTACATACTCATGCATATACATAGGTACATTGACCCTTAAAGTATAACAAAAGTAGATACACAATACTTTGTACCGTAGTTTTCCATGGACTTGAGTGGGCTTTTAGAATTAGAGTGATTGAAACTTGTAATGTGAATATAAAATGCTTCATACCACTCTCAATGGAATGGACAAGTGGTTTCTAAATATTAAACCAACAAATCTTGTACAAAGTCGTACTCTTGACTCCCATTGTGATCGAGGCGTGTAATAGGAAGCCCTAAATGTTGGCAATCTTTCACATTCTTGGGCTTGGATTTAAAAAAATAAATTTTTTTGACTTAATTTAATTTTATCCT
Source organism: Azolla caroliniana (assembly GCF_043228905.1). Lineage (NCBI taxonomy): Eukaryota > Viridiplantae > Streptophyta > Polypodiopsida > Salviniales > Salviniaceae > Azolla > Azolla caroliniana. The sequence goes on from NW_028230447.1 coordinate 1,199,396, forward strand.
TATTTCCCATCTCCCATAGATTTGGTTTTCTTTAATGTTTTGTGACTTACAACATTAGTCTTAAATCTTGTATGTTCTCCATTGGTTTGTTTTTGTTTTTGAAAGGAATGGACTATGCTCTAGGAAGCAAGCTTGGGTTGAAATGCACTACATTCTTGAAAGTTGAAGGGTTACTTGAGCACTAATTAAATTGTATAATTGTAGTAGAATCAAACGGAAGATATATGGGGTTCTTAATGTACTAATAATTATAAATGTCTTTTATAAAACCTAATAGAAGTGAAATTGATGATAGCAAGATGTATGGTGGAAGTTCCAAAAGTTGTTATAAACCACAATTTATTTAAATCAAGGAATTCACAAATTACTTTTTGTAGTGTACTCATGCAAAACTAATATTTTCATTTTTTAAATTTTTTTTTTTTCCAAAAGAGAATATACTCCATTAGTTAAAATATACATGAACACGATCCCTTTCTCAGGTAGGCCGTGCCAAGATTATCCTACCCTACATACGAGATCTCACTTATTTATCTTACACTTTTACATATGACTCAAGCCATCCTTTCAGATACATCACCTACCTTCACTATCCCACTTGCCATGTCTTTCACGCCCCTCGTTCAACTAATGGGAGGGGGAAACAACCATCTGGGTACATCATACTTCCATAGTATATCCATTCCATTTGCTGCGGCCATCGGTGTCGTACACCATCTTTTTCGAAAATTCAGCCTCATTAGGTCTGCAACATCATTAGTACCATTAATCCGCTCATATTGAGCTCTTAGTGTAGTTATGAGTGTGTGTCAAATTAGCTTAATCGATTCAGCTGGAGGGCGTTTGTGTGCGGAAAATACCCTGGTACACCTTGCTGTCCATATATGCCATATAGTAATGGGGGCAAGCAACATCCAAAGATCTTCAAGTTTTTGATTCTGTACACAAGTTGTAGGTACCCCGTTGTCAGTGATCAACCGAACAATGCCATTCTCCCCTCTGTACTTAGCATTGCATGTGCTATCGTATGTCGCCACATCAACGTCAAGACACATCCAACAAGCATGTCCCCAGTTGAGGGTGAACGAACTAGAGGCATGGCAAAGCAAACGAAGTGCCCTTCCCCATAGCCATTGCATCGCGACATTCCCATAGACAATGGGAGATGCTTTCTATCTGTCCACATGCAGTACATCTAGGGTCTACATTGGGGCCTTTACCCCACTTCCCTACCGGCAAGGCTCTATGTGCAATAAGCCATAAACACATCATTATCTTGCGGTCATATTTGTCATGCCATATCATTTTCCAGAATTGATCTAGTCTCCTTTCACTTATGCCCTCCTGCATCCAAAATTTCCTTGCCGCAACCTTGTCATGTTTTTGTTCTAGAAGAATTTGCCTCCCAATCTTCGTGTTATACCTGAAAAATTGAACCAGCTTTTCCCCATCAGTTTGTCCTTGAGTTCTCCAAAAATACCTAGCTGGGTCCCATGATAACTGATCCAAATGCCCTTCTATAGGCCAACACACTGTCGCCGATGTGATCTCCCTTGGCTTAGGGTCAATAATCATATTCTTGCCAGTTTTTACGATCAGCCTAATCGGCTTTTCTCTTTGAAAGACTGGTTGCTCACCTCTTGCCCTTCCGTGCTCTAGTTTGTAGTAGCATACCTCGTTCGATTCTACTTTCATTCCCTTAATGCCAATTAAACAGTTTTCAGCATCTATAAGACCCGTCCACGCAATTTCAGAGGTTGTTACTTCTTCCTCTTCCAAGGTATTCTTGTAGCATGCAATGACATCTGTAATTCTCTTGAGCATGCCTTTACCCCTGCTTATTCTCCATATTCTAGCCTTTTGAGTGCCCACCTCATTGGACAAAAACCTCTCCCACTCCACTAATGCATTCCCTTGGGCATTGATTAACTCAGCCCATTTGAAACCTGTTTTTTGGCCTATCATCAGCCCATCCACATCTCTAATCAATGGGTTCCACACAATTGGCATGTATATCCGCGCATATGCATCATTTCTCCACCTACATATGATCCCCTTTCTGATTTCTTGCCATGCTTTCATAATTCCGATAGCACAAAGACTCTGCATACTTCCCCAATATTTGGGCCTCATTTCTAGCACAAAGCCCCAAAATGGGGTGCTAGGCCAACATCCACCTTGTCTTGGCAGCCACATCTTCCATCTACGCCGCCATAGAACTTTCCAAGGTGCCTCAGGAGGTTGTAGGCTCCGGACCACTAGTTTGCCTAGCAAGGCCTTCGTTTGCATCACGGGATCTATCAATCCCACCCCTCCTTCACTTTTCCTTTTTATAAGTGTGGTCCAAGCAATCTTTGCAACGACTTGTTTTTCCTCTGTGCCCCCCCATAAGAAATTTCTAATGATCATTTTTATCAATTTCATCGACTTGGGCACGATTATCCAGCATGCAGCAGTGTGCCATATAGTGGCCATTAGAATCTAATTTGCAATCACAATCTTTCCCGCAAAGGATAGTTTTCTTGCATTCCACCATATTAGCTTCATTTTTATTTTATCCACTAGTAGATTGTAGTGTTCTGCCCGATCAATGTCCATACCAATTTTGAAGCCCAAGTATCTAGTAGCTTCTCCTTTCCTCAACCATCTAAAATTGGGGTCGGGGACCCAGTTTAACATGGGTTTATTATTGATCCAAATGCCCACAGATTTATTCCAATTTATTTTAGCATCGGATCCCCTACAAAACTCATCAATTGCATTTTGCAATCTGCCCAAGTTGTGTGCATCACCTTTGACATAGGTCATTGTGTCATCAACATATGCCGTATCAAGCACCATAACTTCAACATCGGGTAAGGTAAGGCCTTGTATTTGCCAAGATCTATCAGCAATTTGATAATGCAAAGCTTCTGCTGCAATTATGTATAAATACGGGGCTAATGGGCATCCTTGGCGTACCGAACATAGCATCTTAAAGCTCTTCCCCATACTTCCAGCCATTAACACTTGGCTGGATGCACCTCTGTAGAAGGCACCCATTCCACGGATCCATTGTTGTTCAAAACCTAGGGCTGCCATCACTGCTTCTAGGAAATCCCATGAAATCCTATCAAATGCTTTTTCGAAGTCAAGTAGCATTACTGCTAGGTTCACTTCTTGCTCCTTAGCCCATGCTGAGTATTCCCAGAATGCTATCACATTGTCCACAATACTCCGGTTTTCCAAGAAACCAGTTTGCGTTGTATGTATAATGTCCCCAAGTACCATTTTCAATCTCTTACTTACGACTTTGGCCATTATCTTATATGCATTGGTGAGGATCGTCAGTGGTCGCCAATTATCAAGAGTTGCTAGGTCTTTACCAGCCTTGGGTATTAAATAAATCATGCCTCTACACATTGTTGTGGGCATTAGTCCTTCTACCATAATGTGTTGCATCCCTGCCAACATATCATCCTTAATTAGATCCCAATACTGGATGTAAAAAAGTATAGAGGAAGTCCATCAATTCCTGCACAACTTTGTTTGTTCATATCCCCAATAGCATCCCACAATTCATGCATACCTATAGGGGTATTTAGTTGGTCCATCATTTGAGCCGTAACTTTCCTTGGTATCCTCTTTATTATATTTCTAAAGGCAACCTGATGAATCAGATCCTTATTGCATACATTTAGTAGTTGAGTATAATAGCTTGTGGCTATTTCAAGCATTTCCTCTTTGCATGAGGTCATTGTGCCATCTGTCTTTTTTAAGCATGAAGGTTGAAACCCAGATCCTTTGCATTTAACACCTTTAAAAAAACCTTTAGTAACCCGATCTCCTACCCTCATCCAGCTTGCTGCCCTACTTCGATAGGCATAGGTACTCCTAAGTTTTTGGTACCTCTCTAATTTGCTTTTGGCCTCCTCAAGTTGCGCCTCAATCCATACATTATGTGGGTATAATTCTCTTAGTCGTTGCATAGAAGCAAGTGACCATTGCATTCTCTGCATTTTCTCTCTTATCTCTTTTCTAATTTCAATCGTTTTTTGTTGAAAAAACCCTGCACATGCCTCAAGTTTCCCAGCCAGCCTATGAGCAGGGTCAAAGTACCTCCATCTGATATCATACCATATTTTCCGTATATCATCGGTCCATTTAGTATCCATAACCAATTCCTTACACACCTTCACATTATGTGGCTTGTAGCGATTGTTTTCTTGTATGTGTAACAGAACTGGGGCATGATCAGAGTGTCGAATACAAGTGTATAATGGACGTATTCACACTATCCCTTTGTATAGCTCAAGTTTGGGCCATTTGTGTAATTAGCATAAATGGTAGTTGCCCTAAGTTTGTCACTATATAAAGTGACCTAGTAACCTTTTTGTAAGGTTGGTTGTATTATTGTTTCTATTGAATAGAAAGAGTCTTTTGTGCCTCCTCTCTCTCTCTCTCTCTCTCTGTGCACGATCTTGGAAACTGCCATACGCAGGTACTCAACCCCAATCGACTGCTACTTGATCTTCCGCATTGACGGCCTTGTCTTCAACATCTGGTATCAGAGCCTGCACAGTATTCGGTTCCTCAACCCGCTGTCGGCCGTCGTCTCAGCCTGCACAGTATTCGGTCTTTCGCTTCATCCTAGTCTGCAAAGCATTCGGTTTCCTGCGTCATTCGAAGAAAAAGAGAAGAAAGTAGGCAAACACAAGCTTGAATCTCGCTGCGTTAGATCATCACTCGGAGTAAGCCAGTCGGCTGTACTCTACTTCCTTGATCGTAACTGCTTGAGGTGGGCTTCCTGCACAACGACGACTTCAAGGACAACCCCAGTTCGTGTTTCATTCGATTGGACAATAATCGGAAGGACCAGTCGGTTCCATTGCTCTCACCGTTGCAGTCAACCGAAACCGAATCGGCTTGAAGTACTGTCGGATCGTTAAATCTAGGTTCAACTCGACTAAGACAGTTGTCGGTAGTCAATCCGAACCAAATCCCCGATTCTCCGTAATCAACATCACTTGTGTCCAACTTCGGCTAGAACGACACTGAGTGGGCCAAACCGCTGCACTTCACCAAAGTTCGTAGCCGACTTAGGGCAAAGTCATGACATCAACATCCGGCTCGTCAGAAATGAGTCTACGAAAGTTCGATGGATCGAACTTCAACTTCTGGAAGGAGCAAATGCAGGACTATCTCATAGTCAAGGGGCAAATCGATCCCATCGAAAATGAAGAACCTCCAGAAGGATACAAACCAATTGAGTGGCAGAAGCTGGACAGAATCGTCCGCGCCACGATTCGGATGCACCTATCGGAATCGGTATACTTTACGGTGCAATCGTGTACGACATCATTCAAACTGTGGAAAACACTGTCGGACACCTACGAAAAGAAGGTCGCTGCAACGAAGATGTTTCTGATCCGGCGCCTCTACAACTTGCGGATGAAAGAATCAGATTCGGTTCAAGCACATCTCAATGAGTACGAAAGCATAAGCTCCCAAATCTCATCTCAGGGGACGGCAATCGAGGATGAACTCAGAGCAATGATACTCATGAGCAGCCTTCCCTCATCATGGGAAACTTTCGTCACAACCGTGTGCAACGTGTCAACCACGGCTGTTAAATACTCCGAAGTCACGAGCGCAATCCTGACCGAAGCAGCTCGGAGAAAGTCTTTCGCCAAAGACTCAACAGACGACGCTTATGTAGTACAAGGTTCGACAAACCGATCGAACATACGAGGAAGAGATTCCTCACGGCAGCCGAACAATCAGCGAAGACGGAGCCAGTCACGGGATAATCGAATCTGCAACTATTGTAAGAAACCCAGACACATCAAAGCCGACTGCCGCGCACTCAAGAACAAGAACGACAAGTCTCAGAAATCAGACAAGAAGAGTGGCCGGCATGAGGAGATCAATTACGTCAGCTTCTCAGCTGATGTGCTACCAAACGACCCGAATATACTATCAATCGAAAATCCAGTCGGATCAGAAGTTCTGCTCACGACTGAAGAATCGAGCACATGGCTCTTAGATTCGGGCGCGTCATTTCACGTGACTCCTCATCGATCCCAATTTCGGCAATATACGATCCGTCACTCCGACTCAGTTCGAGTCGGCAACTCGCAACACTGTGACATCATTGGAATCGGCACAGTAGAGCTCAACCTTGCAGGTGGCTCTACACTTGTACTTCACAATGTCCGACATGTATCCGAGCTCTCAAGGCCATTGATCTCAGTCGGACAACTAGATGAAGACGGCATTCGTGCCGGTTTTTCTTCGGGAGGGTGGACACTCCACAGGGGGAACCTCCTGCTTGCTAGAGGACCCAAGATACACTCACTGTATCCGTTACATGTTACGCTCAGAGAGGGTAACCTGTTTTTGGTGGATATTCCTATGTCATCACTATGGCACAGAAGATTAGGACACCTCAGCAAGGCCGGCATTACGCACCTATCTAGAGCCGGATACATCCCTAAACTCTCCTTCTCGGACCATCAATTCTGCGAACATTGCCAGTATGGCAAACAAGCAGCCGCATCACACCCGACATCAGCACCAAGAGAAACGAGACCTCTCGATTTAGTCCACTCGGACGTCTGTGGCCCAATGCCGCATCAGTCTCTCGGCGGTGCCTCTTACTTCGTCAGTTTTATTGACGATTCGACTCGAAAGGTGTGGGCTTATCCAATTCGCACCAAAGATCGTGTCTTCTCGATCTTCTCCGATTGGCTCGCTATGGTAGAAAATCAAACTGACCGAAAACTGAAATGCTTTCGGACCGACAATGGGGGAGAGTTCAAATCAGAAGAATTCGTCAAATTCTGCCGACAACGCGGCATCCGACGTGAATTTACGGCACCACACAGTCCGGAGCAAAACGGGATTGCAGAACGCATGTATCGGACAATCCAAGAACGGATAGTTTCCATGCTCCAACACTCCGGACTGTCGGATGGCTTCTGGGCAGAGGCTCTACTCACGGCAGTACACATAATCAATATGTCGCCAAGCAGACCTCTAGGACTTCAAATTCCTCAGGAACTATGGATCGGCAGTAAGCCGAATTACGACAAGCTGAGGATCTTCGGATGCGAGGCGTACGCCCTTATTCCGAAAGATGATCGCCGAAAACTTGCACCTCGGTCCAGGAAATGCATTTTCCTTGGATATGGATCAGACGGCGAAATGGGATACCGACTCTGGGACCCCGAACGCAGACAAATCGTTCGAAGTTCGGACGTTGTGTTCAACGAGTCGGCTATGAATCCATCAGTCAAAACACCGATCGAAGTCCGAAGGGTAACATTTTCCGATGTGCCGACCCTTCAAGAAGGCCCCGCTCTTAACACACGGTCAGCTTCACGGGTAGCTGAACCTTCCACTACCGACTCGGACAACTCTGACTCGGCACAGCAGAATAATTCGCTTTCGGACCATCCGACCTCGATACCCGATACGACCAGTCCAATCATACCTCGACGATCCGAGAGACTGTCGCAACCTCCGGAGAGGTATTCTCCTGGAATTTTCTTCACCGACGCCGGCGAACCGACGTCTTACGAAGAAGCATCGACATCTGTCGATTCAGCCACCTGGCATCTGGCGATGGAGTCGGAAATGCACTCCATTCGGGCAAACAAGACTTGGGATCTGGTCGAATTACCTAAGAATCGACGTGCTCTTCCTTGCAAGTGGGTTTATCGACTAAAAGAGACGTCTAATTCGACCACCCCAAAGTACAAGGCCAGATTAGTTGCGAAGGGCTTCCGACAAGAATATGGCGTCGACTTCGACGAGATTTTTTCACCAGTGGTGAAAATGACAACCCTTCGTTTTCTACTCGGCGTAGTGGCAGCCGACAACTTGGAGCTGATTCAGCTAGATGTCAAAACAGCCTTCCTCCATGGTGATCTTGAAGAGGAAATTTATATGGAGCAGCCAAAAGGCTTCGTGGCAACTGGCCAAGAACATCTAGTCTGCCGACTCAGGAAGAGTCTATACGGCCTCAAACAGGCACCACGACAATGGTACAAGAAGTTCGACGACTTCATCCAATCGATCGGCTTCTCAAAAAGCGATGAGGACCATTGTCTTTTTACCAACACAGCTCAAGATGGATCACCCATCTTCCTCATCATTTACGTGGACGACATGCTAATTTCTGGACGCCACGCGGGCGAACTTGCCGATCTCATTCGGCAATTGCAGTTGAAGTTTGCCATGAAGGACCTCGGTCCGGCACGACACATACTTGGCATGAAGATTAGTCGGCATCGCGATAAACGACATCTTTTTTTGTCTCAGACCGACTATATCGGACGTGTCTTGGAACGCTTCAACATGCAATCAGCCAAATCTGCTTCAACCCCGCTCCCCATGAATCTTCGGCTCTCTCAGCGAGACTGCCCGACATCCGGTCCGGAGGGGGAAGATATGAAGTCGGTACCGTATGCACCGGCAGTCGGCTCCCTTATGTACCTGATGGTCGCGACACGGCCTGATATTTCTCATGCCGTAGGAGTCGTTAGCAGATTTATGCACAATCCTGGCCGATCGCATTGGAACGCAGTCAAGCATGTGTTCAAATATCTGGCTGGCACAAAAGACCACGACATTCTTTTCGGTCCGAACTCAACCTCGGGCGTAGTCGGTTACACCGACTCGGACTTCGCCGGCTGTATAGACAGTCGGAAATCAACAACTGGATACTGCTTCAAATTCGGCAATGGAGCAATTTCGTGGAAGTCGAAACTTCAGGAGTGCACAGCGACCTCAACGACCGAAGCAGAATATGTAGCTGCGTCCGACGCTGCAAAAGAAGCTTTGTGGCTCGGCCGGCTGGCGCACACGTTTCGACAAGTCGACCATGACTCGGCCCCAGTTGTCTATAGCGACAGTCAAGGTGCTGTTGCCTTGTCGAAAAATCCGGTTCACCACAACGCCTCCAAACATATCGACGTTCGATATCACTTCGTTCGGGACTGCATCATTTCAGGGAAAATCGGTCTAGAGAAAATATCCACAACCGACAATGTCGCAGATGGAATGACCAAGTGTCTTTCGGCAGACCGCTTTCGGTCCCTTCGGCATCAGATGGGCGTAACGACAAACCAGTCCGGTTAGAGCCGGACACAGCGCAGGATGGTTTCAGACAACCGACATCAGTTCCTTAATGATCGGCTTCAACTCTTCCGACCCGACCAGTCCGGCCTTCTGCCTTCGGATCCTGCCGACTCGAACAAAACTGATATGTCCGAGAACCTAGGTTTATACCTGTAATCTTAGATAACCCATGTATACGCCCATTACGGGGGAGTGTCGAATACAAGTGTATAATGGACGTATTCACACTATCCCTTTGTATAGCTCAAGTTTGGGCCATTTGTGTAATTAGCATAAATGGTAGTTGCCCTAAGTTTGTCACTATATAAAGTGACCTAGTAACCTTTTTGTAAGGTTGGTTGTATTATTGTTTCTATTGAATAGAAAGAGTCTTTTGTGCCTCCTCTCTCTCTCTCTCTCTCTCTCTGTGCACGATCTTGGAAACTGCCATACGCAGGTACTCAACCCCAATCGAATGCTACTTGATCTTCCGCATTGACGGCCTTGTCTTCAACACAGAGAACATTGTACCCGGGCAAATAATGCATCTACCTTTCCTATCCATGAGTCGAGGGTCCAAATACCATCTGTCCAGCCTAGACATCGTCCTCCCGTGCACACTTCCTCCTACTCTAGAGTAGCGAAGAGATTTTTCTTTTTGCATTTGAAAGTGAGGGGCATTCCAACAATCTATCACATTATATGCTAAACAAAACTTATCCCATGCATTCTTCTCTACCCCCTGTACCGTTCCATTTGCATTGCCTCTTCTATCTTCTGGATGCTCCACCATATTAAAGTCTCCTCCAATGATCCACAACTCAGCATCTGGTTTCTTGGCCACTAGTTGCAACCAGAATTCTTGTCTTTCAACAGCTGAATTTGGGGCATAAATGTTCAGTATGCCCAAGTGCCCACAACTATGTTTTATCCGTATGTAGACAACACGACCCTCTATTAAACTACCCCTGCCTGTACGGTCAGCAGTAAACTTAGCTTTCATAGCTATAAGTACTCCCCCCTGAATCTGCTTATCTCCCGTAGCTGCTGACCATGTATTGGTCCAGTTTCCGGGGCAAATGCTTCCTATTTTATCGATCTTGTCCCCATCTAGATGGTGCTCCTGCACCAAGATAATATCAGGCAACACTGCCTCAGTGCATCGCTGAATTTCAGCAGCCAACACATTCTTTTTCATCTGGAATTGGGTGCCACCAATTCCTTGTATATTCCAAGTTAGCAAACTGAGATTCATATAAGCTGCACCTTCTGAGGCCCAGCCAATGCATTTTCCGCTTCCAATATGGTAGCTAATATCCGATCTTGGAGATTTTCCTCTTCCAACTGTGTCAACATTTCAGGGACGTATACCATGAACTCCGTTATCAGATTAGGAAGCTTCCTAAATTTCACATTTATGAAGCATATGCCTTGTTCATTCGCCTTGCCCGAACTCCAAATCAAGGCATCTTTCCATTGTCTTTTCATTTTCATCCCTATTGCGGTACCATATGATGCGTCTACATAAACATCCATTTGTTGTTCCAAACACCCGAGGGCTTCTTCTCTACTATGTGGCTCCTTAGTTCCCAAGGCCAAAATATAGGACAGACCCGCAACCCCTCCATCACTACATTTGCCATATATATTGACTCTACATATGTTGTCCTTCTTCATTTCACTTCCACATAGTTCCTTGAACCACTTTTAACCCGTCAGATTCACTTTGATCTGTTGTCCAGTATTCGAGAGGGGGCCCGCCTTGTATTGAAGATTCCAGTTCACTCTTGGCCATTTACGCATCCCTTTATTTTTTTCCATCCCCTTCATCTCCTCTTTTTTAGCACGCATGTGCCTTTTCATTTTTGCTATCCCCTTAATATCTAGGGTTGTCACCAATGACTTAGACTGCTCTTTCAATGGGCTTACGACCTTTCCTATGTTTAATTCTCCTACCTCGCCTATACTTTCATGAAGCATCTGGCCAATAACATCCCCTACCAAGTTGTCCTCATGGTGTAGTTTCGTCATATCATTAATTACTTCCACATAATTACTCTCATGAGTTGCCTTCGTTCTTTCTTCCCTTTCATTAGATTTGTATTCATTGTCCTCTAAGGTTAAGAGCGCATACTTATTTCTAAGTGGGAGCCATTCTTGTCCGACCATGACTTTTTGTTTGCCTTTATAGGTGTTATGTTTCCATCCATCTTCATTCTTACTCAATGCATGGTTCATTCGTTGATTTTTCTGTTGCATCAGACTTGTTTTACATTTCTGTCCTTGCTTCCCATTTCCATGATGCATGTTCTCCTTTCCTCTAGGGCATTCTCGGGCCATGTGCCCCATCTGTCTACATGCAAAGCATTGCCCTGGGAGTCCCACATACTCAACAGTTTGTACATGGTCAGCCATTTGTTTACTGCTCAACAACATTGATTGCGGTAAGGTCTGTACATCCGAAACAATTAGTTTGATCCTCGATGTTTCACTTATTCTCTCCGCAAGAGTCTTTTCCAGGCATTGACCTCCCATACTTTTGCCAATGGCCGGGAGAAAGGATTCCCATTGCTTAGGTAAACCAGGAAAAAATGCCGTTACCACTGTAGGATTGCCTATATAAGCATCAACTTTACACATGTCAAAGTCTGCATCCCAATTGAATACATAGGCCCTTGCATTGTGCCAAATCAGTGGGCTGCTCTCAACAATTTTGCATACATTCGTTTCCGGCATCACTATAACATGGTAGAAGCCCTTTCCCATAAATGCAATGTCCTTCAATCTACCAAGGTCTTCTTGTAGACAACTTTGCAGCCAATCACGCAATATTGCTCTATTGGGTCGACTACCCACCACTTTTACCACAAAGGATTCCCGTTTAAGACGTGTTAATTCACTCTCCATTAGGCATTCTTCCTCCGGGGAGAGAACAAAGGCTCCCATTGCATGCATTGAGGAACCATTTTGATTGTCCACCCCTTGTGTTTCCTGTTCGGTTTCAGCATCAATGCGATTAAATAGATGTTCGTGACATACTTGTGTCCCATTGATGTCCAGAAGGTTTGGGGCTAATGTTTGTGCAGGCTCTGAAGCAGCCAAGTCGTTTTTCGAAGATCCTTCTGTTGCCATCGCTCCTCACGGCTGAGTCGTAGGTCGATGTCTTTGACAATATCGTTTGATCCTCCTCTGCTGTCGACGCCTATGTTACTCTGCTATCCCATCGCCGCCTGACGAAACTAATATTTTCATTGAGCTTAGTTTAGTTGGAGCTAGTCAATACCCTATGGTGCCTATCTTAAGTGTGCTTGATCCTTGATATTGTAATGTACGTTGTATTATTTTGTTAAAGGTGTTTTATCATCGAGATTTTAGATAATATTTTCCATTATTTACACGGATGGAATTGTGTCTATTACTTACCCAGAAACTCATGTTATGATAATCGGGATCATTGATTGCATATTTTGTTGGTCATCTAAATCACTTGATGTAAGTTTTGAAACAAATAAAACTTAGAGGCTTCAAATTGGTTCTCTAAGAACTTGAGGCCTCCCATTATATAAGGCACTAATTGTCTTACCAATAATTCTATCATAGGTTTTAACAAGATGCAATTAAAGGCTGTTTTTTCTTGTTTTGTTGTACAAGAAGCGAATATGGCTTTTCCTTCAAATAAAGAAAGAAAGAAAGAAATATATATATATAGAGAGAGAGAAAGAGGTGAGGAAGTTGGGTTTTGAACCCAAAACGGAGTGCTTGTAGTACTAACAACTTACCACTAGGGTAAGGTAATTACGATAAAAGAGAGAGAGCGAGAGCGAGAACGCAATTTAATCGTTTGTTTCATTTGGGGGTCAAAGAGGTGGGAGATATAGTTGAGGCTCCATCTCAAAGAATTTTGGAGTTTGTTGAAGCACAACAATTATTACGCATTCCGCTTAATTATGGGTTTATTTGGCAACAACTACAAAATATTCCATTGATGCAAGGTCCCTTACCTCTACAAACAGGAGAACAACCGTGGATTGATTGGTGTTTAAAGGGTCAAACATCGTTGTTACAAGTGACTACAAATCTTTTGTATCATTGCTTTGTTGAGTCTCTTGGATGGTTATCATCTAAGGCTGAAGAAGAATGGAGATTACACAAATCTGATCAAGGGTGGTGGCAAATCTTACAACTTAGTTGCCATTCTAAATTGCCACTTGAAGCAAAGGTCTTCATTCGTAGAGTTTTGATTGGAGGATTGCCTTTGGGATTAGCTCTAAAGCGTCGTGGATTAGCAACGGGTAATTGCTTTTTTTGCACTGTTCAAATGGAAGATAGTACTCATTGATTTACACAATGCCCGATTGCTTCTCAGATTTGGAGTTACATTTCTCAAATTTGGCAAGTTTTATCATGGTGTTATTTGACACCTAGACAGTGGGCATTTATTTGCACAATTTACACAGGTGGACCCAAAGTCAGAGATGGAGATTGTTTTTCTATTTTTGAGATATTGGGGATTGCGTCATAATTAGAACATGCGCAACACTTTTGTATTCGATGGTAGACATGGAGTGAAAGCATATCTACGAAAGTTGAAGGGAGTACTAATGTGGCAATTTTCTTTATTGGAGTAAGTGCAAATCCTTTCCTCGGTGGAATGTTCGTCTTGCCTATTGACAATTCAACATGTTCCACTACCCACGTAGTGTAGTGTAGTTAGTGGGTGATCATACTTCATGGTCACACCCATTGTAAGTAGTGTTTTTTACACACATTTATTAATATAATTGTGTTTTCACCAAAAAAAAAGAAAGAGAGAGAGAGAGAGAGCAAAGTCTTTGTTAACATTCATAACTTCTGTTGTGTTTAAAAGTCTTGTAGATAAGTACAAATAAGAAGCATGGTCATTTCCTTTGTAGATCTAGATCTAGTGTGAATATCAACAATATTTGCATTAGTTGTGCTGACATTCTTTTCTCTTGCATCCATGTTCTATAGTAGTATGGCTTTTACCTAGTAGGGAACGATCCCATATGAATGTGGATTTTACCTAGAAGGGAACAAGGCCCTATGAATGCAAGGAGCGACATCCCATTACTTGGTTCCTTTTTTAAAGCCTGGAATTTTTTCTTACTAACCCCTCACTTTATGATGATCGTGGGTTCTTTTTTTAAAGCTGTACATTTCAAACACATGCATGTTTACCACTGTTAGGTCCATGTTATCCTTCTCAAAGTTCGCATTGTCTGCAAATTTCTGCTCGCCTTTTTTCCGTTACTTTTTTTCGCCTTTTTCTTTTTCTTTAGGTCTTGTACTTTTAAACATGTTATTTGTGCATTGTGGATGTACCCACTCCCAAGCAAAATAAAATCCGAGCTCGTCTCTTCCCAAAGACATTGGCAAAAACAAAGACTAAATAAAACATATCTTCTCTTTCTCCATTGCTGCCTCATTGTTTTCTGCTTCACGTTCTCGGAGCCCAACATGCATTGTTTTCTCTCATCAATTAATGTACATATCCCTTTGTGTAATACAATTCAAGACCAGTCAATGGGGGACGGACTATACATAGCTCATCCATATATTTGGATACATTGCCAATCTTTATTACTTCACTACACATAAAAAAGCTTGTGTGCAAAAAGTTAAGCAAATTTGCAGATTTACAGAATGGAATTTTACTCGTAAAACTTTTGAATTTTCTAGCAAGGATCTCGCCCTCGTGATAGACAAGAGATTGGCGCTTCTTCTCAAAAGGACTCCTCAAATATGAACCCTTTCAGAGAGGTTGGCCCTTTGGTACAATTTGATCTTTGAGCCACATGTAGATGGGAACAAGAACATAATATGCAGAGGCAATCACACCCAACAAAAATCTGTAAAGGAACACAAAAGGGTTCACTTTTGCCCTCACATCTTCTGCCTTTGGTCCAAGCTGTGTAGAAAAACAAATGGTTGTGATTAGGTTCCCATCTTGATATAGTTCTATGTTCTTAGCTTTCCAAACACATAAGATACATGCATGAAATATAAGCACACTATATTAGCTTTTTAATGTGTGCTTGCAAATTAAAACATCATATAATAACCTGTTGACACTTGCATGGAATCTTATTAAGATGATAGATACTAGCATGTACATTCATATAATAAGAAAATCCTATCATGATGATGGGTACAATCAAATGGCATATGCGAGAAGAAGAAGGAGACTTACCCGTAGTGGGCTTTCCCCAGACTCTGGTTTCACACCAGTAACGGAGCATCCCATGATCAGACCATGTCTTCGAACGCCTCTATACCATGAGGGGCCGATTCGTTTTATTTTAACATCGGAAAAACCAGCTTTAGTGAACCATTCAATGTATTCCTCTTCAGTTGGAAAGAGCATCCACACATCTGCAAAGAACCTAGATAGCCAAAATGTAGGATGAACTGGACCTATGAGACATGCCTTTCCTCCTTTCTTTAGCACTCTATATGCCTCGGTAATGCCTCTTTGAGGGTCGGGCCAATACTCAATGCTGCAATACAAACAACATGCTGGAAACGTTCAAAGGAGATAATTACAATATGAACTAGGCCAAAATATATCCGAATTACAGTGAATAGAACATTCAGGGTTGGAATGCTTCTTACAAAAATAGTCAGCACATTTCTTTACAACTATTCCATGAGACAAATCTCCTCTCATAGCCTATGAGAAAATCTCACTTCACTTTATTTCTCGCAGCATGGATTTAGACAATTGGAAATATTTATAAAGAAAGAAAAATCCAACAGATAAATAAAGAGATTGTCTACTTAAATCATATAGATTTATGGTGTTTCCTGACATTACGAATTAATTCATGTATGAGAAAGAAATTGGTCAATTAACAAATAAATTCCTATAAGTAAGTGGCATTTTGCTATTTTATGTATGAAAAGGAAACTTAATTGATCAGAGAATACAAAACCCGAAAAAATGGATAATAGTGATATTTCCAGTGCATTCATTGTAGTTTGGTTCATTAACTAACAACACCTATCTGGTTGCTAATGCATAGAGGTTTTAGGGTACAAAATTATGCTAGATCTATATAATTATCAATGCATACAGATTATACTGAAGTTTGCGATATCACCAGTTGCATTGGTGTTCTAGGAAACATCAAATATCAAAATAATCATCAAGTATAAATATCATACCGCACTATATGGGATCAACCTATGCAATAGTGTTCTCGAAAACATCAAACGTCGACACACAGATCAAAGCATTCAAGGAAACAGAAAATACCTATATAGTACTCAATGCGTACAGATTCTACTATACAATAATCAAATATAGGAGACTTGTGCAACGGTGACCTATAAAACATCAATCATCCAAACACTAATTGAGGGAAACCGATCATACAGCACAAAATGATCCTAGCATTTGTGAAGATGTCTCATGAAAGCATTTAATTCACGCATTAAGTATGCAATGCATACAGATTCTACTCTATAAACTGATGTCTCATGAAAGATATCCAAAAAATCATAAATATCTGTATATTCAGCAAATCACCAACAATTATACTTACTCCAAAACGATGTTCAATAATAGTATTCTAGAGGACTTACCTTCCAGCAGAAACGTATCGATCCACAGAATCAGTCGGAAAAGGAAGATCTTCAGCATCACCTTCAACAATGGAGCACTCCTTAAGATCTTCTTTCTCCCTGGCTTTAGCTAGCTGATGAGGAGACTGATCAAGGATTGTAACATTTTTGGCATGCACAGTCTTTACAATCCCTTGAGTACAGAAACCAGTTCCTCCTCCAACATCAACAACAGTGAGATTTGGATCATTTAGGTCCGCAGGTTCTAATGCATCCTCACGCATGTCCACAGTCCAGTGACCAGGATTGATGACGTGATCGTATACAATAGACAGGAAACGGTAGAACCAGAACGCTTCTTGCTTGTGCTGGATAAAACGTGGTTGCGATGCAGGTCTGGCGCTGGAAGAAGACGAGGCATTTACCACGAAACGGCCTCCAGTCCGCTCCACGGAGGTGTTTCCTGAGCCGAATTGGGGCGGGTCGGAGCTTATCTGAGGGAATCGCATCGAGACGTGGGGGAACCTGCAGAAGACGGGAGAGATGCTGTGAGAAGCAGGGGGCGAGAGGGAAGGGAATCGTCTCTGCTGAAGGAGAGGCTTAACGGAGCTGCGCCTGGTGGCGTACCGTAAGGAAGAAGAAGAAGAAGGGAGATGCAGGGAAAGGAGTCCTGAAGCGATGGGAGGGGAATGCAGGGAAGCATCAGCAGAGGAAGAAGCCATGGCGGCGAGCTTCAGGAAGAAGCTGCAGAAAGAGAAAGAGAAGATGAAAGAAGAAGAAGAAGAAGAAGGCCTTCCTTCCTTTTTCTTTTACTCTCCACCTTTTATTATTATTATTAATTATTATTATTATTATTATTATGTGTTATCTTTGATCATCCCTCACCATAGCTTTCTCTCTCTCTCTCTCTCTCTCTCTATGGGCTCAACACACACACACACACACACACACCCATAGCTTCCTCTCTCTCTCTCTCTCTCTCTCTCTCTCTCTCTCTCTCTCTCTCTCTATAATTCTCCATGGTGTTTGTGCATGTGTTTATTTGTGTGTGTGTGTGTGTGTGTGTGTGTGTGTGTGTGTGTGTGGAGCTATTCTAGTGAATGCCATGGCTTTCTGGCAAAACTGTCTTTCTGGCAATTCTCCATGGTGTTTGTGCATGTGTTTATTTGTGTGCGTGCGTGCGTGTGCGTGGAGCTATTCTAGTGAATGCCATGGCTTTCTGGCAACTCCCTTGGTGTCTACGTGCTGCTCCTGCTGCTTGTCGGTGTCTTTGTGTTCGTGCCCGCGTCAATGTTTTTGCGTGCCCGTGCCTGTGATGTCGATGATAGTCGGGGTCTGTGATGAGCCAATGACTGTGCGTGTCTATGTGCATGCGCGTGTGTTCGGATCTGTTTTCCGTGTCAATGTTTTTTGCGTGCCTGTGCCCGTGTCTATGTTGTCGATGATAGTCGGCGGCGTCTATGATGAGCCAATGTTTGTGCATGTCTATGCGCATGCACATGTGTTCGGATCTGTTTTGTTTTGCGAGATGCCATGTCTACGTGTCCAAATCGGGAATTTTGCATGTCTGTGCTTATGATGTCCGTGATTTGTGTGTTTGTTCGCGATTGTTCTCTAAGTTGCCATTGCCTCAACTTCTCTCTCATGTTTGCAACTTCTCTCGTCTAGTCTCTCACACCCTCTCGTCCCCACACCGAAACCCTTTGACCTCCCACTTCTTTTCGAGTGGCTTGGGTGGAAATGAAATTAGTCTTAGTGCAAAGTCATTCCCTTCATCGAATGTGTTACACCATACCACGTTTTGTACAATACTAGAACTCTTTTAGCTTTAAGTCCTATTTTTATTTTATTTTATTTAGTTCTGATGATTGGATAAATACCCCATTTTGTTGTACACCAATTGTCTCATGGGCCAATTTTGGCCTTAGAAGACATTAATATCTCTTTCGTTCTTCTTTATTTCTCACACTCTCTCGAGTCAATGTCTCTTTATGTGTATGTTTGCATATTCTTTTGGAACTCCATGTGGCATCCTAGTTATCTCACATTCTGGAGTATGGTTCCTATTTGTATTCATTGGGATCGACAAATGCCATCTTAGTAGGGTGCCATGTGGCATCATTTGTCAACCAAGACCATATGTGAATCTCACCAACTGAAATCTTGTCTTTGGTGCCATGTGGCATCATTAAGAGCCACCCATGGCTCCGCCCCCCTCTAATATTGGCGACCTGGTGGGATGAACCACATTCAATGGGCAAGAAGAAAATAACTTAGATAATGACAAATGGTAACTTCAAAATAGCACAAAGTGCATATAGAGATACATGCTACAAGCTTGCGACAAGTTGAAGTATAGACCATCATCAATGACAATGATGATGGTGGCCCCTTACCACTTGGTAGAACGGAGAGAGTTTATGAATCTCAAACTTTTGCTCCCTCTCACATAATATTAAGAGCATGCTCTCCTCCTTACCTTTTATATTCCCTTGCTCACATTAATAGAGTAAGGTTCCATCACTAAGTAACTATGACCATAATATAAGAGATGCAACCCTAATGCCACTAATGATATTGTTGCCAATGAACCACAATTCCCATTGGACTGTGGTCACAATTGTCCCCATGGGGCAGATTGTCACCGTGAAGGAAGTTGTTGTTACCATTGACACACTATTGCTAGTTGGATATTTTTGTCAATGAGGCAAGCAAAGAAGAAGAGTGTGAGAAAACAAGATAATCAAGTTGATGAAGAATGGGGCAAGAAAAGTCACTCAAAGAAGAGCAATGAACACGGTTGTGGGTTGAGTCTTGAGATTCAAGCAAATGTTGTATTGCACCCAATTGAGATGTAATATGAAGTAACCAGGCTGACGACCTATGCTATTAGCCAAGAGCTTTGATGAGAGATAATTGGGTCAATGATCGATGACCTTTAATTGAGAACCAAACGATCATGACAACGATAATTGGATCATGGGAAGACCTATCATATAATCACTTGGGCCACATTTCACAAAGAAGTACTACCTTTTTGTGTCTAATTAAGATCTCTGTAGGGTTACTCATGTTGGTCATGGAGTGCCTGAAACCACTTCTAGAGAATCTTCACGTTGTCATGATGTGGGAAGCGCATGCAACGAAACAAGTTAAATTAAATATATATAAAAGATTGAAGGACAAGTCAGAAGTACAAAAGGTCATGAGCCAAGCAAAACTAGTGATAATAAAAGGACTTAACTCAGACATTAAGAGGTTATATTAGGATTGGAAGGTCACAAGCTCGAATTTTATAATGGATGATGAAGGGAGAAATGTGATTTATAGTAACCAACAAGGTATGTGGTAAAAATGAAGAAGGGAAATACAATTTTTGTATCAACCGAATCTTGAGTTCAAGTGTTACAAAAAGGAACTTTTGGTAAGGCCCCTCTTTAAACCTATAAAAGGGAGAGGAGAACTCATTGTTTGGGGGTCGAATTTTGTATAAAGGTGAAAATGGTGTCGAAATCTCGAACAAGTTTGGACTAGTGAACCAAGAGGGCGTTAGAGATCACAAATGACAAAGAGTAAGGAAACTATTTCACTGGTCTTCTAAACAAAACTCAAGGATGCTTCTGAAGCTCTACAACAAATCTTACATCTCTAACTCCTTTTTCTATCTACTAGTTCTAAGCCACTCCATGTGTAACATAGTTGAGTTGTTACTCGTTATATATGATTCTAGCTCATTAGGTTTCATTATACTTCATTGTTTGATCATTATGTAATATAGTTTTTGTTAAAACTATTATCTAATATTACTCACTTTCGAATATGGATCACATCACAAATTTTGGTTTTTTTATTTCGAATTCGAAAAACGAAGTTACACGATTTGGAACAAGATTCGTGAAAAGATGAGTCCTTGGATTACCTTAAACTTCTCTACCTCCAACTCATCAAACCTTTGCCTCCTCCAACAACCAGATAAGGAATGAAATGCTATGTACAACATATATATATTCATATTAGGGAAGATTCAAACCTTAAACCTTCAACATATCATATTTACCAATAGGGCAACTATTAGGAATGTTGGATTTCTCATAGATAAATTGTACATATGAATATATATTCAAAAACTACTAAGGAAAACCCTCTGGGCACTAAAACAAACAACGATGGATAGCCTAAAATCTCCAACACGGCAATTAGAATCTGCAACCCATCATCTCTGCTTCAAATCCCTGGTGGTCCCACTCACGTTTCACATGCACACGTAATTTCGCAATAACGTGCAACATGACATAGATTTGATCTTCTTGAAGATGGATAAGCACTACTTAATGTTCTTGAAGGGAGGAGTTCTCATTGAGAGGTTGCATGAATTGTAGGCATAAGTTGGTAGTCAAGTATTTAGTAGGGTAATACTTTCGAGACTAAACATTAGTCAAAATGATGGCATGCAAATGCTTATCTAATATGCCAAGAGAGCCTACTAGATCTTAAAGATCCCAAGTGTTTCAATTATTTTCATGACCTTTACCAAAATCATTTGTAGGTGAAATATTGACTCATGACGTGACACATGAAGTCGTTGATGAAGTACCACCCAGGGCCTAAATTTGACAGGTTAGTATCAAAGTTTTTTTACGGGCATTTTTTAAAGATTTATGTCATGCGACATAAGATTGCAAAAACCAACATGTCATTTGACATACAAATTTTTAAAATGAAAAGCTCTATATAATGCTACATTGTTATACATGTCATTACTATAAAAGGTACACAAAGATACGCAAATCAACATAACTATCTCACAAAGATAATGAAATACATAAAATGAATATCGTGTTAATGTTTTTACTAATAAGCATGTAAAAAAAGTTTTTTTTTTGGGAAAAAAGGTTATTTTATCTGAAAAATGTTATTTTTTGGGAAAAAAAAGGTTAGTAAAAAAATTTGTTTTAACTTAGAACTTCAAACATTAAAATCAAACCTATAGTTTATACTCTTAGAGTATTTAATAAAGGTTATTGTTTAAAATCAACATAACTATCTCACAAAGATAATGAAATACATAAACTAAATATCATGTTAATTTTTTTTACTAATAAGTATGTAAAAAAGGTTTTTTTTTTGGGGGGGGGGGAGGAGGGTATTTTTTTGGAAAAAAACTGAGGTTTTGTTTAGAAAAAAAGTGGTTATTGTTTTGGAAAAAAGGTTATTTTTTGGGGAAAAAAAGGCTAGTAAAATTTTTAGTTTTAACTTAAAACATTAAGATCAAACATATATGTTGATGGGCAGAATGGGAGTGAAAGATGCTTGGTATGTACTAAAAAAGCCTCGAGCTCGCTAATCTTCTCAAGAGCACGTTGCAATATAAATGGCTTTCCTATGTCTCGCATAGACAAAATCTACATAAGCTCGGAACTGGAAAAATATGGCAACAATATTGAAGTCATCGCAGGTTCGGCTTTCTCTGATCATATGCTGGTTAAGATTATGTTGGTCGATCAGAGGAGGCAAAAAAGGGACTGCAACATGAGGATCAACCGTAAACTTTTTGAGGATGCGGAGGTGGGAAGGAAGATAAGTAGTATATGGGAAAGTAAGCCAGCTAGTTGTGGTGCACTTGATAAACTTCGAGGAAAGATTATTGAAACTTCAATGTATTTGTATGAAGAGACTAAAAATAGAATTGGGAGGTCTAAGGAAAGAGAAGTGAGATTAAGAAGATTGATATCGGCTTGCCCAACGAATGCTTCAGAAAAATCCCAACTATCATTGGTCTAGAGCAGGTCTTGAGGCTGCTAAAGAAACATTAGAACGGTTGATTGTGTCTAGAAACAAGATGTTATTCAGGAGTTCAACAGCGTGGTGGAGCACGAATGGGGATAAGGTGAACCAACATTTTTTTAAGTAGAAAAAGCACAACAAATTTTTGAGGGTCTTCTCGTTCAAGATGTGTTCTCATGGATGTCATGCATGGTTGGGTATGCTCGGCCAGGAGAAACTGAAAAAGTTTGTTGTCTGTTTGAACAAATGCTAGGTGGGTGTGAAACCAGATCCTGTTTGTCGTGCTCAATCCATGTGTTTGTGCGGGCCTTTTTGAGTTCTTTGACCTATGTCTTAATGTCCCATGTATGTGTCGATGGCAAATGAGTAATTAAACACAAGATATATATTTGAATCAACATGCTACATTTATAGCCATAGGGATTTGGCATAATGGTTTAGGGTTCAACCTTATTAAGTCAATTCTTGGAATTCAATTCTTGTCAATGCCCATGCAACATTGCAATCAACCACACATTATTCTCTTAAACATGCCACACTTAGGTTTGTTCAATGGTTATGCCACCCATAATCTATGGTCATCATTAAAAATGTACACGCGAGTGTATATTATTGTTTCAATAGTTCATCCAAGGAGTGAGCACCAAATATTTGGGTTTCCAAATTGGTTTCAACATACCGTCGGAGACTATGATTGCACCCATTATCCATTCCATTAGACAAAAGTTGATACATTGGAGCTCAAAAAAATTGTCGCTAACGAGTCGCATCATAGTGGCAAACCAAGTACTACTCCCAACAGCATGGTACAGTTTATCATGTTGGACAATCTCCAAGGAAAGTATACATCAGATTCAACGACTGGTCCACAACCACATTTGGTCTGGTAAGGAAGACCATGTAGCTCGCGCCAAGGTGGCGTGGCCTATACTCACAACGCCTAAGTCGAGAGAGGGATTGGGTCTTATTGATCCCCTTTCACAATCGAAAGCCTTACTTGCCAAATTTGTGGTGCGAGGACTCCAACCAGGAAATGACTGTTGGAAAATGCTACTACGGTTACGTTTCGCTTTCTTTAGGCCACGAAAAAGGGTCAATTGGGCCCCCCAAACGGGATGGATTCTAAACATGGATCTCAAACCTAGTTTCTCCCGCCAATTGGAGGATAGATTCAGTGCATCCATGTGGAAGGCATGGTGTGACATTTGTCGAGGGCTCAAGTGTGATCAACCGAGATCTGAACCTACCTAGCTCAGTCAACGTATCCTATGGAACCCATGTATCAAGGATGAATCTAATCAACTACCGGGATCACGTAAGGGGTTGTCATGGGGATACATTGTAGAAGGTCCAGGAAAAAGTATAGAATGTTGGCGATAGTTTATGTCACTACCACTACAAGATCAGGCCAACATACTCCATGGAATCAGGGGCGGATGGACTATGAGATTGGCAATCATTAACGCTCTTCTGATTAGGGAATTTGCTACTCAAAGGACGACAATGGAGAAATGGATAGGCCACAAGGAGGAGGAATCTCTGATCTCAAGAGGTAGGGGACCATTAGATAGGCTCGAAGGCTCGGAATTGCGAGACACTAAGACACCAACACAGAATAATGCAATTCGAGTACTCGCGTATACTGGTCATAAATGGATTGTAGATCCTGATCTGATCAAAGTACAACCCGATTGGCACATATATACTCATGAAAACACATGCTTACGTAAGGTCAGTTGGGACCCTTTGCAATGGACATGACGTGATCCTTACGCGGGGCAAGGAAGCAAACCCATCCCTTTCTTCCAATTCACAACTAGATTGGGTCGCCACATTCTAGCTGCTCAAACCGCCCGAGAGCCGGCTGCTGTGAAGGTCTGGCACACATTTCAAGTTCCTCCCACAATAATCACCAAGTTTTGGCAGAAAATCTTGAAACAAACAACACATGAGGCGAATTACCACATTCCAATGGCTATTAATACATAAGTCCCTACTGGTGGGAGCATGGCAACGTGGGAACCTTAGCTCTCCTAATTGTGTAGAGTGCCCACATGCAGTAGAATAAATACGACACGCTCTGTGGGACTACCCAACGTCCAATTGAATATGGCGAGGGGTTGGCTACTTGATGCAATTATGCCAGGTGCAAAGCTCAATCAAGTGGGGAAATATATGTTGGCTATCATGGCAGACCATAGTTGGCAGATACGAGCATTAGGAGGAGGGGATGACTTTGGTGATAAAAGCACAAGAGGTCTTTTTCTCCTCTAGCGGCAATGTCCACTCCACTCCTCTTAATGACAAATCTCAAGAGGTGTTGGAATTGGTCAACCCAATAACTCTTTGGATTCTATGGAAACAACGGTGTAGATGAGTCTTCTCCAACCAAACCGCGCATCCAACAGGTTACTGCAAGAGATATGGAGTGAAATTGTAGCCACTCTAAAGAGCCAATATGATGGCCTCAAGGGCGGCTCCGATGGAGTTGAAAGACAACGAATAGCCTTCATGCAACAATGGTCGTCCTCTCCCTTTCTTGAGTCAGTGGGCATCCACATAAGATGGAACTATTGCATCCATACAAGGATTTGTACATAATCATCTCATTTGTAAAATTTTATAACTAATGGAAGGAGTTTTTTTTTGGAGAAAAAAAATAAAAAAATAGTTCATCCCTAATTACGGGAGGCTATAGAGGAGATCCTACATCGATACACAATATATCGACAAGATGTATGTACTATACAGAGAGAGAAGTTTGTTTCATAAGCAATAGCTTTACTCACTCCATTATTGTTAATTGTGCTATCTTACAATCTCTCATGTGATATTTCCCCTTGTTTTCTTGTCCTAAACCCTTTCACTTAAAGATCTCGAGAGTTTACAATTTAATTTTCAATCCATTAACAGGGCCAAATCTCCTCATCAGCTTATATAGGTGTAAACCTAAACTTTGTGCTCAGAAAAAGCGTTTAGGCATCTAGGGCATTTGGTCTTGTAAGTTGTCACTCGTGGCTTTCCCACAAACTAGGTCGTGGTGCTATTTCTAGCTTCTAAAGGTCATAATTTAGGAAATGACTAGTGTTAAGTGTACTCTTATGATTGTTGTGATGTTTTAATATTATTAAACTCTCACTATTAAAGTGCATTGTTTCAATATGTCATTGAATATTAACAACCCATTGAGATTTTGTTTCATATTAATTTGCATGGTCAAGGCCAAGTAAATGCCATTCTAGGTATACGGTGGCCTCATACTTACAAATCAAAATGTTGGGAAACTAATTAATCACATCAAAAAGATATGTTGGTCTTACGTGAATTAGAAAGTATTTATTTGTGTAGCATGTTATACTCATAGCATCTATGTCTCATCAACATATGATTGGTGGCCATATTTTAAAAGCTTTTGAATATATACAAAGTTGATATGCTCAAGAGCATTCAAGACTTGTGTGTTATATGCATACCCTTAAGGACTAAATTTTAAGCTAATTTTAATGGTTTAATGGTGTTTAACAACTATAGTGATCATCCCAAATCGAAGGACAAGTGGAAAACAAAATACCATACTAGTGGCAAGCATAAAAACCATCATTGTCACATTATACGTTTGACAAATTGAACTAAAATAAGAGATCTTTGTGTCACCATAGAGCCTCAACATCTCAAGATGTTGTAATGAAGGGGATAGTTAATCCCCTTTATATAGCCCTACAACTTAGGGTCCAAGACCACCACGTGTTACTTCTTTTTAAGGATCCTAATAGCATTAAAATTTGCTTGAAATTGCTTTAGATTTATGACTATAACATACTCCCCATTTCCCTATGGAATATGCAATACCATCTATACCCATCATTTACATGAAATTGATCATGGCTCAGTGTGCTCGAAACCTCTAAATCCATCATCTCAATGAAAATTAATATTAATAGAGGCCAATGACTAAAGGCTCTAATTAAAGTATATTCAATTCAAGTATCCCACTAAGAAAACTCTCCTTAAAATGTATCCAATTAGAGTATAGAGCTGTTATAAGCAAACACTAATAAGGGGAGATATGGTTCCCATTTTGAAAGGTTCTTCGCTAATACCAACGAATATTACCTCACCTTTTTTCTTAATATAAAAATTTAATGCTTATCATTCGTATGTCGATTTGTAATATTACATTGTACCATTGACCATGGCACATGTTTTGACATCTATCTTTGATATAGACACTTTCCCTCATAATTGATCTCCTATGATCCTTGAATATGATACCCTAAGTAGACATTTATTGGCTATCAAAATCAAAGCAATACACCAATGTACACAACATATTTGCTAATAAAATGGTGGGTATTTACCCATCGTCTAAAGAATGCATCCATTGTGTCTAAATGGAGAATTGTGTGTGAGTGGTTTTTGAGTTGAAATGTACAAAATTGACCAGCCTTAATCTGAATTGGATTTATAAAAATCGCTCTCAAGCACGGCGAGGTACTTTCGGCCTCCAACATTTTGACAACCATGTGCATTGTTGGTCTTTCATATGGTATAGAATGTATGCACATAATTGCAATGGACAGCACTGCGTCGAGCCTCTCGGTAAATGGCAGTTCACATGATGGATCGATAATGTCTTTCAATCTCTTCTCCTTTAGAAGAGTATTGGCCTATACCAAGCAAAGTACACATATGTTAATACTTGTATCCATCAAGCACAATATGTATATGTTTGTGTACATACATATGTCAATACTTGTAACTCAACCAGGATATGTATATATGTGTGATGTCAATACTCGTAACCATCAAGCACAGTACGTATATATGTGTTGTGTGAATGAAGAATGAACCTCATCCACTCACCCATCCAACAATATTGAGTCCTTTCTCTACAAATGAAGAGTCTGTTGGACGTTTGCCATTCAGGAGCTCGAGTAAAACCACCCCAAAGCCATATACATCACCTTTCTCAGTAGCTCTTCCGTGTTGTAAATATTCTGTAAACAAATTTGGGGGACATTGTATATATACATGTAATTTTATCTTTTGCATGTAACAAACGTGTAATTGGAAGGTAATCATCATCGTTACCTGGAGCCAAATAACCAAATGTTCCAGCAACAACTGTCGTTACATGTGAATCATCTTCCTTCAAAAGCTTGGCTAGTCCGAAGTCCGATACATAAGGCTCAAGATTCTGTCCTAGGAAGGATATTGCTGGACTTCACATCACGATGTATTATCCGCGGCCAGCTGTCGTGATGCAAATATGCTAATCCCCGTACGATAATACCCAAGACCTCCAATTTCCTTTCAAAAGCTTTATCTGAACTATAATATGGTGTTTCTCTATTTTCTTGACAGTGAACACACTACCATCATCCATTACAAGCCTATAGACAGTTCCAGACCCGCCATAGCCAATCGCATTGCTCTCCACAATCATGTCTATCCTTCTTGCTATTTCTTTGGATGTGTATGGTAGATCCCCGTGGAAGACGACGACTGTAGGAGCTGAAAATATTGCAAGTAAGAATAGGTCAGATATTCCAAGGGTAAACAAGAGACTGTGAAGGTAAATGTGATGCATTGCCACTTGTTTGTAACATTTAGAGACCTATGAAAGAGATGGGATGATTAGACATTCTCGTCTGTTTTGGAAAAAATGTAAATTGAAAGAAAAAGTATGCGGCCTTTACTAAAGTGTTACCAAATTTGGCAAAAAAGTACATAATATAAGGGGCAAAAAACAAACAATTGAATATAAGTAACTGGAATCTATATTCCATAAGTTTTTCCTAGTGAAAAGAGAGTACCAATGATGTTTTCGATTGGGTCGAAACTAGAACAAGGCTTGGACTTCTTCCAGAACTTATGATACAGAAAGCATCCCCAAAAGCACATCAATGCAACTAAGAGTGAGACGCCCACAGTGCCCAACTGCACTGACAAGGAGCTCAGTTGGATAATGTCGGGTTTTTCTTGGAAGGCCTGCAATGCAAGAAAAAAGATGTATTATGATGCATCAATCCATATTAGATCCAAATCAAATGCATTATTAGGAACTGGTGGGGACCATAATAATAAAAGCTTCATTGTGTCAAAAAATCATGCTGCAAACAAAAATCAGAAAAAAAAGAGGAACACACTTGAAGGTGGAATACCCTCGTTGATTGGTGTTATGAAAGAGTGAAAACTTGAATCAGTAGGCCCCTGTGGCTCACTCACACAGATTGCGCTGACTCAGATTTCCAACAAATCTGCAAAAAAACCATTAATATGCTTTTTGCACACAAGTCACCAAAAAGACGAATAATTAAACTTTTTCCCAAATCTGGTTTAAAGAATGCGTCAGGTTTTTTGTTAAGTTCCTTAGATTTCAGATACTTACGATTCTATCCGGAATCTACTTAGAGCACCACCTTCTGGGATCTCACCAGTCGGAAAGTTTGTTGACACATTGCTGGAAAACATAATGTAACATATTGTATATAAATTTATTAACAAATCTAGATAGATTCAACATATTCTATTATTTCAATCAATATTTCCACAGACTTACAAGATGATAAGTTTTTGAAGGTTCCCAAGAGACTGAGGTATTTTCCCATCATCAAGGGAATTGCTGGAAAGATCCCTATTTAGAAAATATGGAAATACAAGGCAAGATTGACTTATCTGCCCACCCCACCACATAAAATCATTATCAAGAAAAATGTAAATCACATCAACATGCATGTCTCATCCAATTTCCTTCGTCATTCAATTGCTAATGATGTTCCTATACCACACAGTTTTGACACACATGACCATGTTCTTTCAAAAAGCAAGTTAATAGTAAAACGGTTATCAATATTTCGTAACCCAAAATTTAGGGATTTCGAATTAAATCTTCAGAATTGAAAATTTGAAAATGGGAACCCACAATCTATAGTTTAACTATTCATAAAATACACCATTGAATCCAAAATCCACAATGGATAATGCATAATGCATTATTAGAATCCTTCATCCAGCAAACCATAATCATATACAATCCAAAAATGATAAATCCAAGTATTGTAATCCATGAACCCTAATCAGTGTGATTGATAATCCAATATCCATGATCCATGACTAAAATTTCAGAATCTGTAAACCATCTCTGAAAACGTCTCATTTTCTTACTCATAAGTCCCCTTCTCCACATGCAATCAAGGAACTAGCAAACCATCCCAAAATTTTCTTACAGTTCAAACGTACATCTTAGACCATCCAAAATATTCTTACAGTTAAATGTATATCTTAGACCATCCAAAATATTCATAGGCGATCCAATACTCATAGGCGAAATTTCGACACAAACATTCCTTGATATCAGCTTTCTTCATATCAACCATAGTAGTTTTTTTAAACGAGGACTACGGAGGGAGGGTATCGGTGTAGCTCACAGAAATCATAAGTTGAGTGAGTTTGCCAAGGTCTTCTGGTATATGGCCGCTCAAGTAGTTCACTTCTAAGTATCAGTTGGATAATAAAAAATTGCTTTGTTAGTGATATGTAATTCATTCAGCATTCAGGCTATATATATCATCCAGAATTAACACAATTATAGCAAAATTTTCATCTTTATTCACTCATGTGACAGATTTACCTTACCATTGATCACAGGTCAGTAATTTCATTAAGATGAGCGATCAGAGACCCAACATACTAAGACCCTCGGTTAGTATGATTTATTTATTTCTGAAGACACCAACCAAACTCACCATAGCCATTTATATAGAAGGATTGGTTACTTCTTTTTTTATTTCAAATAATGGCATAACCAAACGTAACCGCAATACATGCTCCTCAGTATCGAAATTAATACTTCCAAGATAAGAAATGAAAAGAGAAGAAGCTTGAAAACTCACAGGCATTTTTAATTTGAAACAGTTTCTAAGCTCGGCTGGTATGGGACCAAAGAGACTGTTATGATGTAGCCCTCTGTTATACCAAAGAAGTGATATCATCAGATAATTGAAGTTTTTTCTAAAAAAACGCTATCACAGATGGAGATCCTTTTCTTCAGTACTAGAAAACATTAAAATCATGAGGAAATTTAAGATTCATACAATCATCGCAGTTCTGTAAGATTCCCCAGTGATGGTGATATCCGACGTGACAGCCTTTCGAATGGTAAATTCCTAATATACGAGAATTTCATCATAGTAAAGGAATGGTAAGTTCATCAATGTCTTGGTATCGAGAGTACCGTAAAACTTGTTTGCATGTTGAAGATTTTGAGCAATTTCTTACAAATGAACAACACGTTTCGTGGTGAGAGGGTCACAAGAAACCCCTGGCCAGTTGCAGGGGTCTTCATCCTCTTCTCTCCACGAGGGAAGCACAAGATTTTGCATTTTGCATACCCATTTTGAACAGAAAAACAGAAAAACAGAAATTTATGACAATAAACGAAATAAGTAGAAAGCCGAAAAATTCAAGAGAAAATATGTGCTTGAAACAGAAACGTATTCCTTCTTCTTCTTCTTCTTTTCTTTTTGGGGATGTCATTTGTGGGATGCTTCAATTATTTAACATTTTTATACTTCTATTAAGAATCAAAAATTTTCATTCAAAAACTGAATCGATAATTGGAAACACGAATTTTAATTTTATTTCCGAGACGAAGAAGTGGGTACAAAGATACTCCAAAGATTGACATTTTTTATACACGTTATATGTATATAGATATATTTTTTCATTTATTTAGCAGGATAAAAAAAAAATTACATACCATCTGAGCTCAAAGCATCGACATGACCTCTGGATGAGAGGAAGACGAAGAAGAAATTTGATTCCTCCATCTTGAATAATCACATTAAAAAAAAAGCTATTGGGCTCTTATCAACATTGTATTAATGAAAATCTGCAAACAAAATAGGCAGAGAAGAATCAGCTGTTAGTAAGGCTCTAAATTAGGAGGAAATACATAGATAAAGAAAGGAACCAAGAGAAATTAACACCAACAAAAAAGAAGAAGAAGAAGAAGGAATCAACGCAGAATTATGACAGAACCCATGTAGGAAGAAGAACATGAGAAGAAAAAGAGGGTTAGAATGAATCACAGTTTCTTTTCTTAATGGTGGGAGGCTTAATAGGAAGTGCCATTGTTTCTGCAGAAGGAAGAATTGGCATGTTTCCTTAATAGGAAGTGCCATGTTTCCTTTCTAAGCCACAAGAAAACTTAAAAGAATTCCTACTCCTCCACTCTTCTTCTGTCTTCTGTCTTCTGTCTTCTTCCTCTACTTTCAAAAATACCATTAAAAACTCTCTCTATCTCTATCAGATTTTACCGGCACATACAGGCATTTACTATGCAGTTTATTGATTGATTTGTCAATTGCATTTTTAACAAGTTCCGGGGGACCAGACGGAAAATCGCATTTTGTTTACCCCAAAAACCCCACATTGATTGGCATCAACATAATAATAATGGGTATATGAAGAAGCTAGCATGTTACGGAAACATGGCGAGCAAGAGATTCGCAAAGCGCCTGTATATATGTATATGGTTTGTGCTTTTGGCACGAAACCTTTGCGGATTGAACCACCCCCACAAGATGATATCGATGCCTCATATCAAGTGTAGAGGTAGATTGGGAACCTCAATGTCATGTACAAATCCACAAAAGGAATCTCATAAATCGATCATATTGGAAGCCATAATTCTGAAGAAAAGAGGGCATCGGATACGTCTTTTCGGTATGTATTAGGTGGTTTATCAATTTCTGGTTGATTGTGAATAGTGGGAACTATCTAAAGAGCCCAAGTTCGTAACCATGCGAAATAGAAAATGGGAAAAGAACCTTGAATACTTGCACCCACCGTTTCGACTACTTGATCACACTTCCTTCAACCCAATTGCTTTTTGCAAGCGTCATGCATGATTATAACTTTTTTTATACTCATTAGTCAAAGAGGCATCAGTGAAAAACTTAGAGTAGTTGTGTTTCTTATTTAAAAAATGCATAAGTTGCCTATACGTTCTTCAATCTCATGCTAACGAGATTGATGGTGCATAACAAGATTACGACATTACTAAGGACAACAATAGGTTGCCATCATCATTGACTACATGCCCAATAGTATAATTGCCTTATCATTGCATAAATTTGAATATGAAATAAATATGCTCTAGATCCGGAAATCTCCGGGGGGCCCTTCTCTCTCTGAGAGGATATCTGCGTCCTTGGGCTTCGGTAACCGGCTCCTTCATTTGCTCTTCATCCAAATCCGATTCGGGGTCTTGTCCGGTTTCTGTTTCACCTATTCCTTCTTCTTCGGTCGGTTTTGTCTCCTCACCGTCACCGGCTGGTTCATCGAGTGCTAACCGGCTTCTTGCCGGTTGGAACTGCATTTCATCGAATCAAAATTTTTCCTTACCGGTCGACTCGGAGTTCATTATCTTCTTCTCCGACTCCCAGTTGGCGAGCGTCTTGTCCTCCATGAAGATAATATCTCGACTCTGGAATACTTTCTGGTCGACTGGGTCCCACACTCGGTAGCCGAACTCATCGTCGCCGTAACCGAGGAATATGCATGGCCGGGTCTTCGGATCTAACTTTCCTCTCCGGTCCTTAGTTACATGCACGTACACAAGACACCTGAATACCTTCAAATGCCGGTAGGACACTTCCTTACCGCTCCAAACTCTCTGCGGCGTGTCTCTGTCCAAGGGTACTAAGGGTGATCTGTTTATCACATATGTCATCGTTGATAGTGCCTCAGTCCAAAACGTCTACGACAGCAGCCTCGATAACCAGCACCGGGCAACACGGAAGTTTGAAAAGCGGTGGTTCGGGCCTTACGTGGTAACGAGCTTCAACGACAACGGGACGTATCACCTGGCGGAACTCGACGGTACGAGGATGGCGATACCGGTAGCAGGGAAGCGGATCAAAGAGTTCAAGAAGCGCCACGACGGCGAACCGGATCTGAGAGGCCTGGACAGTGACGACGAACAGTCCGAAATAGAGGACGAACCGGTGGACGACGAACCGGAACCCGGACCGGTTTTCTCCAACTAGAACCCAATTTTGGCGCACACCTGTGGATGCGCGGTTAGGTGGGGGCAGATGTCGTGAAGAAAACCGTCCCTTAGCGCAATCAGTGCATAGCGCGCGTGAACCAGCTCTTCACACGTGCGCGCCCTTTAATGTATATAGTAGAGAATTAGGTACAAAGGTATATCCTAGGTAGTTAGATTCGGTAGGTAGGAAGTTAATGAGGGAAACGGCTCCCCTCTTGAAGCTATAAAAGAGAGGGAGACGCGGGGAGACAGGATCGCGCGTTGAGGAGGACGAAGTGCTATCAGACCGTAACCGAACGCTTCTCCTCTGTTCATTCTCCATCGCTCTTCTCTGCAGGATTTCGGGAGGCTCGCGCTGCTTCGAGGAACGCCCGTGTGCTTCCGGCAACACCTCCATCCTATCCCCTTTCGTGCGCAGACGAGCAGGCATCGGCATCTGTTCGCCGGCCTGTTCGGTTGTAACCGCTCGCGTGCTCTGTTGTTTTGTGTCATTTGTTAATATACAAACATTCGTGTCTCTCTGTCTCTGTGTCCATTCGTGTTTTCTGCGTTGACGGGCCGTGTCCCTGTGTTTCTTTGCTCATACGTTACCGGTCGTCTCTCTCTTTCTCTTTCCCCTCCTATCACCTGCTCTTCGGTTCAAGACCCCGGTGGTCCCGCCTCGTTTCTCCACGCACGCACGTAGTAACGCAACACCGGTCTGTCCGTCCACATCTTCTCATATATTAATATATATTAAGACTACTAATTACAACAGTTCCCGAATAAACTATTCCTTTCACACTCTGGTTTGGACCTCCTTAAAACACCGGGACATTTGAAATAGGTAATATGTCGCATTTTAAGAACTATCCGTCAAAAAAAGACACAAAATAGGTCGATTGACAAAAAGGGGTGCCGCATGCATAAAGGATTTTCAAAAATGACCCAAAAATATATTGATTTTAAGCATGTCCAAAATTGTAGGTCTTTCAAAACAGGCCTAAATAATAGACATGCCAAACTTACAAAAGAATGTACAAAATGACTACCACCTATATTTATACATATTCGTTAACTGACATTTTGATGTACAATTCAATATCTACAGAGCATGTGTCAAACTATCGCTTTCCAAGTCTATGCCATCATTTTCAGACCCATCCAATGAACTAGAAGAGCTTTGTGAGGTATCATCCTCATCATCATTGGCAACCAATGCATTGTCTTCATCCAATTGCAATCCAACATCACCATGGTTATGAGACATGCTTCTTGTTTGTCTTTGTGTAGTGGTTGGAGCCGCATTTGGGATCTTCTCTTTTAATATCTTGATTGTGGTCTGTCTTAGATGGCCTGTTTTGGTCAAGGAGAAGTCATACACTAGTATGTCAACATTATCCAATGTAAGAACAGACGTGCTTGGTAGATTCTTTCTTCTTCGCTTTCTAGTTGTGCCTTCAACATCCTTAACCATCTCTAAAGAGTACTTTCCAGTGAATGGATTTGGTGAAGAGGTGTGATACCAATGAACCACAATGGGCTTAACTTGATTGCCTGATTCATCCTTCATTATATCCAAAATTTTAGCAATCCAAAATGGATGGCCCAACTCATCATCCCCAGCTAATGTTGCAACTAACATCCCAACTTGTAGTTCATGCAAACTGCCTTGCCATCTTGCCTCTGCAGTACGCGATATTCTTGGTCCCACATAAATATCTCTCTGTTGTGGGCGAACTAGATTATTGAGTTCAACATTACCAATTAATTGATGGTTAGCAGGTGAAACTATTGACGGCATACCAATGTTCCATGTGAAAGCATTTTGGATTGGCCATACTCCGGCAATGTAGTTGTTTAAAATTGTATGTTGATGGTTAAAGAAGGTATCCCACCATTGAACATCTTGATCACCAGCATACTTCTTGGTGCGCTCAATATTTCTTTGTTTCTCTTCAAGGCATCGCATCCAATATATCTTTTTCTCATCAATTGAGTTGCTATGAACCATTTTTTTATGGTCATCATACGGCATTTGTTCTGCACCATGGATTTCTGTATTTGGAAAATGAAGTAAGAACCTACAACCCTCTTGTGGCTCCCATTGTGAACTAGATGAGTAATGTTTTGCATACAACATCGTCGTGTTGTGGATCATATCACTTCGTTTTATGAGGAAGACATGGTTAAAACTTATATTATTCAGAGGTGCAAGAACCCTACCTTGAGCCCCATCACCATCCATGCAAAAGCGTTTAAAATCATACACTTCATTCAACAGATGTACTTCGGGCTTCGGGGTATAAGCTTCACTGATCAACGTTGTTAGCGTAGGAAGCGTGAAAGCATCACATCGTGCTAATTTATTTGAGAACCTACTAAACATTTGATCTATATGATCATGGGTATGACCAACTAGTAAGAAGTTAACCTTAATCTTCTTAAATAAACCCTTCTCTACTAGCATGCTTAAGTAACCGAAAACAGTCGAGTTTTTGTTTTCTCTGGCTGTATTGTCAAGTTGCACATATAGAACAGGCGGGAGTATACCTGGCCAAGACTGCAACACTCTTTGCATGACTGTAACTGTAAGATTAGGGTTGTTGTGGATATTAGGATAAGTTAAGAATACTTGAGGCCTTATTGTCTGACAATATGACAAGCAACCTACTAAATGCATTTGTACAAGGCATTCATCTCCAATATCCTTTGGCAACCTTTGAAAGTGTGGCAAACAAGTCTTCTTCTGATCCATGCCATCAATAATCATACACATATACCTTTCAGGTGATTGGAGAGCTTTTCGTCAGTGGTGCATAGCTTTAGAACGTTCCAATGCTTGACTCTCACGGTGTTCTTTCAATAGATTCTTGTAATTCTTTATTTCATCATCTGATTTCCCACCCTTTGCCATACTCTTTAAACTTGCACATATTGAACAAACACCCATTCGAACATTATTCGGTATAACCACATTGTTAAATTGTAACCTCCATAATCGATTGAAATGTCGATACTGTATGTAAGGTACACCTTGTGACAACATGTCGTCTTTATATTCTTGATACACCTCACGACGAGTGAAATTATCAGACAACTGCAATCTCCCAGTAGTAGGCATAATATCACATTGCTTTGATAAATATATCTCCATCCAATTAATAGAATGACGCCCTATACCCTTACTACCAGAGGAATTCATATCAAAAGGTATAAACGATCCTTTACCAATCTTAGTTGTATTCTCTGAAGCCTCATGTTCCCAATGCTATGAGCAATTTTTGAAAGCAACTCTACAACACTTAGTCCTCAATGCAAGGTAATATTCAACGTGCGTTGAACTAGCTCCAGTAGCATGATCTCTTACAAGCTGCGTATGTGAAATAAGAAAAGTATCTTGTTCCTCACCATTAAGTGATAGATACTTCTCCCGCATTATTCGTAAGTTTGACTTTCCAAATTTATTAAGACATAGATTCCCACAACATGTCTTGCTCGAATCACAAACAATTTGACGATCAGAACATAAAAAGTTATATCTCTTTACACTAACTTGTCGAGGAACTCTTTTGAATGTGAGAGGCTTTGTTACACAAGCTTCGCCAGATGTGGTTTCATCCTTGTCAATGCTTGCACAACTTTTGCTATCTTGTATACCACTTTGTCCTGGCCTCTTGAAAGGGTCAATTGAGAAAAGTGAGTTTGAGTTATTACCAACATCACAACTAACATTTTCACCTGGACCCTTTGAAACACTTGGGACCTTGTACTCATCGACTGAGAAATATGAGTTACTCGATAAAGCATAAGGGTCCACTGAAAACAAGGATGATCTACTCGAAGCACAAGACATCTTGAAGCCTAACTTAAATTAACACCTTTCTCTTGTTTAAGTAGAAGTTTAAGAATTTAAGATCTAGTCTACGAACATAAACCATATGAAGACATCTTGGGATAAAAGATAAGGTATATTGACATCATATTATTATTTAATATTGTAAATTTTTTATAATAAATTATTGTGTAATATTGTATTTTTTTAAGAGAAAATCTTTTTTTTTTAAATAATTATTTTATTTTCCAAAAAAACAATTTAAGTTAACTATATAAATAGAGATCTACCGCTCATTATCTCTTACACGTTTCAAGAGCTCAGAGCACTCTTTAGAAAAAGTCATCGTTTTCTGTGTTCATCAACACATTGTCAACAACTAGTCTAACATGAAATCGAGCAAGACAGTTGGTAAGTAAGTCTTCTATTACCCAAATTTAAAGATTCCTAAAGATACCATAAAGATTATTTTTTATTATCTATAAAATTGAGTGACTTTAATTATAATTAGTTTGGTGTATGTATAATTTCTTCAGTTTCTTGAGAGGATGTCCTCTCTAATTCGATGCAGTGCATCAGATTAGAAAGTACTTCCTTGCTAACTCGATGAACTGCATCGGGGTAGATAGGAAATTAAGACAACACATACATAAGAATAAGAGGTTATCGTCCCTAATCCGATGCACTACATTGGATTAGGGAGGATATGATATGACATCCTCTAAAATCCAATGGTTATCCTCCCCAATCCGATGCAATGCATCGGATTTCAGACGATGTCGTATCATATCCTCCCTAATCCAATGTAGTGCATCAGATTAGGGAGCATTGCATCAGATTCAGGAGAAGATGATCAGGAAACCTCTGAAATCTGATGCACTGCATCGTTGTTTTGTAGAAAGTTCCAAGATGGGATGGTTTTTAATCCAAACAATTTATTTATGCCATTGTGGGATGAGTTAAAGTAACTTGAGTTATCAAGTCTTAACAACACAAAGCGACTTTCCCATTAATACAAGTCTCACTTCACACACACACAAAAAAATTGAGTACAATCTTCCTAGGGCATGCCCCTTCCCCCCCCCCCCCCCCATACATGTATAATTGTATTTATACATGCATAAGACTAAAAGAATGAAGGCCCCATTTCTCTTGTCACATACAACGATTAGCGTATAAAGGTTGTAGAACCTTGCAATAACTTTCTTCAACAAATAAGGGATATTACGATGATTTGATAGCATTGCCACATAACTCTAGATCACATCACATATAGATGACACCGATTGGTATTTGTAAACAAACCTGAACTTCGTAAAATGAGACCAACTTAGAGCTCTCAAAAACCGACTTCTCCATCATTGAAATTCATGTACAAAAGCAAATAAGCAAAGTAACGCAAAAATTCCCATGATGAATCCAAGATGCATGGCCATGCACACCAACCATAGCCAGGCATAAATCACATACTTCCACAATAAATAATATCAATCTAAAAGTGCGAATTAAAACACTTGAACTTATTAAGAGGATCTCAACCTAAAAGTAGGGGCGACACACAAGATTGTAGTTAACCACGAAATGTGTTGTCTGTCGCCATGCATAATGATGGTTCTTATATCATTAAATACTAAGTGATGGTTAACTACAATCTTGTGCTATTACTAGACTATGGGCTAAATTTCGTGAGAATGATGGTTGTCGTGCTTGGGGAAAAAGTAACTTGAACACATTCTATTGTTTGTGAGTGTTTATTGCTCAATGTGAGAGTACTTGGCACGATGCATCCACTAGGCAATGATGCAACCACTGAAATTTATGCCACATCATGATGGATTGATTGGTCAAACTATATTTGAAGATGAATCAAGCACGAGGCACTTATAAGGGTCATGGTCAGTGTTGGGCAAAGTTTTTAACCCCTACCGGAAAATTTCCTGGTGCTTGTGATCCTAACTGGAAATTAAAAATTTTAACCGGCCACTTTCCTACAAGTGATAATGTCAACCGGAACATGTTAAAATTATTTTTTTACCACATACCAAATTTTTTTAGCACATGTATGATGCAACAACCATATGTGCTTTAAGATGCCCCATGTACATATGCACATAGAGAGTCCACTAATCATCGTGGTGTTTAACTACTACCAAATATTAAAGAGGGCAAGTGAGGGAATCACGGAGAGGGACGGTGCAGGTCGCTAGATGAGGGCGCGTGCGATCTGCACCGTCCAATGTGGTTGTGGAAAAGGCGCGAAAAAGCGCGCCAATTAAAGAGGGAGCCCGTCTCACAGAAAAAGGAGCCCGTCTCATTAAAGAAGGGCTCCACTTTGTGAAAGGGAGCCCTTGTGGAAAAGGCGCGAAAAAGCGCACCAATTAAAGAGGGAGCCCGTCTCACAGAAAAAGGAGCCCGTCTCATTAAAGAAGGGCTCCACTTTGTGAAAGGGAGCCCTTGTGGAAAAGGCGTGAAAAAGCGCACCAATTAAAGAGGGAGCCCATCTCACAGAAAAAGGAGCCCGTCTCATTAAAGAAGGGCTCCACTTTGTGAAAGGGAGCCCTTCTCGTTTCAATATGGGAAGTATAAAAAGCCTTTTTCTGTCATTTTTTTCCTGTTTTCAAACAAGAAGCGTGAGGTTGAGGGTTTAGGGTTTTTGAGCGCGCCGCACCACCTGTTGTTTGGCAACACCTGTTGCAGACATCTTCCGTGAGGCACAACACCGCAGACATCTTCCGTGAGGCACAACACCGATTGTCCGCCAGCACCTGCAGTCTAGAGGTAGGTATCATATTCCTTCTATTAGGTTTAGGGTTTTATTAGGTATCATATTCCTTCTATTAGGTTTAGGTTTTATCCCATGTCATAAAAACCATCAACCTAATATGGATGATTGCTTGAACCTAATATGATTTTATTCCTTCTATTGTGTCTTCAAGCAATCAACCATGGTTTTGAGTAGACATGGAATAAAAATAATACTTGTCTATGTGTATTCAAGCAATCATCATCCATATTAGGTTTGAATGTCATTATTTGAATGCTTGAATTTGCCCATGTGATTCATGCATTATTGGGCTTTTTTATGCCCATATTTAAAGGTCAAATCTCAAATCTTGTATACATTCTTTGCGATGGCTTGACCCCAAATAATAATAATGTAATGAATGCCTTACTAAAAAAAGTTGTGTGCTATGTAAGTCTACGTAAGTATGTTTTAAGTTGGAAGTAAAACGTTGTGTCCATTATAGTATTCTAAATGATAAATGATAAATTCCTGCTGAATGAAATTAGGATTCTCCATGAAGACCAACTATTTGTCATGAACTCATGAACTATGACTATGATTTAAATACGTATCATTATTATGGCTATCTCCCTTAATTTAGAATGTGCCCTCTATGTATATATATTACAAAAACTAAAATAAAAACTGCAAGTAGCATTCATGAATTTTAAATTATTGACATTGATATGTTAGAATTTGTTAAGATTGATCTATTTTTTGAAATCATTGACAATTTTTGTCCATTTCAAAATCCTTAACACTAATGTATTGTGTAGAAACAATAGGATAGACTCAAGTATTCTTGAATTTAAAGACAAACATATGGTAATGTTTTGGCATGTGTTTTGTATAGATGGCTAGTCGATCCAAGACCTTCATAGACTTTGATGCGGATTGGGGTGAAACAATACCCTATGAAGGGAGGTATGGCATGAATCATTTCTCAACTTTATATTGTGTATAAATAGTGATGTTTGTG
The DNA here is from genome assembly GCF_043228905.1 of Azolla caroliniana. Classification (NCBI taxonomy): domain Eukaryota; kingdom Viridiplantae; phylum Streptophyta; class Polypodiopsida; order Salviniales; family Salviniaceae; genus Azolla; species Azolla caroliniana. The sequence goes on from NW_028230447.1 coordinate 1,240,500, forward strand.
TGCTAACTTGAATGATGGTTTAGGGTTTTTGTAAGAAAGGGTGCTAGGTGCCCCAAATCCAACAATATGGATGTTGAAAACATCATTACTGAAGACTCGAACATGGATACGAACCCCATACATGACGTGGGGCTAGGTGTTGAAGATATCAGTGTAAATGGTGAGTTGATGTACATTCTTATAATCATTATTGAAGTAAGTATATATTGGGTTTTTCTAATGCAAATGTCACACCATTGTTGTAGTGGACCCCATGTCCCTCTTCAAGGCGAGAAGAGACTCAACAGGTATCAAATGTCGCACATGTATCGTTGGAGATTCATGTAGAAAAGAGGTACGATGGTTTCGCAAAAAAGTTGACATGGAGGCTCACTTACAGAAGGCACATGGCATCCGTGTAGTACTGCCTCGAGGGCTAAAGATAGAAGAAGAAGAGCAATCGACCTCCATGAGGAGTACAGCCACGTCATTCTTTAGCCACTACGAAAGACAATGATCAATAAAGCGTTTTTTGGATCCGGAGCTAAAGTACAACAGGTCACGCCAATCACACATGAGGAAGTTGAGGACAAGAGCGATTAAGATCCTCAAAGCCACTCCGAACGCACTTCAAACATCCAAGGAGGTCGATTTCATTGCCCAATTCGTCAGCCAACAGATGGCCAGGTATGACGAGGGAAAGGAGCATAGGATGACAAAATTGAAGTTGAAGATTGTGGCTGTGTCTGAAGCTTATGTAAGTAAGGTTTATGATTATGTGTGCATCTTATGTGAGTCTAAATCTAGTGTGTGAATGATTATGTGTGAATCTTATGTATGAATTTTAGTGTAAGAATCATGGAATTCCCATGCCAGAAGATGAGACACATGTCGAGATCGATGGTGGTCAAGACCAACTGTCAAAATCGACAACCCAACAACCAAGGAGACCTAAATTCCAAATCCGCAAGAAAACAGTGGACCCTAGTAAGTTGTCGTTCATTACATCATCTGACACAGATGAGGGTGCGGACATTGGGATTGTCTTTATTGGTCCTGGGACAATCATAAAAACATGGGATAACACAATAAGAAAAAAGTTCACTAGGTATGTCGTTATGGTGGGGGCATGAGATCAATAGTTAACTTCATGTTTTTTTTGTAGTTACTAATCTGGCCTAATAAACAGGTTTCAGGTGGCTTGTCGACGATTAGATCTAGCGGTCTTTTTGACAGAGGTAGAACTATGTTCGTTGTGCATTGTAGGGGAGATGGCATCCACATGGATGATGACCCTCTTCCACTTATAGATGGAGTACTCGTTGCCCCCCGAGATCAACAAGCGGTTTCATATTGTGGATCCACTATGGGTACAACTAGAAGGCCAAAGTGATAAGGGTGAAGACATACTCACTCGGGTCCCTGAACGGGAATATGTCTTCATTCCGATATTGCACTCAGGGCATTGGGTGCTTTGGTTGAAGATGCGATAGACTCCTATAGGTCTCGATGCCAAGGTGAGGAGCCATATTATTTTTTGCGATCCACTAAATCATCATCCGACTGCCGGCATGAAGACATTGGGTGATTTGGCTGTACGACATATCTCTAGCGCCACACACGACCATTGCATCATCAACAACGAGCGGTTCCAGGTATTGCATATCCCAACCCAACCTAATGGGACGGATTGTGGGTATTACGTGATGCAAACCATTCGAATGTTGGTCGAGGAGTTCATTCAAGGATTTGAGTCTGATCAATTTATAAGTATTTATGAGAATTGAATTTAGGCTTAGGTTGATGGCATCTTGTGGTGTAGGGTAAGGAGCAATGGTTTGGATTCAAAGATGTCCAACTCCTTCGGAAAATCATGGCAAAATGGACACGAAGGACTTTGGGCATAGGGTTATTTTAATCACTAGCATGTTGTACTTTGTAACATCAAACATATGATCTCGATTTACTATCTCATGTGGATTGTCAACTTTTTTGTAATATCTGGTAAATAGTTGAATCTCATTTTGGTTGTATATGACTCAATTTGATGTACATTCTGGTTGTGAGTCTTATTGTGTGAATCTCATTTTGGTTGTATATGTCTTTGTTGATGTACATTCTCATTTTTGTAATATCAAATCAATATTTGAATCTCATTTTGGTTGTAAATGACTCAATGTGGACTCTATCTGAAAATCATTTTGTAATATCTGGTAAATAGTTGAATCTCATTATGAATCTCATTTTGAATCTCATTTTGGTTGTATATTTGGTTGTATGTTTTGGGTGTCAAAAGAATAAAACTAATAGCTTATTGACAAGTAGTCACGGCAATGGTTTTTGAGAAAGGCCAAGAAAGAGTAAGTATATAGAAAGAGTGTTGTAATCAAAGAATGTTGTTGTAGAAAGAGTAAGTATATAGAAAGAGTGCTTCGGTCCTTGTTGTAAACAATACGAAAGACATAACAAGACTCAATGTCGATCTTATTCAAAGACATAACAAGACTCGATGTCAATCTTCTTCACAGACATAACAAGACTCAATGTGAATCTTATTCAAAAGGGAGCCTGACTGATTAGTGTGGAGCTCGACTCATTCATGTTCATTAAAAAAGGGATCCCCACTCATTAAAAAGGGAGCCCAACTCTGGTAAAAAGGGAGCCCGACTGATTAATGTGGAGCCCGACTCATTCTTGTTCATTAAAAAAGGGAGCCCCACTCATTAAAAAGGGAGCCCGACTCTGGTAAAAAGGGAGCCCGACTCATTCATGTTCATTAAAAAAGGGAGCCCCACTCATTAAAAAGGGAGCCCGACTCTGGTAAAAAGGGAGCCCGACTGATAATGTGGAGCCCAACTCATTAAAAAAGGGAGCCCGACACAGTAATAGGGAAGTGCCCAACTACGTGTAATGATGGCGTCTCAACAGTCATATTAACGACTACAGTAAATTAATTCACCAAATTCAGTAGCATGCACTAAGAGTCTTCCCATCATTCCCAATTAACTCATTCCCTTCCTTAATAGTCTATTAATCACTCGCACTCATATCATTCACTCTCATTCTCGATCGTTAATCTACTCCATTCATGTGAATTATTTGAATTCATTCACTTGAATTCATTTGATTTCATTCACTTCATTCACCTCAATCACTGGCATTCTTGATCATATTGTATTTGATTTCATTTGATCATATTGTAGGCCATTTGATTTCATTCACTCTCATTCTCGATCATTAATCTACTCCATTCATGTGAATTATTTGAATTCATTGACTTGAATTCATTTGATTTCATTCACCTCAATCATTGGCATTCTTGATCATATTGTATTTGCTATGGAGAGCACAATGCATCATGGTGTCTTCGCCATGTCGGAAGATGAATTGGAGGATACGTCATGGTCATCCAATGCATCCGAGGACGAATTGGAGGATCCTTTTGAGTCATCAGATTCTGATCGTGAGGATGAGGCGGTCGATCCCTTCATGTATTGTTCCCCCAAGTATTTTGCATTTTCAAGAGGTACGTATAATTTGATGATTAAAGATTTATTGGGACAAGTTAAGGTAACATTGGAAGCATTACGTGATGTCGTGAGGGGAGCACCTCTTTCACTTCATGCATGGAGGCGCATGAAGAGTTGTCTCATTCTCAGGAATGAGAGTGCAATTTACCTTAAAGCATCACCTAATCTTCAAGTCTTATACATCGAGAAATGGAGGGAAGTAGTATTAGCGTCACATGGTGACACATCCCATCACACATTTTCAAAGACTCTTAAAGAGTTAAAGCTAGTTTATGCGACTGATGTACGTGATTATGGCATCCCACCGGAGTACGTGAAAGCACTCATTACAAGTTGTGGTTGCCAAACAGTATCGAAGGTCGACTCGATAGAAGGTTTGGGATCAAGCATGGCCAAATATAACAAGACCCTACCCATAGAAGTGATCAAGGTAGAAACCCACCAATTAGATGATGCGCTCACGGATTTGCAAACCAAGTACCACACACGTTTAAGGAAAGGAGTCAAGAAGGGTATGCGTGTGACTAGGTATAGTTGCCATCGTGCTGGGACATCTCGACTTGCGTCTAATTCCACTCGACGACACAGGTGCACACCCCGATGTGGGTGCACATTCCATGTGGACGTTAGAATCAATGATGATGTTGACATTGAGACACTTACCATTTCAATATATGAACCTCATAGTGGTCATGTACCATGTAGTAGGGCGGATGTGTACCATTTGCTAGTACACCCCAATGTCATAAGTTGTTGCAAAGATGACCTATTTGATGTTGGGTGTGCAAGGCATGTGGCACGAATGAGCATGCGTAAGGAAGCATATCATAAGTCCAAGGCTAGTCCATTAGAGCTTGTTACCTATCGGTTCTTTATGATACCAAAGGAGGTCCATAACATGGCAAATAGGTTAAAAATCGGGAGTGCCATGACTAAGGTTGATTGGGCTTTGATGATGCAAGATGCCTATCCACTCCGAGATCTTGGGAAAGTGGCTCATGTTCAACCCTACTTGACTGGTGAACCAGGATCTCCCCCCATACAACCATTTATCTTGATACTTCAAGATCAATGGATGTTGGAAATGTGTGAGCGGTTGACCCTAAACAACTCTTGGGCAATCGACTCGACATTTAAAACAAACCAATTCGGGCTACCATTATATGCAGCAGTTGCCCCCAACGCCATGGGAATTGGGATCCCATTATGGTACATGCTTTGTAGTTCTGATAAGGGGTCAAACCATGAGCAAGTGGCATTAGAAACTTGTTTGAGAGTCATATTCGCAAGGATGCCCATGGTGAGGCCAATGTGATAGTGATCGATAAATGTTGGACATCATATAATGCCATAACTAATGTGGTTGCAACAGACCATCAATCTTGGATTGTTGTAAATGGGCAACGATCCCAAACACATTGTCGACTTTTGTTGTGTCAGTTTCACGCCATAAAGTCATGGGTGGACAACTTGTTGCCAAAAGTAAGTGCAAATGAGAGAATCCATCTTTATCAACGAATGTGCCAACTGATGCAATGCATTACTGAATCATCATTCAATGCAATGTGTGAGGAGTTAAAGTTAGAATATGTGGACAAGCCCGGTGTTTGGCAATATATAGAAGGAGGATGGTGTGGCTTGACATGTGTGTGGAGGAAACTCTGGCCCAAGTTTGGTAGAATGTTCAACTATGGACACGTTGACACTACCAATATTGTGGAAAGACATTGGCAGTTTATCAAGTATACTGCCTTGAGGGGAAGAATAAACCGATCAATTACCGACCTTCTGCATGTCTTAATCGGGGACAGTGAAACTGGCACTTGCATAGGAGGAACGGTAATAGAGTGGTACAAGCAATGACAAGAAATATGTGAGAGTGGTCGGTTTGCACCCCGTGCGAATTGTAGGGATCAAAGGTCCCGACTTAAAGAAGCGGAGAGAATATTGGAAAGGTATGTCGACAATACTTCCACAATTGAAATTGTCGACGAGGCCCGATATTGGTTTAGAATCTTGAGCATGACGACTCCCACTCTATGGTATAATGTCTCACTCCAATGCTCATATTGTGATTGCCAAGACATTGTGAGTAAATGTAAGCATTTACTAGGTATCCGAATGATTATTGAGAGGCATATGCCACATTTATGTGGCTCATTGCCTTTTATAGATCACGCGACCCAAATGCGAATGGACCATAATACAGAAATAGAAGTGGAGGCAGAGGTAGAGCAAGTAGAGGAGACAAACCCCACAATATCCGAGATTGAATCATTCAAGTCCAAAATACAAACGGTCGTGAAAGCACTTCAATGTCTCGAGCAAGGGTTAGGAACCTTCAACCGTGCAACTATTGTCGAAGGTATACAAACATTGGAAGATGTGGCTGAGAAGGTGTATCGCGTTGGTGCACCAAAATCAACCAATGAAGAAGATGGTAGATCAATAAGTCGCAACCAACAAATCGGTGCCAAAAGAAGTGCAACAATAGACATCTCGCAAGAACTTATTGGCAGCTCCCCAAACACTTCCAAATCCCACTCCGGAAAACTACAAAGAGGTGCTAGTCGGGCTAGGAGGAGATTGCCATTGGTTGACCATGAGAAGGTTCGGTGTTTGCGTTGTGATGGCTTGACCTTAACTTCAAGGGACTCAAATGTTATATGCTGTAAAAATTGTGGTTGCATCTTGCAATCATCCCGACATGAGCCATAATCTTAATATGTAACGTGTATATTCATATTTCATTTTAGGGTTGTCAACATTTGACATTTTAATATTTTATGTAAGACTTCTTATTTGAATCTTTAGGTTTTGTTGAAAAATTTTATGATCAGTTTCATGGCAAATATTTGTTGTACACTTACAATTTTGTGGAGTTTTTGATGTTTGTTGCTACAGAGTCGGGCTCCTTTTGTTAGAGTCGGGCCCCTTCTTACTGATGTGGTTTGACAGCGGGGCTCCTTTTGACAGAGTCGGGCTCCCTTTCACAGAGTCGGGCTCCTTGTGACAGACGTTGTCAGCTTTTTATCCATCTTGGACGGTGGAGATCGAACGCGCCAACAACGGTGCGACCTGCACCGTCCCTCTCCGCGATTCCCTCACTTGCCCTCTTTAATATTTGGTAGCAGTTAGTCACGAGCACTAATCATTATGTTGTCCTAAATATACATATAGCAAACTATCCACCCCACATGAGATCATTTGAGTTCAATTGACAAAACACAAACAAGGGTCATGTAACCTGAATTTCAACAAATAAATTACCAATTGTCTTGTATGTGATATCAGATTGGCAATGATAGGAATATTACCTCTCTTAACATGGAAAAGTGTATTTCATGGTTTGCAAGAGCCAACATTATAAGATCAGCATCCTGCTCAATTTCTAGAGTGTCAAAGATGTTATACTAGAAATAGTTGATAACAATGAAAACCATTTTTATTTCATGTACAGTAGAAAATACATAGAAGTCCATACAAATAATGGAAATCATTGGAATCAAAGCCATGAAGATTTCTCTCCAAGCAAATGTATGACATGACTTTATGCTCCCCTTCACCTAGGGAGTTTGCATCGACAAAATAACCTAAGATGTAGAAATACTACAGGGTGGGAACAAAATGTGATGGTCATGCTATTTAGCTAGTAGACCCTAGGTTCCTACTTTGATCTAACGCCATCTAGGATCATGATTGAATCAAAGGTGTATATAGTATCAAAGAGTAATTGCCAAATTGTCCATGAAAGGAGTCCCTGGTGTGATTACATTTGAATCACAAGCTTCAGACTTCTCCTTGGGAGGAATAATTCGACCTTCCGCCTCAAATTCCCTGCACAATCTTTCTTCTTTGGTAGCCTTGATCAAACATGCTAGATTATAATTAATCAGAACACAGTAAAAATTCTATCAATCCCTATTTTCAAACAACATGCACAGGCAAGATAGTCCTCTATTTTAAAAAATCACCTTCATTTAGTCTATAATACAGCTTGATTCTCATAAAACAAATATAATTATATTACATTGACATAGACCCATCATTGTAAGTGTGCAATATCCCCTCCACGAATTGATTAGCGACATTCATGAAATGGAATGAATTGAACTTAAGAGTTAATATCTCTACATATACACCATATCAAGTGAAACTAACAAAAGAAAGCTAGATAGGGGAATGATATGATACTCACTCTAGTCAAACTCAAGAGCCGAGTAGCTGATGTAGACGGTAGACCTCGTTGATGATACAAAAGAAACAACGACTCTAATTCTGCTCTCGTTCAAATCAATAGATAAAAAATCATTAAGTTCAATTTATCTTCCCCAAAAGAACTTGTTTTTTAAATTAATGCATATTCTTTAATTGATGATTTTGAACATGCAAAATTAAACTTTCACTTTCTAGGCATTACCTTTTATGAACATCCACATATTCATCTATCTCATCATCAATCTCTTCCTGCATTATTATTAACCAACAAAGGTGCATGAGATTAAAGAAACAAAGCAGCCCATAGTCGAGAATCGAGATGTATGTGCAAACTGCTTGGGGTTTAATACATTAATGGATTAGCCCCATTAAGGCAACCATGAAAACATACATCTAATGGTTTGACGAGTCGAGGGTTCCTTCTGCATTTGTGTGGATCGGAAGGCTATCAAACATATGATAATCTCCACAACATGAGTACAGACAGATGACCTTGTGTCCCACATCATTGTTATGTGACAGACACTATGTGTGTGTAGTAGAGAAAGAAAGAAAGAAAGATATATTAACGTCTTCTAAGGCCAAATTTGGCCCATGAGACAATTGGTTTACAACAAAAGAGTATTTATCCAGTCATCATAACTAAAATAAAATTAAGTAAAAAATAGAACTTAAACTAAAAGAGTTCTAGTAGTGTACAATACGTAGTATACTCGAAAGTGACTATACACTAAGCCTAATTTTATTTCCACCCAAGCCTCTCGAAAAGAAGTGGGGGGTCAAAGGGTCTTGATGTGGCTGTGACCCGTGGTTCCAATGTAGAGAGTGCCCTAGCCATGGCTTCTAGGCGGTGTAGCTCACGTTCCCTTGTTTTCAATATTGCTTCCACATCACGTCGAGTTGCTTTGAAACCCGGCACTCGAGGACGTTTGGTTCTTCTCTGGTTTTCTGCCTCATCAATGGAAAGGACAAGTGGTGCAAGTGTGTCGACATTCGTTGTCTCCCCCTGTTCCTGAAAAACTTCATTTGTTACATGTTCGTGATCATTAGCAACATTATTGTCAACATTTTGTAACTTATTCTCTCTGTGTTGTTTTAGTTCTAGAATGTATTTGCCTAATTTCTTTATATCTAGAGTATCTAATAGTTTGGGGAGGGTGGGAGACGAACCAAGTATGTCTTGGTATTTTGCCCTTATCTCGGCATAGGTTGGACACTTGCATGTAAAGTGGTACTCATCCTCTATCTCTATGTGACATAACCTACATATCCTTTCCTCCCTAGGGACTCCACTAGTACGGCCATTCTCAATCTCAAGTTGGTGAGAGGATATTCTAAGTTGTCCAATGGCAACCCTTAGTGCATGTGGTAAGAATACATCTACATATTTTGGCCGCATGATAAAACCTAACTCAGAGAAGTGCATGAAGTGTTTCTTATAGTACAACATTTTAGATGGGAGTGGCTCTAGTGGGGTGATCCATTTACACCGAGTGTAAATTTGCCATATTTCGTGGCGTATTACTTTATTGTGGTCCTCATGAGAGATTAAAGTGTTATCACTCGTGTGGTTGTACCGAAGGGGAGGTAGGTTATTAATGTCTAGACCATTCGCAAGAAGTCAACTCACCATCATGCCATACCATGAGCTAGTATAGCCGGACTCATACAATGATCGAGAGGCCTTAAAGGCTTGATGAGATATTCTATCATGTGGTTGGCTATGTATCCTGTGAATGAAGACTACAAGTTGAAAAAGTGCCTCTACTAACATTGGGGGTAACGTGAACTCAGCCCTAATAATGTCATGTGGTACAGTCGATTTGCTTCGGATTTGGCGTGATAGCATCATCACCAATGGTCTCTCTAATTGCGTCCACATGAAAGATGGTAATCCTGGAGCCCAAACCGCTGATGCATACATGAGGGAGGGGGTCACTAATGAGTCAAAGAGCCACCCTTTAGTCCGTGGCTCTTGAAAGTGTGCTTGGTGGCATTGTCTCTCTAGGAGTGAGAGGGATGCATGTCCTCTCATGAGTCTATCCTTCGTTGCCTGTGTCATCGAAAATTTACCTGAGCGGGCACTAAAAGTGACTCCGAGATAGACGTATGATCCAACCACCTCGACTGGGCTATGGGAGATAGTTAGGTGACACTTAGCTCTAACTTGGGCCGATGTGTGGAAGATAAGGACTTTCGTTTTCCCTAGATTCACTACCAATCCTCGTTGTACACAAAAGTCATCTAAGGCATTAAGGTGCCTTTGTAGGTCGTGTTCGGATTCAGAGAGCAAAACTATGTCATCCGCATAGAGCAAGATACAAACCTGCGTATCCCCAAGGACCACTCCGGTGTCGTGGCGTGGCTCGCCTAGAAGCGTAGCGTTGCGCACACAAAGGATAACGTGAAAGTGAGGAAGGAATCATTGGGATTATGGACAGAAGAGACGAAAGAGTAGAGATGGAGTGAATAGAGATCAATAAGATATGACAAAATAGGATTTTTAAGGAATATAAGATAAGACAAGATAAGATATAAAATAATATATCAGAAAGTGTATGAAATTTATAATCATTTTCATGAAAGAGTTACAAAATGATTGTGCACGTCGTTGAACCTCTGAACTTTGCCTTGCAAGGTAATCGCTCTTCTCTTTCTTGATCGTAGACCACTACAATCTTCACTTCAATATTTTGATGAAGATAAGGCTCGAACCGCCTCCCTCTTGTTGAGAGTTGACCACCACGACCGCCAAGCTAGAGCTCCACCTTTATTTTAAAAGACTTCTTCCTTCTTTATCTATTTTTGTGGTATCTCTTATGTAATACATAATTTGATTGATATCTCATACCTATCTCCCCTTTTGATCTTCTCTTTCACCCTTTAAATAGGTGCCCCCATGCATATGATGCATTGGAGGGTACAAGACATGCATGTGATGCATGATAAACATCTCGTTCATTTGAGCTTTTATGTATGAAACAATATATGCAATAACAATAAACATGAAAATATAATCTTAAAGAGAAAGAACCTAGCCTAATGGTAGTTGTGTTGACTTTGGTGTATGAGGTTGTGGGTTCGAGCCTCAAAATACTATTGAATACAACATATAACTTTATTTTTATATCATGAAGCAAATCCTTTATGTAATATAAAGTATGCTTTATTTTATGTATATTATTAGTATAGAGTAAATGGTAAGATTTGAGAGTCATAGGGTGGGGTTATTGGTTCAAGTCCTCTCTTGTTCGTGTAATATAATATATATATATATATATATATATATATATATATATATTATTTTTCTTTACATATATATAAATTTATCATGTGTTGTTAATATTATCTTTATATATAAAACATTATCAAATGTTATTTTAGTTACGTATTTATCTTATTGTAGACTTTTAATGTGAAGCTTTCGTACTTCACGACACCGGTGCCTCCCTCACGAGCAATAAAATCTGTGATCTCATCAATGTAGATCCCAAAAAGCGTCAGTGATAGGGGACAACCTTGTTTTACACCAATAGTGCTAGTGAAACGATTAGATAGGCCACCTGGGCATCAGACACACCTGGACACTTGTTCATATAGTGCGTAGATGGCCCATACCATATCATCTGGTATCCTCAAGCTTTTAAGTCTATCAAGCAACCGCTCTCTAGGGACTGTGTCAAAAGCTTTGCGGAAGTCCACAAAACAACAATATAATTTCTTCTTGCGAGCCTTAGTTTGGTCAATTAGGCATCTAAGTGTGAAGATATGATGAATAGTGCAGAAGGCTCGTCTAAAGCCAACTTGTTCAGGTGCACGAAGGTTTAGGGTCTCCATATAGTCGCTAAGCTCTGCTTCCATTACTGCACCATATAACTTAGCAAGGGTATGGCCTATCATAATGGTCCTATATGTATTTGGGTCCATGGGGTCCCCCCCTTTATGTATGGGGGCCACTGTGGTGGAAAACCCTCCGCAAGGGCACGATTGAAGATTAGAGTTAGCAAGGGAGCTAGGCACTCTCTCGCATATATAATGTGTTCTGCTCGCAATCCTGTGTGGTCCATGGACTTCCTATGTTGTAATTTCTTTATGACCTTCACGACCCTAGAGGTCGTGAAAAGTGTCCTCGTGGTAGGCCGGGGTGTGGAAGGCATTGGAATGGGCGGTTGGTTTGGGATTTGGTAAAGTCTGTCTGTATATGTGTACCAAGTTTCAGGATCTTCAATGGGTGTTTGTGGTCTTGGCTACCGTAGTCTCTTCCATGCCGTGGCGCAATCGCTACTCATGAGCATATGGTAGAGTTCCCAATATTGGGATGCCTCCCACGCTCGTCTCTTACGACGTGTCATCTTGCGCATTTCTTGCGAGCTTGTATGGAGGTAATACTACCATTGAGTTGCGATACTGTAAGTTGTCTATGTAAGTCCCTACAATCCTCATCATACCATTTATTTTGTGGCATTGATCCTGATCTACCTTGATTTGAGTGTTTTGTATATGGGAAACTACTAGCTGTTGCGGAGTGAAGGATGTGTGTGAGTTTCGTACTAAGGCTTTCTAACGGTAGGGAGGGATCAAGGGAGGGGAGATGGGCTTGAACATGTTGAGAGTATATGTCAGAGAGCTCATGTGTGAAATGTATTGTGGTGTGATGGCATGGTTGACTAAACTTGGTGACCTTAGAGATATCACATTTTAGCTCGAAGTATAAGAAACTATGGTCTGCGCCAATAGGGCATGGGGCCACTCAGAAGGAGTTAATCATGTGGGTAGCTTCAGGGCGTCCTATTAGATAATCAACTGTGCTTTCCCCTCCTCCATGTGGGAAACATGTGAGCTCTTCCGAGCCCGACCACTTAGCTAAACCATTATATATGACCATCCGGTGCTGACTGCCAAGTTCGAGCAGATGATGGCCAAAGCTCGTGGCGTTCGCACCTTGATCCTTTGATCTACGTGTGGTGCCTATGTCTAAAGGATCGACATTTACCATTTCTAGGTTTCTATTCATCTGAAATACTGTGCATTGTCGGGATTGGGTTCTCGCATTGAAGTCTCTTACAAGAAATACTTCTCCTTGGGAAGAATATCGGATTATGTCATCCGATAGGGGTTCGTATGGAGAAGGCCCATGTGGCATTCCTTCATCAACTAATCTCGCCAAGCCACCAATATTATAACGGGATCCTTTTGGGAGAAAGTAACAAATGGCGAAAAATACTGCCTGGTCTTTGCTTGTGGAGACTTTCACCCACATAAAACGAGCTTCTGGGTCTATCTTCATTATTTCTATCCTATTATGTAGCTCTCTACGAAATAGTATCGCGACACCTCCAGCTCCCCTAGTAGTGTGTCGACGTGAGGTTTGTCTAAAAGCAGACTCCCAACGGAATTCTTCGACCCGTGGGAGTCCTCTATTTGGGCTCTGATGTGTTTCTACCAAGAAAAGTATATTAGATACCTTTAGTATCTCCTCTAGGCGGCCGGGGTGTGCCTAGAGTGCGTCGTTACAATTCCATAAGGTCATCCTAAGTGCATTTTCTGTCACATGGGACACACGCCGTCAATTAGTAGTGCGATCATTTATGATCACTCGCCCGTATCGGTAAAAGGCGCGATGGCCTTCTTTACGAGCTTGCATAACTCGTGGCATACAACTCTTGCGATGCTCAATTTGCATCTTAGTGAGGTCTTCATCGAGATAGATGGGGTCCCCACCCATTCCTCGAAGGATTGGTCTCTTCTTAAAGAAAGTGATTCAAGAGTCTAAGTCTTTAAATTGAAGGACTAAGGCTCTCTTCCTAGTTGTGTCACGCCCAGCCCTCCATGCTTTGGTGATAGGTAGGGCCTCTGTATACCCTAACATTTTCCCAAGTGTTTGTGCATCCTCATTTGGGGATGCACCTTCCTTGAGCCCAATGACACGTACATTTAAGCGTCGGGCCTGACGCATTTTCTCTTCTTCAAGGGTGGTATTAACAATATTTTCATCTTTTATTTCTTTTTTAATGTTTCTTTTAACCACATCTACCCAACCCGTTTTAGCTAACTCTATGTTATTATTAACTTCCTCTTTAACTTTTTTAATTTCGTCCTTTATATCCTCTATAGAGGATATTTCACCATCTTCTCGAGATACCTCGATGTCCTTAAGTTGTTTTTTAAGGTCGGTGTTTTCCACTTTAAGTTGTTCTATTTCGGCCTTGAGGGCGTCTTTTTCCTCTCTATCTTTTTTCTTGTGGGTTTCGGCGTCTTTCACCCATTTTTTCATATCCATCTCTATTTTTGTTAAACGATTAAACATATCTAAAAAGTCCTCCTTACTTATAGCCTCGTCTTGTATATCCTTATGTTCCTTAGTTCGTTTAGACGTCATTGTGGTGTCAATAAGAAAAAAAGGTAAAATAAATGGGTTCGAGACTTAACCGAGTTTGTGTGTATGTCGCAATCACATCGGCATTTTGTAGCACGCGATGAGCACACCAAAAGAACCCACCCACGAACTCGTCAAGAAAATGGCACTTCACAACGTCAAGAGAAAACAGAGAAGAAACACCCCGCGACGGCAACGATGATGGCGGCAGATGACGGTAGCAGACGGTAGCAGACGACGATGGTTGCAGACATCGGTAGTCGTCAAACGACGACAGCAACAGTCGGCAGCAGACAACGGCTACAAATGACAACGACGACAATAAACAGCGACAACAACGGCGGAAAGAGCCGTTACACAGAGACTAGGAAGAGAGAGAGAGAGAGAGAGAGAGAGAGAGAGAGAAAGAGCCGTTACACAGAGATGAGGAAGAGAGAGAGAGAGAGAGAGCCCAGATGGATGTAGCTTAGTTGGTAAGGTTGCCCAATGGAGACTAGGTGGTCATGGGTTCAACCCCTACATTCCACATTGGCATCTAGTGAAATAAAGATATATATGAAGTATATAACAGCGAGGTGAGAAAATTGGGTTTTGAACCCAGGACACAGTACTTGTAGTGTTATCGACTTACCACTAGGGTAAGCTAATTACAATAAAAAGAAGAGAGAGAGAGACTTTTTTATTACTTTTTTTTGTAATGCATAAATAGCCGGTTCATAAAATATGAACCGGCTAGATTCTGGTTTTGGGGAAATTCTAGCCGGAATCAATTCCGGCTCTCCCCCACCTTGGCTGGCAAAAGTCCTCACCCAACTGGAACGTTGACACTGTTCTTGGGACTTTGCCCAACACTGGTCATGGTTGATATCTAGGCATCTAATTTGTAGGATGGGAAAAAACCCGGTGCTTTTTCTTCTTTACTGTCCCAAAATACCCCTAAGTTTGTTTGTTATTTTGTTGTGATGCCCCCCTTCATCAACCGGGAAGAGGGAGAAAGCCATGTATGGATCTAATTTTAAGAGGGGAAAAACTTGGTGCTTTTTCTTCTTTACTGTCCCAAAATACCCCTAAGTTTGTTCGTTATTTTGTTGAGATGCCCTCTTCATTGAATGGGAAAGAGAAAGCCATGGATGGATCTACTTTTTAGGAGTGGAAGAACTTGGTGCTTTTTTCTTTATTGTCCCCAGATACCCCTAAGTTTGTTTGTTATTTCGTCGCGATGCCCCTCATCATTGAGGCTCCTAATAGCAATGGGCACGGTTTCGACTCAAACCGAACCAAACCGTTAAGCCATGGCTTAACGGGCACGGTTTCGACTCATTGTCCCCAGATACCCCTAAGTTTGTTTGTTATTTCGTCGCGATGCCCCTCATCATTGAGGCTCCTAATAGCAATGGGCACGGTTTCGACTCAAAGCGAACCAAACCGTTAAGCCATAGCTTAAAGGTTTATTGGTTCAAAGATAAATAAACCATTTGGTTTGGTTTCAAATATTATGATCCGGTTTGGTTTTGAATTTTGCGGTTTAGCGGTTTTGGCTTATGTGGTTTGGTTTAAATGTTTAAATGTTTATCGGTTTATAGGTTTGGTTTGGTTTTTATTTATGATAAACCGATTTGGTTTGGTTCTAAATCGTTCATAAACGGTTTGGTTTAAATGGCTTCATAAAATTTAAATAGTTTGGTTTGGTTTTTAATATAAATAAATGGTTTGGTTTGGTTTCAAGGCCAAGAAACCAAACCGAACCGTGCCCATTGCTAGCTCCTAAAGAGAGAAAGCCATGGATCCACAAGTAAACATGTATACATATATGCATACGTGATGGGTCATGGTAGCGGTAAGTCTTCCTGATGTAATGGTAAAGAACGGAATTTCTTTTTGTTTCCATATCTACTAATGGGCCAATTTTGTGTTGTAATGGACCAAATCTTCATGGTCTGGTTTCAAATCTCGCTTTCTTGTTTTGCAGACAGAGTTCATGGTGAAGATGGAGGGTGAGGAGTGTGTGTCTGCCATTCACGCGAGAAGTTAGATCCTCTAGAAGGTATGCATACCTTTCTTTATCTTGAAGCTATTCTAGATTTTTTTGTTTTTTGTTTTTTCCATATATCGTCTCTTCTATTGTTGGGAAACTTAATATATGTAGTTACTTCAACTTAATCTTCATCAAGCAAGAATCAACTTACAAGATTAGTGTGATCAATCTTCATGGAATGATAATCAAACAAAAGACTTTGAGATTTAAAACGAAGGAGCAGGCTAACTTTTCGCTGAATCCACATGCATGCAAATTGTCCAAAGTGGTCTCCAGCTTTAATATTGAATTTAGAATTTAAGCTTGATGTAGTGGGCACACAACATAATAAAATAGCAGTGTGATAATCTTGAAGGTTGATTATGTATTCATGATCTTCTTCTTTTGGGCATTTGTAACAATCAGGGGTCAAAATAGTTGAGATTGATCCCCCAAATAATGTAGTCAGAGTAGAAGGCACAACAAGTTTAATCAGTAGTTGTTCTAGAGTCGTAGGTCTCCGCAAGTTCACCATGGCTGCTTCCTCGATCTCGGGTATGGAACCGAACCCTAACCTCAATGTCCTTCACCATAACACTACTAAAAACCTTCTCGTCAAGAAGCTCTCGGCCAACGCCATAATTCCTTCTCAAGGTTCGGCGCTCGCAGCAAGTTACGACATCTCTAGGTCAATAAAAAAAAGACAAGCTTTCTTTTTTCTCTTCGTTTGTATCTTATTTAAATGTTTTATGTTTAGCTTTCATGACGATCTACTGTTTATTTTGTTCTTTTAGTTTGTGGAGCATACATAACGCCTTTTTTTGGGAACAGATATTATTTTAGTAAACTCCTAGTTTAAACACAAATCTAGTTTATTATCTAATGATGTGCCTAAAGGCTGTAATGTTTTTGGTATTCATTAACCTTCAGTGTATTTCTTAAATCTGTGGAAATCATGCTTAAATCTTCACCATTAATGTGGCTCAAAGAGATCATTGCACGTGTGTAAATCATTCGTCCACAAGTTAAAACACCAAGAGTTTTGTTTTTTAATCTTAACCTTCATTTTGGTTCTTTTTAATTGTATTTATTATTATTATTACTGTTGATTGGATCTCCTTAATGCTCATGTATCTTGGCGTGTTTTGTGATCATCCGAAAACAGTGCCTATGATGATGTGGTTCCAGCTCGGGGCAAAGCTTTGATCAAAACGGACTTGTCAATTGCCATTCCTGAGGGAACTTATGCCATGCTAGGTAAAAAGGAAACTTTACAAGAAACCTTGAATTTTCAACTTCTGTAACTTACGCGCACACATGTGACTAATACTTACATGCATATGTATGTCATAGACATGTGTTTGCATCCATCTTATATTTGCGTTTGTTTATCAATAAACATCTAGTAGAGTATTTGAGGGTGTTTGCATTGAAAGCAAAAAAACTACAATGCATCCACAAGCATTTACATTGTTCCTAAGTATTCTTTTTTGTAAAAATGCAGACAATGGAAGTGCTCAAATATTAAAGGTAATTGATGGCACCAATTGCATTGTGGTGGCATTTTTTCCAGCTCCTAGGTCAGGTCTGGCATGGAAGCACTCCATTGATGTAGGGGCCTGACTCCATCTTCAATCACTCGGACCAAGATTTTGCTGTCAAAGCTGGTGACCGTGTAGCACAACTCATCCTTGAGAGGATTGTGATGCCTGATGTCATGGAGGTTGAGGATTTAGAGAGCACTATTAGAGGCAGTGGTGGGTTCGGCTCTACAGGCATTGGCGTACCGTCATCGTCTTAATACTATTTATTGATTTACTCTGCACCTCAACTGAATTTCGGGAAAATATTGAGCAAGAAAGTACTTGTCCAAATGCTCCAAGTAACTAGAGTTTATTTGTCCCTCTCGTGGACGATTTCTTTCTTGCAGAAATTGAGTTTTTACTTGTCATGTTTGATACTTTGTTTTAATGATACAATAAATTGAGATCACAAATGCTGTGTACGGACGACAAATCATGAAATGTTACCAAATGCAGTGGCGTATATCATATCAACATGAGCTTTGCTACTTTTGATAGCCACTTCACACCAATGACTCCCACAATCACTTGATGAAAACATACTTTAATTTAACAGTCGGCAATGGTTCGGTTTGAATTGAACCGAACTGACCGCGACATAACGGTTTAAACGGTTCAGGTTAAAGTTTTTTTAAACGGTTCGGTTTTGTTTGGTTTCAACGGTTAGAAACCGTGGTTTAATGGTTTTTAATTTTGTTTTTAAAAAAAATCTTTTCATTTTAAAGCCTAATTCTCACATTTTAGGAAAATCTTTATAATTTTGAAAAATTAAAATTTAAAATAATGTGGTGTTCCTTTGGTGCAAGTGCATGGCTTCATGTGGTGGTGTACATGTGTTCCTTTGTGCCACCCTTTTAGCACGCCCTTTTAGCATGCATGTAGCTAAACACTAGGCCATTCAAGACTATGAATTGATTGAGTTCTAACCTCTTGCCCCTTGGATGGGTTGTTGAGGCTAGCCTTGATCTTGTTTGCAAATTTATTGGTTATGGTTTTCATGGTTATCGCATTGAGAAAAGAATCATCCTACAAAATGCAAGTCGCAAATACTTGGAGTTAATGGGGCTTTAATAAGTAGTGTGATTGTTGTGTAAGCATCATCCATCTAGAAAGGGCGTTGGCCTTCCTTGTTGAGCCCCAAGTCAAAAAATAAACTCGAAAGTCATAGCCAATAAGAAATTCGACCATCGGGCCTAGCTTCTATTCAAAGTTCAAGTGGTCACGGTGAAATCGTCTTATGGTTAGTCACCACTTGAATGTAGTGTTGTGCTCTAGCCAAGTAGGGTTGCCATACATCAAAGGCAAAGACAATAGTGGTGAGCTCGTTATTATAGACCAAATAGATGATTTTTGAGGTCGTGAATTTGTAGAGGTAGTATGTCACTAGGTGTTGTGTTATGATGTCATCCAGTTGTGATAGGGGGACCTAGTAGCAAAATCAAAGGTGTTGGCTTTTGACTTGGAACATCTTTGTTGGGTCAAGATGATCGGGGCAAAGACAAAGGCTTGTTGAAGCACCTCGAAAGCCATTTAGGTAGTTGGGTGCTTATCACATTGGGTGCTTGCGAGATTGTTAACAAATCATCAATGTGGTCTCTGGAAAGTTTAACAAGAGATTCTTTATATTGCTCTAGATGCTTCGACAAAAATGATCACATGGAGCTTGTTCACCCAAGTTGACATTGACAATGACTTGTTGGAACTCTAAAGTATACATAGAGTTGCACATGAACCTTGTTGTAAAAGTAGGGTTCAATGAGTTTCATTCAATGTTGATCTGTCTCCCCAAATGTGGCGTCAAGATTGTTAAGGAATTTGGGAAATGTTTCTAGAAAAGGTGAGGAGGTCTCGACCAAAGGTGTGAACCAAGCATATGGGTTAATGTTCTGGAGAGGAGGCTCCCCACAAGACTGGCCTAATTGTAGTCATTACTTTATCAATGGGGATTTAGGTGTCATGATGACACTCACATCATGCCTCGAAGAAGGGGGATAGTGTTCTCGAAAAGATTTGAACCCACAACCTTGTTATACAAATGTCAAATCCTTAACCATTGTAGTAACATGTTTATGTGTAGAATATATAATCTAATATCGTAAGAATATTCTATATTACTTTATATTCTAGAATGTCCTAGAGTGTTCTATATGCTATAACCTTCTTCGAGGCATGATGTGAGTGTCATCATGATAGTAGATCATTGATACGAAAACTGTGATTTAGAAACCCTAAACACTCCCCTTGTTCCATTGAATTCATCGAATAGGATAGCCTTAGGCTCTTGAAGCATAGGAATGGAAAGAGGAACGAAGGAGATTTTGTGATGCTAGTAAATTGGATTCATCATGTTGGTGATTCATGGATGTGACAGGTTGGAGTTCTGACCTGATTCCCAAAGGTTTTTATTCTCAAGTTGGAGTTATTGTATGATCACTATGATTTGGTTTAGGTTGTTAGTAGTGTCAGACATGATGGTGGCTCTGAAAAGGATGGAACGTGAACAAATTGTCACAAACGAGGGATCACGTGAAATGGAGGGGGAAAATATTGTGTGAAAATGACTAAGAGTAAAGAATGAGAGCAAAAGACTTGAACCATAGTATTGACCATATGTACCATACGTGCATTCACATTCATGAATGTTTCAATCATTCGAGTATTATGGTAAACACCATCGAAGAATGGTAAATACCATACTTTTGGATTAATGATTTATTATGAGGTAAATAAACCTAAAAAAGAGAAAAAACTTTAAAAAAGGGGAAAAAAACACAAGAATGTTTGAATCACATTCACATTCGTTTTCCAACGTAGGGAAACGAATGTTATGCTAGACGAACACGAATTTTACGTACTATGACTTGAACTATGAATTCTGTAATTGGTGCTCACATTGTAATCAAAGTTGGAGAGATGTTTATGAAGAAAGGATTAGAGATGTGCATGCTCTAGTGTATTATCGAAAGTTCTAAAGATTTGCATGCTCTAGTAGATTTTAAGATATACAAGGACAACCATGGGTTAGTGAATTTTAGAATAAATCATTATAACCAAAGGTGAATAGCCAAGTGGTTAATATGTAGTAGAAAGAAATTATAAAGATTTGCATCTACCTGTAGATTTTAGGATATACAAGAACAACCATGGGTTAGTAGATTCTAGAATAAATAATGACAACCAAAGATGAATAGCGAAGTGGTTAATATGTACTAGAAAGCTCTAGAGATGTGCATGCTCTAGTGTATTCTAGAAAGTTATAAAGATTTGCATGCACTTGCAGATTTTAGGATATAAAAGGACAACCATGGTTTACTACATTCTATAATAAATAATCATAACAAAGGTGAATAGCCAAGTGGTTAAGGTTATTCATTGTGTGGGGATTCGGGAATACCCTTAACCATTTTGGCCATTTACGTATTTTAGTGTTATTATTATTTTATATATTTTTTGGTTGTTCCCTTTTCCCTTTTTCTACATTTGGATCCACCTCATCAAGACATTGTCATCATCTTCTAGTAAGGTGTGGCCAAACTTCATCTCTTTATCTCAAATTCATGAGTCATGAACTTGTTCACCCCCCCTAGTCTTGGTCATACTTCAAAAGTTGAGCAAAATGGTGCTGAGATTTGGAAAGAATCACCATCACACTCATGTCCCTATTTTGTCTTGACAGTACCCATTTGTTGAATGCTTAACAACTTGCTTTCATGGCCTTCCCAACCCCTAATTCTTCAAGTAATGCCAACGAGACAACGGGAACTTACCTCAATATGAAATAGGAAGCAATAGGATTTGTTTACACATGTAAATTGTAATATTGGAGAGAGATGTAGCCAAGCCAATACAACAATGAAAATTTCTATATACTCTCTTTTTTACCTCTTCGGGCTTTTATGCATAAAAGGGGCTACTTTGATGGCTCTACCCCTTCTTAAAGTACTTCACTTTTTCTACTTCATTCAACTTTATACATAGGCCCATCAAAGGTTCTTGCAATAATTGGTACCCTTATAACCTTTGTCCATAGAAATCTCGAAGGCTAACTTTCCTAATTCTCAAATTGCCTTTTTATTTATAAATCATATTTATATCCTTTATTATGCTAAATCATATTTATGAAAATTTTCTCCAATATTACCAGAATTGTATGTCTTTTTTGGGAGGGATAATCGAGCATCCCCAAAGCTTTTATCATCCTTCTCTTTTTGCACGTCATTATACTTGCATGTTTGAATCGATCTGATCAAAGCTTTTGTTTTTTTATGCACATGCATGATTCATGTCCCAAGTACCCTTTTTGTGCTCTTGATTTAGGACAAGCAAATAGCCATAAACTGTTTGAACTAGAAATTCCATCTATGATGCAATGACTTTGCAAGCTCCAGCTCATCCATGAGATGTACCATCAATTGAGTTTAATGTTCAAAGCGTTGGTTGGGAAATATATGGTCTTCCACCAGTCAACATATTTGCATGCATATTTTCTTGCTTTCATAATTGAGGGTAATTAATCTCTTTACCAGGAATTCGACTAATAAAGTTTCCAAGCATATGTGTATATACATTTTTTGACATCGTTGCTCAACGTTGACAAAGAGTGTTCAAGATAGGCAATGCAACACCTTATGCTTGTCACATGATACATGATATAAAACCTATTAACTCTTTATCTCCTGTAAATGGATCTTTTAATCAATGTATGGTATTCATAGGTGTTCTAAAATGATATCATTCACTTCAATCGTCTCCACCTTGGATAAGACCCAAGGAGCATGAGGCAAGTTTCCATCCTGATCAAGTCATAAATGTTGCATCGTATTCATAGTTTGAAAGTCTTTACATGCAGTTATGTTCTCATATTTACACTGAAATATGAATGGGATCAAGATGATGATGAATAAATTATTGTATTTCTAGATGGGCATATTTGTGCATTGATCATACAAGACCATTCTACTCAACATGTAAATTAACAAATAATGTTTAATGTGCATCAACTACCATTGATGATTGATCATTGAACGCAATGACAACAAAGAAATAAATGTGTTGCCACTAGTGAATACTCTTTAAAATATGTTGTGAAATAGTGAGTGGATCCAATGTTTGAGGAAAAAGGTGCATATTGTTAATGAAACAAGCAACAAGTGACTTCTTAACCATGACCAATGGAGACAATGGTCAAGTTGTTAATGCAATGGATAGGCTGACTAGTTAATGTAGTAGACGGGTTAATCTATCATGTTTATCAACCTGATGTATTGTTGGAACCTAGAATGCTAACGTTAGTTCTTCATTAGAAAACCATTACGAAGCTCATTAACATAGAACTTACCTTATATCAATTTTTTGTTGTAATCATGCATCAACACTATGCTAATAATACAACGTGTCTTCTCCATATTTGTGAATTGTGCACATGTTATGTTTTTATCAATCAATAGTTAAACATGTGCCTCTTCTAGTGGGTTCTCTTATAAGTTTGTAACCGACACAAAATTGATAGAAATTGTACTTGAAGTTGAGAGGCTATCACATGTACTATAGTCTATAATTTACCTCAGTGTCCTTTCCTAAGGTTACATGAAATAGGTAACACTTCACTTATACTTGTTTATTGTGTGGGGCCTTAACAACCCTATCTAAATAGATGTTGTATCTTGAGAAGCTCAAATGTGGAGGGAGTTTCCAACCAAGATTCATATCGAGTTATCCTAAGACTAGATTGTTTTCACATTAAAGTGAATTTGGACACCATGGTTCTAGAGTCAATATCCTGAAAGTTGCCAATAACTAGAAAATCTTAGAAGTAATTTGAATATAAATACTCAATGCGACTCCTTGAAGAACATGAACTTAGGAAGAGTGGGTTGGTCAAAGAATACATGGTTGCATAATGTCCATATTGTTCACAATCCCTAAAATATGACCTAATTAGTAAATTGTTTTAACTCTAAAATAACTTTGGAACTATTCCCAAATTGAATTCATTTGAATCGATTGTGAAGGTGGTTCAATAACATGTAATAGAAACAATTTTTAACACCTGGAAAACAATAGTGAACGTCTAATCGTCCCAAAGAATTGTGATGTATTTTGCATGTTATATAGAGGACATAAAACACCCAAAAAATATCTTCTCCAAGAGGTATGGTAATATAGTGCTAGTTATTACCTTTCTACCTAAACTATAATAGGACAGGCACTAAAGAGTGTTGTACTAGCGGTGTGGTGCTAAAAAAAGGAAGGGTAGTGAGCACTCACTTCACATACGTGAATCTACAAATGATACAAATGAAAGTTAAGTGGTAACTGTAAATAATAATAACCTTGAAGGGGTTGCTACCTTCGTCCGACAACATTAAGAATTCATAATTGTATTCTATTGGGTATCTTCTACACTTATATACTTTTACTATTGTAGCACTACTAGATACATAACTAAGTTACCTTGGGCATAGTTTCACAAGAATAACAAATGTGGGACATGTTCATGAAACCCTTGGTTTTGCTATTATCCACCTATACTCTTATTGAATGATCCTTGGTGGCTTAGTGACCACTATCACTAGAGAGGCAAGAGAGGATGAATTGGGCGAGGTGTGTGCGGAATTGGGTAGTGAGGCGTAACTGCGGGAAGAAGTGGAAGCAGTGGATCCCACCCCGATACAACTGGACATGGACGGTTTGCCCGGCCCGGCGCCGTCCTTCCACGAACCTAACTTGATGCTCTTTGAGGCAATCGTATTCGCCCACGGTGACAAACAAAGGGGGTAGATCACTAGAAGACCCGTGTTTGGTCGGGGCCGGGGGAGACATGTTACCGGTGCCGGGCCCGGGCCCGGGGTTTGAGGCGGGGTGGTCCCGGCCAGAGCCCTCGGGTAAAAAATCCCGCCACGCCGCGTCACACATGTGATAATTCAACATGACTGCGCCCGTCCCAAGCCGAAGTTCGGCCTGCGTCCTCTCCTCGCTCCCGAAGAAAGGGAAGAGCGCGATGACCCCCTTCACCGTGAGGGATCCCAGGAAGGCTCCCGAGGCCACACGGGATGCCACGTGGTGGGCAATGTTCCCGCCCGCGCTCTCGCCCACGAGGAAGCACTTGGAGAGGTCAGCACCATGCAAGGGGCTGCTGCTCTTAGGCATGTCAAGGCTCTTCTCGGATGGATGATCTAGGATGGATGCCGCCCATCCAAGCGCGGCGAAGCAATCGTCATAGGCGGCCGGGTATCGGAACTCGGGGGTCTTCCGGTAATCCACCGAGACCACGACGGCCGAGAATTCGCGCGCCAAGTATCGGCCGAACATGTCCGACAAGATGGAGCTCGCGGAGAACAGTGTGAAACCACCCCCATGGAAGTAGAACACTAGGGGCGCGCCCATTGTGTCCATGCGATTCGGCTTAAACACTCGGACCCAAATCCCCGTCTCCCGATCGATGACCACATCTTGTGCCGAAATGCCGTCTCTCTCTTTCGGTCCGACTCGCCGATCGATGAGCCTTTGCATGGTCCGATGTGGATACCCGTCTTTTCTTATGGTGAGCCATGAATTGAACCTAAGAAGGAGCTTCAACCATAGAGGCAGCTCCATTGGCCATTTCTCTTCACTGCAAAACTTGGTCATGTTTAACTCATCACTTGGTATGTCCTCCATCTCTACTTACTTCCCTGAAACAAGCTCCTCCTGCATCTCTTTCTTACCCTTCTCTTTCTCTCTCTGCCTGTGCTCTATAATTAGAGTGAGATTGGATATATATGGAATATTGTGTGAAAATCTCACCCACGGGTTTTTAGCCATGGGACTTTAGGCCCAACAACCTTGAGCCCAAAATCTGGCCCCACTCTTGCGTTCACATATGGACCTCCGGCAAAATTGTTAATGAGTGGGCCTGTCATATTCCATGAGATTTAATGTCATGCATTCATCACTTCATGAGCGTTAAACCTATGCTTGTGTGTTGTTAATGTAGCATGGTCTTGAGAGAATAGAAGTTCAACTAGGTATAGTGAAAGGAAGACAATTGAAAGAATAAACTAATGTTGGTTTTACGCGACACACGCTCTTTGTTGGTGAATTCTGATGACTCTAATAAGCTCACCCGTCAAAGCATTGGGAATACTCTGATGCTTTCAATGACATATATTGTCATACAATTATCGATATATATATGAGATCTCTAATACATATAGTTTATGAACACCTAGAGTCTAAGTTACAATCGTGGGTTGATGTAGTGGTACCATGCACAACTCTTAATCATTTGATGGTACATGTTCATACCAATGCATTAGGTGTCCCTCTAATGGGCATTGAATCGATACATGCCAATAAGCTAAGAAGTGTAGAGAACGAGAGTTGTTGAAGCTAGCGTATTGGAAGATAAAACGGCGGAAATAACTATGAGCAATTACGATGTATCGTGTTACTCAATTGGCCATCATCTTAGACACTAGAGAAAACTACCAACATCTAATCCTTCAAGAGCAACAAATGCCCTAGGGTCTTCATTATTAACTTCAATGACACTATCTCTCAACAATATCATTTAGGAGTGAATTACAAATTGTATTTCGTTGTCATGTTAGACTTGAATACCGAACTGTTTCATGTCTTTGTTCAAAGTTTAATGTATGGTTGTCACTGAGGTAGGTAGAGGAACCACTTTACCTTGTCATGGGATTTGAATGTGCCCCATCTATTTGAGCCAACTAGTTTCGTTTGTTGTTCAATCTATTAGTGTGTTCTTTCAATGAAGCCAAAAACAAGAAAACATAAAATAATGCATTCACTTGATTATCACATTTTTCCATCTACATTGGCATTTTGTAAGAACGCTCCCAAGAGACTTGTTATAAAGTCTATTGATATTTATTTGAAAATGAAATGAAAGGTAAGTACTACCACTTGTATGTACTAGTTTAAGTTTGTGAGGCCATTAAAAAAAAAAAAAAAAACTATACCACATATGGTGGCTCACCAAAAACAGGTCTTCAACCAATTAAAATAGTTATTAATCAAGATCTTATTTGTTAATTTTGAATATGAACAAGTTTTGATGTCTATCAATTTTATGAAGAGAAAACGGATGTCATTTTTCTTATTTAATGCTTAACTATATGAGAAACATTATTCCTCCAAAATTTGGGTGAACCATGCCATTTATCAAGTAAGATTAAGAAGATCATTGTTGCTCCAAACGATTGGTGTTCAAGAAATAGCTTAACAAGTCTCTAAAACACTAGTTGAATAATTGAACTTTGCATAGTAAGAAAACAAAAAAACAATATATGATCTCGATTCTCTCCAAAACTAATATAAATTTTCTCTATTTTCTCCATGCATGGAAAGGAAACATGGCCAATTATACTTTTCTCAAACATATTATCATTTACACAAGTTTTTCATTTCGCTTTCCTACTTTGCTGGTCAAAATAATACATATATTCTTGAATGTGTAAGTTTTTAAATAAGCAACATACGAATTTTATAATAGATAACCATTTTCGCACTTGATCCAATATTGTACATGGACCACAATATAGTATGAGTGTTCTTTACATACGCATCACACGTATTATGACAATTAATGCTTTATGTTTACTTTGGACATATAAAATGTGACATGTTCACATGCTTACTAGTTATCTAATAATGCCCATTAATTTTTTATATATGGTTCAAATATTGAAATTTGAAATGACTACAATGGAGGTCCTCATTCTACAATGAAGATCCTCGTGTTAGCATATAAAACAAACATGCGTACTATTAATTTCAAATATAGTATGCCATGCGTAAGACTACAACACGACATGCATAATAAAGCACTTGAATTTTCAAAATC
Source organism: Azolla caroliniana (assembly GCF_043228905.1). NCBI lineage: Eukaryota > Viridiplantae > Streptophyta > Polypodiopsida > Salviniales > Salviniaceae > Azolla > Azolla caroliniana. Next base: position 1,268,050 of record NW_028230447.1, read on the forward strand.
ACTCAAAAGGATATTGTGTGTGAGAATGTGCATTGTGCTCATGAGATATGGTTCACGTAGCTCCCAACACTATAAACATGACTATAATATCTCTGCCAAAGTTAACCAATGAGTGAGTGAGCGAGTGTGTGTCACTTCTACGTGGACTACATCGAGCACACATCTTTCTCTTAGTTGGACTTTTATCTCTTTATGTTGGGATAAAGATAATTTTTTACCCTTTCATTGGTAAAATAGGCAAGAGTGGTCGCTAAGAACTTTTGAGCTATTAACACTAATGTCATGGCCTAAGCTCCTCTTCCTTTTCTCTCTTAAATAGTTATTACAACTAAGAATCTAATTAGTGCCACAATGTGGCTTAATCATTCAATTTATTAGTTGTGTCGTTACACATGCACAAATGAGAAAAATTCAGATGGTTTATCTTAGATTAAGGCACATTGTGGCATTAATTAAGTACAAGTAGATTATTGTAAGGCCTTGTGGTAAATAATTTAATACTAATCTTATGAAAAATGTGAGAGAGAGAGAGAGAGAGAGAGAGAGAGAGAGAGAGAGAGAGAATATAGCTCTAGCCTGAGTCTTAAGAATAATGAAGAAGACTAAAAAGGCATAAAAATGACCTTTATAGTCTTGTATAATAATTTGGTCTTTTCACACTAGTGTGGCCACAAGGCTTTATACTCGAATAACATTTCCTATTGTGGCTTCTTCTCTTGCAACAAGACTGGTATCATTCGTACCAATACTGATATCCTTATTGCATCATAAAACATATGATAGACCTACTAAACATTCCCCAAACTTAATGAATGCACACTCTTGGGTGTATGCACTACATTACTAGATGAGCCCTAGTCCGTCAAGTCAAGGAGGCGTAAAGAGGAAAGATTAGTGTTAGGTGAGAGGCAGATGTCATTGGGGCTGGAGATAGTGCAAAAGGTATGGTTGGTGAGAAAGGAGACAATGCGATGAGAACCATTGCCTATATTCAAAAGACACATATGATAGATCAACCATCTATCTCATCCTCTATGTGGATGATATACTATTTATCGATCTTCGACAAATCAATTGTCTATCTAATACTCTATGTGGATGATATGTTGCTTACCGATCTATGTTGGTGAATTTATGAATCTTTGACAACAACTGCACTTGAATTTTTCCATGGACTTAAGGTAATTTGCGACATATTCTCCAAATGACTCGATAGAAACTAAAGAGTCAAAGGTAGACGACGTTAATGACGATGCGAACAACAATTGAAATGAGGAGTTAACCCCATGGTTAACGGTATAACACACAAGTCTAACACGTGATTAATGACAAACCACCAAGTTTAAATGCCCAAATCACAAAATTAGTCAAAATGAGTTTTGTTTTACAAATGTTGAGTCGGCATCACAATTAGTGCAATGAATGTGGTGGCTTTTACAAGGCAAATAGTAAACAAAAATCGGAAATGGGAGATGATGGTTGGGACTCGAAGCTTCCGATGAGGGGGAGTTGAGTGGACTGACGCGAAATATGCGGAATATTACTCGGCCACAACCGAGTCTCAGATCGTGTCATTTAGAATCGAACACAGAAAATGGGAATGGAGGAGAAATACACGTACACACAGACAACAAGAAACAAGAGAGAGTGCACAGGATGTTTGCGTGGAAAACCCTAAATGGGAAAAACCACGGGAGTCCACAAACTCCAAGCTATCACTATGTCAAAGAGGAATACAACAAGGGAACACAAACGCAACAACCTCATGCTCACAATCTTCGCCTAGCGGCGGTTAGAACAAAGACACACTCTGTCTCTCTCTCTACTACACTATGTACATCAGTTACACCAATAACTCTATACAAAATGACAACACAATAATCTACAACTACACGACTCCTGTTTGCTCTAGGTCATATTTATACTAATATGACTTTCAGGCTATTTATAGATATAGCCCCAATGGGGTAACAGAAACATATTTACATCTATGTCCCTTCATCCGGTGAGAGGTTCTCACTGGGCTTGTGTCATCTGGTTCTCATCGGGTCTTCCTTGCCGGGTACTCATCATCCGGTTCTCACGGGGCCTTCATCATCCCATCCGGAGGGATCCTAACAAATTCCCCCTTCACTCCGGCATGGGATGTCTGGTTAATCCAATTCGCTTTCAGCATGCGTCCAGCTTGTTAGGGGTCAGCACCTTGGTCAACATATCTGACCCATTCTCCTCCATGTGGATCTTCGTCAACACGAACTCTTGATCTTCCACTCGCTCCCGGATCCAGTGGTACCTCCGCCAGATGTGCTTCATCTTGGAATGATACGCCGCATTCTTCGCAAGGTGGATGGCACTTTGATTGTCGCAATAGAGCTGGTATTCCTCTTGCCGGATCCCTAGCTCTTCGATGAAGTCCTTCATCCATAGTATTTCCTTGCCGGCTTCCACAACTGCCATGTACTCCGCTTCCGTGGTTGATAATACAACCGTCTTCTACAACCTTGACTGCCATGAAACAGCTCCCCCTGCATATGTCATAACATATCCCGATGTTGACCGGCTGGTATCCGCATCAACCGACATATCCAAATTGGTGAAACCGTTGTCGTGAAGAAAACTGGCCCTAAGGGGAATCAAGGAATTAAAGGTGTGAACCTACCCTTGCACGAGTGTGTGCGAATTGATACATTGTACGTAACTAGGAATAGGACGATTGATGTAAATAAACTAGGTATGGCATGTTTATTAGCTAGGAAATTGATGTGTATCTCTGTCCGAAGGGACAAAGAATAAAGTTGATGTGTTTTGATGTAACAGGCTCCTCGATGACCTATAAAAGGGAGGGGAGAAGAAGAAGAAAAGGGTTTTTTTTTTTTTTTTGAGAGAAGGAAGTGCTGTTGGACTGGAAACCGAGCTCTCTCCTCCACCACGGTTGTTGCAGGGATTTGGGTTAGGTTGGTTGCCTCTATTGCGCGAAAGCCCGCGTGCTTTCGGTAGAGGCTCCACCACGTATTTCAGTGTGTGTTGAGTCTGTCACTGGCTTGCCGGTTGTAACATTGCAAGTAGTAATCTATATTGTTATTGGAATCAATTCTTTCTTTCTTGTCTGTCTGTGCTCCTGCAAATCTCTCTTCCTCTTATCTCTCACGCTCCTCGGTTCAGGGCCCCCGTGGTCCCGCCTTATTTCCACATGCATGCGCGTAATAACGCGACATATTTGGTGAACCCGACGTGAAATAGGTGGTAGAGGAGTCGAAGATGAGGGGATTGGAGCTCGCCGAAGCCATGGCGGCAGCGGTTGATAGGATAGTAAGTGCTCGCGAGGGCACGAGCGCCCTCGACAGGGCCATTGAAGCAATTGTCGGCATGATAGGCCGATTCGGTGGGAAGGACGCCACGAGCTATTTGGTGGCCTACCGAACCGACATGGTGATGAGGGACATTCCGGAGGATAAGTATCTGGACAGGTTCCCTCGGGTGGCGACACCGGGCATCCACGCAGAGGTGCTCAAGGTACGAGTTGGATGTCGGACCTGGGGAGAATTCGAAGCACGACTCCTCAAAAGGTATGGGCTTGATGACGCGCTTCGGCTATCGAAGCGGGACTTCATGGAGTGGGTGGAAACCCCCGGAAAAGGGAGGAATGCGTCGGCGCTCCTCCGAGAGTTCGAAGAATGCTTCGCACGGCTCTCGACGCTGGACAGGACCGTGCTGGACACGAGCCGTGTCTTGTTGTTCGTCAAATCGGTGGACGTGCGGGATAGGGGCCAGGTGGGTCTCTTGCTGGAGACTGATGATGGGCTGACGACCGATTGGGCCATGGTCAAGGGGGTCTGCAGCCACTTCGACAAACGGCGAGAGTGGGGCGACGAGAAGTCGTCGGTGACGGGACCCACCCCGGCTAGGAAGTTCGACGAGCCTTCACCGGCACGAAGGGAGGAAACCCGGGATTGGCTTGACACTGGCTCCGCATCGACCGGAGCGGTCAAGGGCCCATCGGGGGGAGCGGCTCTTGAGGAGCTGACACAAATGTGTTAGGAGATAGGTCCCTCCGGATGGGAAGGGAGAAGAACAGTGCTGATGAACAAACTCGGCCGAGGCCGAAACCGGATGACGAGTACCCGGTCACGGAGAGCCGGATGGTGCAGACCCGGTGAGAACTGGATGAGGAGTACCCGGCTTCGGAGAGCCGGATGGTGCAGACCCAGTGAGAACCAGATGGTGTAGACCCGGTGAGAACCGGATGAGCAGTACCCGGCTACGGAGAGCCGGATGGTGCAGACCCGGTGAGGAGTGCTCACCGGATGAAGAGACATATTCGTAAATATGCTTTTGAGAGTCCATCATGGCTATATTTATAAATAGCCGAAAAGTCATATTAGTATAAATATGACTTAGGGAAAACTTTTAGATGTTGTTATTCTTGTTGGTGCAAGAAGAGAGAGAGTGTGTAACCGTGTACAGAGAGAGAGAGAGAGAGAAAGAGGTCGTTGCCTCTGTTGAAACCGCCGCCTGTGGCGAAGATCGTGAGCACGAGGTCGTTGCCTCCGTGAACTCACTGTTGTACATTCTAACATAGTGATAGTTTGTAGCCTGTGGGCTACCGTGGTTTTTTCCCTAGTTTGGGGTTTTCCATGTAAACATCCCGTGTACTCTTCTCTTCTTTGTGTCGTGCATTTATCTCCCGGTTTCTGTGTATGATTCTAAGCTCGGTTGTGGCTGAGCGTTGCGTATACGAAGCGTTCAGTTCTTGTCAAAATGGTGCGCGACCTGCAGATTGCGCAGGCCTAAAGAGACAGTGGAGGGCAACCACGCGACCGAAGGCCGCCGGCTGGACAACAGTGTATGTGGTGCGACGCGGTCAGACACAACTAATGAGACTACGTGGAGTTTGCCGAAGCCCTCAGGAGTAATGTGGTGTACCTATGGAACAGATGGGTGCACGCTGGTGATACTCGGAGAGAGGTGGAGACTAATTTCGGGCGTGGTGGGATGAAGCGGCTAATGGAAGAAGCGGAGGCGCGCCATGTGGAGGCCGTCCATTATTCATCATCGGTTGGGATCCGGGTGGGAGGTGACGAAGGCTGGGAAACGAGGGACTTTGTCTTTTGGCCCTTGGTGCTAGAAGGCCTCTCCGGCGCATGACTGAAGAGGGAGGAAGCGAGTCGCGCAAAGCAGCGGGTCAGGGAGGTCATTGGATGGGACAATCCGGTTGAAGAGAAGACCGGTCTCGTGGAAGCTGCATGCCAGAACTACGAGGTTCTAGTAGAAGACAAGCGCGCGGAAAAGGCCGGAGGTGCCAGGCCCTCACAACGGTACAAGACCCGGTTTAGGCAGAAACAAAACGATGCCGGTAACCTCGGTGCATCGGACAAAACGAAGCGGGCCGGTTACCGGCTGAGCATGGAGATTGAGAGGTCAACGGACCTGCGGAAGGTCCTCGAGGAACGGATCCTCAACAGCAAGGTGGAGCTGTTGCTGAGGGAGGTTCTCGGGATCTCCAAGAAGGAGTTCCACGATTCCATCGTGGACTTGGTGAAGCGGAAACGGCTCTCGACAGAGTCGGAAGCAGAGAAGCCGGTGGAGGTGCGAACCACGCACTTGGAAGGCATGGCCTTGTAAGACGAGTTGGCGGGAAGACATTATTCAAAGACGCATTGGGCCAGGGCCACTACGGAGACCCCTTTTCGGATCAGAGACGTCTAGGAGCCTGTGGTGGCATTCATAGACCATGGCTTGGAGATAAACCTGATGTCCATGGACTTCTATAGGAAGGGAAGGTGGCCGATCAACACCAAGCACGGTTGGAAAATACGCGCGGTGACCCGCGCTACGGAGGAGCTGCAAGGGGCATGCCCGAATGTACGCGTCAAGATCGGCGACGTCGAGATCGATCAACACTTTTTCGTGCAGGAGATGTCCTCGCACCTGGTGATACTCGGCGAGCCGTATATTTCGGCGGCGCGTATGGAGACAATGGTGCTGGATAATGGTTCGGCATACGTGCGCGTGAAGAGCCAAGATGGACGACACTCCGTCCAATTCCTGACCGTGCGACCGAACCATGAGAGGAACCGCGAAACCCTCGGCAACGGCGAACGAGGGGATTTTAGAGAGGGCTATCAAGGTGTGGGGCCACGATAGTCTGGACACCCCAAAAGAACCCCACACATGTACCATAGATAGAAAATTTTGGTTCTCCGATAACGGAGGTTGTACTATAGCTGGCATCAATGGCCGGGAGAAGAAAGACTCAGGGTGTATGGAGTCCTCGGCCCTGGCGAAGAGATTAGCAGTGCCAAGGAGGCGGTCTCCTACGATGACACCTTGGGGGAATTACGCAAGGTTGTCGAAGGAGGCCTTAGTGAAGACTGGGCAGTTCCGGTTAGTTCAGTGGAGATGTACGAAGTCATTGCTGACTTTGGGGAAAGGGTCGGGTCCGATTAGATGGCCCGTGTGGATACCAGGTACAAGACTGTGGACCGGAAGGTGAGGTCATTCGCGGCACCCTTGCCGGAGGGCAGCGAAGAGCGGATAAAGGGGGTCGCGTCAGAACCAAGTTTACGACGACCGGTCGACATAGGGCACCGATTCACCGACGTAACACTACGGGAGCTCAAGGTCGATGGGGGTGGGTTTCTACTGCCGGCGGAGGAGGACCGGTTTCGGAGGATGCTCGGAAGGATGGGAAAACCTTCGCATTCTCGCCGAAGGAGATCTTGTGCGTAGACCCGACGATCGTGGGGCGGATGGTGATATTCACGGTGTCGCATGTGCCGTGGAATCTCAAGCTGATTCCGCTACCCAGAGCTCACATCCCAAAATTGATGGAGCTACTGAAGTAGAAAGTGGAGATGGGCATCCTCGAACCGTCGAGCGCCCCATATTCGAATCGGTGGTTTACCGTGCCAAAGAAGAACGGTACGTTGCGCTTCATTCAGGACCTACAACCGGTCAACATGGTGACCATTCGTAATGTAGGTATTGGACCGACGATAGATGAGTTCGCGGAAGCCTTCGCCGGAAGGTCAATCTATTCAGTCGGTGATCTGTACTCGCGGTACGATTAGTTCCAACTAGCCGTGGAGAGCAGGGATATCACGACAATGCGGACCCCTCTCAGCTTAGTGCGGATGTGTACCCTGCCGCAAGGAGGGACAAACTCGGTGGCGCACATGGTGAATACGATGAACAAGGTGCTGAGGGACTGCATCCCGGACATCACCATGCCATTCCTGAACAACATCCCGATCAAAGGATGTCCGGTGGAGGATAAGGACGAGGCGGTTGGGCCGGACGGATGCCGGAGGTTCGTTGCGGACCACATTAATGATTGCGAGGAGGTACTGCAAAGGCTGGAGGATGCGCGACTCACCTTCTCCGGAGAGAAATCAACGTTCGGCCAATCAGAGATCCTAGTGGTCGGTCACCTGTGTGGGCCCTATGGCCGGAAATCGTCTCCTGCAAAGATAGAAGCCATCTCTGTAATGAATGAAGAGTGCAAGTCGGTTACGGAGGTGCGGAGGTTCCTAGGCACGTGCGCGTTCTACCACATCTGGATTCCACACTATGCACACGTCGTGGAACTGCTCTACGGGTTGCTGAAGAAGGGGCACAAATTTGAATGGGGCAAGGAGCATACGGAGTCGGTCCGGAGACTGAAGGAGGCGCTTACCGCAACACTAGCTCTCAGGAAAGCGGTCTACGGCAAGGAGGTCCCCATCTATGTAACCATTGACACAAGCCCGACCAGAATTAGATGGGTAATCAATCAAGAGGGTGAGAGCGGTGCGCGGTTCCCGATCTGGTTCGGGGCGAAGGTTCTCAGTGAGCAACATCGAGGATACACTCAAGTTAAGCGTGAACTATGGGGTATTGTTTCGGCGGTTAAGGCCGACAAAGATTATCTTATAGGGACGGAGGTAATAATCGAGATGGACTACCTACCGATTCAGGGTATGATTTCCGGATGCGCAACTCCGGACCTGGCAATGCTCAGGTGGATCGCATACATCAAGTTCCTAAATCCGGAGATATGGCACATCTCCAGGAAGGACAACGCCATGGCCGACCTGCTTTCAAGAGCACGGTTCGACGACGAGGACAACATGGTTTTGAAGGATGAGGAAGTCAACATAGACTTCTTCGAGTCGGCATACATAACGAGGGAGAGGAACCCTTCGACGCTTAGCGAATTTCACGAAGGCGAGTACAACGGGGAGTGGCTCCAGATCGGTAGGTTCCTGAAGACAATGACACCAGACGCAATGTGGACAAAGGAAGAGGCTAACCGGATCCGAAAGAAAGCTTACCGGTTCTTCTACGGTACGGGAACATATGGAGGCTCCCAAAGAAGTGAAGCGGCGTTCCACTCCGCGTAGTGGTGAGAAAGGACGAGCAGGACAAGTTGTTAACGACGTACCACGAGAGTCTTTGGGCTGGACACCGCGGGACATGGGCCATGTTCAAGAAGCTGAAGGAGAAGTACTGGTGGCCGGGACTATACCGAGATGTGCATCGGTTCGTAACGACTTGCGAAAGCTGTCAGATGCATTCCATAATCCGACATAGGGACGAGCTGCATCCGACTTACCCGCCAACCATCCACTTCAAGTGGATGGTGGATCTAGTGACGATACCAATGGGGGTAGGAGGACAGATGCGGTATTTGGTGCTGGTGCGAGAAGACTTGACGAACCAAGTGGAGGGCCGCGCACTGCAGAATAAGATGATTGCGACGGTGTTTCGATTCCTGATTGAGGAGGTGGTGTGCCGGTACGGGTGCGTAGGGAAGATCGTGGCAGATCGAGGGGAGCTGGACGCGCAGGAAGCCGAAGAGCTGTTCGACCGGCTAGGGGTCAAGCTGTCCCTCACTACGGCATAAACACGGAGGCAAATGGGATGGTGGAACGTGGGCACAGGCCAATCGTAAAGGCACTAGTACAAGCATGTGAAGGACGGGTTGGGGATTGGCTGCGGCTCCTCCCTTACGCGTTGTGGGCGGACCGGACTATGCACAATTCGGTAACCGAGTTCATGCCAGCAGAGTTGATGTACGGGCAAAAGCCGGTCATGTCGGTAGAACGAATGATCCCCTCATGGGCGGTGATAGATTGGAGGGGTGAGATGAGACGGGAAGAGCTATTGGCATTGCGGATTCGGCAGCTCGAGCGAAGACCGGGGGACGTGGAATGGGCAAAGGCGAAGCTGCGTGCGGCAAGGGAAAGGAACAAAGACAGGTTTGACCGAACATGCCGGTTGCGGCCAAAGAAGATCGAGGAAGGAGACTGGGTGTTGGTGTACGATAGCAGCCTCGACAACCAACACAGGGCAACACGCAAATTCATGAGAAGGTGGTTCGGGCCCTATGCCGTAATGAGCGTGAATGACAACGGGACGTATCATCTTGCGGAGCTCAACGGGACACGGTTAATGGTGCCGGTAGCCAGGAAGTGGATCAAGGTGTTCAAGAAGCAGCATGAGGACGAGCCGGACCCGGGAAGCGTGACCGACGACGTCGACTGGTCCGAAGCAGACGAGGATTCGGGAAATGACGGATGATTACGGGCCGATCTTCTCCGGCGAGTGTTAGTATCTGGCCCTTACCGGTGGATGCGTGGTTTGGTGGGGGTGGATGTCGTGAAGAAAACCGGCCCTAAGGGGAATCAAGGAATTAAAGGCGTGAACTCGCCCTTGTACGAGTGTGTGCGAATTGATACATTGTACGTAACTAGGAATAGGACGATTGATGTAAATAAACTAGGTATGGCATGTTTATTAGCTAGGAAATCGATGTGTATCTCTGTCCGAAGGGATAGAGAATAAAGTTGATGTGTTTTGATGTAACAGGCTCCTCGGTGACCTATAAAAGGGAGGGGAGAAGAAGAAGAAAGGGGGAGGGGGGGGGGGGGGGGGTTGAGAGAAAGAAGTGTTGTCGGACTAGGAACCGAGCTCTCTCCTCCACCACGGTTGTTGTAGGGATTTGGGTTAGATTGGTTGCCTTTGCTGTGCGAAAGCCCGTGTGCTTCTGGTAGAGGCTCCGCCACGTATTTCAGTGTGTGTTGAGTCTGTCACCGGCTTGCCGGTTGTAACATTGCAAGTAGTAATCTATATTGTTATTGGAATCGATTCTTTCTTTCTTGTCTGTCTGTGCTCCTACAAATCCCTCTTCCTCTTATCTCTCACGCTCCTCAGTTCAAGGCCCCCGTGGTCCTGCCTTATTTCCAGACGCACGCGCGTAATAAAGTGACACCGTCAAGTTGGGGTTTACCGGTGTCGTGAAGAAAACCGTCCCTAGGCGGAAACCGAGTTTAGCATGTGTAAACCGGCCCTTGCACGTGAGCGCACTTTTCGTTGTATAGTAAGTAGGTAGGTGCAAGTTGGCTGAGGTGAAATCCTAGGTAGCACGCATTCAATAGGGAGAGAATTGAATTGTATCTCTGTCCGAAAGGACAGAGAATTAATATGATATAACGGGTGATAACGGCCTCCCTCCTTGTGCTATAAAAGAGAGGGAGAGGAAGGAACCAAATATTGCGCGTTGGTGAGGACGAAGTGCTGCTGCAGAACCGAGGGCTGAGCTCTCTCTCCCCCCCAATCGTCGTTCTCTGCGGGTGTTGGGAGTTCGCTGCCTCTGCTTCGTGGACAGCCCGTGCGCTTCTGGTAGAGGCTCTCCCCTTTTTGTTTCTTTGAGTCGGGTGTGTTCTGTCGGTGTGCGTGAGTGGGATCCCCGTGTCGGGTCCATCGCCGCCTTGCCGGTTGAGTTTGCAATCTCTGAATATTGTAATCTACTGTTACTGTAATTAAGTGTGCCGTTTGTTTCTCTTTCCTCCTCCCTGTTGCGTGTCTGCTAGATCTCTCTCTCTCTCTCTCTCTCGCTCCTCGGTTCAAGGCCCCCGTGGTCCCGCCTCTTTTTGCACGCACGCGCTTAACAACGCGACACCGGAGCCGAATCAGAGACACATAGTTGAGGTGCCTTTTAAGTACCAGAGTATCCATTTTATCGCATTCCAGTGCTCCTTGCCAGGATTGCTCATAAACCGGCTCACCACTCCGATTGCGTATCCGATATCCGGTCGGGTACACACCATTGCGTACATTAAGCTCCCGACGACAGAGCCATATGGTGTCTTCATCATATCCGCCTTCTCTGCCTTCGTCTTCGGCCTTTGCTTACTGGATAACCTGCAGTTTGCTGGGAGTGTCGATCCGACCGATTTCGCATCTGACAGGTTGAACCGCTGAAGCACCTTTGTCACGTACTTCTCATGTGACAGCCACAATTGCTTCTTTGACCGGTCCCGGATGATATGCATCCCCAGTATTTGTCTTGCCGGACCCAAGCCTTTCATTGAGAAGGTCCGGTTCAGAGCCTTCTTCAGCGTTTGTATCGTGACTTGGTCTCGTCCGACGATCAACGTGTCATCCAGGTACAAGAGGAGTATCAGGAAGTCTACCAATGGCTATGACGCATCGATGTTAGAGTAATTTTTTTGAACTACTTCATACTCCCTTTGAACAGTCGATAAACGAGCTAGATGAATCTTGTCAAGAAGTTGTTCAGGCTTAACGAGCTTGGCGATGATGAAGACTAGGGAAAGCACCCAAGTAGAAGAGGATTTAGCGAAGAAGAAGTGAAGAAACAATATACCTTCATGTGAATCTTTGAGTTCTGTTAGGAAACAGGTTCCTCCGAATGGGAAGTGAGAAGAACAGTGTTGACGAGAATTGGATGCGGAGTACCCGACAACGGAAGACCCAGTGAGAATCGGATGTGGAGTACCCGGCAACGGAAGACCCGGTGAGAACCGGATGACGAGTACCCGGCAAGGAAGACCCGGTGAGAACCGAATGTTGCAGGCCCGGTGAGAACCTCTCACCAGATGAAGGGACATATATGTAAATATGTTCCAAAGAGCCCACTAGGGCTATATTTTGTAAATAGCCGAAAGTCATATTAGTATAAATATGACCTAGGGCAAACTCAGGATGTAGAGTTGGTTGTGTTGTTATCGTTGTGGCAATAATTCAGAGTGTAACTGTGTACAAAGAAGAGAGAGAGAGAGAGAGAGAGAGAGAGGAAGAGGTCGTTGCCTCTGATGTAACCGCTTGGTGGCGAAGTGAGGGAGCAAGAGGTCGTTGCCTTTGTGCCCCATTGTTGTAATCTTGATATAGTGATATTTTGCAGTCTGAGGGCTGCCGTGGTTTTTTCCCAGATTTGGGTTTTCCACGTTAACATCCAGTGCACTGTCTTCTTTACTGTTTCGTGTGTAGATACATCTCACCACATCCCTGATTTCTGTGCTTGATCCGACGTCTCGGTTGTCAAATTGGTATCAGAGCATAGCTTAGGAAACCGTATTCCTTGTCAAACTGGTATCAGAGCAAAACGACACAGAAAAAATGGACGATTCGTGGGGAGGCATGTTCAAGCTCACCGGCTCCAACTATTCAGTGTGGAAGTCGAAGATGAGGGACATGCTCGTGGCTAAAGATCTTTGGTTGCCGGTTCAGTTCGGGGACAAGAGACCGGACAAAATCGATGCTACGATATGGGAGGTGATGCACATGAAGACAACGACGTACATACGGTGCTTCATTGACACGAGTCTATACAACAACTTCAATGAAGAGAGCAAGGCTCATGAGCTCTGGGAGAAGATCCTCATTATGTTTCAGAACAAAAATGTTGTTAATCAGGTTTCGGTATTTCGGAAGCTAGTAAGACTCCGGTACCAAGATGGCTCCAGCATGGCGGAGCACATGAATGCCTTCCAGGGGCTGATACACCAGGCAACATCATTGGAAGTACCTCTCGCCGATGAGGTACTAGCACTACTCCTGCTCGGTTCCCTCCCAGATAGCTGGGAGACATTGGTTGTCACTTTGGGCAACGCCGGGCCGGAAGGAAATGGTTATCCCTAGCAAGAGTGAAGTCGAGCTTGCTAGATGAGGAGGCGCATCGGAAAGACAAGGATACGAACTCTGACTCCAAAGTGCTCATTACCGAATCGGAACGCGGAAGACAAAGGAACCGTAGTCCCCAGAATCGGGAGAAGTCGGGGACACAGTCAAAGTCAAGGGGGAGGCTTACCTGCTTCTATTGCGGCAAGCCGGGACACTTCCAGAAGAACTGTTGGCACTTCCGAAAAGACAAGGAAACCGATGGTACCGATTCGAACCGGACACTGGACCGAAACGGTAAAGACCGCAGGGGGCCGGACCGGAAGGGAATGATGGCAATCGCGGCCAGTGAAGAAGAGTTGATGCTCATCACTGAGGAGAGTGAGCTAAGCCTTGCCGGCGACGAGATGACCTGGGTGGTCGACTCCAAAGCGTCGTTCCACCTTACCCCGGACCGGAAATGCTTCTCATCCTACTCGGCCGGTGATCACGGCTGTGTCTAGATGGGGAATGAAGGTACATGCCGAATTGTCGGCATAGGAGACGTGTGGTTGATAACACCAACCGGATGCAAGTTGCTGCTGAAGGATGTCTGACACGTTCCGGAGGTTCGACTGAACCTGATATCAGCCGGTCGGCTAGATGATGAAGGCTACACGGGTAGCATCTGGAACGGAGTCATGAAATTCAGCAAAGGGAGCCTGATAGTGGCTCGGGCCCGGAAGGTCAACACGCTGTGCCTGATGAATGCCCGGTTATGCCCGGAAGAAGTGAACGTGGCTTCCGACACTGCCGGTGAGCTGTGGCACAAGAGATTGTGTCACATGAGCGTGAAGGGGATGAAGAGGCTTGCCGATGACAACCTCATTCTGGTGTAGAACGTGCATCTTGAGAGGTGCACCGACTGCTTGGCTGGTAAGCAAAACCAGACCTCCTTCCGATCAAGGCAACCGATGAGATGTAATGCACCACTGGAGTTGGTGCATACTGATGTGTGTCAAGTGGACACGAAGTCACATGCCAGATTGCAGTACTTCGTGATGTTCATAGATGACCACAGCCAGAAGATGTGGGCCACACTGTTGAAGACGAAGGATCAGGTGCTATCCATCTTCAAAGAGCTCCACGCGAGAGTGGAAAGAGAAACCGGCCGGAAGCTGAAGGCGGTTCGAGCAGATAACAGAGGAGAATACTGGGGGCAGTTCGAGGAGTATTGCTGCTCGAAGGAAATTTGGCTCGAATTTACTGTGCCGAAGACGTCGGAACTAAACGGGCTGGCCGAGAGGATGAACCGGACCATAATGGAGAGGGTCCGGAGTATGCTGGTGCATGCAAAATTACCCAAGACATTTTGGGCTGAGGCACTATCGACGACGACATACGTGATAAACAGATCACCCTCAGTACCCTTGGACGGAGACACGCCGTAGAGAGTATGGACCGGTAAGGAAGTGTCCTACCGGCATCTGAAGGTGTTTGGGTGTCTCGCGTACGTGCATGTAGCTAAGGACCGGAGAGGAAAGTTGGATCCAAAGCCCCGACCATGCATATTCCTCGATTACGACAACGATGAGTTCGGCTACCAAGTGTGGGACCTAGCCGACAAGAAGGTATTCCGGAGTCGAGATATTATCTTCATGGAGGACAAGACGCTCGCCGACTAGGAGTCGGAGAAGAAGATAATGAACTCCGAGTCGACTGGTAAGGATCGATTCTACGATGAGCAAACCCAACCGGCAAGAGACCGGTTAGCACTTGATGAACCGGCCAGTGTTGGTAAGGAGACAAGACAGGCCGAAGAAGAAGGAATAGGTGAAACCGGAGCTGGCCAAGATCCCGAATCGGATTTGGATGAAGAACAAATAGTGGAGCCGGTTGCCGACGGCCAAAGATGGAGATATCCTCTCAGAGAGAGAAGGCCCCCTCGGAGATTTCCGGATGCAGAGCATGTGCTGCTGACCGATGAGGGAGAGCCGGAAAGCTTCGAAGAAGCGAAGGATGACACCCACAACCACAAATGGTTAAGTGCCATGCAGGATGAGATGGATTCCCTGCATGAGAACCATACGTACGAATTGGTGGAGTTGCCAAAAGAAAAGCGGGCACTCCAAAATAAGTGGGTGTACAAGTTGAAACCGGGAGATGCCGGCAAACCTCCAAGGTACAAAGCCAAGATCGTGGTGAAGGGGTTCCAACAGAAGAAGGGTGTGGACTTCGATGAGATATTTTCCATGGTAGTAAAGATGACTTCCATCCGGACGATGCTGAGCATAGCGGCAAGCATGAACCTCGAGGTAGAGCAGTTGGACGTGAAGACGACATTCCTTCACGGTGACCTCGAAGAGGAGATCTACATGCAGCAACCGGAAGGATTCATGGAGAAAGGGAAGGAGCACCTGGTTTGCCGGTTGAAGAAGAGCCTGTACGGACTGAAGCAAGCTCCCCGACAATGGTACCGAAAGTTCGACTCCTTCATGACCGACCAAGGGTATCACAAAACACAAACCGATCACTGCGTGTTTGTGAAGAAGTTCGAAGGAGGCGACTTCCTGATACTTCTTCTATACGTGGACGACATGTTGATTGTCGGACGGGACCAACCCAAAATACGGATGCTGAAGAAGGCTCTCAACCGAACTTTCTCAATGAAAGACTTGGGCTGGCAAGACAGATACTGGGGATGCACATCATCCAGGACCGGTCAAAGAAGCAATTGTGGTTGTCACAGGAGAAATACGTGACAAAGGTGCTTCAGCGGTTCAACATGGTAGAAGCAAAACTGGTCAGATCGACACTACCAGCAAACTGCAGACTATCCAGTAAGCAAAGCCCGAAGACGAAAGCAGAGAAGGCGGATATGGTGAAGGTTCCATATGCCTCTGCCGTCGGGAGCTTGATGTACGCAATGGTGTGTACTCGGCCGGATATTGGATACGTAGTTGGAATGGTCAACCGGTTTATGAGCAATCCCAGCAAGGAGCACTAGAACGCGGTCAAATGGATACTCCGGTACTTGAAGGGCACTTCGAATATGTGTCTCCGATTCGGCTCCAGTAAACCTCAACTTGATGGTTTTACCAATTCGGACATGTCGGTTGATGTGGATACTAGCTGGTCTACATCCGGGTATGTAATGACATATGTAGGGGGAGTTGTTTCGTGGCAATCGAGGCTTTAGAAGAAGGTTGTGTTGTCAACCACGGAAGCGGAGTACATGGCGGCTGTGGAAGCCGACAAGGAAATATTATGGATGAAGGACTTCATCGGTGAGCTCGGTATCCGGCAAGATGAATACCGGCTCTATTGTGACAGTCAAAGTGCCATCCACCTTGCAAAGAACGCAGCGTACCAGTCCAGGACGAAACACATCCAACGTAGGTATCACTGGATCCGGGAGCGAGTAGAAGATCGAGAGTTTGCGTTGACGAAGATCCACACGGCCGAAAATGGGTCAGATATGCTGACCAAAGTACGGATGCCTAACAAGCGGGATGCATGTCGGAAGCGGATTGGACTAGTAAGACATCCCATGCCGGAGTGAAGGGGGAGTTTGTTAGGAAACAGGTCCCTCTGGATGGGAAGTGAGAAGAACAATGTTGATGAGAACCGGATGTGGAGTACCCGGCAATGGAAGACCCGGTGAGAACCGGATGACGAGTACCCGGCAAGGAAGACCCAGTGAGAACCGAATGTTGCAGGCCTGGTGAGAACCTCTCACCGGATGAAGGGACATATATGTAAATATGTTCCAGAGAGCCCACTAGGGCTATATTTTGTAAATAGCCGAAAGTCATATTAGTATAAATATGACCTAGGGCAAACTCAGGATGTAGAGTTGGTTGTGTTATTATCGTTGTGGCGATAATTCAGAGTGTAATCGTGTACGGAGAAGAGAGAGAGAGAGAGAGAGAGAGAGAGAGAGAGGAAGAGGTCATTGCCTCTGTTGTAACCGCCTGGTGGCAAAGCGAGGGAGCAAGAGCTCGTTGCCTTTGTGCCCCATTGTTGTATTCTTGATATAGTGATATTTTGCAGTCTGAGGGCTGCCATGGTTTTTTCCCAAATTTGGGTTTTCCACGTTAACATCCAGTGCACTGTCTTCTTTACTGTTTCGTGTGTAGATACATCTCACCACATCCCTGATTTCTGTGCTTGATCCGACGTCTCGGTTATGGCCGAGCATAGCTTAGGAAACCGCATTCCTTGTCAAGTTCGAGCTCCAAATGTCGCAAGACAAACATCACAAGTGGTGAGCTCCTCAAGCCAACAAAAATATCAAAACTCCTAAAAGAAGAAGAAAGAAAGAAATAGTCAAAGAAGGAAAATTGTAGTCAACCAAATCAGGCCGCTGCCCCTCCTTTTAAAGGGAGAGAGGTGCCTCATTTGCATTAAATACAAATATTCCTCTTTTTCTTTGAAAAGTAAAAAGAAATAAATATTCCTCAATTCGCATTGTGTTGGCAAAGATTCAAACTCTTCAAATACAATACTAAGTCAATGGCTTTAACCACTTAAATCCATTCACTTTTATTTATTAAGTTTTCATATACAAAGTATGTGGCTACCTTTCTTTTGCGTTTTCCTAAGTTTTCCACCTTCGGGCACGCCACAACATGACATCATTGTTATGTTTTCATATACAAAGTACGTGGAGCTACCTTTCTTTCCTTTTCCTAAGTTTTCCACCTTCGGGCATGCCACATCATGACATCGTAGTTGCATAATGTCTATGCGTGTGCTACTTTCGAACGTAGACAACACGAATGTAGATTTCTGACGATGACCTCATGATGGATGGTTAACTCACGATATTAGTGCTTGATAAGTTACAAATACCAAGTAAAAGGGAATAAATGTTCCAAAGTTAATTCATTCGAACTCTAAGCCTCTTGAACCAAGTGAATGGCTCTAACCACTATGTTGAGAGATCAAGCTCAACTTAGTTTAGTTATTTAGTCAACCATGTAACTTCGTAGTTACCTAGATAGAATCTAGTTAGGAGTGTTGACTATAACGCCTTAAATAGGACCTTGTACTTAAGTGGGATATTCTAGATCCTCCACTCCTAAGTACATTTAATATAGGACTTACACCTTAGTACCTATATTCTACTCACACATGTGCACCTTTGGACATGAGATGTATATATATACCTCATTGTGGATTTTTTTGTATTTTGATGATGCTTTTAATATAGTTAATCATCCCCCATTTTGTCTCGTTGTTCATAAGTGTTAACTTCCTCTCTCTCTTCCTGTCACACACATACACACACATATCACTTAATCTTCTTCTGCTTAATCATATAATTAGGTACTAATTAACCCTTGCTTAATTACCTAATTCATAACATGCTATTAGAGAGTTGTCGTGAAGAAAACCGGCCCTAAGAGGAATCAAGGAATTAAAGGCGTGAACCCGCCCTTGCACGTGAACACTGTACATAACTAGGAATAGGACGACTAATGTGAATATACTAGGTATGCCATATTTATTAGCTAGGAAATCGACACGTATCTCTGTCTGAAGGGACAGAGAATAAAGTTGATGTGTTTTGATGTAACGGCCTCCTCGGCGACACATAAAAGGGAGGGGAGAAGAGGAAGAAGGGAGCACATTTTGGCGAGGACGAGGTGCTGTCGGACTGGATATCGAGCTCTCTCCTCCTCTATCGTCGCTCTCCACTCTATTGTTGGGTCGGTTGCCTCTCTGTTTTTGCGACGGTTGCCTCTGCTGCGTGTAAGTTTGCGTGCTTCCAGTAGAGGCTCCATCGTACGTTCTCTGTGTCGTGTGTGTGCGCGTGGGTTCTCTGTTTCGGGTCTGTTGCCGGCTTGCCGGTTGTAATCTTGCATACATTATAACCTTGCTAGTTATTGAATTCAAACTTTTGTTTTCTCTCTCTTGTGTTCTCGTGAGTTCCCTCTACCTTGTCTGGTGAGCGTGGATCAAGTTCAGAGACTATATGCATTCGGGTCTTATTTGGCTAGTAACACTGTCGGCAACGAGCAAGCCTAGCCGGCGATACGCTCGCGTATCTCTCTCTCTCCCTTTTGATCTCTTAAACCCTTCGGTCCAAGACCCCCGCGGTCCTGCCTTAATTTCTCACGCGTGAGCAGAACTACACGACATTAATTCGGTGAACCCGACATGAAACAAGGCGGCAGAGGAGTTGAAGATGAGGGGATTGGAGCTCGCCGAAGCCATGGCAGCAGTGATTGATCGGATAGTAAGCGCTCGCGAGGGCACAGGCGCCCTCGACAGGGCCATTGAAGCGGTTGTCGGCGCGATAGGCCAGTTCAATGGTAGGAACGCCATGAGTTATTTGGAGGCCTATCGGGCCGAAATGGTGATGAGGGACATTCCGGAAGATAGGCGGTTGGCCGGTTTCCCTCGGGTGGCGACACTAGGCATTCACGTAGAGGTGCTCGAGGTACAAGCTGGATGCCAGACCTGGGGAAAGTTTGAAGGTCGGATCCTCGAGAAATACGGGCTCGATGACTCGCTTCAGTTATCAAAGCAAGAGTTCATGGAGTGGGTGGAGACCCCCCGAAAGGCGAGGAACACGTTTGCGCTCCTCTAGGAATTTGAAAAATGGTTCGCTCAGTTGTCGGCGCTCGCTGGACTAGACTGTGCTTGACACGAGCCGGGTCCTGTTGTTCATCAAAGCGGTGGATGGATTAGACCGGGAGAAAGTGGGTCTCCTATTGGAGACGGACAAAGGGTTCTCAACAGATTGGGCCGTGGTGAAACAGGTGTATAGTCGTTTTGACAAACGATGTGAATGGAGCGGCGAGGGATCACCAGCAGCAAGGCCGGTCCTGGCAAGGGAGTTCTAGGAGCCGGCATCGGTAAGGAAAGATAAGACTCGAACTTGGTTGGAGTTGGGTGCAGGACCGTCCGATGTGGTCAAGGGTCTCTCTGGGGGATACGCTCTAGAAGAGCTGACACAAATGGTGCGGGATCTCCAAATCGCGCAGGCCCGGAGAGATAGCGGCGAACAGCCTCGTGACCGGAGGCTGCCGACAGGGCAACGATGCATGTGGTGTGATGCGGTTGGTCACATTCCGAAGGAGTGCACGGATTATGCAGAAGCACTCAGGACTAACGCGGTGTACCTCTGGAATGGGTGGGTACATGCGAGCGAGACTCGGAAAGCCCTGGAGTTAAATACCGGGCGTGACGGAATGAAGCGGTTCATGGAGGAAGCTGCGACGCGACACGTAGAGGCCGTCCACTACTCCGGGTCGGGGGCGACGAGGGCCGGAAGGCGAAAGACTCTGGATTCTGGCTGCTAGTGCTAGAAGTCCTCTCCGGGGTTTGGCTGAGGAAAGAAGAAGTGGACTACACAGAGCAACAGATTTGGGAGGTCACTGGGTGGGGAGATCCGGTTGAAGAGAAGACCGGCTTCGTGGAAGTCGCATGCCAGAACTACGAGGTTCTGGTAGAAGACAAGCGCGCGGGAAAGGCTGGAGGGGATGGTCCCTCACAACGGTACGAGACCCGGTTCGAACCGAAGCCGAATGATGCTGCCAACATCGGCGCACCAGATAGAAAGAAGCGGGCCGAATTCCGGCTGAGCACCGAAATCGAGCGGACGACGGACCTACGAAAGGTCCTTGAGGAATGGATCCTCGACAACAAGGTGGAGTTGTCGTTACGGGGGGTACTCGGGATTGCCAAGAAGGAGTTCAACGACTCCATTGTAGACTTGGTAAAGCGTAAGCGGCTCTCGACGGAGCTGGAGCCGGAGAAGCCTGTGGAGGTGCGGACAACACGGCCCTAGAGGACGAGTTGGCGGACAACCACTATTCGAAGTTGCATTGGGCCAGAGCCAGTACGGAGACCCCTGTTCGGATCGGGGACATTCTGGAGCCGGTGGTGGCATTGATAGACCATGGATTTCTATAAGAAAGGGAAATGGCCGATCAACACGAAGCACGGGTGGAAGATACGCGTGGCGACGCGCGCTACGGAGGAGCTACATGGTGCATGCCTGAATGTATGCGTAAAGATAAGCGACGTTGAGATAGATCAACACTTCTTTGTGCAGGAGACATCCTCACACCTGATGATACTGGGCGAACCGTACATTACGGCGGCACACATGGAAACGAAGGTGCTAAACAACGGTTCGGCATACGCGCGTGTGAAGAGCCAAGACGGGCAGCGCTCTGTTCAATTTCTGACGGTGAGGCCGAATCATGAGCATAACCACGAGACTTGGCGGTGATAGCCGAGGGGATTTTTAGAGAGGGCTATCAAGGCGTGGGGCCGCGGTAGTCCGGACACCCAGGAGAAACCCCACACATGTACCATAGATAGGAAATTTTGGTTCTCCGATAATGGAGGTTGTACTATAACCGGCATCAGCGGCCGGCAAAAGAAGCGGGCGGAGGAGAGATTCCGGGCATGCGGGGTCCTCGGCCCTGGCGAAGAGATTGGCGGCACCATGGAGGCGGTCCCCTTCGATGACACCTTGGGGGAATTACGCGGTGTGGTCAAAGAAGGCCTTGGTGAAGACCGGACGATTCCGGTCAGCTCGGTGGAGATGTACAAAGTCATTGCTGACTTCGGAGAAAGGGTCAAGTCGGACTGAACGGTTCACGTGGATACAAGGTACAAGAATATAGACCGAAAGGTGAGGCCAGTCGCGGCTCCTTTGCCGGAGGGCAGCAAGGAGCGGATGAAAGGGGTTGCGTCCGACCCAAGTTTGCGTAATCCGGCCAGCATAGGACACCGGTTCACCGACATAACGTTACGGGAGCTCAAGGTTGGTAGGGGTGGCTTTCAACTACCGGCGGAGGAGGACTGGTTTCGGAGGATGCTCGGAAGGCACAGGAAGGCCTTCGCATTCTCACCAGAGGAGATTGGATGCGTAGACCCGATGATCGTAGAACTGATGGTGATATTCACGGTGCTGCATGTGCCATGGAGTCTCAAACCGATTCCGGTACCTAGAGCTCACGTCCCGAAGTTGATGCAGCTGCTGAAACAGAAAGTGGAGATGGGCATCCTCGAGCCGTCGAGTGCCCCGTATTCGAATTGATGGTTCACCGTGCCAAAAAAGAACGGCATGCTGCGCTTCATACAGGACCTCCAACCAGTCAACAAAGTGACCATTCGAAATGCAAGTATTAGACCGGAAGTTCAATCTATTCAGTCGGTGATCTATATTCAGGGTATGACCAGTTCCAACTAGCCGTAGAGAGCAGGGATATCACGATGTTGGGATTACGGTCCCTCCGGATGGGATGGTCGGATGACCGGAAATGAATGACGGCAAGCCCGGTTACGGTTACGGAACCGGATGAAGATACAGGCCCGGTGAGAGTACTCACCGGAAGTGAAGAGTACCCGGTATGAAGCCGGATGAAGAGTCCCCGGCTACAGAGCCGGATGATGAAGACCCCGGCTACGGAGCCGGATGATGAATGTACCCGGAGAGAGAGATCCGGATGCGGGGACATATTTGTGAATATATCTTCCAAGAGCCCTTGAGGCTACATTTGTAAATAGCCCGAAAGTCATATGTGTATAAATATGACTTAGGGCAAACAGTTTAAATGTTGTTGTTGCTCATTTTTATGTTTTCAGCCGAGAGAGCGAAGTGAGAGCAGCCGAGAGAGAGAGAGAGAGAGGAAGAGGTCGACGCCTCTGTGTATTACCGCCGCCTGTGGCGAAGACAGTGAGCTCAAGGTTGTTGCCTTGTAGCTACACCTTTGTACATCTCTGTTCATAGTGATAGTTGGAGTTTGAGGACTCCCGTGGTTTTTCCCATTTAGGGTTTTCCACGTAAAACACCCTGTGTACTCCTCTCTCTATTGTCTTCGTGCATTTTGTATTTTCCCGTTTTCTGTGATTTGATCCTATTCCTCGGTTGTGGCCGAGCACCGTGCGCAACAAATTGGTATCAGAGCACGGTAACACAGAAAATGGAAGGCGGCGGTAGTGGGCCTCCGGGCATGATGGTTTTGAACTCACAGAACTACGCCGACTGGAAGATAAAGATGGAAGACCTTCTCATCGTCCGAGACCTGTACGAACCGATCGACAATGCCGAGATACCCAAGGGGGTAATAGAGTCGGAGTGGAAGCTCCTGAACCGGAAAGCCGTAGCGACGATCCGGCAATATGTCGATGTAAGCGTTCTACAACATGTGGCGAACGACACCAACGCATATGAGATGTGGAAGAAGCTGTCGGGCCTCTACGAGAGGAAGAATGCGTTGAACCGGACCTCCCTGATGAGGAAGATAGTGAACCTCAAGTACCGGGACGGCGAAAATATGGTGGAACACATGAGCACGTTCATGGGATTCGTGAACCAGCTTGCGGCGATCAAGTTCCCGTTGGAGGATGCAATGCAAGCCATCATTCTGATGTGTACATTGCCGGAAAGCTGGGAGAACTTGGTGGTGACTCTCAGTACCTCCTGCACCGAAGATAACTTGTCTCTACAAACGGTAAAGACAAGTATTCTAAATGAAGAAGCGCGTCGGAGAGATAAAGAACCGGCCACCGACTCGAAGGCGCTGCTTACCGAATCGGAACGGGGAAGACAATGGAACCGGAGTCCGCAAAGACGGGAGAAGTCGGGGACCCGGTCGCAGTCAAGAGGAAGACCCACATGCTTCCACTGTGGGAAGCCGGGGCACTTCCGGAAGAATTGTCGGCATTACCGAAAGGACAACGGAGCCGACGACACCGATTCGAAGAAGTCACCGGAGAGAAACGGTGCATACCGGGGAGCCACGGACCGGAGAGGTGCGGATCGGCGAGGGCAGGACCGGAAAGGAACGACGGCACTCGCTGCAAGTGAAGAAGAGATAATGCTCATTACCGAAGAGAGGGAGCTGAACCTTGCCGGTGAAGAGATGACCTGGGTGGTCGATTCCGGAGCGTCGTTTCATCTGACCCCGGAGAAGAAATACTTCTCATCCTACACAGCCGGTGAGCACGGCTGTGTCCGGATGGGAAATGAAGGTACATGCCGGATTGCCGGCATAGGAGACGTGTGGCTGATGACATCAACCGGATGCAAGATGCTGCTGAAGAATGTCCGACACGTTCCGGAGGTTCGATTGAACCTGATTTCGGCCGGGAGGCTAGACGATGAAGGCTACACGGGTAGCATCCGGAACGGTGTCATGAAGTTCAGCAAAGGGAGCCTGATAGTGGCTCGTGCCCGGAAAGTCAACACGTTGTACCTGATGAATGCCCGGTTATGTCCGGAAGAGCTGAACGTGGCAGCCGACACTGCCGGTGAGCTGTGGCACAAGAGACTGTGCCACATGAGTGAGAAGGGGATGAAGAGGCTTGCAGAAGACAACCTCATTCCAGTGAAGCATGTGCACCTGGAGAAGTGCACCGATTGCCTGGCCGGTAAGCAGAACCGAACCTCCTTCCACTCAAGGCCACCGACGAGACGTAGCGCACCATTGGAGCTGGTGCACACTGATGTGTGTCAGATAGAAACGAAGTCACATGGCGGAGCCCAGTACTTCGTAACATTCATAGATGACCATAGCCGGAAGCTGTGGACGGCACCGTTGAAGACAAAGGACCAAGTATTGTCCGTCTTCAAAGAACTCCACGCGAGAGTGGAAAGAGAATCCGGCAAGAAGCTGAAAGCGATACGAGCGGATAACGGAGGGGAATACCGGGGGCAGTTCACGGAGTACTGTCGCTCGAAGGGAATCCGGCTCGAGTTTACAGTGCCGAAGACGCCGGAACTGAACGGGCTGGCCGAGAGGATGAACCGGACCATAATGGAGAGGGTCCGGAGTATGCTGGCGCATGCGAAATTACCCAAGGGGTTTTGGGCTGAGGCAATGTCGACGGCGACATACGTGATTAACAGATCACCCTCAGTACCTTTGGACGGAGACACTCCGCAGAAAGTGTGGACCGGTAGGGAAGTATCCTACCGGCATCTGAAGGTGTTCGGGTGTCTCGCATACGTGCATGTGGCAAAGGACCGGAGAGGAAAGTTAGATCCAAAGACCCGGCCATGCATATTCCTCGGTTACGGCGACGACGAGTTCGGCTACCGAGTATGGGACCCGGTCGACAAGAAGATATTCCGGAGTCGTGATATCATCTTCATGGAGGACAAGACACTCGCCGACTGGGAATCGGAGAAGAAGATGAAGAGCTCCAAGTCGACCGGTGAGGATCAACTCTACGAGGAGCAGTCCCGACCGGCAAGGGACCGGTTAGCACTCGAGGATCCGGCCGAAGACGGTGAAGAAACAGAACCGGCCGAAGAAGATGAAAATGATACCGGAACCGGCCCCGATCCCGAAATGGATTCGGATGAAGAAGAATCGGAAGAACCGGTTACCGAAGCTCCGGAACGGAGATATCCTCTAAGAGAGAGAAGGGCCCCCCGGAGATTTCCGGAACCAGAGCACGTGCTGCTAACCGACGAGGGGGAGCCGGAGAGCTTTGAAGAAGCGAAGCATGACACCCATAGCCGCAGGTGGTTAAGTGCCATGCAGGAGGAGATGGATTCCCTGCATGAGAACCACACATATGAACTTGTGGAGTTGCCGAAAGGAAAACGGGCACTCCGTAACAAGTGGGTGTTCAAGCTGAAACCGGGAGATGCCGGAAACCCCCCGAGATACAAAGCCAGGATCGTGGTGAAGGGGTTTCAGCAGAAGAAGGGCGTCGACTTCGACGAGATATTTGCCCCGGTAGTGAAGATGACCTCCATCCGGACGGTGCTGAGCATAGCGGCAAGCATGGACCTCGAGGTAGAACAGATGGACGTGAAGACGACATTCCTTCACGGTGACCTCGAAGAAGAGATCTACATGCAGCAACCGGAAGGATTCGAGAAGAAAGGGAAGGAGCACCTGGTATGCCGGTTGAAGAAGAGCCTTTACGTACTGAAGCAGGCTCCCCGGCAATGGTACCGGAAGTTCGACTCCTTCATGACAGACGAAGGGTACCACAAAACGCAGTCCGATCACTGCGTGTTTGTGAAGAAGTTCGAAGGAGGAGACTTTCTAATACTCCTCCTGTACGTGGACGACATGTTGATCGTCGGACGGGACCAGGTCAAGATACGGATGCTGAAGAAGGCCCTTCACCGAACCTTCTCAATGAAAGACCTGGGTCCGGCGAGGCAAATACTAGGGATGCACATCATCCGGGACCGGAAGAAGAAGCAGTTGTGGCTGTCACAGGAGAAGTACGTGACAAAGGTGCTTCAACGGTTCAACATGTCGGAAGCAAGACCGGTCGGGTCAACACTCCTGACAAACTGCAAGCTGTCCAGCAAGCAAAGCCCCAAGACAAAGGCTGAGAAGGAGGACATGATGAAAGTACCATATGCCTCTGCCGTCGGGAGCTTGATGTACGCAATGGTGTGCACCCGACCGGACATAGGATATGCAGTCGGAGTGGTGAGCCGGTACATGAGCAATCCCGGCAAAGAGCATTGGAACGCGGCCAAGTGGATACTCCGATACTTGAAGGGCACGGCAAACGTGTGCCTCCGATTCGGCTCCGGTAAGCCCGAACTCGACGGCTTTACCGATTCGGATATGTCGGCTGATGCAGATACCAGCCGGTCCACATCAGGGTATGTGATGACGTATGCAGGGGGAGCTGTTTCATGGCAGTCGAGGCTGCAGAAGACGGTTGCGTTGTCAACCACGGAGGCGGAGTACATGGCGGCTGTTGAAGCCGGCAAGGAAATAATATGGATGAAGGACTTCATTAGAGAGCTCGGTATCCAGCAGGAGGAGTACCGACTCTACTGCGACAGTTAGAGTGCCATCCACCTTGCGAAGAACGAGGCCTATCACTCCCGGACGAAGCACATCCAGCGAAGATATCACTGGATCCGGGAAAGGATAGAAGACAAGGAGTTCGTGCTGACGAAGATCCACACGGACGAGAACGGGTCGGATATGCTGACTAAGGTGCTCACACCCGACAAGCTGGAAGCATGCCGGAAGAGGATCGGATTGGAGAGACATCCCATGCCGAAGTGAAGGGGGAGTTTGTTGGGATTACGGTCCCTCCGGATGGGATGGTCGGATGTCCGGAAATGAATGATGGCAAGCCCGGTTACGGTTACGGAACCGGATGAAGATACAGGCCCGGTGAGAGTACTCACCGGAAGTGAAGAGTACCCGGTATGAAGCCGGATGAAGAGTCCCCCGGCTACGGAGCCGGATGATGAAGACCCCGGCTACGGAGCCGGATGATGAATGTACCCGGAGAGAGAGATCCGGATGCGGGGACATATTTGTGAATATATCTTCCAAGAGCCCTTGAGGCTACATTTGTAAATAGCCCGAAAGTCATATGTGTATAAATATGACTTAGGGCAAACAGTTTAAATGTTGTTGTTGCTCATTTTTATGTTTTCAGCCGAGAGAGCGAAGTGAGAGCAGCCGAGAGAGAGAGAGAGAGAGGAAGAGGTCGACGCCTCTGTGTATTACCGCCGCCTGTGGCGAATACAGTGAGCTCAAGGTTGTTGCCTTGTAGCTACACCTTTGTACATCTCTGTTCATAGTGATAGTTGGAGTTTGAGGACTCCCGTGGTTTTTCCCATTTAGGGTTTTCCACGTAAAACACCCTGTGTACTCCTCTCTCTATTGTCTTCGTGCATTTTGTATTTTCCCGTTTTCTGTGATTTGATCCTATTCCTCGGTTGTGACCGAGCACCGTGCGCAACACACGACGATGCGGACTCCTCTCGGCCTAGTGCAGATGTGTACCCTGTCGTAGGGAGGGACCAACTCGGTGGCGCACACAGTGAATGCGATGAACAAGGTACTAAGGGATTGCGTCCCGGACATCACCATGCCATTCTTGGACAACATCCTGATCAAAGGATGTCCGGTAAGGAATACAAACGAATCGGTCAGGCCGGATAGATGCCGGAATTTCGTCACGGACCACATCAATGACTGCGAGAATGTGCTACAGAGACTTGAGAGCGCGCGGCTCACCTTCTTTGGAGAGAAGTAAGCTTTCGGGCAGTCGGAGATCCTGGTAGTCGGGCACTTGTGCGGGCCTTACGACCGGGAACTGTCTCCAGTGAAGGTGGAGGTCATCTCTGTGATGAAGGATGATTGCGGGTTGGTTACAGAGGTCCGGATGTTCTTGGGAGCATGTGCGTTCTATCACATCTGGATTCCGCACTACGCACACATTGCGGATCCACTCTACGGGCTGCTGAGAAAGGGGTGTAAATTCGAATGGGGCTAGGAGCATACGGAATTGATCTGGAGACTAAATGAGGCGCTTACTGCAGCACTGTCTCTCCGGAAAGCGGTTTATGGCAAGGAGGTTCCAATCTACGTAACCATAGATACGAGCCCGACTGGGATAGGGTGTGTGATCAATCAGGAGGACGACAGCGGCACGCAGTTCCCGATCCGGTTCGGGGCAAAGGTTCTCAATGAGCGACAACGAGGACATGCCCAAGTTAAGCATGAACTGTGGGGTATTGTTTCAGCGGTCAAGACCGATAAAGACTACTTGATCGGGACAGAAGTAATCATCGACACGGACTTCTTGCTGATCCTCGGTATGGTTTCTGGATGCGCGACTGCGGACCTAGCAATGCTCAGGTGGATTGCGTACATTAAGTCCCTGGACCCGGAGATACGACACATCTCCGGAAAGGACAACACCATGGCCGATATGCTTTCTGGAGTGCGTTTTGACGACGAGAACGACATGGTTTCAGAGGATGAGGAAGTTGGCGTAGAGTTCTTCGAGTCGGCTCGCGTAGCGATAAGGGCAGGGAGCACTCTGGCGCTTAACAAGTTCAATGAGAGCGAGTACAATAGGGAGTGGCTCCATATTGGAAGGTTCATGAGGAAAATGATGTCGGACGCGACATGGACTAGAGAGGAGGCTAACCGAATACGGAAGAAAACGTACCGATTCTTCCTTTGGGATGGAAGTATATGGAATGTCCCAAAGAAGCGAGGTGGTGTTCCACTCCGCATAGTGGCGAGAAAGGACGAGCAGGACAAGTTGTTAACGGCGTACCACGGGAGTCCTTGGGCTGGGCACCGTGGGACATGGGCCACATTTGAAAGGCTAAAGGAGAAGTATTGGTGGCCGAGACTATACCGGGATGTGCATCAGTTTGTGTCGACTTTTGAAAGCTGCCAGATGCAGTCCATAATCCGACATCGGGACGAGCTATACCCGACCTACCCGCCAACTATCCATTTCAAGTGGATGGTAGACTTAGTGATGATGCCGATGGGGGTAGGGCAGATGCGGTGCCTGGTGCTTGCGCGGGAGGATTTGACGAACCAGGTGGAGGGCTGCGCACTGCAGAACAAGACGACTGCGGCGGCGTGCTGATTTTTTATCAAAGAGGTAGTATGGTGGTACGGGTGCGTGAGAACTGAACACGCAAGAAGCTGAGGAGTTGTTCGACCAGTTAGGGGTCAAGCACTCTCTCACCACGGCATACAATCCAGAGGCCAACGGGAAGGTAGAACGTGGGCACGTGCTGATCGTGAAGGCGCTGGTACGGGCGTGCTACGGATAGGTTGGGAATTGGCCGTGGCTCCTTCCTTACGCTGTCGTGAAGATTTTCTGCAATAGTGTGAAAATCCCATAAAACGTACAAAATCGAGTATGAATCATGTAAATACAATAATTGTGAAGATAACATTTTTAATATCTAAGTACAAAATGGTGGAGGTTTCGAATGCACTTTATTACACGAGAAATGGACAACTAAATGTCAAGATATGAGGGTATAAAGTTTGTGAAAAAAAAGAGAAAATTGTGAGATATCCCACATAGGCACGACAAATACGGCTCTCATCATATATAAGGTGGAGCAAAAGATATTATCTTTGTGTCTATGTGTGGAGCATAGAGAGTTCAAGGTAACTTGAACTTAGAGTGGAGGTGGCTAGCTACTCGTAAAGGGTTTTGGCCAACCAAAACCGGACCGGCGATGGAGCCGGTGATCCGACGGCATCCGACCGCAATCCGGTGGCGGCATGCGGCACCGGTATCTGGCATCGGCATCCGGCATCGGCATCCGGTGGCGGCACCGGTATCCGGCAACGGCATCCGGCGACGGTATCTGGCGAACCGGCGACTACATAAAATAAATATATAAAAATATATACATATACAAGGAGGGCAAGTATGGATTCGAACCTTGCACCTCCAAGTTAGGAGTCAAATGGCTTACCATAAAGCCATAGTATTTAGTTGAAATTATATTTCTATCATTGTACTTTTACATGTAAATTCTCATCCATGAGTGCTAAAATGAGTGACATGATTAGCATGCACCACATGTAATACTTAAGCGCCAAATGGCAAACATGCAATTTATGCATGTCTTGTACCCTCACATGCATCATATGCATGAGAGCATCTATAAAAGAGGGAAGGGGGAGGAGAAAAACACGGGTTTTTTTTTATGAAAATTAAGAGGAAGAAATTCGTTTTCAAATCAATTGTGTAATCTCATCTTCTCTCTTTCCCAATCTATCTTAAGTACTTTCTCGCCAAAGCTTGTATCGACTCTAAATCCTTCTGGTCCAGAACCCCGGCGGTTCCGCCTCACGATCCGCGCGTAGTGACGGATCTTCACGACATAATTAAGTGGTGAACCCGACGTGACCGAGGCGGTAGGAAGGATCAAGTCGAGATTAATACTTGGAGATGGCGTCCTCAAGCAACCAAGCGGGAGAGCTCGAAAGGATGATGCTAATCGTCGAGCAAATGATGAGATCTCGGGACAACGACGCGAGCGTGGAGAAGGCTGTTGATCGTGTCGTAGAGCTCGAGGGCCAATTCGATGAAAGGAACGTTACGAAGTTCCTTGATGCATATAATGATGAACACAGCCGTGCTCGGCCACAACCGAGGAATATGATTGACTCACAGAAAACAGGAAATACAAGAAATGCACGAAGTCAATAGAGAGAAGAGTACACTGGATGTTTTACGTGGAAAACCCTAAATGGGGAAAAACCACGGGAGTCCTCAAACTCCAACTATCACTACAAACAGAGATGTACAATGGTGAAGCTACAAGGCAACAACCTTGAGCTCACTGTCTTCGCCACAGGCGGCGGTAATACACAGAGGCAACGACCTCTTCGTCTCTCTCTCTCTCTCGGCTGCTCACACTTCGCTCTCTCTCAGCTAAAACATAAAAATGAGCAACAACATAAAACTGTTTGCCCTAAGTCATATTTATACACATATGACTTTCGGGCTATTTACAAGTATAGCCAAGAGGGCCCTTGGCAGACATATTCACCAATATGTCCCCCCATCCGGATCTCTCTCCGGGTACACTCGTCATCCGGCTCCGTAGCCGGGGTCTTCATCATCCGGCTCCGCAACCGGGTACTCTTCATCATTCGGCTCCGTAACCGGGTACTCTTCACATCCGGAGAGTACTCTCACCGGGCCTGCATCTTCATCCGGTTCCGTAACCGTAACCGGGCTTGCCGTCATTCATCTCTGGACATCCCATCCGGAGGGACCGATATCCCAACATATAAGAGGGAGATGAATCAAAGGGACGTGTCCGAGGCACGTCAAATCGCAAGCTTCAAGAGAGTTGTCGCCAACAACATCCAAAGACGCGTCATCGAGCTTCAAGAAGGAAAGACAACATGGTCCGAGTTCGAGAAAACGATACTAGCGGAGTTCGTGACTGAAGACTCAACGAGGATGACTCCACATGCCCTGATGAAGTGGATAGAGAAGAAGAATAAGAAGATGAGCGTCTCGAGGGTGTACGACGAATTCGACCAGATGTTTAGTCGTCTCCCCAATACGGACCAAGTATTGCTTGAAGAGGACAAGACTTTGTACTTCTTGAAGGCCGTGGACATAAAGGATAGACGGGAGTTGGGGACTCTTCTCGAAGATGATACCCAAGCAAATGGGCTCGTAGCGGACTGGATCGCGGTGAAGCGGGCATGCAATAGGCTCAACAAGCGTCGCCAATGGGTTGATGACACCGACTTGACGGGACCGACTACCACGGAGAAAGCAAGACCGCCGACAGTAGCTGAGCCGCTGGGACAAAGTAACGTGGAAGAAAAGAAGATTGATGACGACATCATTGAAGAGCTAGCGAAGAAGTTCGAGAAGGTCACTCTAGCCAACATGAATCGTCGGGGCCCTAAAGGAAAAGAACCCTTTAGATGCGTGTGGTGCGATAGCATGGACCACATGAGAAGGGATTGTGTGAGCCTTCGAGAGGCGATTTGACAAAATATCGTATACATAGAGGACAACATGATCTGCTCAAGCGAGACTAGAAGACCCCTACGGGTGAATTTCGGAAGAGGAGGAATGAAGAAATCTATGGAGGATGCCGATGCGACTCATGTGGATGCGATGCACTATGCTGCGTCGGCCGGAATAAGAGTCGGGAAAGACAAGACTGAAGCTGCTAGAGCGGGAGCAAAGTTTTGGACTTCCGTTCTCGAATATGAGAAGAAGGGAAAAGTCACATCGAACGAGGTAGAGCTTGTGGACCGAAACGTGCAAAACATAACCGGGTGGTCGGATCCGGTGGACGATAACACCATACTCGCGGAGGTGATGTGCGACAACCACGAGGTGTTCGTCGAAGAGAAGAGAAAGAGAATAGAAGAGCAAGGCCCATCAAAAAGACATGAAACAAGGAACGCGAAAAAGAAGGACGATGCGGAGACGAGTCGACCTTTACAAACGGAGGAACGAGAGTCAAGCCGAAAAGGGGAGCCGAGCATACGAGTTGAAGAAACGGTTCGGCCCGTGAAGGTTGGTGTTGAAGACCCCACTCGGAGGACAAGGACCATACCTACCTATAAGCTAAGGTCGGACATAGAG
Organism: Azolla caroliniana; assembly: GCF_043228905.1. Lineage (NCBI taxonomy): Eukaryota > Viridiplantae > Streptophyta > Polypodiopsida > Salviniales > Salviniaceae > Azolla > Azolla caroliniana. Next base: position 1,300,801 of record NW_028230447.1, read on the forward strand.
CAGACGACGGACCTAAAGAAGATTCTCGAAGAACGAGTTCTTGATAGCCACGTAACTTTGTCCTTGAGGGAATTGTTTGGCATTACGAAGAAGGAGTTCCATGACCCGATCGTGGACCTTGTTAAGAGAAAGAGACAACAATCGGACGAGGAAGAAGAGAAGCCGCAGAAAGCAAAAACGAATGCCATAACGATGGCAAGAGACGAAATCGATGAAGATATGGTGGACAGCCACTACACTCGACCTCATTGGGCACGAGCGACAACGGAGACGCCGGCTTGATCGACCACGGCTCGGAGATCAACCTCATGTCAACCGACTTCTACAAAAAGGGAAGATGGCCAATCAATACAAACCACGGATGGAAGATTCGCGCGGCAACAAAGTCTACGGAGGACTTGTACAGAGCTTGTCCCAATGTCAAAGTCACGATCGGGGATGTGGAGATGGATCAACACTTCTTCGTACAAGAATCAGCGTCGCATCCTGTCATCCTAGGGCAACCTTATATCACATCATCTCGGATGGAGACCAAAGTGTTCGATAATGGAGCAGCCTTCGCACGAATAAAGAGTCTTGACAACCAAAGATCGGTCCAATTCCTAACAGTGCGAGCCAATCATGAAAGGAATCGAGATAGTCTCGGAGGCGAATCCTCGGATTTTTAGAGCGGACTATTGAAGCATGGGGCACAAATAGTCCGAGCAATCACAAGACCCCACAAGAAAGAAGAGTGCGTGTATTGCAAGGAGAAGCAACATGTGTCACACCTAGTGGCGCATGTAAACTAGTACTACCCGACAAGAAGCACAAGCACCGGATACAAGAATTCGAGAAGATGCTGAAAGAAGAGAACATAATAGAAGAAGGGGAGTTCGTGACTCATATTATGGAAGAAGCCTCATTTAACGACACCATCGGTGATATCGAGGACGTCGTGGACTTGAGCTATCTTCACAACCAATGCGTGATTTCGGTTAACTCCGTCAACATGTATGCTATCATCGATGAATACCGTCGTGGCATCTCGATGAAGGAAGTTGACATCAACACGAAATATAAAACGGTGGATAAGAAGATCAAGCCAGTTGTGGTTCCGCTACCGGAAGATAGCTGGCAAAAGATGAAGGAAGTCGCTAACGATCCAAGCTTAAGAGATCCGAAGAAGATAGGTCATGACTTTACCAAAGAGACGAAGGGGAAGCTACGAGTTGGAAAGGAGGATTTCCTTCTCCCTGAAGAGGAGCGAATGTTTCGCGATATGCTTGAGAGACATGGGAAGGTTTTCTCATTTTTCCCACGAGAAATCGGATGCGCCGACCCAAAGGTTATAGAGGCAATGGTGATCTTCACGGTGCCTCATGTGCCTTGGAATTTGAAACCGATACCGGTTCCGAGAGCACACCTTCCGAAGCTGATCGAGCTCTTAAAGGAGAAGGTGAGTATGGGAATTCTAGAACCGTCGAATGCTCCTTATTCCAATAGGTGGTTCACGGTGCCGAAGAAGAACGAATCATTGCGATTCATCCAAGATCTTCAACCCGTCAACAAGGTGACAATTCGAAATGCCGGAATTGGTCCGAGCGTGGACGAATTTGCCGAAGCGTTTGCGGGCCGGTCCATCTACTCCATTGGCGATCTGTACTCCGGATATGACCAATTCCAGTTGGCGATCGACAGTCGGGACATTACAACCATGAGGACTCCGATCGGGCTTGTGCGGATGTGTACCTTACCCCAAGGCACAACGAACTCGGTGGCTCATATGGTGAATGCCATGAATAAAGTCTTGAAGTATTGCATTCCGGACATCACGATGCCATTCTTGGATGATATTCCGATAAAAGGATGTTCGGATGAGGAGAAAGATGAATCGAAAGATAAGGAAGGTTGTAGAAAGTTCGTTGCGGATCATATGAAAGATTGCGAGAAGGTGCTTCAAAGGCTCGAAGATGCGAATTTGACATTTTCGGGAGAAAAATCTGCATTCGGGCAACCGGAGATCTTGGTGGTAGGTCACTTGTGTGGAGCATACGGCCGGAAGCCCTCGCCATCCAAAGTGAACGCAATCCAAGACATGAAAGAAGAATGCGAAAACCAAACGGAGGTTCGAAGGTTCCTTGGAGCGTGCGCGTTTTATCATATATGGATTCCTCACTACGCTCATGTCGCCGAACCATTATATGGACTACTAAAGGAAAGAATAAAGTTCGAATGGCGAGACGAGCACACAGAGGCGATGCGAAGATTAAAGAAACTGCTCCTTGAAGCTCCGGCACTAAGGAAGGCCGACTATGCCAAAGGGAAACCAATTTATGTGACCGTAGATACGAGCCCAACCGGAATCGGGTGGGTCATCAATCAAGAAGGTGAAGATAATGCGCGATATGCCGTCCGGTTCGGAGCAAAGGTTCTCAACGAACGGCAACAGAGATATGCCCAAGTCAAGCGGGAACTTTGGGGTATTGTGTCGGCAGTGAAGACGAACAAAGATTACCTGATCGGATCAGAAGTGATAATAGAGACAGATTGTCTCCCAATTCTCGGAATGGTCTCGGGATGTGCGACCCCAGATCTTGCTATGCTAAGGTGGATCGCCTACATCAAGTCTTTAAACCCGGAGATCCGTCACATCGCAGGGAAGAAGAACGCCATGGCTGACATGCTGTCGAGGGCAAGATTTTCAAATGGAAGTAACATGGTTTCGGAAGATGAAGATGTCGCCCTCGACTTCTTCAAGATGGCTCGATTGTCGGCGGAAGACCAGGACACGCAAACCCTCCACGCCTTCAACGAGAACGAGTACGAAGGAGAATGGTTACTCATCGGTAGATTCCTAAGAACATTGACGACAGATGCTTCGTTGACAAAGGAGGAGGCCCTACGAATCCGAAAGAAAGCTTACCGATACTTCTTGAAGGGAGGATTCCTTTGGCGACATCCAAAAAGAAGGACAGGAATACCACGTCGAGTGGTGGTAAAGAAAGAAGAGCAAGAGACGCTGATGACCGAATTCCACGAGAGTGCTTGGGCAGGTCATAGAGGAACATGGGCGACGTTCGAAAAGTTGAAGGAGAAGTAATGGTGGCCAAGCATGTACAAAGATGTACTCCATTTCGTGTCCACATGCGAAACTTGCCAAGTATATTCAAATATACGTCATCGTGATGAGTTAAAGCCGACATACCCACTCACCATTCACTTCAAATGGATGGTGGATCTGGTCTCGATGCCAATGGGAGTGGGACAAATGAAGTACTTAGCGCTCGCAAGGGAAGACTTGACAAATCAAGTGGAAGGACGAGCCTTGACAAATAAGACGACTTCAGCCGTTTGTAAATTTTTACTTGAAGATGTTGTTTGCCGTTATGGATGTGTAGGGAAGATAGTGGCCGACCGAGGGGAGTTGGATGCGCACGAAGCGACGGAGCTCTTCGAAAGACTAGGCGTGAAGCTCTCCCTCACGACTGCCTACAATCCGGAAGCAAATGGGAAGCCATCGAGGGCATGGACCTATCGTTAAAGCCATCGTACGGGCATGCAACGGTCGAGTCGGGAATTGGCCACGACTATTACCCTATGCCTTGTGGGCCGATAGAACGACACATAGCTCGGTGACAGGGTATATGCCGACGGAGCTTATGTATGGACAAAAGCCGATTATGCCCATCGAAAGGACGATCACCTCATGGGTAGCAATACCATGGGAGAACGAGATGAGCCGAGAAGAGTTATTAGCGGCGCGGATAAGGCAACTTGAAAGAAGACCTGAAGATTTAGAAAAAGCGCGAAAGATGATGAAGGCAGCCCGAGTAAAGAACAAATTCGGTTCGACAACACGCATCGACTTCGTCCCAAGAAGATTGAAGAAGGGGATTGGGTTTTGGTCTACGACAACACCCTTGACAATCAACATAGTACAACAAGGAAGTTCGCAAGAAGATGGTTCGGGCCATATGTGGTGACAAGTGCCAACGATAATGCCACATACCACCTTGCGGAACTAGACGGATCAAGGTTGGCTGTACCCATTGCGGAAAAAAGAGTAAAGCTTTTCAAGAAAAGACAAGACAAGGATCCTGACCTCGATTACCTCGACGATGAACATAATAGGCCGGATGAAAATGAAGACATGGAGGAATCTAATTGATCATCGTAGCCGAAATCTCACTTCTTCTCTTCTTGGCACGTACCGGAGGACGTGCGGTTTGGTGGGGGTGGATGTCGTGAAGATTTTCGGCAATAGTGTGAAAATCCCATAAAACGTACAAAATCGAGTATGAATCATGTAATACAATAATTGTGAAGATAACATTTTTAATATCTAAGTACAAAATGATGGAGGTTTCGAATGCACTTTATTACACGAGAAATGGACAACTAAATGTCAAGATATGAGGGTATAAAGTTTGTGAAAAGAAAAGAGAAAATTGTGAGATATCCCACATAGGCACGACAAATATGGCTCTCATAATATATAAGGTGGAGCAAAAGATATTATCTTTGTGTCTATGTGTGGAGCATAGAGAGTTCAAGGTAACTTGAACTTAGAGTGGAGGTGGCTAGCTACTCGAAAAGGGTTTTGGCCAACCAAAACTAGACCGGCGATGGAGCCGGTGATCCGATCGCAATCCGGCGGCGGCATGTGGCACCGGTATCCGGCGGCGGCGTCAGTATCCGGCGGCGGTATCCGGCGAACCGGCGACTAGATAAAATAAATATATAAAAATATATACATATTTACATATACAAGGAGGGCAAGTATGGATTCAAACCTTGCACCTCCAAGTTAGGAGTCAAATGGCTTACCATTAAGCCATATTATTTAGTTGAAATTATATTTCTATCATTGTACTTTTACATGTAAATTCTCATCCATGAGTGCTAAAATGAGTGACATGGTTAGCATGCACCACATGTAATACTTAAGCGCCAAATGGCAAACATGCAATTTATGCATGTCTTGTACCCTCACATGCATCATATGCATGCATGAGAGCATCTATAAAAGAGGGAAGGGGGAGGAGAAAAACATGGTTTTTTTTATAAAAATTAAGAGGAAGAAATTCGTTATAAAATCGATCGTGTAATCTCATCTTCTCTCTTTCCCAATCTATCTTAAGTACTTTCTTGCCAAAGCTTGTATCGACTCTAAATCCTTCTGGTCCAGAACCCCGGCGGTTCCGCCTCACGATCCGCGCGTAGTGACGGATCTTCACGACAACGCATCGAATATTGCGGTATGTGAGCGGCACGAAGGACTGGGGAGTGTTATACCGGCATGGTATAACTTACGAGCTAGTCGGATACACAGTCCGACAAATAGTTGGAAGCGTGATATACTTGACAATCACCCGACCCGACATCAGTTATCCAGTCGGTGTGATCATCCAATTCATGTAGAAGCCAACCGTGGAGCACCTTTAGTGCGCGCATCGAATATTGCAGTATGTGAGCGGCACGAAGGACCAGGGACTGTTATACCGGCATGGTATAACTTACGAGCTAGTCGGATACACAGATTCTGATTGGGCTGGTGATGCATGAGATCGTCGTTCCACCTCCGGGTACATGTTTTCCCTTGGTAGTGCAGTTGTTGCATGGAGCAGCAAAAAGCAGCCAATAGTGGCTTTGTTGAGCATTGAGGCTGAATACCGGGGCGCTACCAATGCCACCTATGAAGCCATCTGGCTTCGACGACTACTGCGAGATTTCCAGATCGAGGTGCCAACCTCGATCCTAATCTACTGTGACAACATAAGCAGCATACAACTCGCCAAGAACCCCATATTCCATGGTCGAACAAAGCATGTAGAAGTCCATTATCACTTCGTGCACCACATGTAATACTTAAGCGCCAAATGGCAAACATGCAATTTATGCATGTCTTGTACCCTCACATGCATCATATGCATGAGAGCATCTATAAAAGAGGGAAGGGGGAGGAGAAAAACATGGTTTTTTTTATAAAAATTAAGAGGAAGAAATTCGTTATGAAATCGATCGTGTAATCTCATCTTCTCTCTTTCCCAATCTATCTTAAGTACTTTCTCGCCAAAGCTTGTATCGACTCTAAATCCTTCTGGTCCAGAACCCCGGCGGTTCCGCCTCACGATCCGCGCGTAGTGACGGATCTTCACGACAACGCGTTGTGGGCGGACCGGACTACGCACAGTTCGGTAACAAGGTTCATGCCAACAGAGCTGATGTACGGCCAGAAATCTATCATGCCGGTGGACCGCACGATTTCCTCCTGGATGACGATAGATTGAAGAGACAAGATGAGTCGGGAGGAGTTGTTGGCGGCGCGGATTCTACAGCTCGAGCGAAGACTGGAGGACGTGGAACAAGCAAAGACAAAGCTGCAAACGACGAGGGAGAGGAACAAAGGCTGATTCGACTGGACGCACGGGCTGCGGCCGAAGAAGATCGAGGAGGGCGACTAGGTGTTGGTGTACGACAATAGCCTCAACAACCAGCACAAGGCAAAGTGTGAATTCACAAGGAGGTGGTTCGAGCCCTATGTCGTAATGAGAGCGAACGACAGGACGCGATTAACGGTGTCGGTAGCCAGGAAGCGTATCAAGGCATTCAAGAAGCGACATGAGGACGAGCCGGACCCGGGAAGAGTGACCGACAATGACGACCGGTTCGGAGCAAACGAGGATTCGGGCGGTGACGGATGATTACGGGCCGGTCTTCTCTGGCAATTGTTCGTGTCTGGCGCATACCGGTGGAATAGGACGATTGATGTGAATATACTAGGTATAACATATTTACTAGCTAGGAAATCGACGCGTATCTCTGTCCGAAGGGATAGAGAATAAAGTTGATGTGTTTTGATGTAACGGCCTCCTTGGCGACCGATAAAAGGGAGGGTAGAAGAAGAAGAAGGGAGCGCGTTTTGGTGAGGACAAGGTGCTGTCGAACTGGGTATTGAGCTCTCTCCTCCTCTATCGTCGCTCTCTCCTCCTCTATCACCGCTCTCCACTCTATTGTTGGGTCGGTTGCCTCTATGTTTTCGAGGTCGGTTGCCTCTCTGTTTCTACAATGGTTGCCTCTGCTGTGTGTAAGCCTGTGTGCTTCCAGCAGAGGCTCCATCGTGCATTCTATGTGTCGCGCGTGTGTGCGTGGGTTCTCTGTGTCGGGTCTGTTGCTGGCTTGCCGGTTGTAATCTTGCATACATTGTAACCTTGCTAGTTATTGAATTCAAACTTTTGTTTTCTCTCTCTTGTGTTCTCATGAGTTCCCTCTACCTTGTCCGGTGAGCGTGTATCACGTTCAAAGACTATATGCGTTGGGGTCTTATTCGGCCAGTAACACTATCGGCAATGAGCAGGCCTAGCCAACGATACGCCTCGGTCCCTTTTGATCTCTTAAACCCCTCGTTCCAAGACCCCCACGGTCCCGCCTTAGTTTCTCCCACGTGAGTGGAACTATACGACAGCGTGTGGTTTAGCACATCCACTAAGTTCACCCGACTCTTCGTAATTGTGTGTTCGAAACGTTGAGGACACATTCTGGCAAACCACTACCATAGTGCCGCTACGTAGCACGAGTACGTGATCAAAGCGAAAAAGGAAGACACTACATCAAAATGAACACACAAATGGGTAGCTCGCTCCCTAGTGAGGAGCTAGACCAGAGCAATTATTCATCCTTGGAGTACAAGATGACCCAATACCTCGTCGGCAAAGGGTATTGGAGCGACATCAACGACGCACAACAAAATTGACCCAACTACGCCAACTACGCAACATGGGAGCAAGCGGCGAGTCGAGTCATGTATTTCTTAGCAACATGTGTCGATGATCACATGCTTAGCCACATTCGAAACGCCAAGATGCCTAAAGAGACGTGTCGGAACTTGTGAATGTTAACGTGCAGAAGTGTTAGACAGAACCGGCTCAGACGGATAGCAACAGAGAATAAGATGAAGGTTTAATGGAGAAGCTTCATACAGAGAGAGTATACGTAGCAGAGACAGAGAGAGTAGAACGTAAAAGTAGATTCAAATAATAAAAACACTCTGTATACTCAGTACATACAATGTGCTACAACAACACTATTTATACAAGTCCTTAAAAGGACTGACAAAAGTACAACGTACTTCAATATTGCGACATGCGATTGACATTAACTACGAGACAATGATTACCTAGTAGTCTAGGCTACTACTAGACTTCAGGTTACCCCTCAACTCCGGCTCTCCGATCCGTCTCACCAATCCGGCCGGTTGTTTCCGGATACCATCCAGATACCGATCCCGCTCATCCTTCCATATGCCGATTCGGCTCAAGCTTATTCAGCCAATCCGGATCCGGTTGAGCTTGTTCGTTCAACACTCCCCCCCAAGCTCAACTTGAGATCGGATCGTGGTGTTAGTGTCTGTGGCAGCCGGTTCTTCTACCCGGCTCCTGTTGGCGCTGCTCCGCCTTGCTTGCACTCCTCGTCCGGTCCGGTCCTGTTTGTCGCGACCCTTTTGGTTCTGCGCACCTTGACCTCCTCGGTCAACAGGCCCATTTCAGCTCCCTCGTTGTTGCGACTCCGACGCTTGTCGACCCGTCGGTTCCTTCGTGTTGGCGTTAACTTCCGTTGCGTCCGTGTTCGCTTGGTCTTTAGTTGATCCGGTGTCGCTGAAATCCGCGCGTGCGTGTCGAATAGGACAGGACCACATGGGTCTTGGACTAAGGAGTAAGAGGAGGGAGAGAAGCTTGGGAGTTCAACCAAGAAAGAAAAGAAAGATTAAGATTTGAGAGATTAAGATTCAAGAGAATAAGATCTAAACAAGACAAGATACATTATGGAAAGCACCACACCAATTACAACCATGGTCGTGTAGGCCGAATGTAAACCCTCTAGATGAAACCCTAACCGGATAGGGGAAAAGAAGAAGAAGAAGAAGACGACGAATGAAACCCCTAAAATGAGATCCTAAAACCCAAAATTCCGAAACCCTAATGGCAACCCAAAAAAACCCAAAAAGTGGAAGCCCCTCAAAAGTGACCCCTCACTCCCTTTTATAATAATAAGGGGTGAGGCACATTACAAAAAAGAGTGGTCAAATCCCCTTTCTTTCTAAGGATAGTATTTGACCTCGATCTTAGGAGGTGAGATTGATGGGTCTTAACTCCCTCTCCTCTCACCGAAATACTCAATGCCCACTACTCCCTACACCCATACTTCATGTGCCTCCCTCTAGTCTACAAAGTGCACATCACCTTTATACCTTTACATCTTAGTTTTACTCCTTACATTTTTCTACTATTCCTATATTACAATTTTCCTAAGTTCACGTGCAATGTTGCACATCTTGTTTTATTCCTCCCGCTCAGGTTTTCTCACCATAGCCGAAAATCCTCACGACACTAGCTCCTCTGAATCCAACTGTTGAAGCAAATCGGTTGTCTCCAATTCGTTCCCGCTCTTGTCCAAGTTGGTGTTCTCCCACTCATCTTCCGGTTTGAGGCCCTTCACCACATCAGACCATGTCCGGGTCTTGGCCTTCTCCTTCTGGTCGGCTCTGTCCTTCTTGACTCTGTTGTCGTTGCTGCTCGTTCCGACTTGTTCGGATGTACCGACTTCCTTCATTGATTCGGCTTCCTTTTTCCTCTTGTCTCCCCCTTTGTTGGTTCTTCCCTTTCCAGTTCATTGTTCGGTGCCATCAATAGTTTCTTTGCCTTTCCCGTTCTCCCCCTCAAGTGCGGCATGTTGAGATGTTGAACACCAAGCATTTAGGTGAACTGTTGCAACTTGTCCGATCCGAGCGGTTTGGTGAAGATGTCGGCAACCTGCCAATCCGTCTGAACATACCGAGGTTCGTCCTCACCGCTCAGGACCCGCTCATGCACGAAGTGATAATGGACTTCTACATGCTTTGTTCGACCATGGAATATGGGGTTCTTGGCGAGTTGTATGCTGCTTATGTTGTCACAGTAGATTAGGATCGAGGTTGGCACCTCGATCTGGAAATCTCGCAGTAGTCGTCGAAGCCAGATGGCTTCATAGGTGGCATTGGTAGCGCCCCGGTATTCAGCCTCAATGCTCGACAAAGCCACTATTGACTGCTTTTTGCTGCTCCATGCAACAACTGCACTACCAAGGGAAAACATGTACCCGGAGGTGGAACGACGATCTGATGCATCACCAGCCCAATTAGAATCTGTGTATCCGACTAGCTCGTAAGTTATACCATGCCGGTATAACAGTCCCTGGTCCTTCGTGCCGCTCACATACTGCAATATTCGATGCGCACACTAAAGGTGCTCCACGGTTGGCTTCTACATGAATTGGATGATCACACCGACTGGATAACTGATGTCGGGTCGGGTGATTGTCAAGTATATCACGCTTCCAACTATTTGTCGGACTGTGTATTCGACTAGCTCGTAAGTTATACCATGCCGGTATAACACTCCCCAGTCCTTCGTGCCGCTCACATACCGCAATATTCGATGCGTTGTCGTGAAGATCCGTCACTACGCGCGGATCGTGAGGCGGAACCGCCGGGGTTCTGGACCAGAAGGATTTAGAGTCGATACAAGCTTTGGCGAGAAAGTACTTAAGATAGATTGGGAAAGAGAGAAGATGAGATTACACGATCGATTTCATAACGAATTTCTTCCTCTTAATTTTTATAAAAAAAACCATGTTTTTCTCCTCCCCCTTCCCTCTTTTATAGATACTCTCATGCATATAATGCATGTGAGGGTACAAGACATGCATAAATTGCATGTTTGCCATTTGGCGCTTAAGTATTACATGTGGTGCATGCTAACCATGTCACTCATTTTAGCACTCATGGATGAGAATTTACATGTAAAAGTACAATGATAGAAATATAATTTCAACTAAATACTATGGCTTAATGGTAAGCCATTTGACTCCTAACTTGGAGGTGTAAGGTTTGAATCCATACTTGCCCTCCTTGTATATGTAAATATGTATATATTTTTATATATTTATATTATCTAGTCGCCGGTTCGCCGGATACCGCCGCCAGATGCTGCCGCCGGATACCGACGCCGACGCCGCCGGATTGCGATCGGATCACCGGCTCCATCGCCGGTCCAGTTTTGGTTGGCCAAAACCCTTTTCGAGTAGCTAGCCACCTCCACTCTAAGTTCAAGTTACCTTGAACTCTCTATGCACCACACATAGACACAAAGATAATATCTTTTGCTCCACCTTATATATGATGAGAGCCGTATTTGTCGTGCCTATGTGGGATATCTCACAATTTTCTCTTTTCTTTTCACAAACTTTATACCCTCATATCTTGACATTTAGTTGTCCATTTCTCGTGTAATAAAGTGCATTCGAAACCTCCATCATTTTGTACTTAGATATTAAAAATGTTATCTTCACAATTATTGTATTACATGATTCATACTCGATTTTGTACGTTTTATGGGATTTTCACACTATTGCCGAAAATCTTCACGACATCCACCCCCACCAAACCGCACGTCCTCCGGTACGTGCCAAGAAGAGAAGAAGTGAGATTTCGGCTACGATGATCAATTAGATTCCTCCATGTCTTCATTTTCATCCGGCCTATTATGTTCATCGTCGAGGTAATCGAGGTCAGGATTGTCATAACTAGACTCGAACCCATAACCTTTTGTTACACGGGTCGAGACTTTACCATTAGGTTATGAATTGTAATTTGAAGGATATTATTTTCATTTAGGTTTTATTGGGAAATTGATGTATATTCCAGATTTCTCTGGAACATTCTAGAAACTTCAGGAGTATTCCTGAAGACACTATAAAAGGAGGCGCAAGGCATTAGTTCGAACCAAATCGGTTCAACGCCAGTCTTAAGCCTTCTAACTACTGTTGTATATCTTCCTTCATATAATACATATATCTTTCGCATCATCAATCTCTCTCTCTCTCTCTCTCTCTCTCTCTCTCTCACTCACTCATTCCTTCTCTCAAAAGTTCGACACCTCTCATAGTACTAATCCTTCTCTGTCTTAGTACTATTCCCCAACAATAGTACTAATCCTTCTTTTAGTACTAATTCCTTCTCTGCCTTAATAGAGTTCCTGACAGTTTGAACCGATTTTTGGGTGCCTGTCTGGTCTTTTCTCTCCCTCTTCCTTCTGTCTCCCTCCTTTCCTACTAGTCTCTTATTTCCCTTTTCCTTCATCCCATGGCCACCGTTAGCGCTGAAGAGTATCAATCCGTTTTCTCGGAATTTCAATGCTTGAAAGAGAAGTTTCATGCTTTGGAACAAGAAAATCAACGCTTGTTGGGGGATCTTCAGCAAATTTCCTTAGAAAAGCAGCAAACGCAACAACAGCATGGGGAACTTGCGTTACGCGTGCAACAACTCGAAGCAACCATCGTAGCAATGCAACAACAAGGGCACGGAGCACAAGGGATTCATAAAGAACCCAAGATTGGCCTTCCCACGAAGTTCGATGGAACGCGATCGCAGTTTAGAGGGTTTCTTAACCAGGTACGGTTAGTTATTCAAATGCATCCGTCCCGATATCCCACCGATGCATCACGAGTGGGTTTAGTAGGCACGTTGTTAAATGGCTCAGCATTAGCATGGTTCGCTCCGCTACTAGAAAAGGAATCTCCAGTACTAAATAATTTTGAAGAATTCATAAGTGAGTTTAAAGCATGTTTTGGAGATACTGACAGCATAAGGACTGCAATCAACAAAATCCGGCGATTACGCCAAGGTGACCGTCCAGCCTCCGCATATGCTGCAGATTTCCGCCTACTCGCCGCCGATATCCCCTGGGATGATCAAGCATTGATGGAGCAGTTCCGCTATGGTCTACGCAACGATGTCAAGGATTTACTCTTGACTTTCCCTGAAGAGCCAAAATCATTAACAGAAGCAATCAGTCGAGCGGTCAGATGTGACAACCGCCTCTTCGAGCGACGTTCGGAACGACAATTTCAGATGCCGAGGGCAAGATCCGAGCCTACCTATGCCTCAGTGGTAGCAAAACCTTTTCAAAGGGAGTCACATAATGCGCCTCCAGTAAGTACTCCAACTCCAATGGAAATTGACACTACACGTCGTCGTGGGCCGCTATCGGAGGAGGAAAAGCAACGACGCCGAACAAACCGATTATGCCTTTATTGCGGTGGACCAGGGCATATTGCGATAAACTGTCCCCATAGACCAAGAAGGCAGGTAAACCAAGTCGTTGTTAGTTCTGACTATACTAAACCCGAGTCTATTTCAGTAGGAATCTCTGATAGTCCTCATAGTCATAATAGTCCTAATAGTACTAATAGTCCGAATCTCGCAAACAAATTTGATGTCCTTAGCCAATTAGAAGAAGAGTTAAACGACTAAGTCCAGCCAAAATAGGAGCCGTTTGGTTGGACAGCCCTAGATCTGTGCAGCCCATTAGTGGTTCCATTCCCTCTAAGCAAGTTAGTGATGTGTTCGTAGCCCAAGTAGCAGTTAGTACTAAAAGTACCCCTCCAGTACATACCTTAGCCCTTCTAGATTCCGGAGCTAATTCTTGCTTCATGGATAGGAATTTTGCCCGAGCTCATCAGATATCTCTCAGAAAGCTCCCATGTCCAGCCTCAGTAGTAGTCATTGATGGTCGTCCCATTGCTTCTGGTAATATCATAGAAGAGTCGGAACCCGTTAATATTGTCCTAGATAACTTAACATGTGTAGTATCATTTAATATTATTAGTATTCCAGAACATCCCATAGTTTTAGGATTACCATGGTTCGAGTTACATAACCCAGACATAGATTGGAGGACAAGGGAAATCCGGTTGCGACAAACCCAAGGATCTACCCAGAAGGTTGCAACCATTTCGCTACATCAGTTGCGTGAGGAAGGGCGCAAGGAGGAAATGTTTCTCTTCGCAATATCAGTACAACCCTCCAGCACCGCCAAAGAGGAGTCCACCGTTCAACTTCCCGAGAAGTATCGTCAGTATGCTGATGTGTTCGATAAAGTACAAGCCAACACACTTCCTCATCATCGGCCGTACGATTGCGCCATCGACTTACAACCGGGAAAAGAGCCGCCATGGGGGCCGATCTACAATTTGTCACCAACCGAGCTAGAAGTCCTCCGAGCCTATATAGAGGAGAATTTGGAGAACGGTTTCATTCGGCATTCGAAATCTCCAGCCGGTGCACCCATTTTCTTCGTCAAGAAAAAAGATGGCTCGCTTCGACTCGTTGTAGATTACCGTGGCTTGAATAAGGTCACAGTAAGAAATAGGTATGCTCTTCCCCTTATCTCAAGTCTTTTAGAACGGATCAACGGTGCCAGGTTCTTCACGAAGATCGACTTACGAGGAGCCTATAACCTCGTACGGATCCGACCAGGAGATGAATGGAAGACCGCGTTTCGCACCAGATATGGGCACTTCGAGTATACGGTCATGCCGTTCGGACTCACTAATGCGCCGGCAGTCTTCCAGCACATGGCGAATGATATATTTCGAGATCTCTTGGATGATTTTTTGATCATCTATTTGGATGATCTACTGGTTTATTCAAAGACCCAAGAAGAACATGATTCTCATGTACTATTAGTACTAAAACGACTTCGAGAACATGGTCTGTATGCAAAGTTAGAGAAATGTAGTTTCGGGTGCAACCAAGTGGAATTTCTCGGCTATGTCATCTCCTCAGAAGGCATATCTATGGACCCAGCCAAGGTGAAAACGGTGATAGAATGGCACACTCCGCGTTCGGTGCGGGATGTGCAATGCTTCCTAGGCTTTGCAAATTTTTACCGGAAGTTCATACAAAATTACTCAAAAATTGTGCTGCCTCTCACACAGCTCACCAGGAAGGGACAATCATTCATTTGGTCTAAAGAGACGGACATGGCTTTCGAGAGTCTTAAGAAGGCGTTTACATCAGCTCCAATTTTAGGTCATGTGGATCCGGAAAAACCATTCATTATCGAAGCTGACGCATCGGATTTCGCATTGGGGAGCATTCTGTCACAACAGGGTAACGACGAGAAGCTACATCCTGTGGCTTTCCACTCCCGTAAGTTTGACGCCGCCGAAATCAACTATGAAATTCATGATAAAGAGCTATTAGCAATAGTTGATTCTTTTATGCAATGGAGGCATTTCCTGGAGGGATCTCCTCATCAGGTCACTGTATTCAGTGACCACAAGAACCTTGCCTACTTTCAAGATGCTCGTGTACTGAATCGACGTCAAGCTCGGTGGGCCCACTTCCTCACACGCTTCGACTTCAAAATTACATATCGTCCGGGGAAGCACCAAGGGAAGGCAGATGCATTATCACGGCGTTCGTATCTAACACCACGTCCCGGTGAGCCAGCTTTCGATAACCAGAAGCAAGTAATCTTGGGTCCAGCACGACTGCAAGCAGCACAGGTCTTTGACATGCCCGTGGATTCCGACATTACCAATACTATACGTGAGGACTTGAAGACTGACGCTTTCGCCCAAGCTATACTAGCACAAATTGACCCCTCTCGAGCGTCATGTTCACAATCACAATCACCAGGTACGGATTATCGGCAATTCAAATACTGTGATGGATTACTCTTCTTTAAAGAACTTTTGTATGTTCCTAATGGTTCTTGCCGCCTTCGAGTAGTACAAAATTGCCATGACACATATACAGCAGGACATTTTGGTAGTACTAAAACATTAGATTTAGTACAACGATCATTCTGGTGGCCCCATATGTGACAATTTGTCGAAGATTTTGTTCGGACTTGCGATACATGCTGCAGAGCGAAAATGCCAAGACATCATCCATATGGTTTATTAGAACCATTACCAATTCCAAGCAAGCCATGGCAATCCATTGCTCTTGACTTCATTACAGATCTTCCAGTCTCTAAGGGATTCAGTGCGATTCTCACAGTGGTGGATCGATATACGAAGATGGCTCATTTCTTACCATGTACTAAAGAAATATCTAGTGAAGACACCGCCGAAATTGTCATGCGGGAAGTATGTCGGCATCATGGACTCCCTGATAATATCATCAGCGATCGTGGACCCCAGTTTGTGTCAAAATTCTGGAAGCACCTTTTTAAAATGCTGAAGGTCACTTGTAACCTCTCCTCCGGCTACCACCCACAAACCGACGGTCAAGCCGAACGAACAAATCAAACACTGGAGCAGTATCTGCGGTGCTTTCTCAACTATCATCAGAATGACTGGGCAGATATTCTTCAGTTCGCCGAATTTGCCTATAATAACGCTATCCACGCATCGACTAAAGTCACGCCATTCTACGCTTATACGGGATATCATCCCCGGTGGTGTGTCCTTGAAACCCCAGAAGTGTCCACAAATCCTTGCGCGGAGGATCGTTTGGAGCGGTTACGCAAGATACAAGCGGATTTATCTACTCAACTCCAGCAAGCTCAACAATCACACAAGGACTACGCAGATCGTCATCGACTTCCATCCAGTTTTAACATTGGAGATCGGGTGTGGCTGCTACGACGACACATCAAGATTACTCGCCCATGTGAGAAGTTGGATTATCGGCGATTAGGTCCTTTCCGTATTATCGGGAAGATTAATGATGTCGCTTTTCGTCTCGAGCTACCTCCGCAACTTCGGATACATCCGGTGTTTCATAGTTCTCTCCTCGAACCCTATCACGAGAGCACTATCCCAGGACGTACTATACAACCACCACCTCCTATCGAGCTCGAAGATGGACCTGAGTATGAGGTCGCTGCCATCCTCGATTCCAAGATTGTTCGCAACAAGCTCTACTATCTAGTCGATTGGCTAGGATATAGTCCCAGCGAGCGTACTTGGGAACCGATCGAGAATGTGACCAATGCTCGTGCTCTTCTAGAAGACTTCCATCGACGATATCCCGAGAAACCGGGTCCTCAATCCAAAACGACTCGTGGAACTCGTCGTTTTAAAGGGGGGATAGTGTCATAACTAGACTCGAACCCATAACCTTTTGTTACACGGGTCGAGACTTTACCATTAGGTTATGAATTGTAATTTGAAGGATATTATTTTCATTTAGGTTTTATTGGGAAATTGATGTATATTCCAGATTTCTCTGGAACATTCTAGAAACTTCAGGAGTATTCCTGAAGACACTATAAAAGGAGGCGCAAGGCATTAGTTCGAACCAAATCGGTTCAACGCCAGTCTTAAGCCTTCTAACTACTGTTGTATATCTTCCTTCATATAATACATATATCTTTCGCATCATCAATCTCTCTCTCTCTCTCTCTCTCTCTCTCTCTCTCTCTCTCTCTCTCTCTCACTCACTCATTCCTTCTCTCAAAAGTTCGACACCTCTCATAGTACTAATCCTTCTCTGTCTTAGTACTATTCCCCAACAATAGTACTAATCCTTCTTTTAGTACTAATTCCTTCTCTGCCTTAATAGAGTTCCTGACAAGGATCCTTGTCTTGTCTTTTCTTGAAAAGCTTTACTCTTTTTCCCGCAATGGGTACGGCCATCCTTGATCCGTCTAGTTCCGCAAGGTGGTATGTGGCATTATCGTTGGCACTTGTCACCACATACGGCCCGAACTATCTTCTTGCGAACTTCCTTGTCGTACTATGTTGATTGTCAAGGGTGCTGTCGTAAACCAAAACCCAATCCCCTTCTTCAATCTTCTTGGGACGAACTCGATGCGTGTTGTCGTACCGAACTTTGTTCTTTACTCGGGCTGCCTTCATCATCTTTCGCGCTTTTTCTAAATCTTCAGGTCTTCTTTCAAGTTGCCTTATCCGCGCCGCTAATAACTCTTCACGGCTCATCTCGTTCTCCCATGGTATCGCGCATTATCTTCACCTTCTTGATTGATGACCCACTCGATTCCGGTTGGGCTCGTATCTACGGTCACATAAATTGGTTTCCCTTCGGCATAGTCGGCCTTCCTTAGTGCCGAAGCTTCAAGGAGCAGTTTCTTTAATCTTCGCATTGCCTCTGTGTGCTCGTCTCGCCATTCGAACTTTATTCATTTCTTTAGTAGTCCATATAACGGTTCAACGACATGAGCGTAGTGAGGAATCCATATATGATAAAACGCGCACGCTCCAAGGAACCTTCGAACCTCCGTTTGGTTTTCGCATTCTTCTTTCATGTCTTGGATTGCGTTCACTTTGGATGGCGAGGGCTTCCGGCCGTATGCTCCACACAAGTGACCTACCACCAAGATCTCCGGTTGCCCGAATGCGGATTTTTCTCCCGAAAATGTCAAATTCGCATCTTCGAGCCTTTGAAGCACCTTCTCGCAATCTCTCATATGATCCGCAACGAACTTTCTACAACCTTCCTTATCTTTCGATTCATCTTTCTCCTCATCCGAACATCCTTTTATCGGAATATCATCCAAGAATGGCATCGTGATGTCCGGAATGCAATCCTTCAAGACTTTATTCATGGCATTCACCATATGAGCCACCGAGTTCGTTGCGCCTTGGGGTAAGGTACACATCTGCACAAGCCCGATCGGAGTCCTCATGGTTGTAATGTCCCGACTGTCGATGGCCAACTAGAATTGGTCATATCCGGAGTAGAGATCGCCAATGGAGTAGATGGACCGGCCCGCAAACGCTTCGGCAAATTCGTCCACGCTCGGACCGATTCCGGCATTTCGAATTGTCACCTTGTTGACGGGTTGAAGATCTTGGATGAATCGCAATGATCCATTCTTCTTCGGCACCGTGAACCACCTATTGGAATAAGGAGCATTCGACGGTTCTAGAATTCCCATACTCACCTTCTCCTTTAAGAGCTCGATCAGCTTCGGAAGGTGTGCTCTCGGAACCGGTATCGGTTTCAAATTCCAAGGCACATGAGGCACCGTGAAGATCACCATTGCCTCTATAACCTTTGGGTCGGCGCATCCGATTTCTCGTGGGAAGAATGCGAAAGCCTTCCCATGTCTCTCAAGCATACCACGAAACATTCGCTCCTCTTCAGGGAGAAGGAAATCCTCCTTTCCAACTCGTAGCTTCCCCTTCGTTTCTTTGGTGAAGTCATGACCTATCTTCTTCAGATCTCTTAAGCTTGGATCGTTAGCGACTTCCTTCATCTTTTGCCAGCTATCTTCCGGTAGCGGAACCGCAACTGGCTTGATCTTCTTATCCACTGTTTTATATTTCGTGTTGATGTCAGCTTCATTCATCGAGATGCCACGACGGTATTCATCGATGATAGCGTACATGTTGACAGAGTTAACCGAAATCACGCATTGGTTGTGAAGATAGCTCAAGTCCACGACGTCCTCGATATCACCGATGGTGTCGTTAAATGAGGCTTCTTCCATAATATGAGTCACGAACTCCCCTTCTTCTATTATGTTCTCTTCTTTCAGCATCTTCTCGAATTCTTGTATCCGGTGCTTGTGCTTCTTGTCGGGTAGTACTAGTTTACATGCGCCACTAGGTGTGACACATGTTGCTTCTCCTTGCAATCCACGCACTCTTCTTTCTTGTGGGGTCTTGTGATCGCTCGGACTATTTGTGCCCCATGCTTCAATAGTCCGCTCTAAAAATCCGAGGATTTGCCTCCGAGACTATCTCGATTCCTTTCATGATCTTTGGTTGTCAAGACTCTTTATTCGTGCGAAGGCTGCTCCATTATCGAACACTTTGGTCTCCATCCGAGATGATGTGATATAAGGTTGCCCTAGGATGACAGGATGCGACGCCGATTCTTGTACGAAGAAGTGTTGATCCATCTCCACATCCCCGATCGTGACTTTGACATTGGGACAAGCTCTGTACAAGTCCTCCGTAGACTTTGTTGCCGCGCGAATCTTCCATCCGTGGTTTGTATTGATTGGCCATCTTCCCTTTTTGTAGAAGTCGGTTGACATGAGGTTGATCTCCGAGCCGTGGTCGATCAAGGCTACGACAGTCTCTTTCTTCTCCCCGATCTTCACCGGCGTCTCCGTTGTCGCTCGTTCCCAATGAGGTCGAGTGTAGTGGCTGTCCACCATATCTTCATCGATTTCGTCTCTTGCCATCGTTATGGCATTCGTTTTTGCTTTCTGCGGCTTCTCTTCTTCCTCGTCCGATTGTTGTCTCTTTCTCTTTACAAGGTCCACGATCGTGTCATGGAACTCCTTCTTCGTAATGCCAAGCAATTCTCTCAAGGACAAAGTTACGTGGCTATCAAGAACTCGTTCTTCGAGAATCTTCTTTAGGTCCGTCGTCTGCTCTATGTCCGACCTTAGCTTATAGGTAGGTATGGTCCTTGTCCTCCGAGCGGGGTCTTCGACACCAACCTTCACGGGCTGAACCGTTTCTTCAACTCGTATGCTCGGCTCCCCTTTTCGGCTTGATTCTCGTTCCTCCGTTTGTAAAGGTCGACTCGTCTCCGCATCGTCCTTCTTTTTCGCGTTCCTTGTTTCATGTCTTTTTGATGGCCCTTGCTCTTCTATTCTCTTTCTCTTCTCTTCGACGAACACCTCGTGGTTGTCGCACATCACCTCCGCGAGTATGGTGTTGTCGTCCACCGGATCCGACCACCCGGTTATGTTTTGCACGTTTCGGTCCGCAAGCTCTACCTCGTTCGATGTGACTTTTCCCTTCTTCTCATATTCGAGAACGGAAGTCCAAAACTTTGCTCCCGCTCTAGCAGCTTCAGTCTTGTCTTTCCCGACTCTTATTCCGGCCGACGCAGCATAGTGCATCGCATCCACATGAGTCGCATCGGCATCCTCCATAGATCTCTTCATTCCTCCTCTTCCGAAATTCACCCGTAGGGGTCTTCTAGTCTCGCTTGAGCAGATCATGTTGTCCTCTATGTATAGGATATTTTGTCGAATCGCCTCTCGAAGGCTCGTACAATCCCTTCTCATGTGGTCCATGCTATCGCACCACACGCATCTAAAGGGTTCTTTTCCTTTAGGGCCCTGACGATTCATGTTGGCTAGAGTGACCTTCTCGAACTTCTTCGCTAGCTCTTCAATGATGTCGTCATCAATCTTCTTTTCTTCCACGTTACTTTGTCTTGGCGGCTCAGCTACTTTCGGCGGTCTTGCTTTCTCCGTGGTAGTCGGTCCCGTCAAGTCGGTGTCATCAACCCATTGGCGACGCTTGTCGAGCCTATTGCAAGCCCGCTTCACCGCGATCCAGTCCGCTACGAGTCCATTTGCTTGGGTATCATCTTCGAGAAGAGTCCCCAACTCCCGTCTATCCTTTATGTCCACGGCCTTCAAGAAGTACAAAGTCTTGTCCTCTTCAAGCAATACTTGGTCCGTATTGGGGAGACGACTAAACATCTGGTCGAATTCGTCGTACACCCTCGAGACGCTCATCTTCTTATTCTTCTTCTCTATCCACTTCATTAGGGCATGTCGAGTCATCCTCGTTGAGTCTTTAGTCATGAACTCCGCTAGTATCGTTTTCTCAAACTCGGACCATGTTGTCTTTCCTTCTTGAAGCTCGATGACGCGTCTTTGGATGTTGTTGGCAACAACTCTCTTGAAGCTTGCGATTTGACGTGCCTCGGACACGTCCCTTTGATTCATCTCCCTCTTATATGCATCAAGGAACTTCGTAACGTTCCTTCCATCGAATTGGCCCTCGAGCTCTACGACACGATCAACAACCTTCTCCACGCTCGCGTCGTTGTCCCGAGATCTCATCATTTGCTCGACGATTAGCATCATCCTTTCGAGCTCTCCCGCTTGGTTGCTTGAGGACGCCATCTCCAAGTATTAATCTCGACTTGATCCTTCCTACCGCCTCGTTCACGTCGGGTTCACCACTTTATTATGTCGTGAAGATCCGTCACTACGCGCGGATCGTGAGGCGGAACCGCCGGGGTTCTGGACTAGAAGGATTTAGAGTCGATACAAGCTTTGGCGAGAAAGTACTTAAGATAGATTGGGAAAGAGAGAAGATGAGATTACACGATCGATTTCATAACGAATTTCTTCCTCTTAATTTTTATAAAAAAAACCATGTTTTTCTCCTCCCCCTTCCCTCTTTTATAGATGCTCTCATGCATATGATGCATGTGAGGGTACAAGACATGTATAAATTGCATGTTTGCCATTTGGCGCTTAAGTATTACATGTGGTGCATGCTGACCATGTCACTCATTTTAGCACTCATGGATGAGAATTTACATGTAAAAGTACAATGATAGAAATATAATTTCAACTAAATACTATGGCTTAATGGTAAGCCATTTGACTCCTAACTTGGAGGTGCAAGGTTTGAATCCATACTTGCCCTCCTTGTATATGTAAATATGTATATATTTTTATATATTTATATTATCTAGTCGCCGGTTCGCCGGATACCGCCGCCGGATGCTGCCGCCGGATACCGGTGCCGCCGCCGGATGCCGCCGCCGACGCCGGATACCGGTGCCGCATGCCGCCGCCGGATTGCGATCGGATCACCGGCTCCATCGCCGGTCCGGTTTTGGTTGGCCAAAACCCTTATCGAGTAGTTAGGCACCTCCACTCTAAGTTCAAGTTACCTTGAACTCTCTATGCACCACACATAGACACAAAGATAATATCTTTTGCTCCACCTTATATATGATGAGAGCCGTATTTGTCGTGCCTATGTGGGATATCTCACAATTTTCTCTTTTCTTTTCACAAACTTTATACCCTCATATCTTGACATTTAGTTGTCCATTTCTCGTGTAATAAAGTGCATTCGAAACCTCCATCATTTTGTACTTAGATATTAAAAATGTTATCTTCACAATTATTGTATTACATGATTCATACTCGATTTTGTACGTTTTATGGGATTTTCACACTATTGCCGAAAATCTTCACGACAGCGCGCACTAAAGGTGCTCCACGGTTGGCTTCTACATGAACTGGATGATCACACCGATCGGATAACTGATGTTGGGTCGGGTGATTGTCAAGTATATCAGGCTTCCGACTATTTGTCGGAACCGTTTCTCATCGCAGGCCGGTCCGGAGTTGGGATGGAGCTTCTGGTTCCGGTCCAGGGGTGTGGAGACAGGTCGGCATTCCATCATACCGAACTTGTACAACATATTCAACACATAGTGTCGTTGTGAGAGCAATATGCCATTGACGGTTCGGATCACCTCAATCCCAAGGAAATAATGAAGGTCCCCCAAGTCCTTCATCTCAAAGGCATCCGACAACTAGGCCTTGACACAACCGATTTCATTGAGTCCGGGTCTGGTGATGACTAAATCATCTACGTAAAGTAAGATGCAAACCGGACCATCCGGACCTTACCGGATGAACAATGATGAGTTGGATTTAGAGGTCACAAACCCCATCTTACGCAAATGGTGCATGATCTTCGCATTCCAAGCTCGGGGAGCTTGTTTTAGACCGTAAAGCGACTTCTTAAGCCAGCACACCACCGACTTGTTCATGTCCGACTGAAAACCGGGAGGTTGGATCATATCGACCCATTCTTCAAGGTCACTTTGAAGAAACACATTCTTCACGTACATCTGGTGAAAATGCCACCCCCTTGCCGCAGCAACCGCCAATACCACACAAACTGTCGTCATCTTTGCTACCAGAGCGAAGGTCTCGTCATAGTCGATTCCATGGGTCTGTGCGTATCCCTTCGCCACTAACCGGTTAACCGAACCGTCGGCTTGTACTTTACCTTGTACACCCATTTGCAACCGATCGGTTTACAGTGTCGGGGAGGGTCAACGAGGTCCCATGTGTCGTTGGCATTGAGTGCCCGCATTTCTTCTTCCATAGTTGCACGCCAATTTGCATCCTTTGCTGCTTCTACGTAGCTCTCTAGCTCACGCACTTCTGCCACTTTGGTCATGTACGCATAGTGATGCGCCATGTACTCATTGTACCCGTACTGCATAACGGGGTTCTTATGGCAGGAAGACTGGTGGAACTTATCATCACCCGGTTTGGGGCCCTTCTTGGCCGGTTCAGACTTCATTCCCGAAGATCCGCCTTCATCCTTTTCGGAGTTGGATTCGCTCCGATCCGACTCATCATTGCCGGTTTCGTATCCCAGCATCTTCTTCTTCCCCTTCTCTTTGCGCGTGAACCGTCTCCTCGGTTCCTTGTGCGGGGGAAGCACGACAGAGTCTCCACTACTCGTCAGGTGTTCATCCGACTGGTCATCCTGACTCAGCCGCTCATTCGGCCCACTTTACCAGAATGAGATCGGACTCTCTTATAGAGTGCCAAAGTCTTCATCTTTTACCTGGACCTCCTCGGGCTCACTAGCCTCGTCTTCCGAAATTAGGTCTTCATCGGGAGTTGGAGTTGGTAGGGTGTACCATGATGCCAACTCATCAAACTCGACATCTCGACTTACTCATACTTGTTTAGCCCGGGGGTTATAGCACTTATACGAGTAACAGATTAGGATGCACTTCTCTAACTTCGGATCTAGCTTCTCATCCGGGACATGCACATATGCTATGCTACCAAATATCCGACGGTGCCTCAAATTCGGCTTCTGCCCGAAATACAACTCATCTGCTGACACCTTGTCTCCGATCCAGTTTTGGATGTAGACGGCCGACCTGACCACCTCAGCCCAGTAGAATTGGGGCATGCTCTTCTCCTCTAGCATTTCCATTGTCACGTCAACAATCGACTGGTTATTTCTTTCGGCCACACTATTTTGTTCTGGTGTGTATCAACAATTGAATTCTCTCTGAATTCCGTTCTGCTGCATATAACTGTTGAATTGGCCGGAAAAGTATTCTTTTCCGCCATCCGACCGCAAGCACTGATCTTCTTCTACGTTTCCTGTTCAACCAAGCTTTGAAGGTTCCGGAAACACTCAAAGACTTCACTCTTCCTCTCGATGAGGTAGATCCACGTGTGCCGGTTGTAATTGTCGATGAAGGAGACGAAGTATCAACCCCCGCCAAGACTAAAGTTCTGTGTCGGTCCCCATACATCCGAATGGATTAGGTCGAGCTTACTATGGCTCCGGTTTCGTTCGGTGGGGAATGGAAGCCTGTGTTGCTTCTTGAGTTGGCAGGCTTCACAAATTTCGGCCTTCTGGACGCTAAATTTCGGCAAACAGAAAACGACTTGTTTCGATTGCAGGTCTTGAAGCCTCCAATAATTGACATGGCCCATTCGCTTGTGCCAGAGATCTATGTCTGATTCAATCTTTTGTCCTTTGGCAAACAAGGCGGTGTCGACGTCGTTTGTGTTGAAGATGAACATCCTCCCATCCCTGCGCCCTTGCGCAATAATCTAGCCCTCTTCCTCGATGAAGCACCCGAGGTGCATAAACCGCACCTACATCCCCTGGTCAACGATTTGTCTGACCGACACTAGGTTCTTTGTGATTGTTGAAACATGTAATACGTTCATCAGCTTCCCCGTCTGTCCGACATGGCTCAAAGGGACTTCTCGGACATGCACAATCGGATGAGGAGTGTCGTCTCCAGTTTCGACAACGCCCGGTTGATCTAGTTTCTCTAGAAAAGAGAACCATTCTTCGTGGCTCGTCATGTGGTTCAACGCATTGGAATCAACGTACCATACTTCCTTCGATTTCGATATAGTCTTCTTCATCGAGTTAGCCTTATGCTTCATCACGAAGGATGGCCCTTTACCGGTCTTCCGGGTTCCGGATCCTTCCGATCCTTCTGCGTAGTGCGAGCTTTGCCGGTTTTCCCGACCAACCTTGCCGTATCCGGATTTGTCCGAATCGGCACGCTTCTTCTAACATTCGCTTTCCATGTGGCCCTTTTTGCCACAATACCAGCATTCCGTGTCGGCTTTTTCCTTGCCGGCTTCCGACGCCGCTTTGACTCCCCCTGCTTGTGGAGGGTCTGGAACTACTATTGGCACTGTCTCTTGCCTTTGGTCCTGCTCTGGCCGGCCGCCTCCATTGCGTGCCGACCCACCTCATCCACCTCGTCCACCACATCCATGTGTACAGCATCCGACCGTCTGATTGAGTGGTCTTGGACCCACTCGCGTGGTTTTCTTCGATCATCATCATTGATTGCAGCAAGTCGAAGAAGGATGGTGGCTTCTCCCAGGTGCATATCGTTGTCCGGATTGACCCGTACCTTTGCGCTATACCATCGAGGCAGATTTGTACCATCTCGTCTTCGTCCACCATCACATTGATGGACCCGAGTGCGTCACAAATCTCCTTTATCTTGGTGGTGTAATTCGTAACCGACATTTCTCTTTGCCAGGTGTTGTTCAGCTCTTGCCAGAGCTGCAACTTACGAGTTGTGGTGCTCGCGGCGAAAATCTTCCTCAGATTTCCCCAGGCCTCCTTCGGCGTTTTTGCATCCTTTATGTAGCCGAGCATCTGGTCGTGCACACAGAACGCGAGGCAGTACAATACTCGGCTCACCCTTTGCTCCCATACCGGGAAGTTCTCATATGCCTGCTCCGGCGCCACCTCATTTGTTCCTTCCACGAAGCTCTTGTATCCATGCCCTAGCAGGTACTGGTGCATCTTGTATGACCAAGACGCGTAGTTGCTTAGGTTGAGCTTCTCTGTTAGAAGTGAACTTGCCATTCCTCTGTCCATATCTTCTCTCAGTCTGTTGTTACCGAGTTCTAGGGTTCGTCTATGAAAGCAATTGTTGGCTACAGAGGTTCTCAACCCTCGTGCTCAAAGGGATCCTTCTCAAAGGGGAAGACTAAGGGTCTTCTACATTCCAAGGACGGTGGAGGGATGTCGCATGGGGGGGAGTCCTCGATGGGTAGTTGCATTAATTTGTCAACATATAATAAGTTCCCAACAAACTTGAAGCTTGGTTTTTTGGGAAAAGAAAAATTTGAAGCTTGGACTCAAAGCATACACTCCATTATTTGTGGTGGGTACATAGATACCAAGATACTTAAAGCTTTGTAGATATTGTAAATGTTCTCCCATGTATGTAAGAATAGGGTATTGGTGAGGTTGGGTGGTTTGCACTACTATCATTTTTGTTTTATCCACATTTATAGTGAGTCCACTACTTTGGCAAAATGCTTATAATGCTTCAAGTAAAGGTTGCATACCACCAAAATCATATGAAAAGATAATCATGTTAGCTGCATATTAAAGCAATATGATAACTCGTTGCCTAAGTTTTGGACAACCTAATCCTTCTTCTCTTGCAACTGTATTCACCAATTCTTCCAATTTATCAATGCATAAACCAAAGAGTGTAAGTGATATTGGACATCCTTACTTAAACCCCATGTTACTGAAAAAGTATTCTAAGAAATCATTCTCAATTTTTAGTAAGCATCTAAGTTGCTCATATAATCATGCAATGGCAACTTGATACTCTAATGATGTCCCAATTTCCACCATTTTAATCCAAAGTTCACTTCATGGTACTCTATCAAAAGCTTTTTACAAATTCAAAAAAAACAACAATAGAGTGTTTTTCCTTGTAGCCGACTTTCTTCTATAATTGCTCTTAATGTAACCAAATGCTCCATAGAGGAGTGTTTTGCCCAAGTACTTGTTTGTTTCTACTTTTAGCCCATGCATTTACCTTTCTCCATGATAATGTTATACACCCTCACAATTGTTGAGCTCATCGTGATCGTACCATAATTTTATACTTGATTCTTATTCTTGCTTAAAAATTTGGCTTAATCCAATTCAGGAGCTAATGAATTTGGCAAAAATTGTTTAATAGATTGATCTATAATTGTCATTATCTAATGACAAGTATGTGGCATTTTCCATTTTAAGCGATCACTTATAATGACAATTACATTTGTTGCTTTGCCATTAGCCATCTTTTTTGTTCTGTTATTGGCATATTCAATATTAATGCATGTATTACAAGGTGTTTCAATGTTCTCAACAATAGGAGTCACTCCCTCATGCATACATAGACTTTGTACATATTCTAGCGACTCTTTATTTGTAGATTCATCTTTAATATCTTCTTTCTTACCATAAAGTTGTTGGTTGGAGTTTAAACAAAAATTTCTTTTTCCCTTCTTGCGTTTGGATGTGGTCTTTTGTTTTCCTCATTATCTTTCTATATTGGTGCAATGCGATGGCCCTTTCACTTTCTTGTTTCGTAGTTTGAAATACATCTACATGGGAAACTAGATCTTCTTTTTTGTTTTTTTCCAGAAATTTACTACTTCCATTAGTTAAGACAATGTACATAGGATAATATACAGCAACTCATATCTTACAAAACATGTGCCATGGATACAAAGTGACTAGCATGTAGAAAGGAATCAACAAAAAAATAAGTTGATAATCATTGTATCAAGAGGGACAAATAGAGGAGGATGAGCAACCTTCCCTTGGACGATCTGGATTATAACGACATGCATCCGATGAGCACAATATACTCAACTACATACCCTCAAACTGAACCCACATATTTACAATGTTTGGTACCCTCAGAGGGAACAACCACCATGGTGGCTGATAACTCCACTTTGCATTGTCATCCACCATCTACATCATCAGAGAACCTCTCCATTTCAGGAGGAAATGGCCTCTCGCTGCTTCACTCGTGTCCAAGGTTCCCTTGTCCACCAACATGCATTTGAAAGCATTAATATCTTACTTCAAGGATTACATTTTTCAAATGTTTCCAATTTTCTTTAAACACCATTACCTAAAGAGAACTTTGACAAATGGTTCTCAACTTCTTTTACATATACCCTAGATTTTTTGCAACAATGTTGAATCATGTACATTTCTTTCCTCTTTAACTCTACTAAATTTGTAGATGGAGTGTGAGAGTGTAAGATCAGAGTAAAAGGTTTTATGAGGGATATAAGGCCAATATTAAAGGGATACAGGGCCAAATAACAATCGGCAACCGTTTGATTTGGTTCAAGAGTGTCAAAACCAAATTGTTTAATAAATAAAAAAACTTGAACTGAACTGAACCACGAAACCATTTAAACCAAAATAGTTTAAACCGAATCATTACAAAAAATCCAAACCGTTAAAACCATGGTTTCGTGGTTTGTGGTTCAATTTTTAAGTTAGGCCAAATTTTAAAATTTTAAAATTTTCATTATTTCAAATTTTAATTTTTCAAAATATTTTAAAGATGTTTCCTAAAATGTGAGAATTAAGCTTTAAAATGAAAAGGTTATTTAAAATAATATTTTTTTAAAAATCAATTGGCAACCCTAAACCATCAAACCGTTTAAACCACGGTTTCAAACCATTAAAACTGAACTGAACTGAACCATTCACCCCCCAAACCAAACCACATTGTTTAACTCATTAAGCCCTTTAGCCCTTTAGCCCTTTAGCCGTTAAACCGAACCATTGCCAATTGTTAGGGTCAATCTTAAATGCAATAGTCGTGGATAGATCACATACCATCATTAATACATGATCTACCACACTTCCTCTACCTTAGGATGGCAAGCATGTGAGTACATTTGTCAAAGGAAAAACATGTATACCATTTAAGATAATCAAATTTGTGTAGTCAAGCATATGTATAAAATCTCTTCCATAACTTGTCACAATACAATTCTTTGAGTCACGAAGACGACAAGCAAAATTTTGTAAAGCCCACGAGCCACAATTACAATAACGTTTGGTTTAGGGCCAATGAAAGAAACAGAGGCAATTATAAAACTCTAGTACAAGTACACTCATTTTTGGATTGAGTTGTTGAAAACAAAAACTATTGTTTGTCTTTCTTGACATTTCGATGTGAAATTGATATTTTTACATTTCTAATTCATTAGTGTTCATACATCTCATTAGAAAACTATGTATCCTCGATGATTAGTATAGATAATCAACATGTAATAACAATGGCATAAGATATAGCACCGACCACATCCATCATACTCAAATAACAGAAGTCATGAGCTTTGTTGTAACTTGTATTAGCAAGAATGTTTATATCATCTTTAACCATTTAAATTTGCAGCAATATCTTAAATCTCTTATATGATGTATATAAGGAAGATTTTACATTGCGCTTTAGCATATCATGTCTTGTTTATATCTTAAACTTGACGTCTAGTCCAACTCTCATTACCTTACAAAGTGTTTATCTAATTACCTATATGATACATCCATCACTTTCATTATAATGCAATCTTATCTTGTTGGATCAAACTTGTGCTTTATGACACAATGTTATTGAATTTCATCATAACGGAATCAAGACCATAGGTCAACATTGGCCTCCTTGTGGACATTAAAAAACTATTTTGTTTTATTCAAATTGTAGCATCTCATCATGATGTTAATTAAATCAAATCTTGAGTATGAACTTGTGACCCAATATTTGGGATTATGTCCAAAGTAGGTGAATGGGTAGTTAGTTCCTCATTGTAGAGCTACCAAATTATACATATGTTCAAATGCCATGACCTACTTCCAATGATATTTTGACCATATTGAACCCAATTGAAGCCATGTGTTTCCCACAAATGTTGACCCACCTCATAATTTCCTATTTTTCCATGCATGAAAGATAACTTTGCTTGTTAGTAAAGACTTTTTTCCCAAACGTGCTCACGAGCAAAGACTTGATTGCGAGCGACAAATGTTCCCTAGGAAGTAAATGGGTAACTCCACTAAGTCTGTCCTAGTCATAAAGCTAGGTCAATCAAGATGAAACCTAGATTTGATGAAAAAGTTAGGTCAAACCACCTTTCAAGGTATAATTTGAAGTTAGGATCCATCCATAATACGTGTTGATCACGGGAGGTTGTCCAAGCCTTATGACTCATGACTCACAAGTATGGATAGTAATTACTAATAACATCATGATCATGCAATGGCATCTAAAAGCAATAGTGATAAGTTTAAGGTAAGGAAAGGTGAGTTATAAAAACTACCACTTTTTTAAAAGGACTTCTTGTTTTGACTCTATTATTGCTAGTAGAAGAAAGAAGAAATAAGAGAAGAGATGAAGGCCTCTATAAATATATGAAACTACTAACAAGTTCTCTATGTCCTTAGGATTTAGCACACATTTTAACACTAAACTGATGCTAATACTTATACTACTCCTTGATACTAACTCTTGCTAGAGACACCCATTTAACCCTTCATTAATCATCCCATCACCATGGACCATCACCATGAGAAGAGAAGAAGGCCTCTATATATGTGCATACAACTGTACTAACAAGTGCTCTATGTCCTTAGGATTTAGCACACATTTGAACACTAAACTGATCCTAGTACTTAATACCAATCTGATCCTAATACTTACACTAGTGTTAGAGACTCTAATTCTGCTAGAGACCCATTAACCCTTCATTAATTTATCCCATGGACCATTCTTGTCATTATAGCAATTTGTTCGGCGACACCACCACCACCACCGAGGAACATAACTTGACAATGTCATCATCCTCGGGGCCGATGGCACGGGCCGAAGTCTCCGGCATGGCCACCATTAAGGCGCAAGGGAGACGGCGGTCACGCGCGTCCATCAAGCCGCCCATCCGAGTCCTCCCCGCCCACAAATCCAACTTCCGAGACATGGTCCAAAAGCTCACCGGCATCTCGAATGACATTGCGGTCCAAGTCCATCATAATTCTAACCCAAATCCAAGTAACCCATCTAACTCCATGAATCATCCTCATCATCATCACCCCTACCTTAAGAATCCTCATGCAGATCCAATGATCTACAGCCACTTGCTCCATCCTACTACCCATGCTCCTCACCATGAGCTCCTCAAGCGCCTCACAAATTTTTCTCCACCACACCTTCTTCAAGATATGCCCACCACTCTCGACACGAGCTCCGCGTACCTCCTCCATCGATCATCATCGCCAGTACGGGCTCCTCTATCAGACATTTGCGGCCCAACAAGCTCTACTTGGACGCCCATGGATGATGATTTCACATCAAACCCAACATTCAATAACATCTCTATTGGTGATGATGATATGCATCACCATCATGATGTGAAATTATCCCAATCATTATATCCCAATTACTACACTAATAGCATAAATGGTGCTAATTACTTGGGGTCCTTGCTTCATCATCATCATCATCATCCTGATGGAAACCTTGTATACACCAATGGTGGATCATCGAGCACGATATTACCACAATATGGTGTGGACGAGACGGACGATGCTTCATGTAATGTTACTACTCGTGTTGGGGGCACTACTAGTGACCCATGGGGAGCAGGAGGCGCAGACATTGTGCCTTACACCACAACCTTCTCCACACAACCCTCGGTCACGGATCCGAGAGTGGGCGGCTTGATCATGTCCCGGAGTGGGGTTGATCGTGACCACAAGATGATGTTGTGCCAAGCCGACACATTCATGGCGCGAGCTGCCGAGCTTGAGAGATTGCTAATGGGCAATGATGATAAGATGGGACAATGATTTGCCCCATTCCCATGGATCTAGTAGCACCATTAATGCTAGTGTGGTGAACACTACAGGCCCATTAATTACACACTCCAAGTTGGTTTACCAA
This sequence comes from Azolla caroliniana, assembly GCF_043228905.1. Classification (NCBI taxonomy): domain Eukaryota; kingdom Viridiplantae; phylum Streptophyta; class Polypodiopsida; order Salviniales; family Salviniaceae; genus Azolla; species Azolla caroliniana. The sequence goes on from NW_028230447.1 coordinate 1,333,142, forward strand.
TGTCTCTAGTGGTCACCTTAATGTCCATATGACTCAAATATTCACCCAAAATGGTGGCATTAGCCATAAGTCATTGATCATTTGGCCTTATCTTTCATGTTGTACTCCTTAATTCACTTGGTCATTCTTAACAAGTTATTCACAACCTTGTTTGTCATGGGACATGTACATATTATCTTCATGTATCTAACTAATATCTCATCTCAGCCCCGACTAAGTACCCTACCGCTCACATTGTTTCACTTTTCTAATTTTCGGTTCACACTCACTTCAAGTTCATTGTAAGTAACAATGGCATGGAGAGGATTAAATTGTTCCTTGCTTTGATAGGGTTTCCAAATTACCACGCCTTTGTGCCTACATGTGTAACCATTTAACAACTTTATGTCACCCGTAAGAATCATTTATAAGAATATCCGATTTGATGTGAATGTTCCATGTTATTTGAAATGGGTGTGGATCGATTTTGGTGGGCTAAGGCCATTGAAAGTTACATGTTAGGTCTTGATCTTGCAAAGTCGCCTCTAACAATCTCAAACTAAACTAAATCGACATGTCTAAAACCTTCCTCCCAAACTAATATGTATGTGAAAACAATAAGTGCTCACGTGGAATAAGATGAGATATGTTTGCAAAGGGAATGTTGAATACTCCATCATGTTCTTATAAGCATCTAATTGAATTTGTCTCGAAACTCTTTAAAACATGGGTTACGTATAACTTGATATGTTCAAGGAGATACAGACAACAATGATCTAACATTTTCTCAAAAACATTTGTTTACTAACATCAATTGTCGTAGAATTACTAAGCCATAATATGCACACGTAAGATGATGTTTAAATAGCCATTTTTCTGTAACTGGCACATTCATATATTTTCTTTGTTGCATGAATGTTGGTTGTCTTGGACATTCCATGTTTAGATTTTGCATTCTCAATTCCAATTTGGGTCCTCTTGACTTTCCATGCCATATTTCAAATGATATCTATATATATTTGTAGCCTTTGGATTAATTATGCATTTATATTTCATATGTCAGCAAGATACAAACCAACTTGCATTGCAAGTTAGTATACATATTTGATTATCATCATGCATGAAGCCCTCCTTTACATGAATCATACATACCAACTTACAATACCAAAACTTGAGCTAGTTATACACCTTTGGAACATACATGACTAATAAAAAACATGTAAAAGCCTCTTAACAAAGTTGTGGAAGAACTTACATTGCATTTGTTTAAACATAATCTTGAATTAAACTCCACTATCAAAATGTTTTAACTTTCATGAGCCGGGCCAAATGTTGACAATATTTAATTCTAGAATTTTCACAAATTTCTAGACAACCCAATGGTGAACAGTGCAAGATGAAGTCAATTTTGTGTTCATTGATGGTGGAACACCATGGTTTTGGACCCCATTATGAAAAAGATCAGCTTACTTTAATATTGTGTTAAAACTTAACACATTTCACAAATTTTCAACATATTAAAGTTATGGAAGTTGATTTCATATACATGGATCACTTTAACAACTTTGGATATGATGTTATTGACGTGACACTTATCTTGATATTCATTTCAATGTCTTGGAGCATTCAAATTTATTTCGATTTCAAAATTCTCATGGAAAGAGATGATCTTAAAGTTAACATTAGTTGTATTTATCATTAAATTGTTGTGTAATAATGCAAATTCATATTAACACTATAGTGGACTAGCTATGTTAGAAAGATGTTTATGCATCTTTGACGATTAGCATTAATGTAGCTTAAAACTATAGTTGACCTATTGTTGTGGCTTATGATTTGGTTGAGCATTCAAATGATTTTATAGTTGTAATGAGGTTTTGTTTCCAACCATCTTTTTCTATTCCATGTCACAAGAGACATTTATGGAATACATTAGCAACGAATCTATAGGAAACATGCCTCCTCCATAACTTTAAAATGACCTTTAATGGGCAATACATACATTATTCTATGCACTTCCATCTTTATGCATGTTCTTGTTGTCTCTCTTTTCTTCACTTTGTATAATGTTCTTGGTCACTATTGTGTCATAAAATGCTTTTGAAAAGGGATTCTCCTTCTAGCAATGTGTGTATTGTTGGGCCAATCTTAAACCATGTCCATGTAACATATTATGTTATATGGTTATCTTGATATACATAGTTATCTTGAGTATGTATATCAAAGATCATGAACTCGCCCATTTCATCAGAAAAACTAGGCAAGTATCCTACAATATATGATAGAAATGCCAATTATCTCCTTGCAAAATTGCATACTCTAAACAATAAAAAGGCTCACTAGAGTCTCGTATGTATGATTGTTGTAAATTACAACAATCATACATACGACAGTCTTGTGCATTGTCATACCTCCTTGGCCAAGACAAGTAAGTGGTATATGTCGCATGAAGTCTAGTCTTCATTCCCTTCTTCAATTCGATATCTTGTAACTTATTATGTTACATGATAATTGGACTTTGACTTTATATAGTTGACAACAATGTTCACTTACCAATGCGGCTTTTCTAGATTTGTTTATGATAGATTCGAATTATAGTTAAGATAGGAAATATATCACCTTCCTTGTTGAACTTAACTATAAAAGCATTATGGTACAAATATATATATATATATATATATATATCAAGATTAAAAATGTTGTCATAAACTACTTCTTGTAACATGCCTAACATTATAACGACAAAGATGCCAAACCATGGCGCTAAGAATACTTAAGGGGTATATCTAGTTTAACTATTGGAAGTTGGCCACAGAACATATGGAGCTTAGAATATTAAAGAGGTTTCCTAGGTCATAACTACCAAAATGTGGGTTGTGACCAAAGGCATATGAAGAACCTTTTTCTCAGCCAAAGTTGCAAAGATTTGAGAATGTCCAGTTTGGTTTTTCATATATTTTGTAAGTAAAAACACACATGTTAAGCCAATTTGCATGTAGTTTGGGTTGTGCGAAGGGAAAGCAGAAGCTAAAAGAGATGTATAAGTGGCCTACACAATAACTTTCAAACATGTGGACTACATCCAAGTCAACTAATGTTTGAAACTTATATTGCAGACTATAGTTATTATTATTATTGGCATTAAAAATGTGTGAGATACCCTTATCTAGTCTAAGTCTCTAAAGGTAAAGATGTGAGTTTTGCTTTTCTTGCTTTATTAGTCAAAGAATTAATAACCTCACTTGGAATCCTCTTTTACACTCTTTAGGTTTTGTTCTTTTTTTCTGTATCTTTCTTTTTTTGTTAAATAAAGGTTACATTTTATCCATATGCTTGTTCTCTACTGAAATTCTTTTTCTTTGTTCTTTTTCTACCCATTGACTGACTCTCTCATTCATCCGTGTTCCCGCGTTTCGTAAAGTTTCAATTTGTTTATTGAGCCAACAGTGACTTCCTCTAGGTTAATCGTAAGTGTTTGTGTTTTGGTTGCCCTAATAAAGACAATCTTTGTTTCATTCTTGTTCATCGTTGGTCATACGCATACACACCGTGACACCATAATATTTGGGATTTATAATCTTTCTTTTTCGAGTCATAATAGGTGGAACATCTGAGTTTCCTTTCAAGCTTCAATTAATACAACAATTATGAGAAATGAGAAAATATCAATGAGTCCATTGCGTTCAATTCAAATATTGTAAATTCCTTGTTGGATTTGTTCCTTTTACAAAAAAACATTCTAAATGAAAAGTCCAACAATTTGACTAGTATTTAGGGAATGAGGGATCCTTTTTTCTTGAATATTGTGATGACTCACTCAAACAAGTCTCCAAATTACCTACTATATTTCCCTTTTTTCTACATGACATGTCACAATCGAAGATTGCTTTCATGCTAGCTTGCTCAACGCACCCACTCTCTACCTTATTCCCTTCATTACAAATTGTACCCTAATTTTTGTAAACATGTATGTAGTGGGCTCAAGTCACCTTCAAATATTTCATTGTCAACTTTGAAGTTGTACTTCTAGAAGCTTGACCAATTCTAACTTATATAATGCAAAATTCCATCATTCTTTTGCCTAGTTAATTTCATAATTCCATGCTATTTTTCCTTCATGACATTTATGAGTAATGTTATGCTTATATAATAGATTCCCTTTGTCCTCCACTCCATGTTTGCATTTGCTCCTTGCTTTGCCCTCCACTTGGAGTTTGCATTTGAAAGTACATTTTTCAAACTACAATTTGAAAGAATCATTCTGACCTTTACTTAAATAGTTGAAATATAAAATTTCCTTCAAAACACCAAGCAAATATGGAGGGGGGAGAGAGAGAAAACAGAAAGAAAGTTAAAATTGCAAAGCAAGTTGGAAGATGGTATTCTTTTCTTAAAGATAACACCACTTTACTCTTTTACCACAATCTTAAACTACAAGGGATCTTTTTATACTCCTATTGATATGAGGAGTATAGTAGGAATTCTCCATTAAATAAGTGTTATAAGTCACCAGTGCTAGTTTTTGGAATCCTTGTCTCTAAACATGTGAATATACATGGTTCAACTCATCATCAATGAGCAGACAAAGCTTTTATTTGTTCATGACTCTACTTTAGTGTCAAGTGTCTATTATTACTAATTAATAAACCAAATTAAAGTAAAAGAAAGTGAATAGATTGAATAGAAGAACCTGTTCCTCCCAACCACTTACAAGCTATGATCAAGACACAGTCAACCTACAACTAATGTCCCACATCGATGGATATTAGGATGACTAGTATCTTGGAACAGGTAACATGCTTATCGTGACATAAGACTAGCCTGCACTATTGGTGTCTCAAGACTTCATTCTTTCGATGTAATTTTATGAGGGTAACATTAGTGAATATGCCCTTCACTTATGTTCTGTAAATATTAGTGACTACCCTCACCTTCATTATGTGTGCATAACATTAAGGGATCCGACTTTGATCACATTGGAATTTTCTTTCACTACGATGTTGTATAGTTACGTTAAAGGTTCACAAATGTCGCTCGATAATATTTGAATTTCTTTTTATATCGTGAAACAATTGCTCCATGACAACGTTCTCAACTTTGATCCATCCCTATACAACGTTCTCTAACAACCACATTTTGCACTCCTAGATTGCAACATTGATCAGCAAATGTCGTGATCATAAAGACTCAACTATAACTCTACAAACACCGTGTGAAAATGTTTCAACATTAGTAACCCCCTTGATAATATTTGGCTTTTGAAAACAATAATAAAATTTCCACCTCTCATTGATATATATTACTTCAAAATGAATGTTATCTTTGAAGGACATAAATCTATTCAAAGAACACTAGATTGTGAACTAAAGATGAAGATATACATAAAGGTTACAATTGCCAATGTTATATCAATTTGATTATCATATTATATTGACTCTCAAAAGGCAAAGTTGATATCAACAACTTCATGATTGTGTGAAAACATTTCAATCCTTGGGCAACCCTTTTTCGAGCATTGGCTTGAGAAGCCAACTTGATATTAACAAGTTCATCATGGTTTAAAACAATTTTTTGATTATTCAATCTCTTTGCAATAATTTTAGTAGTAGTGCTTTGAGAAGACCATTATTGGATGAAAATGTGGAAAGTGAATTTGTAAAGGCATAGTTCTAAGGGATTTTTTTATTTTCAAATTAAAATGATGAAAATATGTTATACAATGAATGCAATATGAGCCACTTTCTTGATAGATGAATCACAAATGGAACCCCATATCCTCAAATCGCAAAGAACAAGCCGATCATGTCACTATATTTCACACTTCCAATATTGTTGACCACCTTTGGATCATTAGAAATTTGTTAACTTTTTCAAGTCTTGGAGATTGTGTGGTTACTACAATAAAACCAATATTTCCTTGATGCCAACCCAACTGGTGTATTTTGATGACTTTTTACCCAAGGAATGTGGGGACTGTACTAAAGGTTATTTATTAGTCCATGTATCAACAATTCTTATGTAGCATGTAGATGTAATGCTTTCATTATGTGTTTTGACACACAATCTCAAACTCTTGTTGTTAATTGCATTATTATCAAACTAATTAATCACTCATTTTCCTTCCTTTGCACCCATTTCCAACTTAATGGTGTGTCTTTACAAAAGTTCATAATTTTATCACCTCTACATCTCTTTAATTAGTTTCAGTGATATCCATTCAAACATTCCTCAAATCTCTTTGATCTTGTCATTCAAGTGCTCAATAAAGTTTTATTAAGATTATAATTCTTCTTCTTCTTAATTCTGTAACTAACAATACTACTTAAACACTTTATATTGAACCGACAAGATCGAAACTCCATGGCATAACCTTATCTACTCACAAACCTTCCATGTACAATCCATTATTTCTTAGTCATTTGAAAAGACCATATGTTCCTTTTTATGATGCACATTGTGGATTTGAAAGAAAGTTTTATTAAGGTTGTAATGCTTGTTCTTCTTAATTCTGTAACTAACAATACTAGTTAAACATATTACATTTTTTTTTTTTCCAAAATGAAGCTACTTTCCCATTAGTTAGGAAGGATTATTACAAAAAGACTGTACATGGGGCTTATATACAAATCGGGAAATCTCCCTCCGAACAAGTACAAGAAAATGAGATTAGTTACTTAGCATAACGGGTTGACTACTCAATATAAGCAGATACCTATAGCTAAAAATGGTGCCCGTCAATTTTGGCTAGTACGAGACACCTCCTAGGGCCTACACCGCAGGGAGGGCGGCAAGTGACTTGGAAACAGCCAGCGTGGGGGCTGGTAGTTCCACCTAGGACCACTTACTCCTTGTGTCACCATAGGCGTGTTTCGCCATTTCTGCCAAAAGCGCAAACGGGCAGTGACCACATCGTTGGAATGGCTGCAAACCTCGTCCAACTGCCCTTGTAGGCAGCTGATAAGAGCAAACCATATGTCCATGATCACTTCCTCCGGGGGTCGCACCAGATCCTGAAAAACCTTCAGGCAACGCACTTTCCATATATACCACATGGTGAAGCCTGCGATCAACAACCAAATTTCCGAGAACCTAGGGGATGCGGACTGCAAGCCTCTTCCATAACGAATCTTGGCGATTTTGCCTCCACTGCATACATAGCACCAACTATCCGCATTGAAGGCGTCTGTCCACCTATCGTCGGAGTGATCAATCCATGCCGCAGTACTCCACGATGCGGTTCCTTCCACTTCACAAGCCACAAGGAGGCGAGTCACTCTATCCCATACCTTTTGAGCTTGAGAGCAATCCCATAGACAGTGCCTCAGAGTTTCAATAGGTGAAGGGCAGAGTGGGCAGCCTAAGGGGCCGCCATGTTTACCTAACCATTCGCCAATGGGAACCACATTATGATTGATCTGCCACCAAAAAAACTTGATCTTTTCAGGCATGTGGAGACGCCAGAGACCTTTCCAAAAAGTAATGAGCACCTCATCAGGGATGCCCAATGTACACCAACCATTGCGTAAGGGGCCATCTAGCTGCAATTGTAAAGTCCGACCCAATTTAGTGTTGTACTCGAAGAAATGGCGAAGTCTGCCATCCTGTTTCCACCTGAAATCCCCTGGGTCCCATTCTAGTTCGATGAGGGGACAACCACCATATACCCATAACTTCCAATGGGGTTCCACCTTAGCAACATCTGGGTCTGTTTTCCAGATGTTACCAACTTGCGCCACCACGCGGATTGGGTGCCAAGAGCCCTTACTCTGCCTCTCCCCAAAAATTGTATCTCGTCCCGATCCACTCACACCCTTCAGCAACTTAACCACACCAGTCTCATCAAAGAGACCGAACCATATATCTTCGCTCACCTCCCCCATCGAGACCCTATCAAGTGCCTCAACTATCAACCTCCGCATTTTCATGGCTCCCTTGAGGGGAGGGAAAGGGACCTCCTGGTCCCCTCCTGAAGCCACTGTGCGTCTCCAATCATCTATAGAGAGGAGCCCTGTTTGCGCCAACTTTCCCCAGGCTAGGCCCTTAAGCTGCCCTAACATCATGTCACCACTTGAACGCACTTGAGGGTTCCAAAATAATGGCTGTCTAGCCCACTCGACTAGTGTCTCTGGCGTGTGCTTGACCAAATGACGTCTTACGTGACACCATGCCCGCAAGATGGAGTTCGTGACCCGCTCCTCCGGTTGACAAGCCAACTTGGGAGGGACTCCACTCGTGCAACACCAATTCAAGGAATCCGGCCAAGGCCTACCATACTTGGGCGTCCCTGCTTGCAGCTTATTGCGAAGTAGTACCTTCCAACACCCCTTACCTGGCAAGAGGCATCGAACCACCATTTTGGCTAGCAATGCTCGGCTCTGCATTAAGGGGTCTATGAGGCCAAGCCCCCTTTTGGCCCGCGGTTGTGTTAACCAATGCCATGACACTCTGGCGGCAGCAAACGGGTTTTCCTTACCTGACCATATAAACCCCCTGATGGCAGCCTTAATTGCGCGCAAACTTGAGGGGTCCATAATCCAGCAGGAGACTGAGTGCCACATGGTGGCGAGCAACACTTGGTTCGCAATAAGAACCCTACCAGCGAAGGAAAGTTTAGATCTGCTCCATTGGATCAACTTCTTGCTTATTTTGGTTTGCACATGTGACAATTGCACTCCCTTGGGGATTGCCCTCCCCATCGTAAATCCTAGGTATTTGAATGTCGTCCCATCAGGGATCCAAGCAAAATCAGCGTGGGGTTGCCACCCTTGCTTCTCTTGTTTGCTGAACCAGAGGCCTTGGGTTTTATCCCAATTGATCTTGGCTCCAGTAGCCTGACAAAGGTCCTCAACAAGTTGTTCAGCCCGCTGCAGATTCGCGTCATTGCCCTGCAAGAAAAGGACCGTATCGTCGGCATATTCAGATAGCAGCAGATCTTCAGACGCATTGGGGATGGACAATCCCCTCAATCTGTTGCTTGGTGCTTGTAAATAAGCAGAGAAAGCCTCAGTGACAAATAGGTAGAGATATGGAGCTAGGGGACAACCTTGCCTCACTGAGCGATGTAGTTGGAAGGCAGGGCCCCTAGCACCAGCTACCAACACACTACTAGAAGCATTCCGATAGAGTGCAGAAGTGCAATTCCTCCATTGTTGGGGTAGGCCCATAGCGCTCATCACTCTTTCCAAAAACGGCCATAATACCCTGTCATAGGCCTTCTCAAAGTCTAACAGTAGAATAGCCGAGCTCGATACGGTACGATCTGCTAATGCCATAACTTCCCAGAGAAGAAATACATTATCAAAGATACACCTACCCTTGATAAACCCAGTTTGATTCTCGTGAATGATGTCTGGTAAGAAGCTTGCTATCCGCCTAGCTAAGACTTTTGCAAGTATCTTGTATATCGTGTTAAGGATCGTGATTGGACGCCATTGGCGCAGCTCTAGGCTTCGCCCTGCCGCTTTAGGGATGAGATAGATCATCCCCTCAGCCATGCAAGATGGCACCGTTCCCGAGGCCCAAATCTCCTGAACCCCGGCTTCCAATGACGGGATAACAGTGTCCCAATGAATCTCAAAAAAATCTCGTGAGAGACCATCGGGGCCGGGGCATGCTCCTCTCCGCAATTCCCTAAGTGCTTCCGAGAGTTCTAATCGAGAAATGGGGTTGTCGAGCACAACTTCCATCTCGTGGGTTACCTTGGGGTGAATGCAAGCCAACACCCTCTCAGCCAGCTCCATGTTTTGTTGCATATGCACAGGTGCGAGCAGGTCACAATAGTATTCTGTCGCCATATGCAGAATCTCATCCTTGTCCTCCGTTATTGAACCATCTGGTTTGCGAAGCCCTTGTATATGTCCACCTCCACCCTTGGGTGCTCTGTAGTGAAAGAAATGGCGGTTGACCTTGTCATCTTTTCTAGCCCACCATGCTGCGGTCCTTCGAAACAGCATGCGGTTCTTCTCCAACATCCTTTCCCGCAGCTTTATCTTTGCTTCCTCCAACTTGGCTGTAGACCAATTGCAACTAGGGTCTGCTTGCAGCAGCCGTTGCGCGGCCGCAACAGATTTCCGTAATTTTGTTTCAATGGCTCTAGCCTGCTGAAGGGCCAGCTTGGTTTCTTGCTGTAAAAAGGAGGAGGAGAGGGTCAATTTTTTCTGCAGATCCTCACTAGCCGATTCACTTACAATGGTCTCCCGCCATATACTTTGCAGCCCTGCCTTCACCTTTGCACTCTTCATGATCTTGGTGGGGATTTTCACATTGAGACTCCCCTTGCTGCCACGGGGTGGGTTAAGGTCTAATCTCATCGGCTGGTGATCAGAGAAGGTGAGACTTGCCAAGATGGCAAAGGAGCCCCCCAACTCTTCGAGGGACGAGCTGATGTATATGTGGTCTAGCCGTGCAAGACTACCACCCCTAGCATTCGCGGCAGCTCGGGAGAAGTGAAGCGAATGTGAGCATCTTCTAACGGAGGAGCCCCATGTATCCTTCACCCCAATTTTGCCGATTAGGAAAGCCCACGAGTCCAACTCCGCACCATGAAGCGGTCTTTGGGTCCCCCCTTTCCTATCCCCCAGGTGCTCCGTCATGTTGAAATCACCAGCCATTATCCACGCCTCTGCCTCAGGCAATGTTGTCGCTAACATCCGCCAAAAGATTGCTCTCTCGGGGGAAGAGTTAGGGGCATAAATGTTTAACACCCCAATTTGAAGGCTGTTCCATTTCAGAAGCACATATAAGGCTCTTCCTGCCACCAGCGTGCCATGTGATGTTACTTCGTAACGGGCCTTATCGCTGATCAAGATGCAGACCCCTCCTCTTCGGTGGAGGTCACCCTGTGCAGCCGACCACCATGTGGTCCACCCACCCGACAAGGGGTTTACTAGGCTCTGAGCTCTCTCTTGAGAGAGGTGTTGGGATTACGGTCCCTCCGGATGGGATGTCTGGAGATGAATGACGGCAAGCCCGGTTGCGGTTACGGAACCGGATGATGAAGAGTACCTGGCATGAAGCCGGATGAAGAGTACCCGGATGCGGATCCGGATGATGAAGAGTACCCGGCATGAAGCCGGATGAAGAGTACCCGGATGCGGATCCGGATGATGAAGACCCCGGCTACGGAGCCGGATGACGAATGTACCCGGAGAGAGATCTGGATGCAGGGACATATTTGTGAATATGTTTGCTAAGAGCCCTTGAGGCTATATTTGTAAATATCCCGAAAGTCACATATGTATAAATATGACTTAGGGCAAACAGTTTTATGTTGCTGCTCATTTTCTGTTTTCACTGAGTGGGAGCGAAGTGAGAGCAGCCGAGAGAGAGAGAGAGAGAGAGAGAGAGAAACGAGGAGGTCGTTGCCTCTGTGTATTACCGCCGCCTGTGGCGAGGACAGCGAGCTCAAGGTCGTCGCCTTGCAGCTCGCCATTGTATACTTCTCTGTATAGTGTTGGTTTGGAGTCTTGTACTCCCGTGGTTTTTCCCGTTTAGGGTTTTCCACGTTAATCCCTGTGTTATCGTGTCTTTCTCTGTGTTTCCTATTTTCTACTGCATTTGATTCGAGATTTCTCGGTTGTGGCCGAAACGGTGAAGGTGAATCGAAGCGTGGATTCACAACAAAGTGGTATCAGAGCGACGGCAGTGCAGAAAATGGAAGGCGGCAGCAGCGGGCAGCCGGGGATGATGGTGCTGAATGCGCAGAACTACGCCGACTGGAAGATCAAGATGGAGGATCTTCTGATTGTTCGGGACCTGTACGAACCGATTGACAGGTCGGAAATACCGAAGGGGGTACTTGAGACGGAATGGAGGCTCCTGAACCGGAAAGCCGTAGCGACGATCCGGCAATATGTCGATGTAAGTGTCCTGCAACATGTGGCGAACGATACGAACGCCTATGAGATGTGGAAGAAGCTGTCGGGCCTCTACGAGAGGAAGAATGCGTTGAACCGGACCTCCCTGATGAGGAAGATAGTGAACCTCAAGTACCGGGACGGCGAGAGCATGGTGGAACACGTAAGCACGTTCATGGGATTCGTGAACCAGCTTGCGGCAATCAAGTTCCCGCTGGAGGATGCAATGCAAGCCATCATTCTGATGTGTACATTGCCGGAAAGCTGGGAGAACTTGGTGGTGACTCTCAGCACCTCCTGCACCGAAGATAACTTGTCTCTACAAACGGTAAAGACAAGTATTTTGAACGAAGAAGCGCGTCGGAGAGATAAAGAACCGGCCTCCGACCCGAAGGCGCTGCTTACCGAATCGGAACGGGGAAGACAATGGAACCGGAGTCCGCAAAGACGGGAGAAGTCGGGGACCCGGTCGCAGTCAAGAGGAAGGCCCACATGCTTCCACTGTGGGAAGCCGGGGCACTTCCGGAAGAATTGTCGGCATTACCGAAAAGACAACGGAGCCGACGACACCGATTCGAAGAAGTCACCGGAGAGAAACGGTGCATACCGGGGAGCCACGGACCGGAGAGGTCCGGATCGGCGAGGGCAGGACCGGAAAGGAACGACGGCACTCGCGGCAAGTGAAGAAGAAATAATGCTCATTACCGAAGAGAGGGAGCTGAACCTTGCCGGTGAAGAGATGACCTGGGTGGTCGATTCCGGAGCGTCGTTCCACCTGACCCCGGAGAAGAAATACTTCTCATCCTACATAGCCGGTGAGCACGGCTGTGTCCGGATGGGAAATGAAGGTACGTGCCGGATTGCCGGCATAGGAGACGTGTGGCTGATGACATCAACCGGATGCAAGATGCTGCTGAAGGATGTTCGACACGTTCCGGAGGTTCGATTGAACCTGATTTCGGCCGGGAGGCTAGACGATGAAGGCTACACGGGTAGCATCCGGAACGGTGTCATGAAGTTCAGCAAGGGGAGCCTGATAGTGGCTCGGGCCCGGAAGGTCAACACACTGTACCTGATGAATTCCCGGCTATGTCCGGAGGAGTTGAATGTGGCAGCCGACACTGCCGGTGAGCTGTGGCACAAGAGACTGTGCCACATGAGTGAGAAGGGGATGAAGAGGCTTGCAGAAGACAACCTTATTCCAGTGAAGCATGTGCACCTGGAGAAGTGCACCGATTGCCTGGCCGGTAAGCAGAACCGAGCCTCCTTCCACTCAAGGCCACCGACGAGACGTAGTGCACCATTGGAGCTGGTGCACACTGATGTGTGTCAGGTAGAAACGAAGTCACATGGCGGAGCCCAGTACTTCGTGACATTCATAGATGACCATAGCCGGAAGCTGTGGACGGCACCGTTGAAGACAAAGGACCAAGTATTGTCCGTCTTCAAAGAACTCCACGCGAGAGTGGAAAGAGAATCCGGCAAGAAGCTGAAAGCGATACGAGCGGATAACGGAGGAGAATACCGAGGGCAATTTGAGGAGTATTGCCGCTCGATGGGAATCCGGCTCGAGTTTACCGTGCCGAAGACGCCGGAACTGAACGGGCTGGCCGAGAGGATGAACCGGACCATAATGGAGAGGGTCCGGAGTATGCTGGCGCATGCAAAATTACCCAAGGGGTTCTGGGCTGAGGCAATGTCGACGGCGACATATGTGATAAACAGATCACCCTCAGTACCTTTGGACGGAGACACGCCGCAGAAAGTGTGGACCGGTGAGGAAGCGTCCTACCGGCACCTGAAGGTGTTCGGGTGTCTCGCATACGTGCATGTGGCAAAGGACCGGAGAGGAAAGCTAGATCCAAAGACCCGGCCATGCATATTCCTCGGTTACGGCGACAATGAGTTCGGCTACCGAGTATGGGACCCGGTCGACAAGAAGATATTCAGGAGTCGAGACATCATCTTCATGGAGGACTAGACACTCGCCGACTGGGAGTCGGAGAAGAAGATGAAGAGCTCCAAGTCGACCGGTGAGAATCAACTCTACAAGGAGCAGTCCCGACCGGCAATAGACCAGTTAGCACTTGAGGATCCGGCCGAAGAAGGTGAAGAAACAGAACCGGCCGAAGAAGATGAAAATGATACCGGAACCGGCCCCGATCCCGAAATGGATTCGGATGAAGAAGAATCGGAAGAACCGGTTACCGAAGCTCCGGAACGGAGATATCCTCTAAGAGAGAGAAGGGCCCCCCGGAGATTTCCGGAACCAGAGCACGTGCTGCTAACAGACGAGGGGGAGCCGGAGAGCTTTGAAGAAGCGAAGCTTGATACACATAGCCGCAGGTGGTTAAGTGCCATGCAGGAGGAGATGGATTCCCTGCATGAGAACCACACATATGAACTTGTGGAGTTGCCGAAAGGAAAACGGGCACTCCGTAACAAGTGGGTGTTCAAGCTGAAACCGGGAGATGACGGAAACCCCCCGAGATACAAAGCCAGGATCGTGGTGAAGGGGTTTCAGCAGAAGAAGGGCGTCGACTTCGACGAGATATTTGCCCCGGTAGTGAAGATGACCTCCATCCGTACGGTGCTGAGCATAGCGGCAAGCATGGACCTCGAGGTAGAACAGATGGACGTGAAGACGGCATTTCTTCACGGTGACCTCGAAGAAGAGATCTACATGCAGCAACCGGAAGGATTCGAGAAGAAAGGGAAGGAGCACCTGGTATGCCGGTTGAAGAAGAGCCTCTACGGTCTGAAGCAGGCTCCCCGGCAATGGTACCGGAAGTTCGACTCCTTCATGACAGACGAAGGGTACCACAAAACGCAGTCCGATCACTGCGTGTTTGTGAAGAAGTTCGAAGGAGGAGACTTTCTAATACTCCTCCTGTACGTGGACGACATGTTGATCGTCGGACGGGACCAGGTCAAGATACGGATGCTGAAGAAGGCTCTTCACCGAACCTTCTCAATGAAGGACCTGGGTCCGGCGAGGCAAATACTAGGGATGCACATCATCCGGGACCGGAAGAAGAAGCAGTTGTGGCTGTCACAGGAGAAGTACGTGACAAAGGTGCTTCAACGGTTCAACATGTCGGAAGCAAGACCGGTCGGATCGACCCTCCCGGCAAACTGCAAGTTGTCCAGCAAGCAAAGCCCCAAGACAAAGGCTGAGAAAGAGGACATGATGAAAGTACCATATGCCTCTGCCGTCGGAAGCTTGATGTACGCAATGGTGTGTACGAGACCGGACATAGGATATGCAGTCGGAGTGGTGAGCCGGTACATGAGCAATCCCGGCAAAGAGCATTGGAACGCGGTCAAGTGGATACTCCGATACCTGAAGGGCACGGCAAACGTGTGCCTCCGATTCGGCTCCGGTAAGCCCCAACTCGACGGCTTCACCGATTCGGATATGTCGGCTGATGCAGATACCAGCCGGTCCACATCAGGGTATGTGATGACCTATGCAGGGGGAGCCGTTTCGTGGCAGTCGAGGCTGCAGAAGACGGTTGCGTTGTCAACCACGGAGGCGGAGTACATGGCAGCTGTTGAAGCCGGCAAGGAAATAATATGGATGAAGGACTTCATTAGAGAGCTCGGTATCCAACAGGAGGAGTACCGACTCTACTGCGACAGTCAGAGTGCCATCCACCTTGCGAAGAACGCGGCCTACCATTCCCGGACGAAACACATCCAGCGTAGATACCACTGGATCCGGGAGAGGATAGAAGACGAGGAGTTCGTGCTGACGAAGATCCACACTGACGAGAACGGGTCGGATATGCTGACCAAGGTGCTCACACCCGACAAGCTGGAAGCATGCCGGAAGAGGATCGGATTGGAGAGACATCCCATGCCGAAGTGAAGGGGGAGTTTGTTGGGATTACGGTCCCTCCGGATGGGATGTCTGGAGATGAATGACGGCAAGCCCGGTTGCGGTTACGGAACCGGATGATGAAGAGTACCCGGCATGAAGCCGGATGAAGAGTACCCGGATGCGGATCCGGATGATGAAGAGTACCCGGCATGAAGCCGGATGAAGAGTACCCGGATGCGGATCCGGATGATGAAGACCCCGGCTACGGAGCCGGATGACGAATGTACCCGGAGAGAGATCTGGATGCAGGGACATATTTGTGAATATGTTTGCTAAGAGCCCTTGAGGCTATATTTGTAAATATCCCGAAAGTCACATATGTATAAATATGACTTAGGGCAAACAGTTTTATGTTGCTGCTCATTTTCTGTTTTCACTGAGTGGGAGCGAAGTGAGAGCAGCCGAGAGAGAGAGAGAGAGAGAGAGAAACGAGGAGGTCGTTGCCTCTGTGTATTACCGCCGCCTGTGGCGAGGACAGCGAGCTCAAGGTCGTCGCCTTGCAGCTCGCCATTGTATACTTCTCTGTATAGTGTTGGTTTGGAGTCTTGTACTCCCGTGGTTTTTCCCGTTTAGGGTTTTCCACGTTAATCCCTGTGTTATCGTGTCTTTCTCTGTGTTTCCTATTTTCTACTGCATTTGATTCGAGATTTCTCGGTTGTGGCCGAAACGGTGAAGGTGAATCGAAGCGTGGATTCACAACAAGAGGTGGTGTTCTTGCAAAAGCAATATGTTGATGTTGCCCCCAATATTAAGGGGATTCAACTCCTCCCGAAGTCTTTTGCACTCGTGATGTTGTCGGCCTCCACCAAGGCCCTGCACATTCCATGTTAGGATTCTCATCAAAAGGCGGATTTGGTGCCCATGTCGGGGCCGACTCCCATGTGAAGGGGCCACGAATGACGTCTTACGTGACCAAACTAAGCGTCAATCAGGGTTTAAGAGGAAAAGGAGTTATGGCGGGTTTAGGGTTACAGCGAGGGCCCCGAACGAAGCTTATTCCTATTACTTCAAGTGAGACAATGTCACAGGAAGCGATGGAGTGGTTTACGACTATAGAGAGCGCCCCGAATGCAACACATCAATGCCGAGTTTCCCTACTCCTCTTGTGTCAGGTATGTCTCTTCGATTAGGGTGTAAGGTTAATCGTATGGCATTAGAGGGCAAGGGATCCAAAGGGCAGAGGGCTACAAAAGAACATGTTGGAGAAGTGGCCATCAGAGGGCAATAAAGTGTCAATGGTAGCAAATAAAGTATCGGTGGCAAGGGTGTTGGCCGTGCAGTTGGTGGAGTCGAGGTATGCATTACAAGGGATGAATAAGGATTGGGAAAAGCAACATGTTGGGAATTTGGGACACAAGAAAGCAAGCGATGCATGGAAAGATGTAGGGAAACATATTAATGGAGGAGTTAGTAGAATATGTAAGGAATTGGTGAATTAGATAGATAAGAGGGGATGGATGAAAGAGGAGATTAGGGCTCTCGTCAACAGTATGGCAGCAACCGTCTTCACAGTTGATGGCAGAGAGGATTCGTGAGTGTGGGGAGAGTCAGAGGTTTGGAAAGTAGATGTCGGGAAGCAAGAAGCTGAGGGAGGTCATTCCAACCTTGCATTATGGCATATGGACGGTGAGGGAGTAGAAGAGAGGCAGTGGGGACCGCAAGGAGGGTCACTTCAAGGGCTGACTGTTGTGGAGATGGAGGCCACGGAGTACACGTTGCAAGTGGAAAATCTTCTGCAAGAATGTGGTCAGGTACATAATGCAGGCCTGAGAGGAGACCATGATAAGGAATTGAAAATGATGGAGAGTTCTGAGATACTAGATGTTTTTCAGTCCAAAGAAGAAAGTACAATCCTAAATGCAGAGATTAGAAGATTAAAGAAGTGTTCATTCATTTGTAAGCTACTTGGTGGTAGGCCCAGTAGAGGTATGGTCCATGACATGTTACATGTAGCTCTAATGGATAAGGTCCCACAGATAAAGAATGTGGATAATATGGGACGAAACTTCTTTCACATTGAAGTGGTTGAGGGGAGTGATGTATCACAAACTATTGATATGAAATGTGTAGAGCTCAAATATGGAAGAGCTCTTTTTTTGGAGTGGCATGCTAATTTCAATGTTATGGATGAGGTTAAGAAAATTGGTAACCCCATGGTAATTTCTATGGTATTTCCTAATCTTCCACGACAATTATATCCTTTGATGCAAAAGATTAGGGAGAAGATTGGCACTGCCTGTTCCTGCAAAGGCAACCATGGTAGACAAAATTTGAGACTCCCCTAAGATTAGGATGCTTGTGCAAAGTTTCTATTGTAAAAAAAAGGGCCACATTGCTAAGGAATACCCTAGGAAGATCAATAGTAATGTAAGGGGGGAGAAGGTTAAGGGACCGTTAACTAATCTAGAGACGATAAGGGTGACAAGATCGAGTACCCTCAATGGGGTTGAGAAGGCGAAGACTAATGCAAACGGCTGGACTCTTGTTTTGGGACGCAAAAATGGCTCGCAACGAGAAGTAAACATGGATACGTCTGATGTAGATTTGAGAAATCGTTTTGAAGTGTTCCAAGAAGAGGAGGACCTAGCATAGGATCCAAGGACAACTATTGTTGAAGAGGTGGTAGCATGCATAACTGAGGTCTTGCCAAAAAGTGCGATGGTTAGACAGGAAACTGCCATGAGCTCCCCCTCCTCCATTGGCAAAAGTGGAAGTATTGGATTGAGAGCAGTGAAAGACTGGTTAGGCAATGGGAGGTATGTCTCTTCGATTAGGGTGTAACGTTAATAGTAGGGTATTAGAGAGCAAGGGAGACAGAGGGTAGAGGGCTACAAAAGAACATGTTGGAGAAGCAGCCATCAGAGGGCAATAAAGTGTCAATGGTAGCAAATAAAGTATTGGTGGCAAAGGTGTTAGCCGTGCGGTGGGTGGAGTCGAGGTATTCATTACAAGGAATGAATAAGGATCGAGAGAAGCAGTAGGTTGGGAATTTGGGAGACAGGAAAGCAAGCGATGCATGGAAAGACCTAGGGAAACATATTAATGGAGGATTTAGTAGGATATGTAATGAATTGGTGAATAAGACAGATAAGAGGGGATGGATGGAAGAGGAGATTAGGGCTCCCATTAGCCAAAAGTGGCTAACTGCCATGCAAGAAGAGATGGATTCCTTGCATGAGAACCACACATGCGAATTGACTGAGATGTCAAAAGGGAAGAGCGCACTACGGAATAACTGGGTGTACAAGTTGAAACCGGGAGATGGCGAAATCCACCAACGTATAAAGCCCGAATCTTGGTGAAAGGCTTCCAGCAAAAGAAGCAAAAGAAGGGTGTGAATTTCGACGAGATATTTTCCTTGGTAGTGAAGATGACATCCATCCAAATGGTGTTGAGCATAGCAGCCAACATGGATCTCGAAGTCAAACAAATGGATGTCAAGGCAGCGTTCTTGCATGGCAATCTCAAAGAGGAGATATACATGCAAGAGGAGATTTTCTCATCCTCCTGTTGTATGTTGATGACATGTTGATTGTCGGACAAGACCTGAGGAAAATCAGAAGCTTGAAGAAGGCCTTGAGTAGGTCGTTCTCGATGAAAAATATGCACATTGTTATGGATCGAACAAAGAAATTGTTATGGTTGTCACAGGAGAAGTATGTGACCAAAGTGCTCCAGAGATTCGGCATGGAAAGCGCGAAACCGGTCGGCTCGACACTACCAATAAATTGTAAGTTGTCCAGAAGCCAAAGTCCGAAATTGAAAACCGAGAAGGCCGAGATGTCAAAAGTCCCTGATGCGTTGGCAGTTGGAAGCTTGATGTACACAATGATTTGTACCAGGCCAGACATCATATACGTTGTCGGAGTTGTCAATCAATATATGAGCAATCCCGGAAGAGAGCATTGGGTTGTTGTGAAGTGGATACTGCAGTACCTAAGAGGCACCTCGAGCGTGTGCCTCCGATTCGGCTCAGGCAACCCCACATTGGAGGTTATCTTGATTCGAACATGTCGGCTGATGTGGACACCAGCTGATCCATATCCGGATATGTAGAGACATATGCAAGGGAAGTTTTCTTGTGGCAGTCGAGGCTACATAGTTGGGAATTCGACAAGAGGAATTCCGACTCCACTGCGATAACCAGAGTGCCATCCACCTTGAGAAGAATGCCGCCTACCACTTGAGGACCAAGCACATCCAAAGAAGATATCATTGGCTCTGAGAGCGAGTAGAATAGAAGGAGTTTGCTCTAGTAAAGGTGCATACAATGAAGAACGGGTTGGACATGCTAACGAAGGTGCTGTCCTCCAGATGGGAAGAAGAGAACGAACCGAATCAAAGACACATGGGTAATCCGGCCGAGGTCGGGCAAAATCGAAATCGAAAATTGATTTAATGGCTGATTCAGGAGACTATATTTGTAAATAGTCTAAATGTGCCCCTTGTGGGCTATACCTGTAAATAGCTAGAAAGTTGTATTAGTATAAATACAACTAGGGCAAAGTATATCAGAGAATTAGTGGTTATATAGTTAGAGAAGGTAGTTGCCTTCATAACTGTGAGTGAGTGAGAGAGTGAGTGAGAGTAGTAACTCCCCAGTCGTTGTTGCGGTAATCCGCGAGTATGTGTCAAAAGGGGCCACGGGGTCTCGGACAAGGAAGAGATGGATGCCGGGAGACCGACCCTCTCCGGTCCCGGCTGCACCAGCTAGGGCGCAAACCGAAACGATTCCGGACGCGTATCGAAGGCTATCAAACACGAGAGAGGGAGGGAGAGAGAATACGTGCAACACCGACTCGACACACACTACTAATGTACAAAAAAGGAAAGAAGAAACTCTAAAGACGCAGACACAGACACAGATGCACAAAACTTCATTATATATGTACAAGAGTAAGATACAACTCCGGCTTCGAGCCGGACCAAGGTAGGTTAGGTTACAACAACAGTCTACTGCCAAGCTGCCAATAGGGGAGCTCTCGAGCTCGTCGCGCCGAGTGGGGTCTTGCACAGGAGACAAGGCAGAAGCCTAAACCCCTTTAGACATACGAGCTCCTACCGGACTAAACCCTAAACAGACACGAAGACTCAACCCACACGACGAAGAAGAAGAAGAAGACCTCAAAGAACCCTAACAGAAACAAGAAAGTAAGAAGAAGAAAGATTATCATACATTGGACCTAATGGTATACCCTCCTAACTCAAAATGGGCAACCCTTTCGCAAGGGACCCTCCCTTCCTTTTATAGCCCAAGGAGGGAGGGACGTTACAATGTGGGATAAATCCTCCCCCTTATTCTATACACTATTTTCCTACTATACATGTGCACATGTTGCACAATGCCGACTTGCCCATTCCATCCCGGTTTCATACCAAAGCCGGAAATCTTCACGACACCGTCTGTCTAACAAAGGAGTGTTGAAGGTTGTTGCCTTGGAACTTCTCATTGTACAACTCTCCTTATAGTGATTCGTTCGGAGTTCGAGGACTCCCGTGGTTTTTCCCTTTCGGGTTTTCCACGTTAAATATCCGTGTCTCGTTTATGAGTTTCTCATTTTTTGTTCTTTCTTTTATGTGCAATACCTTGCTCATTTTTCTTTGCACCTGAACAAGAGAATAAGAGGAGTGAAACTGGTTGTGGCCAATTACGATCCTAACAGTTGGGCATGGACTCATGGGGAGGGACCATGTTCTTCTTGGGAGACTTCACAATTGATTTCATGAAATTAGTCACATGGAACGTACAAGGACTAGGCGGTAGCAAATGCATGATGGAGAGGAAGAACTTCCGTCAAGAGTTCAAATCTCAAGCTTTACGGGGATCCTGAACATTTTGCTCTTGCAAGAGCACCATTTGAGTGCGAACAGAATCTTGAGTATTGGCAATCCTCTTGCGGGAGATTGACATACTTTTGGTCCCCGGCTCAGGGTAAGCATGGTAGAAAACGAGATGTTTGTACATCTATCAAGAATAATCTAGATACTATTGTTGTGGACTAGGACACCATATTGGAGGGACATGCCATGTATGTGACTATTAGATGGCATCAATGTATCGTTGGGATAATAAATGTGTATGTGCCCAATTAGTTAGCGACACGGGTCCTTTTTTTAATTGGTCGATGGCCTGCCTATTGCAAATGCGTGGATCCTCGTAGGGGATTTTAACATGACTTTACACACAGAGGACAAGATGGGGGGCATGCATACGGTGGTGCAGGGATCAGAGTTATTTGCATGGGATTTGCTGATGGGTAGAATGGGAGTGAAAGATGCTTGGTATGTACTAAAATAGCCTCGGAACTCGCTAAGCTTCTCAAGAGCAGGTTGCAATATAAATGGTTTTTGTATGCCTCGCATAGACAAAATATACATAAGCTCGGAAGTAAAAAAATATGGCAGCAATGTTGAAATCATCGCAGGTTCGGCTTACTTTGATCATATGTCGGTTAAGATTACGCTGGTCAATCAGAGGAGGCAAAAAACGGACTACAACCTGAGGATCAGCAATAAACTTTTTGAGGATGCGGAGGTGGAAAGGAAGATAAGGACTATATGGGAAAGTAATCCAGCTGGTTGTGGTGCACTTGATAAACTTTGAGGAAAGATTATTGAAACTTCAATGTATTTGCATGTCAAAGAGACTAAAAATAGAATTGTGAGGTCTAAGGAAAGAGAAATGAGATTAAGAAGATCGATCGCAGTTGCCCAAAGAGTGCTTAAGAAAAATCCCAAGTTTCACTGGTCTAGAGCAGGTCTTGAGGCTACTAAAGAAACACTACAACGGTTGATTATGTCTAGAAACAAGATGTTATTTAGGAGTTCATCAGCATGGTGGAGCATGAATGGGGATAAGGTGAACCAACAATTTTTTTAGTATAAAAAGCCGAGAACAAACGGTAGCTACAATCATAAGCTGATTAAGGAGGATGGTTCACTATCGGAGGATGTATCGGAGTTCATGGAGGCGGTCACAACTCATTATAGTGGGCTACTCTCATTTAGTTATAGTATCCCCGAACAGTCTTCACTTAGCAGAACTTGTATTGAAGGGAATGCAAGAAAGCATTTATGAGGTTGCACAAGTTAATTTGTCCAGGCCACTCTTGGAAGAGGAGGTGTCAGATGCTTTGGTGGGTATATGTAGAACGTCTTGTCCGAGCGTTGACGGATTATCAAGAGAGTTTTTTGAAAATTTTTGGGAAGTGATTAAGGTTGCCTTGGTTGCTAGTCTAAATGAGGCATGGGATGTTGGGTGCTTACCTGAGCATTTTAAAGAGGGGTTGATCTTTCTAATTCTTAATGTACATGGTATAATAACTTATGTGAGGCAATGGAGACCAATCGCCTTGCTCAACACAATCTATAAGATTTTTGCTAATATTCTGGCTAAGAGGGTCAAACCCCACTTGCATGCACTAATTAATGTTGGACAAACAAGATTCATGGAAAATAGATGTATAATTGATAATGTGTTGACCTTTTGGGAGGCGATTTCCTTGGCAAAGAAAACCAATCAACATATTGGATGTCTTATGCATGACTTCGAGAAGGCATATGACAGAGTACAATGGCCTTTTTTAAACAAAGTCATGGAGAGGTTGGGACTACCCTCAAAATGGAGATCAACTGCGTTGGCCCTTTACAAAGGAAACCTGAGTAGGGTGTTGGTGTTAGGGCATCGGGGCCCACCAATTCCATTATGCAAGGGTGCCCGTTGGCCCCCTACCTTTATTTATTTATTTCAGAGTCATTCTCTTTCTTTTTAAACAAACCGGATACAGGAATAAGGGTATTAGTTGTCCCACATGTGTGCAAGGATTTGTTGGACTCAACATATGCATATGACACTATGCTCTATTTGCAAGGCAATGACGCTAATTTACGGTAGGCCGAAAGATGGATTGAGTTGTTTTGTAAAGCATCAGGAGGGAAAATTAATTGGAACAAAAGCAGACGGTTTTGGGTAAGTCCAAACCCATGGCCGCTTTGGTGCCCTAATGCTGAATTTCAATGGGCCCCCAATGGAAAGGTTGTTAAATATTTTGGGCTTTTTGGTGGGAGTTGAGATTCAGAAAAATCAGCAGCTTAAGCAAGTGAAAGACAAAATCAGAAAAAAGCTTCGGTTATGGGCATTAGTAAAGCTTTCCCTTGCAAGTAGAGTGGTTGTGGTAAACCACATTTTGCTTGCCACCATGTGGCACTCGTTGGCATGCTAGATGTTAGACAAACCTTTCATCAAAAACATTAAGGCAATGGTGAGAGGGTTCCTTTGGTTGGGTAGAGACCATGCGACAATGTCAGCTAAAGTGGCGTGGAGTTATTTGATCAAGGCGAAAAATCAGAGTGGACTTGGGCTGGTGGATCCGGTTCACCAAAGTAAGGCTTTACTCGATAAGCTCCTGGTGCGAAGTCTACAACCCAGACCAGAATTGTGGAAGTTGCTTCTTAGGGACAGAGCTGAACTCTAGTGTCCGAGGAATGGCGGCCCTTGGAAGGCAAAGAAGTGGTGGTTGTTTACTCCAGGCCTAAAGTTCTTAGAGACAGAGCTAAACTCTAGTGCCCGAGGAATGGCAGCCCTTGGAAGTAAAAGAAGTAGTGGTTGTTCAGTCCAGGCCTAAAGTTAAAAGAACCGACTAGCATGGAGGACAGGGTGGCCCGCACCATCATGAGGGTCTGGTCAAGTTTAAGAGATGGGTTGGTCTTCAATGCAGCCGAAAAGAATGGAAGAACAACTCCAACAACCGTTGTTTTGGAACCCTAGGGTTTGAAGTGAAGACTGTATGATGCTTGGCCAGAAAAAATATTTGCCATGGGGGCAGATGTTAGGGTACAATGTTAGTTCAGTAAGAGACTATGAGGTTTTCAAAATGAAGACAATGGAGGGTCATGCTGGTAGTACTTTGTTTACTAGCAGGCCAAAAAAGGTGACTCAGTTGATAGATAAGGTTGTTGATGGTCTAGCTAGGTTGAATGGTGAAGAGGGGGTTTGGTTTGGGTGGTTTTAGGTGAGGATGATGCACAAATTATTTGTGGCAGGTGCCCATCTAATGAGTATTGTTTGTGGGGCAACCTAAGTGCTTTGACAGACAATGGCTAGTGGTTGGTAGTGAGGTGGTAGTGTTGGAAGGTAAGAAGTGGCAAGTAAACCTAGACCCCGAGAAGCTGGAAACTGATTGTAAACTCTGGATAGTTGACAACAAGGCCTTATGTGATTTGGAGTGGGATCCACTAGAGGTATGGTGGCAGTCTGGCAGAAATTGGGAACGAACAAACTAGAAAGGTTTTTTGAGTACAGTACTAAGCTAGGAAGGAAAATCATTGGCTCCAAATCAATGGGCGTTGCTCAAACTCGCAATAGCTGGAGGGATAAGGGCATATCTTATGACTTGTTGAATTCGTTTTGGAGGAGGCTATGGGCATTCGATATGCCAAAAAAAATAAAGTTTTGGATGTGGCTTCTTAGCCATAAGGCGGTATCTATGGGGGAGTGGTTGAGGTGTCGTGGTGGGGACGCTGGTTGCAAGATATGTGGACACTCTTTGGAATCGATTCCTCACTGTTTTTGGAATTGTGTAGAGGCGATTAGCATTTGGGGTAGAAGTCTTAGGATCGTCGCAACATGCGGTGTGAATGGGAGAGTTGTATGGGGGTCCTTCCAGGGGCTGAAGTTAACAGGGGAAGGTTGGGAAGGTTGGATGGAATAGTTAAACCCCCATGGTCATCAATTTATAGTGCAAGGTGGCAATGTGTTTCAATGTGTTGGAGTTCGACCTAGCACAAAATCTGAATTTTTTGAGGAGATATGGATGATGGTGGCTTGCTTAATAGTCTGGCACATTTGGACCAGGCATTGTAAGTTTGTTTTTCAATAGCACAAGCTCCCAAGTGGTGAGGTGTTGTTAAACATATGGTTCGACCTAGTATCTTGGTTGCAGGGATGGTACGATTCGATTCCGGGGGAATTGGATGAAGCAGAAAGAGCTCGGTCAAAGTTTTTGTGGAAATGGGGCAGTTCTCCTATGGTGGTCAGATCATCAATGGAACTACCAAGCACCCAGATGATTGTTTCCGCCAATGGCTTCCATTAGTGACCAAGAGATGTAAATATCTATAGTTGTGTTACAAGGTAGTTACCATGTTAAAAGAGTTGATGGGGTACTTTTGTTGTTACAGTAAATGAGGGGGTGGGAACTATGATCACTTTGGTGAGAAGACCAGAGTGAGTTTTGCTGAAATTTGTTGGTCTTTGATGTACTTTGTTTGCTAACCAACGCGAAGTAGTGTTTTTTTGGAAAAAAAAACAAGAAACATGTACGTATTTTTGTAAATATATGCATACCAAGCATGATGTCATACCATTTTGCTGATAAATTATCGGCCCCTCTTACATCAATGTTATGAGTTTCAACTAGTATATTTCCGACTTCACGCCTACAATTCTTCATTTTCCAATACTTGCACAATTCTAACTACCAATCACTTATTAGATTACATGAAGGATGCCATACTTATGGTTGGCGTCGGGATGACTATAAGGAATCCTTAAGTGTTGCCTTCTCACAAGCCATTCAAACCTCTTATGTCTACCTTTGAATGTACTTTTCGCACCAAACTAGTTTTATTGCCCTTATTGTGCCAATGGTCTCACTTTACTTGGAATTCAGGGTGAGGGGGGTTAGTTACCAATATGTTGATTGTCCTTTCTTACTATTCTCAATGCTCCACATGGAGTGGTTATGTGTACTTCGTTACAATATTTATATTGTAGACCATGTTTAGCTTATTGTTTACAAACCCTTTCTTGCCTCCGCAAACCAAAAGCATTGAATAAGATAGCACAATACAAAGGAAAAGGGCAGGCGAATATTGTTGCTTATAATACAATGATTAGGTTTTGTAGGATACAATGTCAAGTTTACAACTACCTCTCTATATATATGCTACATTGGTTGATATTTATAGTGGTTTTGCAAGTCACCATCCCATAATTTGACTTTAAAGTTAGATACATTGATTGACTTAACTCGCAATCACTTTCCTCCTGAAACTCCTATTGGAGGGACTTTGTATTGTACACTTTACATGTCAAACCCATTAAATGACCAACAAATACATATATGCATCATATATATTGACATCTAATACAACTTTTGAGTAAACGCTTCACTCAAACATAAAGATGCCATGACTTTGTATGGGTTGTTGTTGATTGACTAACAATATATACTGAGTACATTACAAGTATTGTTTGAATTATTTGGTATGATTGTCTATATTCCCTTGCCCTGGATATTTTGGTATCGGTTTATTTATGTGGGTGGATTGGTCACAAGAGGAATGTTATTCTTTCGTTGTCTATTTGTTCTTAGTTTGAGCATTTAGTTTGTGTTCCCTAGGGCTCTATCTCATGACAATGTTGTCTTTGGGAATACCTTTTGATGTGAATGTTTGTTGATTGGTGGACATCTCTCAACACAATGGTAAGAAAGTTTCTCTTTTAAGGTTTCCTCCTATGATGTATCCCTTGGGGTGGCATGGTCAAATTTCCTAATGGCCTTACATTCATATGAGAGTTTTGGCTAGATTGTGCAAGACCTAAGCTCCAACAATGGTCTCTTGTACACTAGAATCTTCATGATTGGTTTGCAATTTCATTATGTTAAGGCTTATCGATGGAGTTGGTCAAACCCAAAACTAATCGATCAATGATTTAGCTTCTTGAGCCATCGTGGGCGGTGGTTTTCAACTTCTAAATTCTTGAGAATCACTTAAGTTTAGGAATTGCCTACATAATATGTCTAATCAAACACAAATACTTATCAGAGTTTGCTTCATTAAAATATACAACTTGTCAAAGTTTAAAATCTCATTAGAATCTTGCTTTGATGGTTCACGATTCATCCAATATAGAAATTGTTGAAGTTAAGATCAAAGTTTGGTGACGCACGAAAGCTTTGTTATTTGATCAACTTTAAGGGCATACGGTGGGTGTTACCTCTAGGGATGTGCATTGACAATTAACACGTTCGCGTTCACAAGTGGAAGGATCGCGCATAAATGGAAGGATAAGGGAAATTTTAGGGGTTTTTCAATGATTTTACAAAACACATTGATACCAGTATCATACATGTTCAAACATACTATGAAAAAGGTTAAAAATCCACTATTTTCGTGATTTAGAAGTAACTAGAAAAAGACGAATGTCAAAAAGATACATTCTCAATTTATATCACAAACTTCACAACCAATGTTATTTTATAAGAAACAATTTTTTAGAAATCATAAGAATTCAAAACACATGATTTTATATTACTCGATTTGTTACAAGCGGAATGTAGTTACACTTAATAGCCAAATATACATTCATGATCACTCCTTTACGGAGAATCACTACTATAACTAATATACAATGACGATTCCTCCTCATCATCCTCGGATGTACCAATCAGTGCATTATCTTCGTCATAAACCAAATGGTTTGACTCTAGATTATATGTAGCAGATCTCGTTTGCCTTTGACTCGAGCCACCTTGTAGACCTGGTAATTTTTCTTTTATTATATCTATTGTTGACTTCCTTAATCATCCGGCTTTTGTAAGTGTGAAGTCGTACACGATGATATCCACATCAGAGATATCAAGGGTCGAGGTGTTACGAATGTTTCGCTTCCTCTTCCTACCTCCCCTTCTTGTTTGGCATTCAATCATCTCCAATGTATACTTACCTGTAAAAGCATTTGCACTTCTAGTGTTGTACCAATGAACATTTATAGACTTGATCGTGTTTTCTATTTCATGCATTAGCACTTCTAGAATTTTACCAACCCAAAATTGGTGGCCATGTGAGTTCTCATCAGTCGGTGTTGCAATCAACATCCCTGCGGTGAGCTCTTGCAAATTTCCTTGCCATCTAGCTTCGGCTGCTTTGGTCATCCTTGGTCCCACATAAATGTCTCTTTGTTGTGGATGGACCAAGCTGTCATTAATCGCATTTACTAGTTGCTCCGGACTTCTATTTACGCGATCATGTTGCAACGACCATGTGAATGGCGTTTCCAAATTCCAATTATCAACAGATACACAATTGTCTATAATTTCTTTCTGATCACTATAAAATTCATCCCACCATGATGTGTCTTGTTGTGCGGCATATTTCTTGGCGGCCTCAATATGCTTTCTTTTTTCTTCTAAGGCTTGGAGCCATGACCGTTTTTGTTCTGATACCAAGTCGCTCTGCAACTGTCCTTTCTTCTCAATTGGCATTTGCTTAGCTCCATGGACAATTGTACTCGGCATACAAAGTAATAACTGGCAACCACCTTCAGGTTCCCATGTTGTAGAAGATGAATATTGTTTGGCATACAAAAGTGTAGAACCACTTATTCCATTTTTCTTTATCAAAAAAATGTGATTGAAACTTATATTGTTTAACTGAGCAAGCACTTTAACATTCCCACCACCCCCATCTAATATATATCTCTTAAAGTCATATACCTCCTTCAAGTGTAACACTTTTGGGCGTGGTGTATAAGCATCACAAATGACATCAAATAGTTTAGGTAAAGTGAAAGCATCATGCCGAGACAACTGTCTGGAGAATGTGCTAAACATCTGATCTATATGGTCATGTGTGTGGCCAACCAAAAGGAAATTGACTTTCACTTTCCTAAACAATTCTAGGTTGACCAACATACTTAGATAGCCAAATACAATTGAATTTTTGTTCTCTCTAGCAGTATTGTCCAATTGAATGTATAGAACAGGGGGGAAAGGTTGTCCCCAAGACATCAAAACTCGGTGAATCACTGTAACTGTTAGGTTAGGGTCATTGTGAACATTGGGGTAAGTAATGAAGACGTGAGGTCGAACAGACCTATTATAAGCCAAGCATCCCACCAAGTGCATTTGAACAAGGCACTCATCATTGACATCTTTGGGGAGCCTCCGCATATGCGGCAAGCATGTCTTCTTCTGGTCCATGCCATCTATCATTAAGCACATGTATTGTTCGGGCCTCTTCAAACACTTCTCTCTATGATGCATCGCCTTCCTTCGTTCTAAGGATTGTGCCTCACGATGCTCTTGTAGTAACTTCTTACTCGTATCCTTTTCCATTGATGTCTTTGCACCTTTAGCCAAACTTTTAAGATTTGCACAAATGGAGCAATACCCCATACGTACTTTACGAGGAATAATAACATTTGAAAACCGAGCTCTCCATAATCTTGTGAATTGGCTATATGTGATCGACTTATTACGTGAGCCTAGCATATAAGATCGATAGACATCATAAACTTCCCGACGTGTATAATTATCAGAAAGATGCATCCTACCTGTAGTGGGCATTACTTCACAATTTAACTGAAAGTAAGTTTTCATCCAGCCAATAGCTAGTCTTCCAATTGCACCTTTCATACTTGGAACCTCTTTACAATTGAGCATATGATCCCCGCTAAGTAGACGTTGTTGTACTCTATGTAGCCGCATGTTACTAACACATAACGCAATTTTGAATGCAACTCTACATATCTGTTGTGCATGGAAGATATAATACTCGAATGATACTTTGATCCCCGTACATTTGTCGGATACTAGTTGCATATGTGACCCGAGGTAAGTGTCTTGCTCATCACCGGTCATCGAAAAATAGTATCGCCTTAATTCTCGCAACTTTGATTTTCCAATCATAGACATACAACCACGGGCACAACATATTTTGTTGACATCAAATCCAATCTGTTTATCTGATGTCACCAAGCTAAATCTAGCTAGACGAATTCTTCGTGGGATTCTTCTAATATGCATAGGGCTCCCAGATTTCTCTTCCTGCATAGAGGTTGGTGTAACCTTGTTACAGTCTAATTCTTTGCTGTGACCATCGCCAATGTTATTCAATGTTTCCTGGGCACTTCCTTCATTCTCGGTATCTTTATTAATATTGTATTCTTCAATAGAGAACTCTTCACATGTGTCATTATTTACATTCCCTGTAGATGAGCTCAGACAATATTCTTCGATAGAATATGGTGAGTCGGTCGACAGACAATATTCTTCAATCGAATATGGTGACTCTGATGACAAACAATACTCTTCAGTAGAAAACGATGGGTCTGATGACAAACAATATTCTTCAATCGAGAACGGTGAATCTTCACTCATGGCTTAAGGTCTAGATAGGGCTCTCTAAGTTATGGGCTTAGGGGAAAGAAAAAAACTAATAACCTCCTCTCTAAACATATACTCCTCTCTAAACATAAACTTCTCTCTAAACAAAAGCCAAATCAATAGAATGTCTATATTATGTAATATTCTATTAATACAATACATCAAAAAATTATTTTTAATAAAGTAATTGTACTTAAAATATCAATTATTATATAAACTAGATCTATATAAAGTTAAATCAAGTAAAATATAAAACTAATCATTAACAAGCCATGAATATGTTGGATTAATGTTAAAATCATTGGCTAATTAATGGCACCCATTTTAATATAGAACGTCTCACTCATTGGTTCTTTAATGCTCACCATTTTAAATATTAGACTTATCAATCATTGGTTAATTTATGCCCACATCTTTAATACACAACATTTGAGAGTCATAAAAATTGTTGGTTTTAGTAATCAATCATTGGTACATTCATGAACCTCTATCATTGTCTCATTCATAACCTTTGAAGTCATTGTAGGTTGTTATGACTATAAAAGATTGATCAATATGGTAGTTTGACTTTGTAATCATTAATACAATCATAAGTTACTCTAGTTAATGTGACTATGGTTACCAACTAACTATGCTCAAAGTTACCAACCTTGGTTAAGGTGACTATGGTTACTTTAACCAATGTGTTCAATCCCTATAAATAGGAAGACCTCGTCATATTTCACTCACCAGAGCGTACAGAGCATACAGAGCACACAGAACGTAGAGAGCACACAAAGCACACAAAGCACACAGAGCACAAAGCACGAAAGCGCGATCTCCGCCTCCACTTCCACACGATCAAACATGTCTTCAAAGAGAATCGAGCGCGAGGACTCCAGGTAGGCCTCTGACACTGTGGACATTTTTGTAAATATGTTTCGTTTCTCAAGAACTCGATATTGTATACATGCACTCGATACGGCGTATCGAGTTCATAATTTAATTTTGCTTTTTAAACAGGAACTCGATACGCCGTATCGAGTTCATGTTTAAAGTTTGGATTTTAAACAGGAACTCGATACGTCGTATCGAGTTCCTGTTTAAAGTTTAGGTTTTAAACACGAACTCGATACGCCGTATCGAGTTCCTGTTTAAAGTTTGAATTTTAAACAGGAACTCGATACGCCGTATCGAGTTCCTGTTTAAAGTTTAGGTTTTAAACACGAACTCGATACGCCGTATCGAGTTCCTGTTTAAAGTGTAGGTTTTAAACACGAACTCGATATGCCGTATCGAGTTCCTGTTTAAAGTTTGAATTTTAAACAGGAACTCAGTTCCTGTTTAAAGTTTAGGTTTTAAACACGAACTCGATACGCCGTATCGAGTTCCTGTTTCAAGGGTAGGTTTTAAACACGAACTCGATACGCCGTATCGAGTTCCTGTTTAAAGGGTAGGTTTTAAACAGGAACTCGATACGCCGTATCGAGTTCTTGTATATAATAAGGCTTTGAGAGAGAAAAATTGTATTTTTGGGGTAACAAATAATTTTGGGATAGAAAAGATATCAAATTGTCTGGCAAAATCAGTCTTTTTATATTGGCTTACCTTACTTTTTAAAAAAAACATGCTCTAATTATAGGTGTTTTATGACCTACTTTAGCTTAAAATAGTAGAAAATGATCCACAAATTGCCTTTACGATAGCAAATTCTCATCAATATAGGTTTGGAATCTATATAAGTCATACCTACTATTTAAAAGAATATATAACCTTTTTTACTTATTACGATATATATTTTCTAGGTTGAATAGCCCTGCCTATAATAGATTTTTGAATATAGGACTGCTCCTGGGAACTGTTCTTCATGTTAATATACAACCTTAATCTACGTGACTACCTAACTTATGTTTTTGCATATACTTTCTTAAATAGGTCGTTTGAAAACCTGTCGGACCGACCGGTGAAGAAAATAAAGCTTCGCATACAAGGTTCTCCAATCGAAGCCCAGACCAAGGTAGCTCCAGAGACCATGAAGAGAGGAAAAAAGCTTCTCTTTAACGAAGAGACAAAATCTCAGGCACATAGTGATGTTAGCCAAAAGAAACTTGTCGCCGCTACTGGAGGTGAAGACCTTCCTGACCGAGATCTAACGGACAAGGAATGGTGTATGCAATATGTCGACTCAAAGAAAAAAGTCGTATTGTATACTGCAAAGAAGAAGGGTGAGGGGCAACTTGGAAAGGAAACCCCATTTATGTATGGCCGTATTCTACGATTTTACTACGAAGATGCAGATTCGGCCAACATACTGGTAATGATAGAGTGCTCCAAGGGGGTACGTAAAGTGTTCCTTTCAGAAGACCTTTTAGTAAAAGAATCTTATGGGCCAGAAGTGTTCAAAAAAGCACTTGATAGCTCACAAAACCTTATTGTTACCTTGAGGCCTTATATACAAGGCCATGTAACTCTAAGAGATGAAGTGCCCTCCCCATTGAAGCCAACAAAAAAGGTTTCCAAAGTCCAGTCAAGACCAGCAAAGAAGAAGACAACGAAAATGTCGGATACGGATTCAACAAGTGAAAACGAAGAGGAGGATAATAAGGGGACGCCAGGAGCTGAGCTGGCCTCGGGTGTTTTGTCATCCGAGCAGAATAAAATAAGGAGAGAGTTAATGCAACGGAAGCTGGTCAGGAAAGGGCAAGTATTTAATTTGCCTATAACACACATCCATCGGCCCCCTATTGATGAAAAAACAGGTCGAAGACCACTTGAGATTAGAGAGCCTCACCGCATGCATGTTCAAAATCTCAAGAAAAAAATGAAAATTAATCCTCATGCCACTGTGGTGCCTTTTATTGTTATGGTAGATCCTGAAGAATGTGAAACCATTGAAGATTTTGATATTAGAAAACATGATCAATATAATTATTTTGTCATTGGTGGATCGCATGCAGCAGAGGCACGTCGGCAACTTGTGAGAGAACATCCAACCACTTTCTTCTTCAAGTATGCCGAGTGCAAAATTTATGTTGGGCTCACAACCGAAGAGGCTAAGCTGTTGGCATGGGACCATAATAATGATAATGACTATAGGCAGAAAATGTCGTCCATTGAGCGTATACGGTTCTTCCACCACGAGTATTTAGATGTGAAACAAAAGTTTGGTGTGAAGTTACATCCAGGCCTTCGACGTCAATGTCTGCATGAAGTCGGCATTGTGGTAGATGATAATGTTAGGTCCGATGGTCTTCGAAAGTATGAGTCTTGGTTTCAATTGGCGTTTAGAGATGGAGAAGTATGGGACCTACAAGATCAAATCTTCTCAATGTGGGAGAATAAGGAGGTAAAGGGTCAACGACAAAAGAAATGTAGGGTTGACCCTCAACTAGAGTTAAAGTCACAAGCCGCCAAGAAAATTGACTTGACAATTGAAGAAGCGGCAGATGACATGAAGCTGTCTCTATGGAGAGCGATGCAAGGTATTAAAGACGAGCAGCTTCTTGTGTCGGTTTTGTCAAGGGTTGTGGCGAAAGATTTAAGCCTTGAAGAAATGGTCACTGAGTTCAATAAGTAAGTCCCTCAAATACTGAAATTGTAGTCTATCTAGTGTAATTCAAAGTTCTAATCTTGATTTCTAATTTTACAGTCATAAGGTGTACATGAAGATCCAAGAAGTTATGATGAAACAACTTGGATGTATAACTTGGGAACAAGTGACCGAGGATTATCCTCTAACGTCTTCGTATAAGGCGTTATCAGAGTATTTTATTGCATTCAAGGATTGGGTTAGTATTCATGTTTTTTCATTACCCTTTCATCATATGTAGAGCTTGTATAATAATACCTGATGTCCTATTGCTTCTATTAGAAACCGTGTCGAGGCAAGAAACAAGGAGAAGTTAAGGATATACACAATTTCCCTACATCCTTCCTTGCACATCTCGAACGAGCCAGAAAAGAAAAGGATCGTCGCTTAGTCAAGGCGTACGAAATGGAGGAAGATGGCTCCTTTAAAAAATTTAGCCACAAAAAAGATATTACAAGAGATCTTTACTACAATGTGGTTTGCGGTGATGTCATCGACTTGATCCAGAAGGTACCAAAGAAGGAATATACGCTAATGATTGCGGATATTCCTTACGGATTTCGAATGGCTGGGTCATCATACGACGATGAACCGTTTAGGTTTAAACAATTGGAGAAGATGGTCAAGGATTTCGCTGAGCTAACGACCGCATCCTTGTGGCGAATAGTTGTCTTTCATAGTATGGACCAAGGGTACTCGGTAGCTCAAGCTTTGAGATCTCGTTGCCATGGCATCGAGAACCTTGCATGGTAAGGATTATTTATAGGTGTCTTTCACTATATTGCATTTCTTAAGGTTGTTGAATCTATTCTTAACTCGATGTATTATTTTTTATAGGATCAAGACCAATGTAAATAGAGGGCCAACTTTTCGGTTCGTTAATGCCATTGAATACATAACGGTTGGCTACTTCGATGAAATTAAGAGACAGAGAATCAAAGAGCATTCTAATGAAGTGGGAGGTTCAAATCTGTTGGTATATCCAGCAGTGACTCGGAAATTGCGACATGTCACCACGACAGAACGGGGACTTGTCAACCCATACCAAAAACCTCAACGACTTATGATGCGCTTGATCGAGATGTTTTCTGTCGAAGGAGACTGGATATTAGATCTCTTTTCTGGCACAGGTATTCCTCGAACTAGGGTAACAATCTTGAGATAACCAATCACTTTTTTTTCGTTTGACAACTAAATCTTCTTGTTACTTACATCACAGGAACTACGTCAGCATGTGCATTGAAGCTGTTTAGAAATACAGTTGCATTGGAGAAGGACGAGGACCAAGTTATATTTATTAATATGCGGATTAAGGCTTTGTGGGAGTGCCCAAACCAGGATGAGGAGGTCGGTGCAAAGAACCTCGCCAATACAGAAAGGTTTCAACCTGCTTCGCGAGAGCCTATTCCTCCGTTAGCCGGCGAACCGGGGGAGCTAATAGAGCTTGATGATGAGCTTATAGAAGATATTTCGTTGGCTCGGCTAACAGGGGAAACCAATGCACGTATAGCCGAAGACAATTCTACACAAGATGATGAAGAAAATGACGTTGATGAATTGATTGCTATGTGATAGACTCTATGAAGAATATGACACTGACGATTTGTTAAGATTTCACATTATTAATACAAATATTGGGTTTTACCTAGTGGATTCTATTCTTTATAATCTTCTATATGTTTCAATTTTATTTTTATATACTTGATTAGTAGATTTATGACATTGGTTTCACCGCGTGCATAGCTGACTACCAAACTTACGGAGAAACATGAACTAGTTTAAATGGAGGCTGATTTTGGTCCAAGCTAACCTTAACAGAACATGGCCCTATAATTGTTGCCATGACTGTCCATGTTGTTATTATGGATCTTTGTCTTCTATTGTTAAAACTATTATGTTTCTATTCCATTGCTGCTTAGTTTGTGTAGTGTGTTGATAATGGTTCCAGTTGCGTTATCGTTCGAAGTTTGATCTTGTGTGAATCACCTAAGCAATAGAGTAGACCAATTTTAAATACAGGTATGAAAGCCTAATAGGTTTGTTATTTCCACGACATTATCCTAAAGTTCACTGCCTTACAATGTGCACAATTATATACACATATGGTTTGATCTCATATGAACAAACTGAGCAATAGATTAGATCAACTTTAAATACAAGTATTGAATACTTTAATAAGTTAGTTATTCCAATCACTTATCCTAATGTGCACTATCCTACATTTTCCACAATTACATACATGCACGTATGGGTCAAAGTATAGATTATATCTCATTTTATTAGTATGGATACAAGTACACCTCATATTTTTGTAAAACTTACCTAATTAATATAAGTCTTTAAGTTAGTGTTTCCCTTGTCGCACAATAGTGCCATATTGAGCCATAGTTGAACTTTATTATGCCTACATTAACTTATCAACATGTCTAAACTTGCATGATTTCATTGATCTCCACTCGTAGATCTATCATGTATTTTTATATTTGCAAATTCTCATCAAGTTGAGGAACATGTGATACTAGTGCATCCAATTTTTGTAGAGAGGGTGTATTTGCTTCGTTTTAAGAAGATTCTACAAGTGGAATGCGCAATCCTTCCACTTGTGAACGCGAACGTGTTAATTGTCTTCAAATCTCATTATCCCTAGTTCCTTGATAAGTCCTTATGTACTTTATGAACGGATATTTCTTGGGATTTACTTAAGCCCAACCAAATGTTTATGGAAAGTTTAATGAAAAAAACAACACGAAAAATAATAAAAAAGTGAACAAATTAACAATAACTAAAAAAATAACTTAGTTGAAACTTGACCCTAATTATAACACCGAGACATTTGAAACAGGTAATATGTCGCATTTTGAGAACTGTCCATCAAAAAATGACACAAATTAGAGTGATTCACAATAAGGGGTGCCACATGCATAAAGGATTTTTAAAAATGACCCAAAAATATATTGATTTCTAGCATGTACGAAAATTTAGGTGTTCAAAAAAATGCCTAAATAATGGACATGCCAAACTTACAAATGCATGTCCAAAATGACTAACACCAATATTTATAGAAATTCAAGAATCCAAATCTTGATGTACAATACAAGATTTACAGTTAACGTTGTCGTGAAGAATTTCGGCCAGAGGCAGAAACCGGGAAATATTGGCTACATCGGCAGGGTGCAACATGTGCGCTCACCCTTGTACATTTAGTGTGAATAACGAGGGCGCCTTAATGGTGCCGAAGAGTAGTCAAGTCGGGACAAAGAATCCCATGTAAGTCGGGATTTATCCCACATTGTAACGCATCTCCCTCCTTGTTCTATAAAAGGAAGGGAGCGCCTCTTGTGAAGGGGTTGCCCATTTTGTATTAGTAGGGTATATTGTTAGATTAAGAGACGTCCTCTCGTTCTCTTTCCCTTCCTCTTGTTTAGGGTTTCGTTTTTCTTCTTCTTGCCTCTGCTTCTTCCTCTTCGCCGTTCTGAGTATCGAGCCTTGGCATCTCGTGTTCCCGTTTTCTGCCCGTTCTCTGTGCAAGACCCCGCTCGGCACGACAAGCCCGAGGGCTCCCCGACCGGCGACTTAGAAGTAGACGACTGTTGTAACCTGAGCTACTTAGGTCGGGCTCGATACCAGTATTGTATCTTAGTCTTGTAATATATGCATGGGGGGTTCTGCGTATCTGTGTTTGTGTGGGTGTTTTGGTGTTCTCTTACCTCCGTTTCTGTACATAAGGGCGTGAGTAGAGTCGGCGTGGTGTGTGTGTGTGGGTGTGAGTCAGTGTTAAGCGCGTACTCTCTCTCTTTCTCTCCCCCGTTCGGTTGCTTCCAGAATGCGTCCGGAATCGTCTTCTCGGCTTCCCCTCTTCCCTCGTCCGAGACCCCCGTGGTCCCGCCCTTCTACACGCACACGCGAAACTTCGCGACAACGTATCACGACAATCGTTTTCCAAGTTTATGTCATCATCTTCATACCCATTAGATGAACTAGTAAGAGTTTATGAGGTCTCATCCTCAACATCAATGGCAACTAATGCATTGTCTTCATCCAATTGCAATCCAACCTCATCAAGGTTATGAGTCATGCTTCTTGTTTGTCTTTGTGTTGTGTCTAAAGCCACACTCAAGATCCTCTTTTAGTATCTTCATTGTGGTCTGTCACAAATAACTTGTTTTGGTCAAAGATAAGTCATACACTAGTTGTATATAAACATTATCCAATGTAAGAGTAGATGTGCTTGATGCATTCTTTCTTCTTCACTTTTTGGTTATGATATTTAATTATGTACTTTCTATTTACGATATTTGATTATGTGAGAGAAACCTTCTACTAAAATCATTAGAATCTAAAAAATGTCGTAAAGATGTTTTTTCATTTTTCGTAGATTCTCATAGTAAGCCTTTGATGTCAAACAGAAATAAGATTCATTCCATCTAGATCTGATGCACTATGTCGAATTTCACTCTATACATCTTGAATTGGATGTGGTACATCAGATTCCTGTTGTAAGTCTTAGAACCTTTTTTTTTTAAATCCATTAAAAAAATACTCTTGCATTTTCAACTGAGACATAATGCATTGCATTGAATTCTAGCTATATAGACTAAAATATGATACACTGCATTGGATTTCAGTTGAAAATCCACTTTCAAAATATCTTTAAAAAATGAAAAAATTTAAAAATGGATTTTCAACGATAATCTGATGCACTCTATCGGATTTCAGTTGAAAGTCCACTTTTCCTTATTTGTTTTCGAATTTTCTTATTTTTCTAAATTTTCTTATTTTTTCCATAAATAAATAAATAAAAATTGAAAAAATGGATTTTCAATGGAAATCTGATGTAGTGCATCGGATTTCAGTTGAAAGTCCACTTTTTCTTATTTGTTTCCAAATTTTCGTATTTTTTGAATTTTGTTTGTATTTTTTTGAAGTTTTCCCATAAATAAATAAATAAATTGAAAAAATGGATTTTCAATGGAAATACGATGCACTGCATCAGATTTCCATTGAAAGTCCACTTCTTCTTCTTTTTCCGATTTGTTTTTTTTTTTTTTGTATTTCCTTATTTTTCCCATAAATAAATAAATAAACTTTGAAAAAATGGATTTTCAATTAAAAATCCACTTTTTCTTATTTGTTTCCAAATTTTCTTATTTTTGAATTGTTTTGGTATTTTTTTTGAATTTTTTTTGAATTTTTTTATTTTTCCCATAAATAAATAAATAAATATTGAAAAACTAGATTTTCAATGGAAATCCTATGCACAGCATCAAATTTCTGTTGAAAGTTCACTTTTTCTTATTTGTTTCCAAATTTTCTTATTTTTTGAGTTTTTTTGTATTTGTTTTGAATTTTTTTATTTTTCCCATAAATAAAAAAATTTTGAAAAATGGATCTTCAATAGAAATCCGATGCACTACATTGGATTTCTGTTGGAAGTCCACTTTTTCTTATTTGTTTCCAAATTTTCTTATTTTTTGAGTTTTTTTGTATTTGTTTTGAATTTTTTTATTTTTCCCATAAATAAAAAAATTTTGAAAAATGGATCTTCAATAGAAATCCGATGCACTACATCGGATTTCTCTTGGAAGTCCACTTTTTCTTATTTGTTTCCGAATTTATTTATTTATTTATTTTATTTTTTTGAATTTTCTTTTCCCATAAATAAATAATGAAAAATGAATTTTCAATGGAAATCCGATGCAGTACATCGGATTTCAGTCAAAAATCCACTTTTTCTTTATTGTTTTGAAATTTTCTTATTTTTTTATTTTTTCAATAAAAAAATCATGGATTTTGGCCATTTAAAATGATGTATTTTCAACGGGCTTTTCTGTCACATTCTAGACTCAAACCTCTGATTTTTAACACAAACAGTATATTGTGTTGTGTTAACCATATGGAAACTCTTGTGAACTATCCACATTCGATTGTGAACTTATATATATTGTAGAGTCTAGTGTATAGTACATTCGAGAATATTCTAGTCGTTAATATATTCTAGAATTATTCTTTGGTACATTATAAATGGGTATATTCTCAAGATATTTCTCGAGTATATTCTAGAGATATTCAATCTCGGAAATTGTATAAATACTTGTAACATCCTTGGTCCCTTTCAAGGGATTCAACACCAATCATTCACACATCAATCTAGTGTTCTCGTTTCTCCCCATCTTGTCTCCTTGATGTTTATCACTATCTTCATTCTCTTGTGTCATTCCCAGCGTCTTGAGTTCCACACTCGTAGCCCCATCGTCCGTGCTTCGTCCCAATTCGCACTTGTGTGTCCGAGACAATTTGAATCCCTTCCAACTAGAAGCATCACTCGTCTTCGTCATCGCCCTTGCTTCTAAAGTTACCATCATCATCGTCCTTCCTCTGGAGTTAGCATCATCAACATCCTTGTCTTCGACATCATCATTTTCAGCACCTCTTCGCCCAACCTTCATCGTCATCAACACTACTTTACGTAGTCTTTCATTATCATCATTGTTCCGCTCTCTTCATTGTCATTGTTATCATTTATAGGTATCATTGTGCATCACGGTTTTGGTGAGGAGTGCTTTCGATCGCTCACCTTCCCGGTTCCGATGGGGGTCACAACCGCTCATTTTCCTGGTGGGGATTAGATCATTGCTCGTTGGCACTGCATTTTCATTATAGTTCAAGTCTCGCGCCACTTTTTGTTGGCGAGGACTGATTTCGATCGCTCACCTTCTAGTTTCGGTGGGGGTCACAACCACTCACTTTCCTGGTGGGGATTGCGTGGGTTTCTCACTAGCGCTACCATTTGTGTTGTGTCTTGGGTAAACCTCGACTATTTACCTTCTCATAATAGAAGAAGTCGAGTAGATCACTTCACTTGCAGTCATTCGCCCGTTGTTATTCTAGTTCTCGGTGAGGACCGCATTGTCACTCACATCCGTTCGTGTTCAGTTCTTGGTGAGGGCCCCATGGTCACTCACGCCCGTTCGTGTTCAGTTCTCGGTGAGGGCTGCATGGTCTCTCATGCCCGTTCATGTTCCAGTTCTCAATGAGGGCCACATCGTCGCTCACGCCCGTTGGTGTTCGTGTTCCAACTCTTGGCGAGGACCGACATGGTCTCCCATGCCCGTTCGTGTTCGTGTTCCCTGTGAGGACTACACACGGTCACTCACTCCAGCTATTGTTCGTGTTCCAATTCCCAATGAGGACCCCACATGGTCTCTCACACCCATTGGTGCTTGTGTTCCAACTCTCGGCGAGGACCGACATGGTCTCCCATGCCCGTTGGTGTTCGTGTTCGCCAGGACGACCACACCTGGTCACTCACGCCCGTTGGTATTCGTGTTCCAGTTCCTAACGAGGACCACACATGGTCCCTCACGCCCATTGGTATTCGTGTTCCAGTTCCTAACGAGGACTGCACATGGTCGCTTGTGCCCATTGGTGTTCGTGCTCCTCGTGAGGACCACACATGGTCGTTCACGCCCATTGGTATTCGCGTTCCAGTCCTGGACGAGGACCGCACATGGTCACTCATGCCTATTGGTGTTCAATACCTCATCTTCTGGAAGGGTTACTCCTTGTCTAGGATTTACAAAATACTTTGGAGGTGGTCTAAGATTTTCATCAACAGTATCCCCTTAAGCCAACCACCAATTTGGGAAGGCGGCGTAAGAGGGGGGATAGTGTCACATTCTAGACTCAAACCTCTTATTTTTAACACACACAGTACATTGTGTTGTGTTAACCATATGGAAACTCTTGTGAACTATCCACATTCGATTGTGAACTTATATATATTGTAGAGTCTAGTGTATAGTACATCCGAGAATATTCTAGTTGTTAGTATATTCTAGAATTATTCTTTGGTATATTCTAAATGGGTATATTCTCGAGATATTTCTCGAGTATATTCTAGAGATATTCAATCTCGGAAATTGTATAAATACTTGTAACATCCTTGGTCCCTTTCAAGGGATTCAACACCGATCATTCACACATCAATCAAGTGTTCTCGTTTCTCCCCATCTTGTCTCCTCGATCTTTATCATTGTCTTCATTCTCTTGTGTCATTCCCAACGTCTTGAGTTCCACACTCGTAGCCCCATCGTCCGTGCTTCGTCCCAGTTCGCACTTTGTGTGTCCGAGACATTTTCAACGAAAATCTGATGCGGTGCATCGGATTTCCGTTGAAAGTTCAAGATTTTTCTTTTATTGTTTTCATTTATCATGGATTTTCAATTAAAATCCGATGCACTACATCAGATTTTCGTTTAAAATACAATAATTTTTTTATTATTTCATTGTTTTATGAAAAAACTAATAAGAAAATTGGATTTTCAATTGAAATCCGATGCAATGCATCAGATTTCAATTGGAAATCCATTTTTTTTAATATTTTTATTTATTTCTCGAAAAAATGAAAAACAATTGAAAAGAAAAAGGATTGTCAGCTAAAATCTGATGCATTGCATCAATGTCTAACTTTATAGACTACAATCCGATGCAGTGCATCGGATTTTAGTTGAAAAGCCATTTATTTATTTATTTTATATGGAATAAATAAATAAAAATACATTGAAAAAAGAAAAAAGAAAAATGGATTTTCGACTTTAATCCAATGCATTGCATTGGATTCTAGCCACATAGACTAAAATACAATGTACTACATCATATTTTAGCTGAAAATCCATTTTTTATTATTTTATGGAAAAAAATTACAAAATTACAAAATTTTAAAAAAACTTGGATTTTCAACATGCGCCTTAAAGATGTTCAGGAACTCTGTTGCATTAGAGAAGGACCTTGAGCAACCTATTTTCATCAAAATGAGGATCCAAGGTATCTAGGAGTGTCATGATCAAGACCAAGAAGTTGGGGCAAAGCATATCAATGAAACTGAGATGTTCTAGATGACTTCCAGAGAACCTATGGAACCTATAGATGAAGAAGCAGGGGACTTTGTTGAATTAGAAGACGTGTCAGAGTCTAAACATACTAACGATTCAACTCAGCGTACCGACGAAGCCAATGAAGACAATCCTAATGAAAGAGCTAATCTTGAAGAGACGACTTTACCAAACTTATTATTCGATTGAATGTATATGGCTTATTGTAAAATTTGAACAATATGAATTGTTAAATTTTGACGTAATATATAAGTTGAGCTTATTTATAATTTTTGTGTAACACTCATTGAACTTAGAGATTAAGTATAATTTGTATGTGTACATGTTGTCTAAAGTCTCCTTTATCATTTGGGGCATAGTACGTAAAATTCGTGTTCGTCAACTATATCATTCGTTTTCCTACGTTGGAAAACAAACACAAATGATATTCAAAAATTCGTGTGTGTTTTTTTGTTTTCTTTGTTTTCTTTGTTTTTTTTGT
Source organism: Azolla caroliniana (assembly GCF_043228905.1). Classification (NCBI taxonomy): domain Eukaryota; kingdom Viridiplantae; phylum Streptophyta; class Polypodiopsida; order Salviniales; family Salviniaceae; genus Azolla; species Azolla caroliniana. The sequence goes on from NW_028230447.1 coordinate 1,376,969, forward strand.
TTTTTTTGTTTTTTTTGTTTTTTTTGTTTTTTTTGTTTTTTTTGTTTTTTTTGTTTTTTTTGTTTTTTTTTTTTTTTTTGTTTTTTTTGTTTTTTTTTGTTTTTTTTGTTTTTTTTGTTTTTTTTGTTTTTTTTGTTTTTTTTGTTTTTTTTGTTTTTTTTGTTTTTTTTGTTTTTTTTGTTTTTTTTGTTTTTTTTGTTTTTTTTGTTTTTTTTGTTTTTTTTGTTTTTTTTGTTTTTTTTGTTTTTTTTGTTTTTTTTGTTTTTTTTGTTTTTTTTGTTTTTTTTGTTTTTTTTGTTTTTTTTGTTTTTTTTGTTTTTTTTGTTTTTTTTGTTTTTTTTGTTTTTTTTGTTTTTTTTGTTTTTTTTGTTTTTTTTGTTTTTTTTGTTTTTTTTGTTTTTTTTGTTTTTTTTGTTTTTCTTTTGTTTTTTTTTTCCTTTTTTCCGTTTTTTCCCTTTTTTTACCTTTTTTTGGGGTTTTTTCCCTCTTTTTCCCCCTTTTCCCCCTTTTCCTCTACACATCAACGCTACGCTCTACTCTCCTCCCCGTTTCCTTGAACAATCTACTACTTGCATCATGCACACTAGTCAGTATTGAGTCAGTGACCACATCTTCTCCCGGCCATTACTTTCTGCATACCAATGAGATTCAGGTATGTTTAGGGTTAATAATAGGGTTTAAAGTTGTTGAAACTTTAGGTCATAGTATGTGCTATGTAGTACAGAAATTTTTGTAATTTTTCACTAATTTCTGTAATTTTTTTGTAATTTTTGTAATTTTTGTAATTTTTGTAATTTTTGTAATTTGTTTGTAATTTCTGTAATTTCTCTATAATTTATGTAATTTTGTTGTGATTTCTTTGTAATTTCTGTAATTTTTTTGCAATTTTTAAAAAAATATTTACCTTATAGTAAATAATTTATCCAAAAGTATGGTATTTATCATTCTTCGAGGGTGTTTACGCTTCTCGAATGATTGAATCATTCTCGAACACGAATGCACGAATGGTATGCATGGTTCATACTATGATTTGGGGTATGTGGGAGATAAAATTATACTCTATCATTTACTCGTATGATTGGAATGTTATTGTAGTCTAGTTTACTTATACATTGACAGTGTCATGTATCACGTGTCAATGGAAATTTTCTCTTGACATAGTAGTATCTCTTAATTGCAAGGTTCACAATTTGCTTTAAGATATATTATATATAAATATACACACATAATTAGAAGAAGTCACTTATTCCGTGGGATATGTGTTTTAGAATATGCACAAGGACTCGTGTTACTATTATGCTTGCATTGACGAATATACCCATGTCTAAGATTTGGACAAAAACATGGTAGATAGAATATATGTCGGATAATTTTGTTGACGTGATATTAGTTAGTTCTATTTTTCGCTATGTTTTCATAAAACCACATACACATGCATCGTGCCTTTTTGAAATTCTGCTTAAATATGGCATTTTTTAACATCTCACTAATATATGAAAAAGAGAATGTGACATATTACCTGTTTCAAATGACCCGGTGTTTTATACTTAACTGTAAAAGAATCAAGAGAGTGATTCTTGTGAAGCGGAAGAGATATGAGTTATGTGTGTGTATGAGAGAGAGAGAGAGAGTGAGAGTGAGACAAGGAATATGCAATGTAAAAAGTATATTGACAAAGGAGAAAGACTTCACATTATACAAGGTGGGAGGAGGGTGCTTTATCTAGTCACCCTCTCTCTTCATTAACTACAAGACTCATGGAGCATGGGGAATATGAAAGCTCATAAGTTATGTGTCATAGAATATGATTCTATGACTCATACTAAATGCTAGAATACAAAGTAGTGACATAATGGTGACTCTTGACCGTTGAGGTGTCTCTTCACTCTCAAGGTGAGTTCACACACTAGACCAAGTTGAGCTTGATTCTCAACACGCCCCCTCAAGCTCAAGTCGGGTCGGTTTCAGACGGTATCCAAAATCCGTTTCAACTTGAGTTCCGGAGTCCGCATCGACTCGCGTTTCTGCGGAGTTACGGGATCCGTGCTCCAGCTTGCGTTGTGCGTAATTACGAAGTCTGTGCTTCGGCTTGCATGTGTAGTTGCGAAATCTACGCGTTATTGCGTCGTGTCTTCAGTACTCCCCCTCAAGCTTGGCAGGTCAGTGATCGTCAATCCGAGATCGGTCATGAATTGCCACAGCTTGTCGGTTCCTAAGGCTTTAGTGAAGATGTCAGCCGTTTGAAGATTGGTGCTTATGTGTTGTAGGTCGACATTGCCAGCCAGAACGCGCTCTCGGATGAAGTGATAGTGCACTTCGATGTGCTTTGTCCGCGCGTGGAACACCGGGTTCCGAGGCAAATAGATACTGCTCATGTTGTCGCAGTAAAGGGAAGTCGGATCCTTGATGGGTACGCCCAAATCCTTCAAAATCCTCTTGAGCCATACGGCTTCACATGCAGCTACGGCTGCGCCCCTGTATTCCGCCTCCATACTCAAAAGAGCAATGGTAGGCTGCTTCTTGCTACTCCAGGATATTGCTCCACTACCGAGGGAGAAAACAAATCCGGAGGTTGATCTTCTATCGGCTTTGTAGTCGGCCCAATCGGCGTCAGTGTACCCCTCGAGTCGTATTGGCATCGCGGTCTTGTAGAGGATGCCGCAATCCATTGTGCCACTCACGTATCGTAGAACTCGCTTAGCGCAATCCAAGTGAGTATCACGCGGTGTTTGCATGAATTGGCTAAGGAGGCCGACCGGATAACTGAGATCGGGTCGTGTGATCGTGAGGTAGATGAGACTCCCGATGAGTTGCCGATACTAAGTCAGCTCACACGCTTTGGTGCCGGAGTGCGCATCTAGTTTGAGATTACGATCGAGCGGGGTTGCCACGGATTTGCACTCAGCCATCCCGAACTTGTATAACAAGTTGAGGATGTAGTGTCATTGAGAGATCATGATTCCGGCCGGAGTCCGAATTACCTCGATGCCGAGGAAGTAGTGGAGCTCCTGCATGTCCGTCATCTCGAACTTGTCGGAAAGGAGGGATTTGACCTTATTGATTTCGATGAGATGCTCACCTCCAATGACTAGGTCATCCACATATAAGATGATGACGATCGGACTTGCGAAGTCGCTTCGTATGTAGAGGGAGTTGTCCGATTTTGACATACGAAAGCCGATTTGATGAAGATATTGCGTTATCTTCGAATGCCAAGCACGCGGTGCTTGCTTGAGGCCGTAGAGTGGCTTCTTGAGTCGGCATACGGCTTTTGGATGAGTGCTTGAGTTGAAGCCGGGTGGTTGGATCATGTACACCTCTTCTAATTCGCCTTGTAGAAAGGCGTTCTTGATGTCCATTTGATGGAGGTGCCACCCTTTCGCCGCGGCAATCGCAATTACGGTCCGCACCGTTGTCATCTGTGCCACCGGGGCAAAGGTCTCTTCGTAATCGATGCCATGCGTCTGAGCGTATCCTCTTGCTACGAGTCGAGCTTTGTAGCGGTTTACGGAGCCATCCGCGTTATACTTCACCTTGTAGATCCATCTGCATCCGATCGCCTTTTTGTGTGGTGAGGTGGGAACGAGATCCCACGTCTCGTTCTTCCGTAGTGCCTGCATCTCCTCGTTCATTGCTTCGATCCATCACGGGTCCTTCGCGGCTTCTGAAAAGGTTTCCGGCTCCCGTACTGTCGCTACCTTCATCATAAAGGCATAATGGTACGCCATATAATCGTTGTAGGCGAATCGGCTTACGGGGTTCTTTTCACGAGTGGATCGGCAGAGCTTTTCATTTGCCGAGATAAGGGCTTTCTTGGCTCCGATTGGTACCTCGAAACCGCGAAACTCACTGTCGAGTGAATGAGTCGATTCATTGTCGTCGAAGCGATCGTCTTCATATTCCGCCATTTTCGCCTTGCCTTTGTCCATCTTCGGGCTAGGCCGTGATGTGCTTTGATCGCTCAAAGGCTCTTGTGGTCCGCTCAGTCGGGTCGTGATCGAACTTTCTTCGATCATGCGCGTAGGGCGATCTTCATCCTCGATCTCTTGTTCAGCAGATTCCGGGTCGAGCGGAGTTGGAGGCGAAGTTGTCTCTGGTGCGTACCAAGATGCGGACTCGTCAAAAATGACGTCTCGACTTACTCGAGATTTTCGAGTTGAGGGGTTGTAGCACTTGTACCCCTTTTGTTCGAGTGAGTATCCTACGAGGATACATTTCTCCAACTTCCGGTCAAGCTTTTGACGTTTCTCGTCAGGGATGTGCACATACGCAATGGAGCCGAATATCCGAACATGTGATAGGTTCGGCTTCTTTCCGAAGAATCTTTCGTGCGGAGTGACCTCGTGCACGTCGGATGTTGTGCACTGGTTCATTAGGTAGACGGCCGTATTTGCCGCTTCGGCCCAATATGACTTGGGCATATGCTTTTCGTTCATCATGGCCCGCGCTACTTCGAGGATGTGCCGATTTTTGCGCTCGGCTACTCCGTTTTGTTGCGGAGTGTGTCAGCAAGTGAATTCTCGCCGAATTCCTTCCTTTCGGAGATACGTCGTGAAATCGTCCGAGAAGTACTCCTTGCCGCCATCCGATCGAAGGCATCGTACATGTCGGCCCGTGGCTTTCTCGACTTCATTCTTGAAATTTTGGAAGTGTCCGAACACTTCGCTCTTTTGCCGCATCGGGTAGATCCAAGTGTGCCTAGAAAAGTCGTCGATGAAGAGCATGTAATATCGGCATCCACCGAATGTCCCCGTCTGAGCCGAACCCCATACATCGGAATGAATTACGTCGAGTACGCCTTTGCTCACATTCCGCTCCTTCGGAAATGAGTGCCGGTGTTGCTTGCCGAATTGCCACGCTTCGCATGCACCTTCAATCTCCTTCTCTTTGAATGTCGGAAGTCCGATGACGACTCCTTTCGATTTCATTGCTTTGAGTTTGTTGAGATTGATGTGGCCGATTCGCTTATGCCATAGCTCTATGTCGGAGTCGGCTTTCGTGCTTTTCGCGAACATGGCGGATTTCATCTCGTGCGAATTGAGAATGAACATCCGGCCCTCTCTTCTTCCGCGTGCGATGATTCGGCCTTCTTTTTCGATGAAGCACCCTTCTTGGTCGAATCGTACTTGCATCCCTTGCTCAACCATTTGGCCGACCGAGACCAAATTCTTTGTGATGGTGGGTACATGCAAGACATTTTTAATGTATGTTTGCTTACCTCTTTCGCCGAACGGAACATTGCCGATGTGCCGAATCGGGTGCGTAGTGTCATCTCCGGTTTTGACATAACCGGGTCGCTCCGGCTCTTGAAGTTCGAGAAACCATTCTTTGTGGGATGTCATATGGTTTGAGGCTCCGGAGTCAACAAACCATACGTCCTCCGGATTGAGGGCACTAGTTGAGGTAGAGGCCGACATAGAGTTTGCTCTATGTTTCATCATGAACATTCCGCCACGGTCGGAGTTGTATGCGTACATTCCGCCACGATCCTCGTAGTCGGAGCAATGCCCGTACATTCCACTATACTCTTCGTAGTCGGAATTGTGCGCGTAATTCGTGAGTTGTCGGCTTGTGGAAGCCGATTCACGCATCTTCTTTCGGCACTCTTCTTCGTGGTGGCCGAGCTTTCCGCAATATCCGCATTCGGTTGCGTTTTGACGACTCGGGCCGGAGTGGAAGCTCCCCCTTCTTGCGAAGGTTCCTCGTTGGCCTCCGTTTTGCGGCCGAAATTGGGAGTTGTTGTCGTAGGTCGGACCTCGTCCGCCTTGTCCTTGGCCGAATCGGCCTCTCGCTCGTCCGCGTCCTCTTCCTCCATTAGAGTGCATGTAGAGCATGTGGCCTTCCGACTCATTGCTCCTTGTACGCACGTGGTTTTCTTCGACCAATAGCATTGATTGGAGCTCGAAGTAGGAAGGAGATTTCTCCCGTGCTAGAACGGCGGTTCGCATCGCGCCGAACCGTGGTGCGAGGCCGCCGAGGCATATTTGCACCATCTCATCATCATCATCTATACTTACGCTTATTGAGCTGAGCGAGTTGCAAAGCTCCTTGATCTTCAAGGTGTATGTCGTGATCGACATATCCCTTTGTTGAATGTTGTTCAACTCTTGGCAGAGTTGAAGCTTCCTCGCGGTCGTGTTGGCGGCGAAAATCTTTCGTAGGTTTTCCCATGCTTCCTTCGGCGTCTTGGCTTCTCGAATGTAACCGAGCATGTGGTCGTGAACACATGTCGCCAAACAATACATCACGCGGCTTGCGGCTTGCTCCCATGTTGCGTATCTGGGAGCCGCTTCGGCGGGTCGGTCTTCATGCGCTCCTTTGATGTAGCTCCAATAGCCTTGTCCGACAAGGTATTGGTGCATCTTGTGCTCCCAAGATACGAAGTTATTTCGATCCAACTTCTCGGTAGGGAGAGCGCTCCCCATTTGAGTATTCATTTTGTCGATTCTTCTTCTTTTTCTTCTTCTTCTTCTTCTTCTCTCTTGAGTGCGAGCTATGTAGCGAAGCTACGATAGTGATGAGCCTGTTCTTGGTCGTCGGCGTGGAGCACAACACACGATCACGATGAGGCGAATGGGCTAGATCGAGCTACCAAATCGCTCTGATACCATGTAAAGAATCAAGAGAGTGATTCTTGTGAAGCGAAAGAGATATGAGTTATGTGTGTGTATGAGAGAGAGAGAGAGAGAGAGAGAGAGAGAGAGAGAGAGACAAGGAATACGCAATGTAAAAAGTATATTGACAAAGGAGAAAGACTTCACATTATACAAGGTGGGAGGAGGGTGCTTTATCTAGTCACCCTCTCTCTTCATTAACTACAAGACTCATGGAGCATGGGGAATATGAAAGCTCATAAGTTATGTGTCACAGAATATGATTCTATGACTCATACTAAATGCTAGAATACAAAGTGGTGACATAATGGTGACTCTTGACCGTTGAGGTGTCTCTTCACTCTCAAGGTGAGTTCACACACTAGACCAAGTTGAGCTTGATTCTCAACATTAACTAACAAATACTAATGATGATAAAGAATGAGAAAATTGCCACAGTTATAAAAAGATTGTTGCATATGCCACAAAAGCTTATGAAAACTTTGATTGAATGCCTAATGTTCGATAAAAAAGGGTTTCGGTCCTACGTACTTAACATATGATGGGAAATACCTCATCGGTTCATTGCTACAACTAGTTGGGCAAACACCTTACAATGGGCTATAAGTTGGTTGTTAACTAAGGGTTAATTAGCATCTAATTATATGAGAAGTTAATTATGTATGTGATTAAGCTACGGAAGATTATGTGATATGTGTGTGAGAGAGAAAGAGACAGAGGAAGTTACACTTATGAACAATGAGATAAATGGGGGATGATTAACAAGAGTGTAGCTAAAGACCGTTCTCTATATTAATAAGCATTAAAGAACAAAGATACCCACAATGAGGTATACATACATCTCATGTGCACCCTTGCACATATGTGAGGAGAATATAGGTACAAGGATGTAAGTCCTATATTTAATGAACTTGGTAGTGGAGGATCTAAAATGCATCCCCACTAAGTACAAAATCCTATTTAAGGCTTTAAGGTCAACACTTCTAACTAGATTCTAATTATTTAACTACTAAGTTACGTGGTTGACTAAATAACTAAACCTAGTTGAGCTTAATATCTCAACATGTCCCCTCAAGCTCAAGTGTGAGGCGTCTAACATCCAGTTTTGCTTTCGCCGTTGTCCGGCTTTCAATGTCAGCTTCTGTTCGGCTTTCGGCGTCGGCATTTTCGTGGCAGTTTCGGTTCCTCCCCCTCAAGCCTGTGACGAAGGCTTGTAGTGTTAAATGGTCGAAGGCCAAGTGCTTGCATCTCTACATCCATGGATGCTAACCATTGGGGGTCACGAGTAGCTTCCGTAAAGCTTTCGAACTCTTGTTCAACCGTGATCTTCATCGCAAAGGCATAATGATGGGCCAAGTGCTTGCATCTCTACATTCATGGATGCTAACCATCAAGGGTCATGAGCAGCTTTCGTAAAGCTTTTGGGCTCTTGTTCGGCCATGATCTTCATCGCAAAGGCATAATGATGGTCCAAGTGCTTGCATCTCTACATCCATTGACGTTAACCATAGGGGGTCACAAGCAGCTTCCATAAAGCTTTCGGGCCCTTTTTCAGTCGTGACCTTCATTCCAAAGGCATAATGATGGGCCATATACTCGTTGTAGCCAAACCAAATGACTGGGTTCTTCTCTAGAGATGAGCGTTGGAGTTTTTTGTTTGCCAATGTGAGCACCTTTTGCACTCCGGGTGTCCACATAATGGGTAATCCAAACTCACTATCTAGTGAGCGAGCCGATAAATCCAAATCACTTTCATTGGGGTGGTCGGCTTCATATTCAGGCATCTTACCTTTGCCTTTGTCCAATTTCGGACTTGGCCGCGAACGTACTTTGGTCGGGTGAAGGCTCATGCGGTCCACTGAGCTCCGTAGAGCTTGGATTGTCCTTTGGTTGAGGACATGGCCGAATATCGTCATCCGAGTTGACATTCAACTCTTCCTCGGTTCGGTCGGATGAAGCATCTCTTCTTCTCTCCAACGACTTGGGTTCACACAATCTGCAAGACAAATTGCTCCTTCGTACGCGGCTCAGCATGCGTTAATCCATGGGCCAATAGCTACGGATCGATCCTACACACGCGAGATTCCGACATAATCGAATCTGGGAGACACAAAGCACACGCAGTAGGAGAAGTTTCTAGCAATTTTTCAAAACTAACTAAACTATACACCCATGAATGCCCTTCAGATTTGTAGTAGTTTTTAGAAATATCAGTTTATGCCCTTGCTCCACATACACATACACATACACAGAGAGAATGAGATACTGAGAGAGAGAGAGAGAAAGAGAACATGACAGAGGTTCCATGGCGACTTCTTCTGACCACATCTCTGCAAGCCAACTCTCACCTCAAACACTCTTCCTATTTTCAATTGGTAGGAATCTTTCTCCTCTTTCTCTTTGGTTTTCTTAATCTTCTTCTTCTTCTTCTTCTTCTTCTTCTTCTGCTGCTGCTGCTGGTTTTCCCGAGTAGCTAAAATTTGTCGGTTCATTCTCAAAGGCCACTGTCAGAAGCGATGGAAGACCTTCTAATCGAACTGTTGTCTTCAGGTGAGCAAAAAGTATTTCGCTTCTTCTTATTTTCGGCCCTTCTTTTATTTGTTTGTTTTTGCATTATTCTCTTCCATTCCATTTGTTTAGATCTGTCTTTGTTTCTTTTTTTCGTCTTTCTTAGATTTTATGTTGTTTAGGGTTTAGGGGTTTAGCAATCCTTGCGTTCTTCTGTCTTTCCCAATTCTGTTCTATTGGGGGATTTAGTTCTTCTGCTTTTTGACATTTTTGTGTTGTTTCTTTGTAGGGGTTTTGCTGAAGGATCGGATGCTATACAATTCACCACTGATTCTCGAAGCAACAAAGTATGCACACAAATGCTCCTAAGCTTTTGCTATTTCCCCATATAACCTTGTTTGACCCCCCAATAGAGAGATTAAAGAGGTGATTTGATGTTACCATTGAGACAAAACGGATGCATTGACCATATAATTGTTCAAACTGCTCCTCAAGAGGGGGGGTGTTCTCCAAGGGCATTTTGGGGAAATAACGGAACCTCAGGGATAGTTTGGGAATAAAGAGAAACTCAGAGTATATGTGTGTGTACATGCAGATAATACATTTATCTATCTATGTTCAATTTATTCCATAACCTGCTTATTCACCATGTATGCCGAGAAATGCAGATAGAAGAAATTCGGGGAAATTCTCAAGGCGAGGTACAAGCTCATCACTTTCATATGGTTATTTACTATAGTTTGCATGAGTTTTTTACAAGGTGTACATGGATTCTTGTACTCAAATACTATCTTTTTATGGGCGCTTATACCTATTTAGTTTTTTGCATGACTTGAATCGTCATCGGTTTGGGTTTTGTGGTTGGTTTTCACTGTTTTACCTTCGTATTTCATCAATTATGATGGATACTATCTACTCTATTTTCCAAACAACTGCATTATTTAAGTACCTATTATACCTCATATATTGTGTTTAAAAACTATATACCTTTTTGTTTCATTCTTATACTAAGGATTTTGGCGATAGATTTGTTGGTATTTCACAGATACATGGGAACAATTTCGAATTCAAGGAACGTTAGATATCATAAGTGGATCTGATGTGGATGATAGAAAAAGATTGCAAGTAAGTGAAAACTTTGGATTTCAGAAAGTTTTTTTCACAAGTTGCGTAGAGGCTACAGAAATTGTTCAGTTTATATGTTGAAATTTCAGTGATTCGGTAGTAAATGATAATGATAGAAAAAGATTGCAAGTGAAAACTTTGGTTTCCAGAAAGTTTTTTTTACGAGTTGTGTAGAGGACGCTACATGAATATGGTTTCAATGCTTAATTTATATGTTGAAATTTCAATGATTCAATAGTGAAATAGGAAATATATATGTTATTTTCGCAATATTTAATCAATTTTCATGTGCCTAATGGTTCTCAAATAAGAATAAAAGAGCATATTACGCATTGGATTGTCTTCTATGCATTTGTTTTGTTACAATAAAACTTTGGTTTCCAGAAAGTTTTTTTTACGAGTTGTGTAGAGGACAACGCTACATGAATATGGTTTCAATGCTTAATTTATATGTTGAAATTTCAATGATTCAATAGTGAAATAGGAAATATATATGTTATTTTCGCAATATTTAATCAATTTTCATGTGCCTAATGGTTCTCAAATAAGAATAAAAGTTACACATTGGATTGTCTTCTATGCATTTGTTTTGTTACAATAAAACTGAAACTCTTAAAACTATTTTAATATTGCAATCTAACGTAAGCTAGCCAAGAAAGATTTAGGGAAAAAACTTGGAAATAACCACCTGAAATTTTCTTTATTACACATACTTTAGTTATTTCCCCAAGTGTCTTTGGTTGACCCACACAAAGAGCAATTATATGTGAAATGATGGATTCATCATTCATCTTAAAGTCAATTATATAAGCTATTTGAGCATTTTTATAGTCAATAAATCCCGGAGACATTGAGGAAATAATGGAGAAACCTGGTACTTGGGTAAATAACAGAAAACCCATGGGTTTTGTAGTTTTTACCTTTAGGATGTACATGTATGCATATGATTTCATTGGCTCTAGATATTTTTTGGTTCGGTGGATTCATCTAATACTTTTGATGACCTATGGCTTGATGGTTTATGCATTTTTTAATAACTCTTATTTATTGGAGCATATAGTTGAGGGAGAAAGCATGGTTTGAGATGTCACCGCGGTCAAGGCTACAATTTCTTGGACCAACACCAAGGCTTCCATTATTATGCAACAATAGCTCATCAACAAATAACATGTTGGAACCGATCCAAGGCCCAGTAGATGCCTTTTGTTTGGTGACACTTGATGCCAAAGAGGTATTCATGATCGAAACATTCTTCTAAATATAGGTCAAGTTTTTAAGAATTTAATTTTATTGTTGTACTAAAAAAACTTTGTTGTTGTTTTAACTATAAAGGTGGACTATTTGCACCTGAAGAAAAATGAACGACTAATTTTCACACGAAATGATGGACATTGGAGTGAGATGTTTGTTAACCCATAGGTGGGGAATTTGAGACATTCTATTCTTGTTTACACTCATACATTGTTAACTTCATTTAAGTTTGGGCATTCATCAAGGTCAAAGTTCAAGCTCTTGTGTAAAATCTCTCTCTCTCTCTCTCTCTCTCTCTCTCTCTCTCTCTCTCTCTCCTCGTAAAATGATGGTAGTGTGAACCATCTACCCTCACCGATAGCCTTTTCTTACATATAAGGGCAAAATGTACAATTTGTACAAAGTTTTAAGCATCTTGGTATGGTTGTACCTGCCACACCTAACCTAGGTATTGAAGTTGCATTATGGCATCAAAATCAGTCGAATATAAGGTATGCAAGGAATGGCTAGTAGAGGACGAGTATCACTTACTTTTACATGCTTTGTATATAGTGCAATTCATGAAAGTTATGATCATATATTAAGAGGTGTTGACTTGAGTGTCATATTAAAGAGAACACTTAGAAGGTTGAGCTCAAACAAGTATGCTTTATTCACGCATCAAGACTTGGTGCTTCGATGGATGAATATCCCTTCTTAGGAAGGAGACACATCAAGAAAACTTCTATACTTAGGTCCCATGGGTCAATATTGGCCTCTCTATGGCGCTAAAAATATCTCTCTCTTTGTAAAACACATTGTTATATTAATAACACCACCACAATTGAGTGGTGTCACCATTACAAGGATAGTGGGACATGTTGAATTGCCAATACTCAAGATAAACACTCAACTAAGAAAAGATTTTATACGTGCTTTAGTAAGGAAATTTGTAACATTAGTACTCCTTCCACCTTTGATAGATGTGCTTTGACTCCATGCCTATCATCAAATTAAAAAGCATTGTGCATATCCTACTTATGAAAACGATCACAAATATCTTAGAAATAGGAATTTTATCTCCAACTTTGATTTTAGGTCGATGTGAATTATGCAAGCACCTCTTATCTTGGTGTAAAATAACCTTAAGTCTCTTTGAGCTCCCCAATTCTCCATTGGGACGATTACATTATGACATAATGTTGCTTTTTTTTGGAGCAATTATTACCATATAAATGTCCCACACACCATCAATTATGAGGAAGTCATGTTCATGTCCTCTATCCTTGAAGTTATATTGAACCAAGATAAAAAACCGTTTTTCCATGAATAAGAGGGAAAACAAGAACTCACATGGTTGAAGAGGACGAAGATGACAGAAGGCTCCCAATGCATGTTAAGTAGGTGTATGTCAATGTGTTGTACCTCATTACAAAACTCTAATTGAGGACCTTCCAACACGTGTCTCTATTTAGAATTTCATTATTGAAAGAGAGCACAACAACAAAATATAAGCTCTCTTTATTTGTACTAATGGCACAAGCCACCAATTTCATGTTGGTCGGATAGGATGGCGGAAGGTGTGAAAAGAGACATGAAGCCGAACACAAAAGGCCAAACAAAGGCAGCCGAATGTGGCGTCACTATAACACCAAATATTTAATGTTGAAACGATTGTAACTAACATGCTCCCTTGAAATAGGAAAGCATGGAATCTTATATAAGGATTGTGTGAATGAGAGAAAGGGGGAGATTGAGATTGAGAACTATACAAGAGAGGTGAACACTTTAATACCGACAATGGGTCGGTATTTGTATAAGAGTTGTATCATTAATATATTAGTCTTCTTGTGGGGGAACCCCGTGTGGTCTATCTATGTCATACGGTGTGTTAAGTTTGTGTTACTGCATAGATGTGTGCTCTTAATCAGTTGTAGCCGATTTAACAAAATACCCCATCCCCACTCTTGTATCCCTTATGAGTTTAGAAGGAACGATCGGAGGTTTCCACGTGTCTTATGGAATAGACAAGTCGGGTATCCGTAGAGGAAGATATCTAGGATCCCTTGGGGTAAGGTTACTCCCCCCGAACTCCCATATCCGGCTAAGTACACCGTGGACGGGATGACCCAAAGTCCTTTCCCTCCTTCCTACCACAATTACCTTGATCCAGTTACTCAAAAGTAGTAATTGAGAGTGTGTTCCTCCACAAGGGGAGATAACACAATTTGGCACACTTGGCTCGAGCTAAGATTACACATCGAACAAGCGAAGGAGGAAGACCCAGTTGTACTAATGGCGCGCCACAAGGGACTACGCACTCGGACAGAGTCCCGATGTGCAGAACAGGATGAGAGTCGAACCGAATCCACACTCACTAAGCAACCTCTCCTAGAATCGGAATCCCAATTCATCATTAGGTTTTAGAACCTATGATGACAGTTGGCACGACATCTTCCGACAAACGAACTCAAAGATACCTTTCTCGCAGCTCTCCGGGAGCCATCTGAATGACCTTACCGGTGCTCGATTTTTCACCAAACTCAATCGAACATGTAATCGATTGTGTCTTAACGATGGATAACACCCAAAATAGCAACAACCTCTCGATCGCATCACTACAACACACCTTGCCAAAAGACAAAGAAATCTGGTTCCGTCCGGCTGTGGAGTGCACAACATTCGGATGGTGGCACTCGCAAGAAACGAAGACTAGCCGAGCGCGTCGATTCAATTTTGTCGCGACTAGTGAAGGGCCCACGATCCTCGACGCAAAAAATCCAGCTGTGAATCTTATCATTAAGGGACAGGAAATACTCGGATGCATAATCGATGGCAGTTTCGGAGAGTCAATGTAATCAGTAAAGCCACTTGCGACCGACCGGCTCGGAATCGACCAATGGGAAGCCGACCCATTTTCGTTGCGAATGGCAAATACACATTCCGTAAAACACCTTGGGTTAATTTGGAACCTTGAAATCATAATAGGAGGGCATACATTTTCAATTTTAGCAGTGGTCCTATGCTTGGACGCCCAAAGTGCTTACTCGATTCTGTTCAGACGACCGTGGCTAAGGACAGCCAATGTTAAGCAGAACTGGCAACGAAATATCATAACCTTCAGAAGAGGTAAGACAAAGATTCGCATCCTGACGACCTTCAGAAGAGGTAAAACAAAGATTCGTGTGCCGATGACCAAAGAGCAAACGGCATCCACCAAGGAAACAACACCGCTTTACGCCGAGGGAGTGCATATGCTTGATGGGTTGACCAATGACGAAGTCAACCAATACCTAGAAATAAACCCGAAGATCATACCGCTTTTTGAAATTGATGTCATCGAAGCAGTCAGCCTGTACGTGTCCGAAAGGGACATCGAGATGGAGGAGACCTTAAGGGAACCGAACCGTAAATCCGTGGACAAATTACGACATGCTCGAGAAGCGCTCCAACGGGAGATGGCTATCTCCCAATGAGTGAAAGCATCAACCATGGAAGAAGATGATTTAGGAACAATCGACGACCCTCAATCGATTAACATCGCTAAAGAGTTGGCGTCGGTCAATAAATCGACAATGGTAGATTTGTTAAAAGAATACAAAGACATATTCACATGGTCATACAGTGACAGGTATGGCCTAGATCCCAGGTTCTATTAGCATCAGATACATCTCCATACAAACGTGAAACCAGTACAGCAGAGGTAATACCGAATGAACCCAAACTATGCAGCCAAGGTGAAGGAAGAAATCGACAAGCTGCTACGAGTCAGTTTCATTTGACTGGTGAAGCAAGCCACATGTCTCAGTCCCATTGTGGTTGTGCCGGAGAAGAATAGCAAAATCTGAGTCTATGTTGATTATAGGAAACTCAACGACGCAACAATCATAGACACATTTCCGTTGCCCTTCATCGACAACATACTAGATGCAATAGTGGGACACGAAATCTATAGCTTCCTGGATGTTTTCAATGGCTACAATCAAATCCGGATGTACCAGGATGACCATAAAAAAACAGCCTTCATCACGGAATAGGGCGTTTTCATGGCAGTCGTCATGATGTTCAGCTTGAAAATGGCACCGACAACATTCCAGTGGATCATCATGGAAATATTCGGCGATTACATCCCAACATTTAGGCATGTCTTTTTAGATGATTTCGTTGTATACAACCGACAACTCGAACATCTAGAGCACCTCTGCATTGCTTAGATAGATGTCTGGGAGCTCGACTAAGCTTGAATCCTGCGAAATGTGCATTCAACGTCGCCAGTAGAGCACTACTAGGACACATCCTCAGCCGAGAAGGAATCGCAATCGATATTGACAAGGTCAAAGCATTAATCAAGGCTCCGACACCAAAGAACACAAAAGCCTTGAGTCGATTTCTAGGAAAAATTCGGTGGCACAACCGAATGTTACGATACTTGGCCGATTTCACGACACCATTGCATGGGACGGTACATTGAACGTCGTTTTGCTAGAGGATTTCATGACACCTGCCGAGGATGAGGCATACCAGGCCTTGAAAATTATGTGGTCCCAGGTACCCATCATCCAACCACAAGATTGGATGAAACCATTCCATGTTTTTGTCGACGCCTATGATACGACAATCAACCGTGCGTTGATGCAGTTAACAACACCAAACTGGAATTGGACGGAATATTATGCCAGCCAACGACTCTCAACAGTTGAGAAGAATTATTCGACCATAGAAAGAGAGGCCTTCGGCATGATCTACAGCATCGCAAAATTTCAGGATTACCTACTCAGCCGAAAATTCACTTTCCACGTGGATCACTCGGAGTTGTTGTACCTCGTCACGAAACAATTATTAACTAGTTGACTTGCTCGATGGATGCTACTACTACAGGAATTTGACTTTGATATCCATCACATGCCAGGAGTACAACATGCAGTAGCTGACTATTTGAGTTGATACCTCGAATCTGGGGAGCCAGTCGTCGGCATACAAGACGATTTCCCATATGGGGAAATATTTCGAATCGACACAACTGATTCTGGTGATCGGAACTAGGATGTCGAGGATAAATGGATGGACAACGTGATATGCTTCCTCACCTCATGCCTACCACCTGTCGACATGACTCTTGATGAGAAGAAGCGATTGGCAATCCGTAGCAGGCAATTCTGCATATTCCACGACATGTTGTATCACAAGAGCGTAGACAGCATCTAGCGACAAGCAATTTGGCAAATCGAAAAAGACGCGATCCTACGAGAAGCACATTACGGCATAGCATGCAGGAATTATGCAAGAGAGGCAATCGCCCGCAAAGTATGGCAAAGTGGCCTATGGTGGCCAACAACGGAAAGGGATGCAGTAAAGTTCTGTTGACAATGCGACTTATGCCAACGAATGGGACCGACGACAGAATGAGCAAGAATGCCTCACTAGCCAATATTGCCCCTCGAGCCCTTTCAGAAGTAGGGACTCAATTTTGTGGGACCATTCAAACCAACCACGTGTCAAGGACAGAAGAATTGGAGCTACAAGAATACTACAAGGATGCGATCGACAAGCCTAAAGGTGCTGCAAAAACACAATTGACAAGCTAAGGAGCAAGTATCATTAACTGGTGTTGTTCACCGTGAATTCATTCCAGGTGAACTCAAATATTTATACTAAGCGGCATGCATGCCTGTTGCATGCATGTGATACACTAGAGCATGTATGTACACATGCATGTGCCAAGTGTCAATAATACAATGGAGCAATTATGCTCCTGATGCTAGCTTAAAGCTACAAGGAACAATTATGCATATGACTATATATTGGACATGTTGGTTAACACATAACACTTGATTATAACACAAGAGGTCACGAGTTCGGATCTTGACATGACTGTTGTCATGTTTGTGACACCACAGGTCGAACTGGAAATCATTACAGCATTGTTGCCCCCAATTATGGGGCACACAATCGCATTTACGACAAAATTCATCTATGAAAATATTTGGTGTAGATACTTTATCAATAAATTGGTTCACGAATCACTATGTTGTGGTTCATAAGAAGAGTATGTCATACTACGCTCAAGCTAATGGTTTAGCCTAATCAACCAACAAAACACAGCAGAACATCCTGAAAAAAATCGTGAACGACAATCGAACGGATTGGGATCAGAAACTGCAAACTGCTCTCTTTGCATATCGCACAACATATAAGACGAGCATACAATCAACTTCGTTTCAGCTGGCGTTCAGATTGGAGGCAGTCACGCTAGTTGAATTTCAAGTGCCAAGTCCGCGGGTGCAAACAATTGTGCGATTACATGAAACCAAATCCGAACGGACATGGTGAGAGCACCTACTCGAGCTTGGTAAAGCATGAATCACGAGCCTGAGCAAGCTAAAACAAGACCAACGAGCCTGAGCAAGCTAGAACAAGGCCAACGGAGACACAAAGCCTTTGTCAATAGACAACAAAAAGGAAATGAACAATCATTCGGAATCGACAAAGCAATGGTGGTTTTCCAAACACGGCTCGGACTAATGCAGGGAAGCTACGATTCCGCTGGACAGGACCCTATTAAATCGTGGATGAGTTTAACGGTGTCGCGGGAATCCGTGCATGCGTGTCGACTTGGGCGGGACCATGGGGGTCTTGCTTGGACTAGGGAGTAAAAGAGGGGGGATGGGAGCTTAACCCTTATGAGCTTCGAAGTACAAAAGGGGAAGAAGAATGTGCTAAGGTTAACAAGATAAAGAGCTAGACCAAGACAAGGTTCAGCAAGCTAATTCCATTATAGGGCACGAAAGCCACAATATGATTTACAACCGCGGCCATTTAGGCCGGACTCAAGCACGACTCGAAGAAAACCTAACCGGATAGGAAGAAGAAGAAGAACTAAACCCTAATCAAGAGAAAGGAAAAATGATAGAGAGGGGAACCTAGAACCAAAAGCCTAAAACAAAATGGGGATAAGAATAACTAAAACCCTAATGATCTACCTCAAAACGACAAAATGGCGACCCCCTTAATGGTGCCTCCTCACCCCCTTTTATAGTGGAAAAAGATGAGGCTTATTACAAAAGGAGAGGCCAAATATCCTCTCTTTTTGAAGAAGAATATTTTCTTGATTTTAGGAGGAGAGATTGATGGGCCTTAACTCCCTCTCCTCTCATTGTCTTACACACACCACCATGCCCTCTACTTATTACACCATTACTCCCATGCACAACATAAGTTTTACCATGGGTTGCTTGCATCTCATGCTAGAATGAATGTGGTAAGTCTAGAGATTGATGGAACTTTGAATACAAACCCACAAGTGATTATTGATAATTCTGTCAAACATTTCACAAATCTTTTTCAGCAAGACTGTATTCTAAATGATGACATAACACAAGCGTGTTTGTGTTATTTAACTCAGTCAAGGTTAGAGGTGGGTGACATGTCATGATTGCATTGGAGGAGGTGGAATATGTATTGTCACATCTTACAGTTGATAAAAGTCTAGGTTGGGATGACATTACGAATGAGTTTTTTAAATCCTTTGTACCAGAACTCAAAGCCCCTCTAACAATGATATTCTAAGAAATGTGGAGGTCGGGTAAAAAGCCTGATTCATGGAAAGTTGGTCTTGTTAAACTTATACCAAAAGTTGCATTTCCTATGTCTTTTGCTCAATGGAGACCGATATCATTAATGGTTGCGATGTATAAGATTTTTGCCAAAGTAATTGTAAATAGAATTCAAAAGGTATTGTCGTTTGTGGTCCATCCAATGCACTATGGGTTTATTGAGGGAAGGGACATCTTGCATAATATTTTGAATGTGCAAATGGCAGTGGATTATGCAAAGGAATCCAAACAAAAAATTGTAATGATACAACGAGAAGGCATATGATCATGTAAGTTGGTCTTTTATTACTCAACTTATGTCTCATATGGGTTTTGGGGAAAGGATGTCCAGAATATCGTCATTGGCGGGATTAGGTGCAATGTCACACATTATGTTAAATGGTGGAGTTACGAAGGTGATACCATTGAAAATATCATTTAGGCAAGGATGCCCATTAAGTTCATTATTACTTGCAATTGCTACACACCCGATTTTGGTGAAGATGCATGAGTTGGCAACATGTGGGGAAATAGTTGGATTAGCTCTACCATTAGGGAAACAATTGATCGCTCAAGCATTGGCTGATTATTCATTTTTATTTCTCAAAGCGGCGCCTAATAATATAGCTAAAGCCATGGAGGTGTGGAATGTGTTCGCATTGGCGTCAAGATTACATATAAATATGTGGAAGTCGATGCTCATTAGATGCACTAAGAGTGATTTGGTTGATCTTGGATGGGGTAGCCAAATATTAGATCAAGGGAATGTGTGTCGACACTTAGGTTACCCTGTTGGGTTTGATATCTCATCATCACAAAGTTTGATTTGGATATCGAGAACCATTTTGGACAAATTTATGTATTGGAAGTCTCAAGTATGGTCGTTTAGTACTCGTCTCAAAGTGGTACAAGTTATAATGATTCCAATGATTTCTCATTTTTCACCATTGTTACCATGGACAAAGAAATTGCGTGATCATTTAGCTCGTTCACTTAAATATACATTATGGAAGAAAGACACAAACCTTGGTATGAGTTGGGTATCATGGAACAATATTTGTACCCAAAAACGGTTGGGGGTGCTGCTTTACTAAATTTAAAAGATCATATGGTGGCTCTGTTACCGATTAGGAACACGGTCTACGGTCAGTCCTTCAACCTAGACCTCAAAGTGACTGCGTTGCAATGAATGGTACCGACGTACCGTAATACGTAATGGGATACCTCCCCGTATCCTAGTAGCATATAAGGGAGACAGCTACAACCGAACTCCTTAGACAATGCACTAGTAACAGCACTCGCACTCATGCCACCAAGAATCACAGAAACACAGTAGATTAACCACAGATATGCACAGGAATCAGAGAAGATAGTACTCTATTAAGATAACGCTCTATGCACCCAAATTTACACGCTACCTCTTACAAAAGATTTCTGCCCTTTATATACACAGGGTCTTTTAGTCGTTCCCGCTTCCCACGTGAATTAACCACAGATATGCACAGGAATCAAAGAATATAGTACTCTATTAAGATAACGCTCTATGCACCCAAATTTACACGCTACCTCTTACAAAGGATTTCTGCCCTTTATATACACAGGGTCTTTTAGTTGTTCTCGCTTCCCACGTGAACCGTTACATGTGTTACGTTTTTACTATATTCTATATTTCTGCGCTCTTGTCCGTCGGTTACTATTCCGGCGGACAACATGCTCGAAGATTCAATCTTTTGAAAGGTATGTGCATAGGTACCCAACCTTGGGCAGAAAAAATTACTTATTTTGTGGAAAAGGTTGGTATATACCATGGGAAAACGAGAATTACAGTTTCGTGGTGGCATGTTGTTAATAGTATCCGGCCATTTAAATGTTCAGAATCTATTATGGTTCAACAATTGGTGCTTTCTTGGCAACGATGTTTGAATTTGTTTAATTGGAGGCATCCTGAGTGCAAAAAAGATATAAATTCATTGGCCCCAGAGCTATTGGCAGCTTCAAGGATATTACACTAGGATGGAAAAGAAAGTCTAAATTCACAGTTCAATCGAATGGCACAATTAGGATTGGTAACTGTGGAAGATGGTATCTTAGAGTCACGTAGGAAAATGATGGCCTTTCAGACAATCAGAAATAAGTTTCATATACCACGTGGATATGGGTATATTTGGCAATCAATATTTGTTGTGAATCAGCGCTTGGATTCACCTTCACCGCTCGGCCACAACCGAGTAATCGCGGATCAATGCAGCAGAAAATAGGAAATACAGAGAAAGACGCGATACACAGGGATTAACGTGGAAAACCCTATACGGGAAAAACCACGGGAGTGCGAGACTCCAAACCAAACTATGCACAGAGAAATATACAATGGTGAGCTGCAAGGCAACGACCTTGAGCTCGCTGTCCTCGCCACAGGCGGCGGAAATACACAGAGGCGTCTACCTCTTCGTCGCTCTCTCGCCCTATCTCTCTCTCTCTCTCGGCTGCTCCCCCTTCACTCCTCTTGAGTGAAAAAAACAGAAAAATGATCAGCCACTACAAAACTATTTGCCCTAAGTCATATTTATACATATATGACTTTCGGGCTATTTACAAATATAGCCTCAAGGGCCCTTGGCAAACATATTCACAAATATGTCCCCGCATCCGGATCTCTCTCCGGGTACATTCGTCATCCGGCTCCGTAGTCGGGGTCTTCAGCATCCGGTTCCGTAACCGGGGTCTTCATCATCCGGTTCCGTAACCGGGGTCTTCAGCATCCGGTTCCGTAACCGGGGTCTTCAGCATCCGGTTCCGTAACCGGGGTCTACATCATCCGGTTCCATAACCGGGGTCTTCATCATCCGGCTCCGTAGCCGGGGTATTCATCATCCGATTCCCGGATATCCGACCATCCCATCCGGAGGGACCGTAATCCCAACAAACTCCCCCTTCACTTCGGCATGGGATGTCTTTCCAGTCCGATCCTTCTTCGGCATGCTTCCAGCTTGTCGGGTGTGAGCACTTTGGTCAGCATATCCGACCCGTTCTCGTCCGTGTGGACCTTCGTCAGCACGAACTCCTTGTCTTCTATCCTTTCCCGGATCCAGTGATATCTTCGCTGGATGTGCTTCGTCCGGGAGTGATAGGCCGCGTTCTTTGCAAGGTGGATGGCACTCTGACTATCGCAGTAGAGTCTGTACTCCTCCTGCCGGATACCGAGCTCTCTAACGAAGTCCTTCATCCATATCATTTCCTTGCCGGCTTCAACAGCCGCCATGTACTCCGCCTCCGTGGTTGACAACGCAACCGTCTTCTGCAGCCTCGACTGCCATGAAACAGCTCCCCCTGCATACGTCATCACATACCCTGATGTGGACCGGCTGGTATCTGCATCAGCCGACATATCAGAATCAGTAAAGCCGTCGAGTTCGGGCTTACCGGAGCCGAATCGGAGGCACACGTTTGCCGTGCCCTTCAGGTATCAGAGTATCCACTTGACCGCGTTCCAGTGTTCTTTGCCGGGATTGCTCATGTACCGGCTCACCACTCCAACTGCATATCCTATGTCCGGTCTTGTACACACCATAGCGTACATTAAGCTTCCGACGGCAGAGGCATATGGTACTTTCATCATGTCCTCCTTCTCAGCCTTTGTCTTGGGGCTTTGCTTGCTGGACAACTTGCAGTTTCCCGGGAGGGTTGACCCGACCGGTCTTGCTTCCGACATGTTGAACCGGTGAAGCACCTTTGTCACGTACTTCTCCTGTGACAACCACAACTGCTTCTTCTTCCGGTCCCGGATGATGTGCATCCCCAGTATTTGCCTCGCCGGACCCAGGTCCTTCATTGAGAAGGTTCGGTGAAGCGCCCTCTTCAGCATCCGTATCTTGACCTGGTCCCGTCCGACGATCAACATGTCGTCCACGTACAGGAGGAGTATTAGAGAGTCTCCTCCTTCGAACTTCTTCACAAACACGCAGTGGTCGGACTGCGTTTTGAGGTACCCTTCGTCGGTCATGAAGGAGTCGAACTTCCGGTACCATTGCCGGGGAGCCTGCTTCAGTCCGTAAAGGCTCTTCTTCAACCGGCATACCAGGTGCTCCTTCCCTTTCTTCTCGAATCCTTCCGGTTGCTGCATGTAGATCTCTTCATCGAGGTCACCGTGAAGGAATGCCGTCTTCACGTCCATCTGTTCTACCTCGAGGTCCATGCTTGCCGCTATGCTCAGCACCGTCCGGATGGAGGTCATCTTCACTACCGGGGCAAATATCTCGTCGAAGTCGACGCCCTTCTTCTGCTGAAACCCCTTCACCACGATCCTGGCTTTGTATCTCGGGGGGTTTCCGGCATCTCCCGGTTTCAGCTTGAACACCCACTTGTTTCGAAGTGCTCGCTTTCCTTTCGGCAACTCCACAAGTTCATATGTGTGGTTCTCATGCAGGGAATCCATCTCGTCCTGCATGGCACTCAACCACCTGCGACTCTGGGTGTCATGCCTTGCTTCTTCAAAGCTCTCCGGCTCCCCCTCGTCGGTTAGCAACACGTGCTCTGGTTCCGGAAATCTCCGGGGGGCCCTTCTCTCTCTTAGAGGGTATCTCCGTTCCGGAGCTTCGGTAACCGGTTCTTCCGATTCTTCTTCATCCGAATCCATTTCGGGATCGGGGCCGGTTCCGGTATCATTTTCATCTTCTTCGGCCGGTTCTGTTTCTTCACCGTCTTCGGCCGGATCCTCGAGTGCTAACCGGTCCCTTGCCGGTCGGGACTGCTCCTCGTAGAGTTGATCCTCACCGGTCGCCTTGGAGCTCTTCATCTTCTTCTCCGACTCCCAGTCGTCGAGTGTCTTGTCCTCCATGAAGATGATATCTCGACTCCTGAATATCTTCTTGTCGACCGGGTCCCATACTCGGTAGCCGAACTCATCGTCGCCGTAACCGAGGAATATGCATGGCCGGGTCTTTGGATCCAACTTTCCTCTCCGGTCCTTTGCCACATGCACGTATGCGAGACACCCGAACACCTTCAGATGCCGGTAGGACACTTCCTTACCGGTCCACACTTTCTGCGGCGTGTCTCCGTCCAAAGGTACTGAGGGTGATCTGTTTATCACGTATGTCGCCGTCGACATTGCCTCAGCCCAAAAACCCTTGGGTAATTTCGCATGTGCTAGCATACTCCGGACCCTCTCCATTATGGTCCGGTTCATCCTCTCGGCCAGCCCGTTCAGTTCCGGCGTCTTCGGCACAGTAAACTCGAGTCGGATACCCTTCGTGCGACAGTACTCCTGGAACTGCCCCCGGTATTCCCCTCCGTTATCCGCTCGTATCGCTTTCAGCTTCTTGCCGGATTCTCTTTCCACTCTCGCGTGGAGTTCTTTGAAGACGGACAACACTTGGTCCTTTGTCTTCAACGGCGCTGTCCACAGCTTCCGGCTGTGATCATCAATGAAAGTCACGAAGTACTGGGCTCCGCCATGTGACTTCGTTTCTACCTGACACACATCAGTGTGCACCAACTCCAATGGTGCGCTACGTCTCGTCGGTGGCCTTGAGTGGAAGGAGGTTCGGTTCTGCTTACCGGCCAGGCAATCGGTGCACTTCTCCAGATGCACATGCTTCACTGGAATGAGGTTGTCTTCTGCAAGCCTCTTCATCCCCTTCTCACTCATGTGGCACAGTCTCTTGTGCCACAGCTCACCGGCAGTGTCGGCTGCCACGTTCAGCTCTTCCGGACATAACCGGGCATTCATCAGGTACAGTGTGTTGACTTTCCGGGCCCGAGCCACTATCAAGCTCCCCTTGCTGAACTTTATGACACCGTTCCGGATGCTACCCGTGTAGCCTTCATCATCTAGCCTCCCGGCAGAGATCAGGTTCAATCGGACCTCCGGAACGTGTCGCACATCCTTCAGCAGCATCTTGCATCCGGTTGATGTCATCAGCCACACGTCTCCTATGCCGGCAATCCGGCACGTTCCTTCATTTCCCATCCGGACACAGCCGTGCTCACCGGCTGTGTAGGATGAGAAGTATTTCTTCTCCGGGGTCAGGTGGAACGACGCTCCGGAATCGACCACCCAGGTCATCTCTACACCGGCAAGGTTCAGCTCCCTCTCTTCGGTAATGAGCATTATCTCTTCTTCACTTGCCGCGAGTGCCGTCGTTCCTTTCCGGTCCTGCCCTCGCCGATCCGGACCTCTCCGGTCCGTGGCTCCCCGGTATGCACCGTTTCTCTCCGGTGACTTCTTCGAATCGGTGTCGTCGGCTCCGTTGTCTTTTCGGTAATGCCGACAATTCTTCCGGAAGTGCCCCGGCTTCCCACAGTGGAAGCATGTGGGTCTTCCTCTTGACTGCGACCGGGTCCCCGACTTCTCCCGTCTTTGCGGACTCCGGTTCCATTGTCTTCCCCGATCCGATTCGGTAAACAGCATCTTCGGGTCGGAGGCCGGTTCCTTATCTCTCCGACGCGCTTCTTCGTTCAAAATACTTGTCTTTACCGTTTGTAGAGACAAGTTATCTTCGGTACAGGAGGTGCTGAGAGTCACCACCAAGTTCTCCCAGCTATCCGGCAATGTACACATCAGGATGATGGCTTGCATTGCATCCTCCAACGGGAACTTGATCGCCGCAAGCTGATTCACGAATCCCATGAACGTGCTTACGTGTTCCACCATACTCTCGCCGTCCCGGTACTTGAGATTCACTATCTTCCTCATCAGGGAGGTCCGGTTCAACGCATTCTTCCTCTCGTAGAGGCCCGACAGCTTCTTCCACATCTCATATGCGTTGGTGTCGTTTGCCACATGTTGTAGGACGCTCACGTCGACGTATTGTCGGATCGTCGCTACGGCTTTCCAGTTCAGGAGCTTCCACTCCGACTCAAGTACCCCTTTCGGTATTTCCGACCTGTCAATCGGTTCGTACAGGTCCCGAACAATCAGAAGGTCCTCCATCTTGATCTTCCAGTCGGCGTAATTCTGTGCATTCAGCACCATCATCATCGGCTGCCCGCTGCCGCCGCCTTCCATTTTCTGCAACAGTCGCTCTGATACCAGTTTGTTGTGAATCAGCGCTTGGATTCACCTTCACCGCTCGGCCACAACCGAGTAATCGCGGATCAATGCAGCAGAAAATAGGAAATACAGAGAAAGACGCGATACACAGGGATTAACGTGGAAAACCCTATACGGGAAAAACCACGGGAGTGCGAGACTCCAAACCAAACTATGCACAGAGAAATATACAATGGCGAGCTGCAAGGCAACGACCTTGAGCTCGCTGTCCTCGCCACAGGCGGCGGAAATACACAGAGGCGTCTACCTCTTCGTCGCTCTCTCGCCCTATCTCTCTCTCTCTCTCTCGGCTGCTCCCCCTTCACTCCTCTTGAGTGAAAAAAACAGAAAAATGATCAGCCACTACAAAACTATTTGCCCTAAGTCATATTTATACATATATGACTTTCGGGCTATTTACAAATATAGCCTCAAGGGCCCTTGGCAAACATATTCACAAATATGTCCCCGCATCCGGATCTCTCTCCGGGTACATTCGTCATCCGGCTCCGTAGTCGGGGTCTTCAGCATCCGGTTTCGTAACCGGGGTCTTCATCATCCGGTTCCGTAACCGGGGTCTTCAGCATCCGGTTCCGTAACCGGGGTCTTCAGCATCCGGTTCCGTAACCGGGGTCTACATCATCCGGTTCCATAACCGGGGTCTTCATCATCCGGCTCCGTAGCCGGGGTATTCATCATCCGATTCCCGGATATCCGACCATCCCATCCGGAGGGACCGTAATCCCAACAATATTGGCATTGCCTAGATTAGTTTTCCCGATTCCATAGTTGGTGGTCGAGGACCCATGGAAAGATTGGTCATTTGGTATTGGGAAATCGATTTTTGTGGTGCACACTAATTATGTGTACCATAAGTTGGTTGAAGATAGAGCTTGGTTAGCAAATAAGGTTTTGGATACATGGTACATTACTCGACATGTAAAGTGGTGGCATAGAGTTTTAGATGCAGGGTGGCAGTCTCATCTTCCATTTCGTGCAAAGGTGTTTCTTTGGCGTACCATAGTTGGTGGGTTACTTCTCGTGATGGCCTTAAAACAAAGACATATTTCGGATGGGACATGTTTTTATTGTACGATGGTGGAAGAAAATGCCAGACATAGGTTCATTACATGTCCGGTTGCTAAAGTCATTTGGGTGATTATATCACAAATTTGGGCATCGATAACACGAAATATTTTGTCACCTTATAAGTGGATTTTTATTGATGAGGATAAAGCTATGCCCACACCATCATATAAGGTTGTTTTTTACTACCTTAGATATTGGGGGATGTGGTTTAATTAGACCATGAGAAATGGGTTCTTGTTTGATGGACTTCATGGGATGACACAACAACTCCGTAGGATGAAAGAGAAGTTGATTTGGCAATTTTCACAACTATGTAGTATGGGGACGTTGTCCCAAGAGGAGATAGACTTATGTCATCTAATTTTACAACACTTGAGAGGGTTTCCCTTGCACTATCACTAGTTATGAAGTAGTGAAGATAGCAAGGGTTGTATTATCATCTTGGTTTAATAGCAAACATTGATTTACGGAAAAAAAAAGATAGAGATAGAAAGAAATATATATTAATGTCTTCTATTGGCCCATGAGATAATTGGATTACCCGATCATCGAAAATAAAAATAAAATAAAATAGAACTTAAGCTAAAAGAGTTCTAGTATTGTACAAAGCATGTTATGGTGTAACATATTCAAATGGCTTTGTACTAAGCCTCGTTCCATTTCCATCCAAGTCTCTCGAAAAGAAGCATGAGGTCAAAGGGTTTCGATGTGGGTGTGGCGCATGGCATCACAACCATAGCTTCTAGCCAGTGTAACTCATGTTCCCTTATCTTCTAAATTGCTTCTACACCACGTCGAGTTGCTTTGAAGCTCAGCATTCGAGGGCATTTGGTTGTTCTTTAGTTTTCTACTTAAGCAAGGGAGAGGCCAAGTGGTGCAGGTGTCTCCACATTCATCGTCTCCCCTTGTCCTTTAAAATTTTCATTGGTTACACGTTGGTGAATATTAGAAACTTGGTTATTGTTAACATTTTGTAGCTTATGACAGGAACACACGCTCCTGATGAACAACGCTCGGCCACAACCAAGCCTAGGATAAAACACAGAAAAAACGGGTAATGAACGCACGACACAATGGAGAGAAGAGTACACAGGATGTTTACGTGGAAAACCCAAACACGGGAAAAACCACGGCAGTCCACTGACTGCTAACTATCACTATGTAATAAATGTACAATGGATGAACACAGAGGCAATGACCTCTTGTTCACTGTCTTCGCCCCAGGCGGCGGTTACAACAGAGATACGAACTCTTCGTCTCTTTCTCTCTCTCTCTCTCTCTCTCTCTCTCTCTCTCTCTCTGTGTGTACACAGTTGCGCTCTAATCTTGCGCCAACAAGAATGACAACAACCTATCTACTAAGTTTGCCCTAAGTCATATTTATACTAATATGAATTTTCGGCTATTTACAAATATAGCCCCGATGGACGCTCAGAAACATATTTACGAATATGTCCCTTCATCCGGTGAGCACTCCTCACCGGGCCTGCATCATCCGACGCTTGCTGAGCACACGTCATCCGGTTCTCACCGGGTCTTCACCATCCGGCTCTTGCCGAGTACTCGTCATCCGGTTCTCACCGGGTCTTCCGTAGCCAGGTACTCGTCATCACTGTTCTTTTCACTTCCCATCCGGAGGGACCTGTTTCCTAACAAACTCCCCCTTCACTCCGGCATGGGATGTCTTACTAGTTTGATCCGCTTCCGACATGCATCCAGCTTGTCAGGTATCAGTACTTTGGTCAGCATATCTGACCCGTTCTTGACCGTGTGGATCTTCATCAGCGCGAACTCTCAATCTTCTACTCGCTCCCGGATCCAGTGATACCTATGCTGGATGTGTTTTGTCCTGGAGTGGTATGCTGCGTTCTTAGCAAGGTGGATGGCACTCTGACTGTCGCAATAGAGCCGGTATTCATCTTGTCGGATACCGAGCTCTCCGATGAAGTCCTTCATCCATAGTATTTCCTTACCGGCTTCCACAGCCGCCATGTACTCCGCTTCCGTGGTTGACAACGCAACTGTCTTCTTCAGCCTCTACTGCCACGAAACAGCTCCCCCTGCATATGTCATTACATACCCGGATGTAGACCGGCTGGTATCCACATCAGCCGACATGTCCGAATCGGTAAAACCGTCAAGTTGAGGTTTACCGGAGCCGAATCGGAGACACATATTCGAAGTTCCCTTCAAGTACCGGAGTATCCATTTGTCCGCGATCCAGTGCTCCTTGCCGAGATTGCTCATGAACCGGCTCACCACTCCAACTGCGTATCCAATATCAGGTCGAGTACACACCATTGCGTACATTAAGCTCCCGACAGCAGAGGCATATGGAACCTTCATCATATCCGCCTTCTCTACTTTCGTCTTCGGGCTTTGCTTACCGGATAACCTGCAGTTTGCCGGAAGTGTCAATCCGACTGGTTTCGCATCTGACATGTTGAACCGCTTAAGCACCTTTGTCACGTACTTCTCCTGTGACAGCCACAATTGCTTCGTTGACCGGTCCCGGATAATATGCATCCCCAGCATCTGTCTTGCCGGACCCAAGTCTTTCATTGAGAATGTCTGGTTGAGAGCCTTCTTCAACATCCGTATTTTGGCTTGGTCCCGTCCGACGATCAACATGTCGTCCACGTACAGAAGGAGTATCAGGAAGTCGCCTCCTTCGAACTTCTTCACAAACATGCAATGATCAGCCTGCGTCTTGTGGTACCCTTAATCGGTCATGAAGGAGTCGAACTTCCAGTACCATTGTTGGGGAGCCTGCTTCAGTCCGTACAGGCTCTTCTTCAACCGACATACCAAGTGCTCCTTCCCTTTCTCCACGAATCCTTCCGGTTGTTGCATGTAGATCTCCTCTTCGAGGTCACCATGAAGGAATGTTGTCTTCACGTCTAGCTACTCTACCTCGAGGTCCATGCTTGCCACTATACTCAGCACCGTCCGGATGGAGGTCATCTTTACTACCGGGGCAAATATCTCATCGAAGTCCACGCCCATCTTCTGCTGGAACCCCTTCACCACAATCCTGGCTTTGTATCTCGGGGGTTGTCGGCATCTCCCGGTTTCAACTTGTACACCCACTTGTTTCGGAGTGCCCGCTTTCCTTTCGGCAACTCCACCAATTCATACTTATGGTTCTCATGCAGGGAATCCATCTCATCCTGCATGGCACTTAACCATTTGCGGCTGTGGGTGTCATCCTTCGCTTCTTCGAAGCTTTCCAGCTCTCCCTCATCGGTCGGCAGCACATGCTCTGCATCCGGAAATCTTCGGGGGGCCTTCTCTCTCTGAGAGGATATCTCCGTCTTTGTTCTTCATCCGAATCCGATTCGGGGTCTTGACCGGTTCCGGTTTCAGCTTCCTCTACTTCTTCTTCTGTCGGTTCGGTATCCTCACCGTAACCGGTGGGTTCATCGAGTGCTAACCGGTCTCTTGTCGATTGGGTCAGCACATCGTAGAATCGATCCTTACCGGTCGACTCGGAGTTCATTACCTTCTTCTCCGACTCCCAATCGGCAAGCGTCTTGTCCTCCATGAAGATAATATCTCGACTCTGGAATACCTTCTTGTCGAACGGGTCCCACACTCGGTAGCCGAACTCATCGTCGCCATAACCGAGGAATATCCATGGTCGGGTCTTTGGATCTAACTTTCCTCTCCGGTCCTTAGCAACATGCACGTACACGAGACACCCAAACACCTTCTGATGCCGGTAGGACACTTCCTTACCAGTCCACACCTTCTGCGGCGTGTCTCCATCCAAGGGCACTGAGGGTGATCTGTTTATCACATACGTCGTTGTCGACAGCGCCTCAACCCAAAACCTCTTGGGTAATTTTGCATGCGCTAGCATACTCCGGACCCTCTCCATTATGGTCCAGTTCATCCTCTCGGCCAGCCCATTTAGTTCTTGCGTCTTCGACACGGTAAATTCGAGCTGGATTCCCTTCGAGCGGCAATACTCCTCGAACTGCCCCCGGTATTCTCCTCCGTTATCTGCTCGAACTGCCTTCAGCTTCCGGCCGGTTTCTCTTTCCACTCTCGCGTGGAGCTCTTTGAAGACGGATAGCACTTGATCCTTCGTCTTCAACGGTGTGGCCCACAGCTTCCGGCTGTGGTCATCTATGAACGTCACGAAATATTGCAATCTTGCATGTGACTTCGTGTCCACTTGACACACATCAATATGCACCAACTCCAATGGTGCATTACGTCTCATCGGTGGCCTTGGTCGGAAGGAGGTCCGGTTTTGCTTACCGGCCAGACAATCAGTGCACTTCTCCAAGTGCACGTTCTTCACTGGAATGAGGTTGTCGTCTGCAAGCCTCTTCATCCCCTTCTCGCTCATGTGACACAACCTTTTGTGCCACAGCTCACTGGCAGTGTCGGATGCCACGTTCACTTCCTCCGGGCATAACCGGGCATTCATCAAGTACAGCGTGTTGACCTTCCGGGCCTAAGCCACAATCAGGCTCCCTTTGTTGAACTTCATAACACTGTTCCGGATGCTACCCGTGTAGCCTTCATCATCTAGCCGACCGGCTGATATCCAGTTTAGACGAACCTCCGGAACGTGTCGGACATCCTTCAGCAGCAGCTTGCATCCGGTTGGTGTTGTCAACCACACGTCTCCTATGCCGACAATTTGGCATGTACCTTCATTCCCCATCCGGACATAGCCGTGATCACCGGATGAGTAGGATGAGAAGCATTTCTGGTCCGGGGTAAGGTGGAATGACGCTCCGGAGTCGACCACCCAGGTCATCTCGTCACTGGCAAGGTTTAGCTCACTCTCCTCGGTGATGAGCATCAACTCTTCTTCACTTGCCGCGATTGTCGTCGTTCCCTTTCGGTCCGTTCCCCTCCAATCTTTACCGGTCCAGTCCGGTGTCCGCTTCAAATTGGTGTCGTCAGTTTCCTTTTCTTTTCGGAAGTGCCGACAGTTTTTCTGGAAGTGTCCCGGCTTGCCGCAATAGAAGCAAGTAGGCCTCCCCCTTGACTTTGATCGTGTCCCCAACTTCTCCCGGTTCTGGGGACTACGGTTCCTTTGTCTTCCGCGTTCCGATTCGGTAAGAAGCGCTTTGGAGTCAGAGCTCGTATCCTTATCTTTCCGACGCGCCTCCTCATCTAACAAGCTCGACTTCACTCTTGCTAGGGATAACCGTTTCCCTTTCGGCCCGGTGTTGCCCAAAGTGACAACCAACGTCTCCCAGCTATCCAGGAGGGAACCGAGCAGGAGTAGCGCTAGTACCTCATCGGCGAGAGGTACTTCCAATGATGTTGCCTAGTGTATCAGCCCTTGGAAGGCATTCATATGCTCCGCCATGCTGGAGCCATCTTGGTACCGGAGTCTTACTAGCTTCCGGAATACCGAAACCTAGTTAACAGCATTTTTGTTCTGAAACATAATGTCGATCTTCTCCCAGAGCTCATGAGCCTTGCTCTCTTCATTGAAGTTGTTATATAGGCTCATGTCGATGAAGCACCGTATGTAAGCCGTTGTCTTCATGTGCATCACCTCCCATATCGTGGCGTCGATTTTGTCCGGTCTCTTGTCCCCGAACTGAACCGGCAACCAAAGATCTTTGACCACGAGCATGTCCCTCATCTTCGACTTCCACACGGAATAGTTGGAGCCGGTGAGCTTGAACATGCCTCCCAACGAATCGTCCATTTTCTGTGTCGTTTCGCTCTGATACCACTTTGACAGGAACACACGCTCCTGATGAACAACGCTCGGCCACAACCGAGCCTAGGATAAAACACAAAAAAATGGGTAATGAACGCACGACACAATGGAGAGAAGAGTACACAGGATGTTTACGTGGAAAACCCAAACGCAGGAAAAACCACGGCAATCCACTGACTGCTAACTATCACTATTTAACAAATGTACAATGGATGAACACAGAGGCAACGACCTCTTGTTCACTGTCTTCGCCACAGGTGGCGGTTACAACAAAGATACGAACTCTTCGTCTCTTTCTCTCTCTCTCTCTCTCTCTCTCTCTCTCTCTCTCTCTCTCTCTCTCTCTCTCTCTCTGTACATAGTTGCGCTCTAATCTTGCGCCAACAAGAATGACAACAACCTATCTACTAAGTTTGCCCTAAGTCATATTTATACTAATATGACTTTTCGTCTATTTACAAATATAGCCCCGATGGACTCTCAGAAACATATTTACGAATATGTCCCTTCATCCGGTGAGCACTCCTCACCGGGCCTGCATCATCCGACACTTGTTGGGCACACGTCATCCGGTTCTCACCGGGTCTTCACCATCCGGCTCTTGCCGGGTACTCGTCATCCGGTTCTCACCAAGTCTTCCGTAGTCGGGTACTCGTCATCACTGTTCTTTTCACTTCCCATCCGGAGGGACCTGTTTCCTAACAGCTTATTCTCTCAATGTTGTTTTTGCTCTAAGATATATATACCAAATTTCTTTGTATCTGGTGTATCTAATAGTTTCAAGGGGGTGGGAGAGGGGTTGAGTATGTCTTGGTATTTTTCCCTTATCTCGATGTAAGTTTGACACTTGCATGTAAAGTGATACTCATGCTCTATCTCAATGTGACATGATCTACATATCCTTTCCTCTCTAGGGACTCCATTAGTATGACCATTCTCAATCTCAAGTTTGTGAGATGATATTCTAAGTTGTCCAATGGCAACCCTTAGTGCATTTGGTAAGAAAGTATCTAGATATTTTGGTCGTGTAATAATACCTAACTTAGAGAAGTGCATGATCCGTTCCTTATAGTACAACATTCTATATGGGAGTGGCTCTAGTGGGTTGATCCATTTATATCAAGTGTAAATTTGTCATATTTCTTGGCATATTACTTTATTACGGTCCTCATGAGTGATTAAAGTGTTACCAGTCTCGTGGTTGTACCTAAGGGGAGTTAGGTCATTAATGTCTAGGCCATTTGCAAGAAGACAACTCACTGTAATGTTATACCAAGAGCTAGTATCTCCGGACTCATATAGTGATTGAGATGCCTCGAAAGCTTGACGAGATATCCTACCTTGTGGTTGGCTATGTATCCTATGAATAAAAACTACAAGTTGGAAAAGTGCTTCCACTAACATCGGGGGTAAAGTGGACTTTGCTCTAATAATGTCATGTGGTACTATTGATTTGATTCGGAGTTGACATGATAACATCGTCACCAATGGTCTCTCTAATTGCATCCACATGAAAGATGGTGGCCCTGGAGCCCAAAGCACTTATGCATACATGAGGGAAGGGGTCACTAATGAGTCAAAGAGCCACCCCCTAGTCCATGGCTCTTAAAAGAATGCTTGGTGGCATTTTCTCTCTAAAAGTGAGAGGGATGCATATCCTCTCGTTAGTCTGTCTTTGGTTGCCTGTGTCATCGAAAATTTACCTGAGCGGGCATTGAAAATGACACCAAGGTATACATACGATCCAACTATCTCAACTGGTCTATGAGAGAGGGTTAGGTGACATTTAGTCCTAACTCGGGGAGATGTGTAAAAGATAAGGACTTTAGTTTTTCCTAGATTCACTACCAATCCTCGTTGTGCGCAAAAGTCATGTAAGGCATTAAAGGTGCCTTTGTAGGTCATGTTCAGACTCAAAGAGCAAAACTATGTCGTCTGCATAAAGCAAGAGACTAACTTAACTACCTCCAAGGACTACTCCATCGCCCCCTTTGCGAGCAATAAAATCTGTTATCTCATCAATGTAGATCCCAAAAAGAGTCAGTGATAGGGGGCAACCTTGTTTCACACCAATGGTGTTAGTGAACCAATCACATAAGCCACTTGGGCCTCGTACACACCCGGAGAGTAGATCATATAAAGCATAAATGGCCCAAATCATGTCATCTAGTATCTCTACGCATTTACGCCTATCAAACAACCGCTCTCTATGGACTATGTCAAAGGCTTTGTGGAAGTCCACAAAACAACAATATAATTTCTTCTTATGGGCCTTCGTGTGGTCAATTAAACATCCAAGTGTGAAGATATGATCAATAGTAGAGAAAACTCATCTAAGCCAACCTGTTCGGGTGCTCGAAGACTTAAGGTCTCTATATAATCATGGAGCTCTACTTCCATTACTGCATCGCATAATTTAGCAAGTGTCTGACCTATCATAATGGTTCTATATATGTATTTGGGTCCATGGGGTCCCCTCCTTAATGTATAGGGTCATTGAGTTCATGGTCCACTATGGTGGAAAACCCTCAGCGAGGGCACAATTAAAGATTAGAGTGAGAAAAGGAGTTAGGCACTCTCGAGCATATATGATGTGTTCAGCTTGCAATCATGTGTGGTCCATGGACTTCCTATGTTGTAATTTCTTTATGACCTTGGTGGCTCTAGAGGTCATGAAAAGCGTCCCCATGGTAGGTCGAGGTGTAGAAGGCATGAGATTAGGTGGTTGGTTCTAGACTTGGTAAAGTCTCTCTATATATGTGTGCCAAGTGATGGGATCCTCGATGGGTGGTTGTGATCGTGGTTCTTGTAGTCTCTTCCACGCAATGGCGCAATCGTTACTCATGAGTATATGGTAGAGTTCCCAATATTGAGATGTCTCCCATGCTCGTCTCTTACAACATGTCATCTTGCGCATTTCTTTGCGAGC
This sequence comes from Azolla caroliniana, assembly GCF_043228905.1. NCBI lineage: Eukaryota > Viridiplantae > Streptophyta > Polypodiopsida > Salviniales > Salviniaceae > Azolla > Azolla caroliniana. The sequence continues at coordinate 1,412,784 of NW_028230447.1, forward strand.
TTGTACTGAGGTAATAGTACCACTAAGTCACGATACTTTAAGTTGTCTATATAGGTCTGTACAATCCTCGTCATACCATCTATTATGTGGCATTGCCCCTACTCTACCTTGATTAGAGTGTTTTGTGTATGGGAAACTGCTAATTGTTGTGGAATGAAGGATGTGCGTGAGTTCTGTGGTAAGGTTCTCTAAAGGCAAGGAGGAATCAAGAGAGGAGAGATGGGCTTGAATATGTCGAGAGTAGATGTCAGAGAGCTCATGTGTGAAATGTATTGTGGTGTGATGGCTTGGTTTTCTAGATTTGACGGCGTTGGAGATATTGCATTTTAGCTCAAAGTATAAGAAGTTATGGTCTGCACCAATAGGGCATGGGGCCACCCGGAAAGAGTTAATCATGTCAGTAATTTCAGGCCATCCTATTAGATAATCAATTGTGTTTTCCCCTCCTCCATGTGGGAAACATGTGAGCTCTTCTAAGCTCGACCACTTGGCTAAACCATTATATAAGATCATCTTGTGTTGACTTCCAAGTTCAAGCAGATGATGGCCCAAGCTTGTGGTGTCCGCACCTTGGTGTTTTGATCTACGTGTGATGCTTATGGCTAAGGGGTCGCCATTCACCATTTCTAGGTTTTTATCCATTTGAAATATTGTGCATTGTCGGGATTGAGTTCTCGGATTGAAATCTCCCACGAGAAAAACTTCCCCTTGAGAAGAATATTGGATTATGTCATCCGATAAAGGTTCGTATGGAGAAGGCCCATGTGGCACTCCTTCATCAACTAATCTCACTTCTCCAACCATATTATAACGGGATCCTTTCAAGGGGAAAGTAACAAATGGCGATAAAAATTGCATGATCCTTGCTAGTGAGGACTTTCACCACATAAAACGGGCTTTTGGGCCTGTCCTTAGTATTTCTATCCTATTATGTAGCTCTCTCTGAAACAATATTGCAACACCTCCAGATCCAAATCCTTTGGTAGTGTCTCGACGTGAGGTTTGTCTAAATACGAACTCCCAATGCAAACCTTCAACTCGTGGGAGTCCTCTAGTTGGGCTCTGGTGTGTTTCTACTAATGTCTTCTAAGACAAAAATTGACCCATAAAACAATTGGTTACAATTATTATGAGATGTGTATACAATCATTGAAAATGAAAATGAACATCAATAAAGAGTTTTCGCCATGACAAGTGACTTTGAGGTAGGGTATCCGCGGGCATTTGGTTGTTCTTTGGTTTTCCTAAATTGATTCATGACAAGTATCAAATGAAATATCATAGACTATAGTGTCCCTGTGAATTCTCAACAAAATCAATTCCCGCATGTGCATAAACCATTTGTAGTAAACTTGTTTGTAGTGAGAACTCATTCAAAATATCATTTTTCTACTTGTGCATAGTGTCAAATGAATGGCCTCGTGGTCCCCACATATCTGACACCAATCAACAGACACACACAATCACTCTCTCTTTTTCTCGCATGCATGCAACGCACTCACACAATCTCCATTTCTCACTCATTCGCCTTCTCCCATTCACGATTGAGCATGTTTGAAATGGTGAAACATACGGAATATTATATATATACACACACACACACACTTAAATGTATATCTTCCTTGTAAATTTGACATTGGTAGAAGTAGGAATCAAAATATAAAGAAAAGTCTTTACAGGTTGTCATGAGTATGGCAATATGGGTATGAATATTTGTACTCATAGAAGTATCAAATATCAACTGCGTGACTAAATACATGGATTTCCATTTATATGGTGACTTTTATGTTAGAAAATGTGAGATTAATACATTAAGATGAGATCAAATTGGCCACAAAAACAAGAAAGAGCCATATTCGAGCATGTAAAATAATTTGACAATGTGCACATGTGAAACAAGATAATTGGTTGGGTAGGTGGGTGGAGGAGTTATGAATCATGATTCCTAAGTACATCAAAGATGGAGAGTAGTAAATAGTACAAAGTTTAAGAAACTTCAAACTTTGAGGGAGTAAGGAGGCACGAAATTATACTTAGGTGTATGTGTACTCGAGGAAATAAAACTTTAATTGCTTGCTTCCACTTGAGTTGAAGTTCATAAGGCATGAATCAACGAATATCATATACATACATTTAGAGAATTCCATGAATAAACATCTCCTTCCCAAAAAGTGAAAAACTTAACGTTTAGATTTAGACTTGTATGTGTATGTAGAAATGTAGGTAGAAAAAAGTGAATACACAAATTCAAATCATAAGCTAGCACATTAACATCCATTGAAATACTAACCCCATAGCATATTCTATGATGGTGTTGCCACTTAAGAAAAACAAAGTTAAACTTTATCGACATCAAGATCAACATGCACGAAATAAATAAAATCATTGCAAACGTTCGGTTTCAAACCTTTATAAAGTTTGGTCAATGGTAACAATTCAAGGACCAACGTTACCTTTTTCAATATACCACACAAGGAGACTCGTAAAGCATATTAATCTAAAAGGAAAAGGCGCAATCATTGTTTAATGGAAAAGTAAATGAAGGATCATAATATTGCAAATAAATGAGTTGCCTAAACAAAACAAGTTTCCTAGGCTTTACCATTCTTGACATTGTTATTATCCCTAAAATTTGAGTACTAAGAATATCTTGCTAGTTTACGATCACAATTAAACCATATTATTCATTGACGTCAACATTGCTTACCATATTATTAGTCTACTACAATATCATGTGAGGCATTATCAGCAAATTGCAAATTTTTATGATAATTTGAATCTATAAATTATTAATGAAACTAGAGGTTACTTTACAACAATACACAATCATACAAAGAGAGCATTCCACCCTTGCGCAATAAAGCATGGTGCAATGCGGAAACAACATTGAAAAGAATGTGAGATATTTACACAATGGTATTATGTTGCATCCACATTATAAACATATAGACATTTTCGCAAGAAATGGAACATGGATATTTGAGATTGATATTGAGACTTGGCTTCAATGCACGCACAATTTTACTTTGACATTCTCGTATATTTGACTCTATCTTACCACATCTTCTTAAATGTTAAGATTTGCATTCTCATCTCATTAGCTTCTCCTTTTTATGTCCTCTTGTAACATTCAATTGATTGGACATCTTGATGCAACATCACGTCTGATTTTTTATCTCAATTTACTATTTCCTTGAGAGAAAACCTTTCCTTCATAGATTTGTGAACAAAACAAATGTCAACAAGGCAAGATAGTGGAGGGGAACTTGAGAAAATTGTTTAAATTATCATATTGCGTTGATTTCATTTTCTAATATGTAAGGACTGTGTTTACTATGAATATCGAGTAGTCCTTTGATGGGGCAATAGTTATTTTATCTTTTATGTGCTCTTCATGTTTTACCTCAACCAATGTGATAATGTGTATTATTTGTTTGAGATCAGGGAAACAATGCGCAACAATGCAAACTTTGCTTGGGAACTAGTGGCACGTAATGGACACGTTGCAAACAATATCAATCTATGTATGTTAGAAGGCAGTTATCAATGAATGAAAATATTATTTTGTGTCCTTGAAACCATTCAAATTCACATGAGTTGATTGTTCATGAAATCTATACTATTTTAAGAATAGCGTCAAGACCAAACATTGCTCAAATTTGAGGGATTGGTGTATTTCTCGTCTATAATTTATCAATGCTCCCCCAAACTACTCGACCACAATGGTCTGGCCTTCGTTCGTCACTTTTACCATAGATACCATATGTACTATTGGACAACCATCATATTTCCTTTCCTTTACCTTTTTATTTGTGAGTCTATAGGGTTCCTTTAAAATCAATGAGATCAAAGGCATGGTTAATCAATACAATGATGGAAGACACATACATCACATGAATGAGGCAAGGACACAACGATTTGGTAAAAAAGAAATGGAAGTGATATTACATCTCAATATAATACAAATACGCTACAATGTGTGAAGCAATGGTTTCTTCTCCACACTCGTGATAACGTTTGTCAATCTCTTACAAAATTCTTCTACATTTCCACTTAGTGGACATCCTTTTCAATCCCCTAACTTTTAAGTGATCAACATAGAAATGGATTTCAACTTATTTTTCCTTGGCCCTCCCCAAAAGGTGACTCTTCTAGCTTGCATATCGAGATCAATGGACTAATGCAAATAGGGTGAATTTGAAAATTTTGACCAAACTAAGGAATCATGAATAGTGGTGCATCAAAATTTGAGCATGTTGGGAGTAAAACAACAATATTCTAAATGAATTTTCCATATAGCCTAAAGAAAATATAATTGTGTCGCATGTATTTTTGTAAGAGCTTTAGATATGCATAAAAAAGAAGGAATGTGAAGTGACCCAATTTGTCTTTGCTTATGACAAGGTAGCTTGTTTGTAATCTCAATGCTAGGAACACTGCCATGTATCCAAAGTCTTAGAAAATGTTAAGGAAGGAAGTTATTGTGGTTAAATGGCCTAAAGTAGCTGCCTCTTTATAGGAATTGACTAAGGGCCAACTAGGATGGTCCATTTAAATAGAATATCTTCAAGCTCTTGTAAGGCAACAAAACTCTCTACCACCATTTCGTATGCAATATTTGCCTCACTTAGAATGATCATAGATAGAAAGCTAGGGGTGTTTAGTGTTGTGATGAAGATAAAATGTGGCCTACTTATTTCCCTATGGGTCTAGAGATGTGTGATGTGGATATGTGTGTCACAACACATGGCGAGATTCAATTGAATGTTTAGATAGGTAGCAAGCCTCCTAGAGATCATTGTGATCAATAAAATAGACAATGATGCATCGCCAATACAAAACCTTGGAGGGGATACAATGTAAAAATAATATTGTATTGAAATATTTAATACATCCTTCTAGAGGCCAATGTGATCTATAGGACACTCTATGATGTGGGCCTCTAACAGAGTGTTTCTGGAATCTTTATAGGGGATACAAGTTGTTACAATCTTATATTGTAAGATGCTAACAAATTTTTAGATATCAAGATGATCTTAAAATAACACTATAGATCGTGAACTATAGGTGCAAGGCTTCTAGGGGATACAAGGTCCTTCGATGTGATCTAGAATAGACCTTGATAAGAACATACAAGCTTTGTAGAGGCTATTGTGATCTAAATGATACTTTCAACATAGTGTGAAAGTTTTAGTGTGATATATGTACAATGAACTCTAACAATGTGTACAATCAATCCTCCAAGTATATAGACTAATATGATATATGCAAGATATTTTATATTCTACGCTAATACAATATAATCCCGAGGGTTTATGTGCAGTGATCTCCATTGACATAGAACATAACATAATATGATGTTATAGAGAAGTAAATTTGAAATAACAAGGTAGTTCCACACACATGAATAAATAAAGAGCAAGGAGAGGACATGAGATGTGGAGAATACAGTTGGGTATCATCCCTAGACACAATAGTCCTCTTAGAAGGTAGGTTTACTTTTCTCTTTGAATGGCAAAAACATGTTCACCCTTCCACAAAGAAGGACAATTTTTAACCTCCATTTCTTTTGCAATCAAATTCACGTGCTCATGACTAAATGAAGAATATAATATGGCCTCAATTTTTTACTTTGAGAATTGTACTATGCAATTACAAGAATGATGCATACTACTAGTAGAAAATAAATCATAATTCAGGTATAGATTGTCAAGGGTAGTATATTTATGGCGATGTTAACTTAATCTTAACAAGAGCTTTACTATTATGTTTGTTAAGCCTAATTGCATCACTCAAAACTTCTAATAATTGTAAAACATTGGGTCTTAAACACTAGGTACACCCAATAGTTTATACATTTTTTTGTAATACATAATGTTATAGGTGCAAGAAGAAGTGAAAATCCATAAGAAATGGATACAAGCTATGAACCTCAAGGCTCCCATTCTTGACATTGTGAATGTGTGAAATGAAGAGAGCATTCAGATGCTCGCGGATATCACAAGAGGTATAGCAAACATATGAAGAAAATCAAGGGTACTTTATGATAGGCAATACATGGATCAAAGGTGGTTGATCCTAAAAGACTTTGTTATAGGATATCAAGAATGTTCAATCATACCTAGTTGAAAAAAGTTGTAGAAACGTACGCAAGTAGCAAAAAAATCACCAATGAATCTTATTTGTAATCATGGTTATAGTTAGAGTATATAACATGTCATTGGACATTTCAACGATAAATTTTAGCATCCTCATCATTTGCACGCACATTGCAAGGTTAGGATTTCTAAGCCAGACACAATAGTAACATAGAGCAAACACCTACACAAGAAAAACGCATTCTTTCAGTGATAATGAAGTCATTGAGATACATTTTAACCTTGATTTACACAAAACCATTGGTTTTTTGCATATATCCATGAATTGCAATGCATGTCCATTCACAATCACGATTGGAGGTCAATACACACATATTTTACTTGTTGACATGGACAAGATAGGCAATCCAAATAATTGATGATCTTTAAGGCGATCAATGTCTAGGAGAGGTTGGTAGAGAAGTTGGTGGTACATGCACACTCATCATACTTATTTTCGTCAAAGTGGTGATATGTCGAATGATTTGTTTAATAAACTGACATTCCCTTCTTGACCACATACGACTTTCCATTTCAAGGTGTTGCAACACTTTCTTCCAACTAGTTAATAAACTAGTACCTACGGGGCAACCAAGGATGATGTCTTCAAAATGACCAGAGGTAACTTCCTACAATGCAATGGTCTAATTACCAAAACAATCCATATTAGCTTGAGTATACACAATACATATCTATGATATTGCACCAATAATGGTCATAATGTTTCACTCAATAAGAAAGAAAGAGATAGAAGCGTATGTTTGTATTATGTATATATACATACGTACCTACATGCTTACATAAATACTTCGTTCGAAAGTTAGCATTGAGGTTTGCTCACCCTTGTTTTTGTTGAAGGGCAAGTCATGAGCATAGTGTGCATAAATCTTAAAATAAGTTTTCATATTGCAACCTTCAATGACAAAGCACATGAAGCAAAGGCAACCTCCAAAGGCAAGCACATGTATCTCAATCTCCAAGGAGAAACGGATCGAGAGAGTGTGTGAGAGTGCCATTGATGATTCCCCTTGCATTTAAGAGTGTTTAAAAAAGAAGAAGAATTCAAATACATTGTTATACATCATCAGATCATGACTAGGAGTTGGCAACATCTCAACTCAAGCCTAAACTGAGCCGTTGAAACCGTTTTTAGACAATTTGCCAGTTTGTTGGTTTGGGTTGGCTGGGTTCATGCTTGAGCTTCTCAAATTGGTTTGAGGTTGGTTTGGCAAGGCTCCAGCCGAATCAAGCCATTTTGGGACTAACCGGTCCATATTTAATTGGTTTAGCCAAACAAGTTTCTAAACCAGTTTTGCTAAACCAATTATGCCTTAACTGGTTTAGGAACTTGTTTGGTTCAAGTTTGGAAACCTCCAAATCGGGTAAGTCTTAATCGGTTTGGTTTGGACAAGGCCAAACCGGCTCTGTTGCCAATTCCTAATCGTGACCACAAAAAGGGAACTCAAACCCGAGGGGGGGGGGCTTTCCTTCCTAGGTCTTCTTATGTACTATATGGTCTCTCGATGATGAACATTCTTCACGCCCATTGACGTTTGATCTGTGTCAAGTCCAATGCGATATGTAAGGCTTTCATTTAAGGGGAGAGGCAAGGAGATTTCAGATAGAGACATGTCCGATTGTATTGGATCAGATCTCATCCGATCCCATGTGATCGGCTCGGCTTTATTCAGGAAGGGAGGGAGATTTGAAATGATCCAAACAAGAGCTCAAAAACATGCATAGAGACTGACTTACTTACACATAGAGATAGATAGAGAGAGGATGTATGACCGCATGATGTGGCTACATACATTCATACATAAACATGCATACATACATACATGCCCACACACACACTCTCTCTCTACCCTGCCCTCTCACAACCCTCTGTTCTACCCTTCTCTCCGCACACACACACACACACAACTCTCTCTACATTCTCTCTCTACCCGGCCCTCTCACAACCCTCTGTTCTACCCTTCTCTCTCCACACACACACTCTCTCTCTACCCGGCTCTCTCACAACCCTCTGTTCTACCCTTCTCTCTCTCCACACACACACACTCTCTCTACATTCTCTCTCTACCCTGCCCTATCACGACCCTCTCCTCTACCCTTCTCTCTCTCCACACACACACACACACTCTCTCTCTCAAAATTCTCTCTCTTCCTGCCCTGCTCTCTTTCTCACACTTCTATGATCTATCCACATACTCTGTTCCTATGTCACACACACACACACACACACTCCCTCTCTCTCTCTCTCTCTTTCTCACACTTCTATGATTTACCACATACTCTCTTTAGTACGTAAAATTCGTGTTCGTCTAGCATAGCATTCGTTTTCCTACGTAGGAAAACGAATGCGAATGTTATTCAAACATTCTTGTGTGTGTGTGTGTGTGTTTTGTTTTTTTCCCATTTTTTAATGATCATTTTTTGTTATTTATTTAGTTTTTAGGCTTATTTACCTCATGATAAATAGTTAATCCAAAAGTATGGTATTATCATTCGTTGAGGGTGTTTTTTCTTACGAGAATGCGAATGAAAGTATGGTACGTATGGTTCATACTCCGACTCTGTTCCCATGTCTCTCACACACACACACTCCCTCTCTCTCTACCTGCTAAAAAACCTCTCTCTCTCATTCAGTGCTCTCTCTCTCTCTCTCTCTCTCTACTTTCTCTTTCTATCCCCTGCTGCTCCCTCACACACACACACACATACACTCTGCCTGTCTCTGTCTCTCTCTCTCTCTCTCTCTCTTATTCTGTGCTCTCTCTGGCTCTCTCTGCACCTCGCATTTACCCACATCAACTCCCCTCTTCCCTATACATACATATACTCTCTCTCTCTCTCTCTCTCTCATAATCTCTGAGCTTCCCAAAAACCCTAACAACACATTCTCTCTGTGTCTCTGTCACACACACACACCCATCACTGTCTCTCCAAGGAGAGAGAGCAAACACAGAAGAACAGAGAGAGAGAAAACACAGGAGACAGAAACACAGAGGAACAGAAGAACACAGAGAGAGATAGAGAGAGAGAAAACACAGAGGAACAGAGGAACAGAGAGAGAGAGAGAGAGAGAAACCAATAGGAAGAAGCAGTCATACAAAAACCATCAGAGATACATATACATTACATATAGTCTGTAGACAAGGAGAGGGTTTAGAGAGAGAATGTAGAGAGAGAGAGAGAGAGAGAGAGAGAGAGAGAGAGGTGTGGCTGTGTGAGTGCTCTCTCAGCTCTGTCTTCATCATCGTCTGTCTTCCCCCCCCCCCCCCTTCATGCTACTAACCTCTGCGTTTCATCTCCTTCCTCTTCTTCTTCTTCTGTAATATAATGCCAGATTGCTCGGCAGCAAATCTCCTTCTCTGCTGCGAGAACATGTCTGAAGAAGAAGAAGAAGAAGAAGAGGAAGAGGAAGAGGGTAACCACGATTCTTGTCATTCGCCTTCGCCTTCTTCTTCTTCTCTTCTTCTGCTTAACCTGTGGGAGAGTTCTGCTTCTTGGCGAGTTTCTGCAGCTATGGCGATGGAAGAATCTTGTGATGTCGAAACTACTCTATCAGAGCTCGGGGAGCGAGAGATCTTTCATATGCCGAGCTCTGATTACTCTCAGAGATACGAGAAGAAGATTCTTGATCCGTGCTCTCGTCAAGAAGCTGTAGATTGGCTTTTCAAGGTATCATCACCGTCTTCATAGCTCAGCAAAAGCTCTGTCTTTTTCTTCTGTTTGTTTCCATACCTCATCAAAATCTCAATTTTACTTTAAATCCTTTCCCGTTTCCTTTGTTCATTTCGCTGGAGGAGACATGGTTTTTTCTTTTCTTGTTTGTTTCTTCGGATTTGGTTCCTCCTCTGCTTCTGCTGAGTTTATAGATTAATTGGATTAATATATTCTTCTCTGTTTCTATTTTGGAGATAATCTATGTTCTAATGATCGCATAGATCTCCCAACATTCTATGCATTAAAAATTCTCTTTCTATTTGTTTGTCTGCAGATTATACATTTCTGGGTTTTGCTGTATTGTCCATTTTTGAGTTTTCCCCTCGCTGTTTATAGGTTTCTAACGTTTATATGCATCTCTGATCATAGATTTCTGGGTTTTTATTTCTGATGATGTTGTCCATTAATTCCGTGTTGACAGATTTGCTAGGGTTTAATATGCATTGCCAGTTTTTTCTCCATTTCTTCTACTTTGGTAAATAGCTGCCATTATTACTGCTCATTGGAAATTCTAAGGATTTCTAGAGAGAGGATGCGAACTTATCTTAAGCATTTGGTTCATACAAGGGTTTTGAGGTGTTCACAGGGACGATGTGAGATCTAGAGCATGGATGTGACCTTTCTAGATTGGTTGGATTCTGCTCGAATGTGGCATTTTCTACATCAAGTGATTTCTAGTTAGGGAACGGGAATTGGTGGGACATTTTGTTCAGATTAGGGTTAGGGTTTCTGGAGAGGATGTGAATTGCTGAGGCAATTGGTTCATGAAAGCATATAGCGTGTGCCATGTAGCCTTTGTAGTTGATCCGAATCAACATAACCTTCTTACGGGCAAAGTGCTGTAGTTTGTCGTCCATTTAGTAGCTCATGCTTTGTGTTCTCACAGTCTTCACACCGACATAGCCATCAAGTAATGGAGTCAAGCTCGTAGAGGAGATGGAGCAAGAGGTTTTGGGTAGGCCTCCTAGAGAGAGGATGTGAAATTTGTGGAACCTTTTTATTATTATTGTATGTGGATTTGCCCAATAACAGCATGTTTTCACTTATATGAAGGTCAACACTTCCTCTCGGGGATGCTAGATCTAGAAAGAGGATGTAAAATCTAGAGAGAGCATATGAAATTTGTGGGAGCTACTACTATTGATTTATTACTGTTTCTTGATCATGCAATAATGAATGACAAATATTTGTTGGTTCATATGGCTTTCGATAGAGAGGGTGTGAGATGTAGATGTGAATTTATGGGATTTTTTTTTAACATCACTTCGAAGGTTCGAGCTTTCTACAACTTCGGGCCTCTTACAGCTGCCTTATCTGTCAACTATCTTGATCGATTCCTTTCTCTCCATCAACTTCCGGTAAGGTTCCTGATTCCGCTTTCAGTTTTCAATTACCATTTTTTGTCCTGACCCGTTAACATAACCATACATCTTTATACAACCAAATGTATGTGTAGAATGGTAAAGCTTGGATGATGCAACTTCTATCAGTGGCGTGCCTTTCCCTTGCTGCCAAGATGGAGGAAACTGAGGTCCCTCTGCTGCTCGATCTTCAGGTAATCAATCGGAAAATAAATGACTTTCTGAAAACCTGAGATCGTTCAAAATTTCCTTTAGGCATTGGTGTATATACTAGGTTGTTGGTTATTTTTTTCTCTCAGTATTGGAGTTAAATATATACATACCCAGTGGATCTTAAAAATCATCCTCTTTATGTTGCATCATATAGGTGGTCGGACCCCTTTGCATCTTTGAGCCTAAGACGATTCAAAGAATGGAGTTGCTTGTACTTAGCACTCTTGGATGGCGTTTGGGCTCAATCACGCCTTTCTCTTACATTGATTATCTCGTTCGCAAGCTAGATTTAGCAAGTGGTACTCGATGCATTTTATGTGGCCGAATCAATGAACTTATCCTTTGTGCAGTGCAAGGTAATCCTTATATGCTTGTATATATTCAAATTCAATATGTGCTCATTATAATATCAACCAACACAGACATATCTTAACGTTGTGCGACACATACATACAGTATGTGGTCTATAACAATACTACATATCTCAATAGCGTAGGACCATATTTATATGACATGTGCTAAATTTGAACCATATTAACTATTTTTATTCCTCATCATGTTTTGCAGAGATCAGATTTCTCATCTATCGCCCGTCTTCTATAGCTGTTGCAGCTGTCTTGTGTGCTGCTCAGGAGACGTGCTCTACACAGTTTGCCGAATTTAAGAAGATGTTGTTTTCGATATACCCCCGGTGCCTACATGTATGCATCTTTTTAATCCTCATCTTTCTTACGTATGTTAGGACATAGGCCTGTTCACATCAGGTAAGTAACAAGACATTATGTGCTAAAACACAAAACAAAAACATCACATATGTGACAATATGAAAGTACTTATCATTTATTAAAATCATAATTGTGCCAAAACATGGCACTGAAGTTTAAAGCATATGTTTTTAACCTTATCGATGTGGGTTTAAGCACCCAACCTTAGTATTGTATTTTATAGTAAGCAATAACCTAGGGATGCCTGTGCATGAATTCTAAACATCTCTAGTTTGACCTCCCTAACTCGTGATTAATTCATAGTTATGTCTATGCTTGTAAGTCATGACATATTGTTCACCCATTTTCATGCATATTTATTTCTGGAATTCTCTCCTGGCACACAGGATTTGTCGGAACAGTGCTTTGCGCTCATGGTGGACCTATTTCTTGGACCAATCACTACATCATCCAAGGGTGAAACATGTGGAAACTCAATTCCGCGAAGCCCCATCGCAGTTCTTGATGCATCTTTTAGCAGTGATAGTGAAAGTGCCTTCAAGTCGATCGCATCAGATCCTAGCAGTCAAGTTTCTTCCCCACCACCACTGAAACGAAAGAAGATCGACCATTTTGGTATGGGTACAAAAGTTTATGCAACTTAGTCTTCACATCTCTGAAGAAACCATCAACCTTATCATGTTTTGCCTATATATAAGTTCCACATGGTGAAGCCTTGTTTGAGACGAAACATTTAGTGGATGTGGTAACCATGGGTGAAAACAAAAACACACTTGAAAGCTTCAAGAGAGAAATGAATATGACAGTTACAAGTTGGAGATTGAATTTAGATTGTGATAATGAATGAATGGCACATGGATGATGTTTTCCAATGCCAACGTTGTTTTGGTCATAGTCATGTGTGAATTGAGAGAATAAGATGAGAGCTCTCAAGCATGTGGCTTTGCAATGGGTTTTGGCTTTTGAGGTAGCATTTTGGGCTAGCTCACCGATCACTATGTATGCAAAACTTAATCAAGTTTTTAGGTCTCATGAACAATGCATGTCATGGTAATTGAGGCCATGGATGCCATGAGTCTAATTCGTGGACACATTATTAACTCTTTCTCTTATCTATGGTTTAGAATTTTAACATTTCCCACATATATGGTGATCATATCGGTTTGGATTGGAAGAGATCGCAGTGATACTTTATTTAATTCGGAATCCAAGAAGCATTTGTATGATGTTTGTAAATTTATTCTGTCCTGCTTCAAAAGTTTGTTTGATTTAACACCTAAGCTGAGGTTAGATCAGAAAAGAATAAGAGGGAACAAAGTGTAAAATTAGCTTTCTCATCAAATGCATGTGTATTGAAGGGTCTGTGGACTTGGGTAATGAGCATCTCATAACCATATGTTTGTAATATAGTTGATTGTATATGGGCTCATTTGAGTCAGATATGGAAGGTGTTGGGTCTTTGCAGGGTGAAGTGCAGTAATATCCTGGTCATTATGTGTCTTTTGTTTGGCTTCAATATTTATACCATTGGCTGGAGATGACATAATTGATGAGGGTAAGCAGATTCAAAACAGCAACAACCTAGGCATCCAAATTATGTGTTTGAACTACAGGATTTCTGAACATCACCTTTGAGTTTATGCTTATCAATAAAGACAGATTCAAAATGTAATCTGAAATATGGTAGAAGATAACATATTGAAAGGTAATGTTTTCCGTTTGCATATTAACATGTATATAAATAAATATACCTTTAATGGGATAGAGTGAAAGTCTTGTGGATATTTTTCATCAACAATGGCAAGTTGATGGAGAGTATTTTAGCTATCATCAATGTTTTTCATGCACTGATTGTTGAAGAACAGTAATATCATAGTGAAAAGTCATAGGACCTTGGATGATGTGGAGGGGGTCTTCTTCGGCAATGTATGATATTTTGATAAAGCTCGAGGCTTTTGAAAGCATGAAAACCTCTGTACATTATTATTGAACAATGATGATACGGGATACTAATATATATGTGTCCATAGTATGATCTTCCATTGCTTCTAGTAGGCATGGTAGAGATACAATGGAGAACTTAGCATAAATTTCAGTCAAGACTCCGTATTGTAGGTTAAATGTGGGCCTCTCCATTTGCTACCACACTATAGGAGATTCTAATTATTAGGGAATGATTTATTTGCTAAAGTTCGTGGTTGTATAGAACATGCTAAATATGCACCCTTTGCAATGCTAACACACCTCTCCACCTAGTTTTCAAGAACATTATCTTTAGTGATTGATTGGCCTAGTTTCTTTTCAATGCACATATATTAATTAATATTGTGGTATGAGGATAAACCAAAAACTTCTTAAGGATTTGGTATATGAGTTTAACTTCTTCGAATGCTCGTGCATTATTTTTCAATTGGGCATTGGTCTGTGAATTGCGATGGCATTTTCTCAATTTACTCTAAATGGCCATAAGGTTCTTCCAATTGTGCAAGCTTCAAACATTTGCAAATCTCCAATCATATTTTCTGAAACCCAGAAGTTTAAACATGCACAATAATTTTAAGTTTTTGATATAATATAATTTTCTCCACACTAGATTATTTAGCATCCTTAATAAATGTGTCGCTACCATTAAATCCAAATATTTAGAGAATAGAAACTTGTCCGCTGTCCACTTGTAAGACATGGACTAAAAAAAATGTTTTCTTAACCGACTAGATTACTTGGTTGTCACGATATCTTCTATGGAGATTTTGTATATTAACCAGTGTTTATTGCAAATAAATTTCTGGAAACAGAAAGTGAAGTCGTAAAGGGATAATTCTTAGGAGAAAGTGATGTTGTAGTTGTGGATGTGTTTTTCAAACTAACGAATATAATGAATGAGACATTTGATCCACCCCTCAATGACATGAACACATAACCTCCCACACACACACACACACACAAATACAAAGAAAAGCCACATCGTGCATCTGCAATAGATAGTTTCATCAGATTAAATTTGTGGTTGCGCATGCGAGAAAATCGTGTAAACCTAATCATGGTACATCCCCGTGTCCCTGATATGTGATACAATTGACCAACTGGCATAGTACAGTAGACATTTTGGTATTTACTTTTTTCTTGACTATTTTGTGAATAGTGTGGTCCTTGCAACAAAAACAAAATGTCATCTATATCCAACACAAAAAGGTGCGCCCTCGAATAATTCGATTTCTACGCGTATTATTCTCCGGAGAGACTCAATTCCAAGTAAAGTTACTTCTACAAATATACGAATGTACTGCTTAACCACCATTGTTTTTCTCATTATTGTTACTGAAACAGAATTACTATTGCATAAAGTGTTGAGCTATATGTATGTGTGTGTGTGTGTGTGTGTATTGAAATACAGTTGTCTTTCTAACTATATATCAAATCACCCTTATCTTTTCAAAAATTCCCCTCCTACCCTCATTGTGCTTTAATTACTATCCAAATATCCCTATTGTTGATCATTAACGATGGGATTAACACAAGCACAACCATTAAGATTAAGTATGTGTGGATCAAGTGGTTGATTTAGTTAGGAAAAATTAGCATACATCAATCTTTGCTTAGGCAAATCACTGACAATCCTTACAAATATAAAAAAATGTGCATGGGCATTCTAATTGATACTACTTGCTCTTATTCGTTAAGGACATATCGATAAATATCCACTGTTTGCTCGTGGTTCAATCACAAGAATGATTATAATTAGGAAAATGATGTAAAACATGTGGTACATATGTATGATAAAATTCACGAGTTGGCCTCTATTCGCTTGCTCGAAGTCGGGGCTCCTAATCATGATATTATTGAGTTAGAAAGGGAAACTACGAAGAGATCAACTTCGAACGATCCCCAACATGACAATCCGTGGTCTTTAAATAGAAATGTGCACAAATGTTTCTCGACATGCTTTGTTGTCCAATTAGAAAGGGTGGAGAGAGATGATGACCAATGGGTCACGAATTCACATACACATACACATACACATACACATACACATACACACATACACATATGCATACGCATACACATACACATACCCATACCCATACACATGTTGTTCTCATCAATCGTAGACTAGGTGTTCGTGACACTGAATACTCGTGGGCATGCATGCATACTCACATACATGTACATGTATTTGTCGGGGTTTTTGTTTTGTATTCAATCCATGCATGTGTGCGTATTTGTAAGGTACGAATACATGCATGTATGCATACATACGCCTGGAAATAAATGGACTTGCCTAGAGAAGGGTAGGCAGTGGAAATTATGAGAAGGGTATTTCAAGAATTTCTTCAAAGGTTATATAGAGGAATGGATTCCTTTATTTATTAATTGTTTGATTTATTCCATTTTATATTATTGTTAATAGTTATAATAATATTATTATTAAAAAAAAATAAAAAAAAATAAAAAAATTGATTAGCTTGTTTTCTGTATATACTGTTGTTGTTGGCGATGGTGAGCTTGGTGGAAGCTCCGGAATTAGGGTTTCGCAGTTCTCTCCTGTTATCTCCGCAGGTTTGATGGACTTGTCCTTCTTCTGCATCTTCGTTCACAGCAAATCGGTAAGTCTCCTTTTTCTTCTTGTTTGCTTGGTTCTTGGTTCTCTGCTTTTGCAGATTATCTTTCACTCTAGAAACAAAGTTCCAATACATTCGTATCCCTTCTTCTTCTTTCATCTGCTCTCATCTTTCATTCTCTCTGTGCTTTCTTGTTTCTATTTTTTGGATTTCCTTCGCTTCCTTTTATATTCTCTCGTTTTCTTGATATCATAGGTTTAGCAGAATGCCTATTGATCGCGTGAAAGACGCTTCTGGATTGGAAACTCTGATTTTGAGAGAACCTCATGGATCTTCTGCAGTGGTAAGCGCTTTTGCTTTTTCTTGATTCTCTTTTTTGCTTTCTCTTCATATTTGTTCTCTTATCGTTGAAGAAAGAGTATAAAAGATTAGTTTACATTTATCTGGAGTAAACTAGGAAATGATTAGTGCAAAAGTGTTTCCTTCGTACTGGCAGACGCCAGGAACTTGTTCATTGTGTCTTTTCAGACAAAAAAAAACAGTTTCTTTTCAGACAGAAACCTACTCAAGTAAGAAACCTTTTGCCAAGAAGCTGTAGCCATTCACCTACATATGTTACGCCCATGTGCCTGACAAGTGTAGGATAAGGATAGATGCCATAAGTAGGAATGCGCCTACATGGAGGCTAATAACATTTACAGACTCTATGTTCCGGTAGAAAGAAGATGACACATAGTTTGGACGTAGAATTCAGAATTTTGAAAATGAAATGGTTTTATGTTTCACAAAAATCTAGTTTTATGTAGAGAAACATATAGATTTTTCTCCACTGAAGTAAAGAAGGGAAAGGCTTTTGAAAGTTTTCCATCCCTCTAGTAAAAGAAGCTTGTATGCTTCAGGCTCATGAAACTGAGATATTCTTGAAGGTGAACCTGTCTTTATTCAAATAAAAACTCACAGAAATTTGTTATTTTGTAAAGGGACATATAAATTGCTACTGGATCAGGGAAAAGTAAAGTTTTTCACAAATGTACCTTTTTTATTCGAAGAGAAGCTTGTCCACATAGGCTCATGTAAAACAGTTTTGTTCAACCAGTCAAATTACTGCTAGTCAAGCTTGTGGGAAGATGCTAAGAGGAAAAAGCTAGAATACTACATTGCTAATGTCAACCCTGAATGTTGGTGTCAATATAAAGCAAGAATGCCTATTGATTGTATCCAACCTTATTTCATTACCAATATGAGTAGTAATGCTCGTAGAGCCCTTACACTACTTCGCACTCGATCTCACAAGTTAGGTATTGAAGTTGCATCATGGTATCAAAATGTAATGAACTTGAAGACATGCAAAGTATGCAATGAAGGCATGGTAGAGGATGAATGTCACTTGCTCTTCACATGCTCAACATATAGTGCAATTCATTTGAGATATGCTGACATACTAAGAGGGAGTGATAACTTAAGTGCCATACTTAAGACACCACCAAGAAGGTTGAGCTCATATGTGTATGCTTTATTCACACATAGAGAATTTGTGCTTCAATGTATGAATACCCCTTCTTAGGAAGGAGACACATATCAAGAATGCATATATACTCTGGTCCCATAGGTCAAAAATGGCCTCTTTATGGACAATAAAATTAAAAATTCTAAATTCTAAATTTTCTGGAAATTTATAATATGAATTTCTGTAGAGAATGCATTGAATGGCAGTCATCATTGAAACCAGTGGAAGAGTCTCATCAACCCATTGCTGTTTTTCATAAACTGAGGAATCATACTCTTAAGCCAGAAACCAAGGTTCATTAACTAGAACTCATTTAATCAACATCCCTAAACCATATTCATCCTGGCAATGTTTTCTTCTTCACTCATTGTGAGTGCTACCGAAACTTGGTTTCATTTTTTGTTGCTGTGTACAATTTGGGCAAGGTATATATTCTCTCTTCCTTTGTGATCATGTGCGAGTCGGGACCCAAACTACCATTTTCCCTGGACTCGCTTTGATGCTACTATCTGGAGTTCCAAGGAGTGGAGAAAATGAAGCAGGTCTATTCATTAGAGAAACTGTCCACAATTAGCTGCTAGCCACACAACATGCATGACCTTTGTTTTTAAATTGATACAAGGGATTAATTTACTCACACATCCAATTTTCTTGCCCCTATTCACACCTACCAGGGTAATGAATTTTGAGTTTTCACTGAATCAGAAAATGACATGAAACACGGTTTTCTATATTAGTAAGTATTAATGTACAAAAATGTATTCATCATTTATATAGTGTACACATGAAACAGATCATTTATCACTGTTCAAGATTTAGAATCTTCCCATCACATTATGTTGCTAGAAAATAAAAGCTGAATCACAAAATAGATCAATATCTTGAAGCTGGAAAAATACCAAGACTTCTGAGCATATATAGGCCACAACAAAGGCTTATGAAGTAGGGATAGTGACAACTTGTAAGGCTAAGTTGTAATTCTCTGGTAAGATGACAAGGAACCAAGCTAGGGCTCAAGGTATGTATTTTGTCAAAGAAATAAGAAACATGATACAAAGCGTGAAGAAGTCTGTTCCTTTCGGCTATGACTGAGTTAAAACAAACGTCTAAATTGTGGGGATAGATCGTATACGTTGAGTTGATTAAATTAAGCTAAATCTAGAAAAACCTGAGAAAAGTTGCATGCAGTAAAGGGCCTATGTGAGTCAAAATGTCAGGTAAGAGGTTGAGTTGACGATGGTCGAATCAGAAGAAACCAAACTAATGTGAAGGAAATTTATCTTTTCATTTCTTAAATTGGAAACAACCATACTATTATTTGCTTGTACACTTACAATGTCTTTATCAATCCTGAATCCTGACTTGTTAACTCCATATTTATATATTATTTTCATATATGGACAATGCACATACCTGTACATCACCATTTGATTCAAACTGCATCATATCTCCTTTACAATGTTTAAGTGATCAGATTCTGGCTGAATTAACTTAAGAGGTAACCTTAAGTTCTAACTTCTTACCAAACTGCTTAAACGCGTGCAGGTATCTTTATATGGTGGACAGGTAACATCTTGGAAGAATAACCATGGAGAAGAACTTCTTTTTCTAAGCAGTAAAGTAAGTGCTTGTAGTCATTCTTCTGTAAAGCAATACAAGATAATTCCATTAGGTAGTAGTATGAATAGGGAATAATACTTTCTGAATTGCCAGGCAAGTTTAAAGCCCCCGAAAGCTGTCAGAGGAGGAATATCAATATGCTTTCCCCAGGTTTGTTTGATGGCAGAAAATATTCAAGCTAATGAATGGCCTGAAATAGTTGTCTATCTGTCTGTTGTCGTTTGCCAAATTTAGGATTTATGCTTGTGAACAGGTCAGCAGTTTAGGTGCATTAGAACAACAGGGTTTAGTAAGATGTCGTCTTTGGAGTCCTGATCCCAATCCTCCTCCACCACCCATTAATGGAGTCAAAACATTTGCTGATCTTATATTGAAGCCCTCGGAGGAAGATCTTAAGTCATGGCCTCATTGGTAATTTTTTTAAAGGTTTTTGACATTGTCAATTGCTTTCTAATATTCTTACCATTGAGTTTTTTTTTTTTGCACTTTTTTCCAGCTTTGAGTTGAGGCTTCGAATCGCTTTGGGAGCAGCAACCCTCACACTAACTGGAAGAGTTCGGAATATTGATATCAAACCATTCTCATTTATGTTTGCACTGCACACATACTTCTCAGTTTCAGATATCAGGTTGAACCTTGCACTTGGGATGAAATTATGTCTATATAGCGCATGATATCCGTTTTCGCTGAATTGATAAAGTCACTCCTACTCGACTGTTCTTGTGAAGGAACATTACCATTATTAGAGCCAGGAAAAATACTGTCGAAGGTGATAATAATGGAGACACTCCATCCATAGTCACAAGGTGTCATGAAGTATTTACTTCAGGAACAGAAATTTTAATCAAAAGAACTAGTGTTTGGCATGAAGATGATTTAGCTCTATAGGGGCAAAAGGTTTGAATCTCCAATGTGTGGTACAAGCATTGGACAGTGAATGTGTATGGTACATCCAAGTTGAACCCTTGTAAAGTCTATTGAAATATCAATAGACACAAAATTGGATGGTTTAACATTGGTATTTGCATGCATTTCCTGTGGCAGTGTACGTGGCAATATGTGAATTACATGCAATGAGAGGTATATATAGACTCTTAAGCCAATTGTAAGGGGGGAAGAAACAGGGAAATGGATCAATTGATTCAAGAATAGTTATAGACTCTGCTACTGTAAGCTGTATTTGAGGTTTTGAAATATTTAGGATTAGGGTTTCACTACCCTATCTTGTACTTACATATCTATTAATAATCTAAACAAACCATTGGTTTTTCAACACTAGCTATCTATCTATTTCTTGCATTCTATTTTCTCTCTATCTCTCTTTCTCACTCCCAATTCCTTCTCAATCTATCTATTTCATTTTCTTTTTCACCCTCTGCATCACTCCTTGTTCATAACCCCAGTGATTCTGATGGACTAATCATGAACTTTATGAAAACAGGATGGGGATGGCTATTTTCAGTCTAGATTAGTGTAAAATGGGTAGGATAATGGGTACTACAGACGAGGTGGTCAACTTTCAATTACAAACATGACATTGCATTGAGAAATACCCAGTTTGATTTCTTAGTTATACTTTCTCATATTTGATGTTTCTACACAACTTGTTTTGTATTCTGAGTCTTCATTTTGTTGAAGAGCATGCATTTAGTCCACTTGGAGCATTTTGAGGGTGAAAGAATCATTGCAACGCCTTGTAGATGATGAAGTTGCAAACTTGAGATTGTAAAAAAATAATAACCAGAAATTTGAAATAATAATGATGGTTTCTTTTAGTACTGGCAAGTTTCAGGCTGTTCATTGATGTCATCTAGCTTGTTTTCATTAGTACTGTATGTTCCTTTGCATTTTGTCTTTAGTAAGATACTTTTCTTTATCTTTTTTCTAATGATATCCTGAATTTTTCAGTGAGGTTCGAGTTGAGGGACTCGAAACACTTGATTATCTTGACAATTTACACAGTAGAGAGAGGTTTACAGAACAAGGAGATGCAATAACTTTTGATGGAGAGGTTTGTGCTGCTTCTATTTAAAAGGTTCCTCCTTTCCATTTACTTCTGATATCTTGTCTTTTTTCAGATAGATAGAGCATACCTGAGCACACCGACAAAAATTGCTGTCATCGACCATGAGAAAAAGCGAACACTTGTGCTGAGAAAAGAGGGTTTCCCAGATGCAGGTATAATGGGTGAAACGTCATGAGGGAATTAAACTGGGAAAAAAGTGGGTTGAAAAGTTTATCATAATACTTTAGCATATTAAACCGAGTAAAATTGGGTAACAAATATTAAATTGACGAAAAATGGCTTACATGAAAAACTGAACCCACTAAACTAAGTACTCTTGCAGTTGTTTGG
Organism: Azolla caroliniana; assembly: GCF_043228905.1. Taxonomy (NCBI): domain Eukaryota; kingdom Viridiplantae; phylum Streptophyta; class Polypodiopsida; order Salviniales; family Salviniaceae; genus Azolla; species Azolla caroliniana. The sequence goes on from NW_028230447.1 coordinate 1,434,994, forward strand.
AATCCCTGGGATAGAAAGTCTAAAACCATACCTGACCTTGGTGATGAGGATTACAAAAGAATGGTGTGTGTCGAGGCAGCAGTTATAGAAAAATCGATATGTTTAAAGCCCGGAGAAGAATGGAAGGGTAGGCAAGAAATTACAGCTGTTTCATCAAGTTATTGCAGTGGGCAACTAGATCCTTACAAAGTTCTGAATGGTTGAGATGGTGGATCATTTTCTAATGATCCACATAAGTTGTTATCAATCATCTTGGTTGAGTTATTTATTGTTGATCATACTATATATGTATATAAATATTGTCCTGACTGTCCCTGCTTAAAATATTATTCTTGAGCACATTTGGCATACAAGCTAAGGAGCCACTCATGAGATGCTCGAACTGTTTATGCTGAGTTACTGCCAACTCATGTAGTTGTGGGTATGAGCCTGTTATAATAAGCTAGATATGTTACATTCATATTATTATAGCAAAATGTTTTCATACCGAGAAATAACTACAGCTTGTGTAGTGGTTAGATATTTGATAGTAAAGTTGAGAACATGCTATCATGTGTGAAAGTTGCGAGTATCTTCATATTGCTTTAGTGGAACTTTTGTTTGACTGTAAGTGAAATATCACATTATTTGTACTAGGAGGTTCATTTTGTTCATTTTGGTATATATGATATATAAGATGTGATCAGCTTTGATGGTTGCATTTGAGAATTTTGTTTCAATAACTTTGGTGTTTGCTTCACCTGTTTATGTTATAAATGCAGCATTTACTGGAAATGGATGATTCATATGTACATAAAATCAACCAAGACATGTCTCAAACATCAAATAGTTCATTCATAGATGTAATAATGAAGGGCTGCACATGAAGGGGCTCTATTCAAAGAGTCCAATTTGTACTAATGCCATCATGTCCTAAGCCACATGCCTCTTCAATGATGTGAGATAAATCAAATAGGCGACCCAAAACATGAAGAATGCCCAATTGATTGAGAATACCATTATGTGAGCTGAGATTCATACCTTTACCATGTTCTTATTTTGATTGTGGGCATGTCTATGTAGTGAGATGGTTGTAGCATCCTCGAATTATGTCTTAATTAAGCATGTCAGGCAACATAAATTTTTTGAAGGGAGTTTAGAAATGAGAAGGGATAAGAGAAATTGTGAACATAGCATAGGAAATTGGATATATAGCTGTAAAGACATCTTGAAGTGAGTGTTCATCAATCTTTTTGTTGGATAGTTGTGTGATCTGTCACAAACTGCAATTCGAAAGGAAGTTACAAAATCTCGATTTGAATTTTGGTGGTGTATTTGCAACTTCATAATGCCATTTATGTTACCCATTGCCCTTGTATACTACTAATTCTTAAATACTAGAGTTAGAGATAATTGACTAGTTGAATATAATTGAGGTTTGTTGTGATCCTTGAATCAAAACATGGATGTGAAATTGTATGATGGTCAATGATAATAAACTTTCTAAAATGGGTTATGTCCTTCAATGGGTTGGTCGCATTCTCCTAAGGGTTTGACTTGTATAGGTGGTCTACTGCTCATGGAAGTTTATTATATGGATTGGTAATTAGTGTAGTTTGTTTGCGTGGAGATTCACAATCATTTCTTGCTTCTGAACTCGTCCATAAGCCTAACCATTTATTTTGATGATTGTTAGTTGTTGACCTCATTGTGGAAGAGGGAACCACTTCTTGTTTTACTTGAGATAGCATGTTGGTGTTTTAATTCATGTCTCATTTATCTTTTTGTACGTTTAGAAATCCTAATCAAAATGAAAATCTCAAGAGGATTTGCGTATACACATTCATTGTTGAACATTATATTCTAGCGCATTTGTTCTTAGTCAAGTATGATATTTTTTGGTATCTCCGATATGTGGGCCATCAAATCATGCATTATTCTATTAACCTATAATGATTTTTGTCTTTTCCTCGAAGAAGTCATTTTGATTAAAGTCAACATTCTTTACACAATGTGTCACTAGTTTAGATAAACATGAAGATACATTGTCTGTTTCTTTCATGGTTAGCAAGTACAAGCCCTTCCAAAATGTAGAATCAATGCAAATTTCCAATTGACATAAGAGTTGCACAAAATCATCCTATCGATCATGATGTGGTTTGTACACATGTTATGACTCACAAATGGAAATGAAGATAGATAAATATCTGAATTGTGCTTATACTTCACACAACAAATATGTGCATGTGTTTGGAATATTTTTTTTCCAAAAAAAGATACTACATCAGTATTAAGAAACTGCCCTAAGGTTATACATACAATATGTACCAAAGAGTCTCTTTTTTCCCTAAATTCTAACCGTTGGCTTAAATAAATACTTCGATGTAGAGTAGAACTACTCCACCTTATCAGAAATTCTTCTATAAAATATGCCTATATCCCATGAAACTCCATCACTTGAGCTCCGCTTGTTGCGTATTATCTTGTATACTATCCAAAGAACCTTTGAGATTATGCACAATCTCCATCCATATCCCAGAAATTATTTGGGCAGGTCGTTCGGTGACATTTTGAAATACCTTCAAACTTGAGCCTTCCAAATATACCAATTTGTAATACTTCTTACCAATCGCCATATTTGAGGATTATTAATCTCTATTTGTGGATTCGAAGGTACCAATGGTTTTTACATCAAACCATGTTTCATAGCAATATCACCTACAACCTCCTCTTGTTAATATACCATTGGTTTATCTTGTACCACACCGCCCATATCACCGCTCCCCATGTATACATTGTTCAAGGATATACTGGTATTATCAGTGTTATGATTCGTTTCCATATTTCCATCGCAAAACTACAACTTCGCAAACAATTCTTAGTAGTCTCTACTAGATCCGTATGTTTCAAGAACTTCAAGTGAAACAATAAGGTGAACACAAGAACATAAATAATCATCATTCTACCTTCTTGTTTATACACTTGTGTACACATGTTTTGCTATCTTGATATCTTTCCCAATAATGGATGTTTCACTTTGGGATGTCAATATGTCTCCTCCAGATATAGGTGACATCATAAGTATAAACACCTTAGGAAACATGCCATGCATGCCTCTACTCATGCATCCTTCCAATCGTTTATGAAAGAACAAAGCTTCTTAGACAACTCCCTTGTTAAAAAAAAGCAAAAAACAAGTATATTTTTAAATTGTTGCATAGCTGGTCACTCTCAACGAACATATCTCCTAGACCATGTTGTTTTTACATCACATTTGACACTCTAAAATCATGCGTTAATGCCTAATGGCTACAAACAATCATACCAAACTGCGCATCAACAATAAATTTCCATAAATATTTCAGTGTCAATTTATTAGTAGTTTAGGTATCCAAAAAATTTGTTGCGATTTTCAAGCATTGGTATCATCTCATGTTTCATCACAAAACTAAAGAATAATGTGTGTCATAATTAATTTAGAATTCCTATACATTAATAGGGTGTGTTCATTATGTGGTTGTGTGGATACACAAATTGTTCTTTGTCCATATGCATCCCACATAATAAATAATCTCTGAAAATTTTACTTTTGGGTTTTTTATGTGCCTCGAGCATATTTGTAGAAGCAATGATGAAAAACAACACTTTGTTGGTAAATGCTCCATTGAAGAAAATTGCAAACAAACGACAAACTTTTTGCATTACTATCTTTTCGACTAACTCTCATGGTTGGGATTACAATCATTGGGAACCTTCAATACGTACAATTAATTGGATCTCATTCACAACATTATTTCATGCATGTTATGATTTTGATGTAACTTTAGGGAAAACCCCCAAAAAATAGTTTTAACAAAGTAAACGGTTCTATCTGAACTGATGCCCAAGTAGCAGTTGTGTTAATGTGGAGGTGTATTTATTATAATGCAACGTGGTAGCGTGGATCATGGGGTGTTGCCTTTTTCCTTCTTCGAGATGACTGAGTTACTAACCACTTTCATGGGTTCACAATCTTTCACGATTACTTCATTGGTTATTGTATTTTACAAATTTCATTGTTGACCACTATCTACGTGTATTTCTTCCCATGGAGTTAAAGTCTCCAATATCGGTTTGTAGTCGCATTGCAACAGATAAAATTATAACACAAGCATGTGCATAGACTAAATGCATCTTTTTCGACACATAATTATGGATAGAAAAAGTTTCCTCATTTTTAAAGGCATCAATATCTCTAAGAAATGAATTGTTCCACAACTCCCAAGCAAAGTCTGCTTATAAACATGATATTGAATAGTCACATCATACCTATTGTTTCTAGGTAGATTAGGTAAAGTAAATGAATACTCTAATAGAAAGAAGAGCCATTAATGATTAAAGGTGCAAGATTGGTAATTGAGATTTGGGACAACATAAAATGTAGATTTCTTGTCTTGGCAAATGGAAACAATGAAAAAATGCTAATCAAATTGTGCATAGCATTGGCAAGTTAAAGACAAGATGCTCTCCCCACACAACGAGCAATTCATTGGATTTTATGGCATTCATGTGTCTAATTCAAACATCATGCATAAATGTGCACTTGAAAGGGACATGGCCCATCAATTGTGAAGAGAAAAGGGTTTCAGATATCTAAGTGTCACTTTGACATGTTAAGCATCGAAAAAGCAAAATTGCCTCAGAGCTCAAACAAAAGTGTCTTTTGTGTTAGCAATTAAATAAAAATGCAAGACATAATAAAAAGGACGATTCTACGATTATTACGCCAAAGGTTCACGATTATTTTTGGTTGTTTGATCTTCCAGTACACAAGATTCAACCTCTCTCTTTCTCATCGTTTCTTCTTAGATGCTTGGCCCCTAGTAGGCATCTATCTAGTTCACAACTTTGGTGTGAGATTCTAATAAATAACCTATTAATGACAATGATTATATGGATCCTTTGAATGTTTTAGAAAAAGTCGAGATTTCAACACAATTCTCATACTTTGACTTTGAATCTATGGTAAGACCAATGCTTAAATTTCAAAAAAATGGAAGTGTTGATGACATGCATGGTGTAGGGTACTAAAGTAGAAGCATATATACTTCTTGTCTCTGGTTTGAATTTCATAAAAATGGAAGTGTTGATGACATGCATGGTGTGGGGTACTAAAGTAGAAGCATATATACTTCTTGTCTCTGGTTTGAATTTCATAAAAATGAAAGTACTGATGATATGCATGGTGGAGTACTAAAGTAGAAAAAATCGGCATCTGTTTAGTTATGCTTGAGCCTTTATCGGCTTAACGGTTTCTGGTTTAAATGGTTCAAAGGATAATCTCTCAAGGAAAAATGATCTAGATATGACCAAAAAGTAAAATACCTTTGAAGCAACTCTTCACTGAAAACACCCACACAAATTCACCCAAAGAGACTTCAGCACCATAAAAACTCTTACAAAGGCTTCTTACACCAGTTTTAACAGATTTTTACTACCATATATTATAAAGGCATGCTTGCCATCTTGAGATGGTAGATTCTGCTTTTTAGGTGCATGCCAATCACTATCTCATCATAACATTTTCCCCATTCTATGCAGTGTATTTACCTTAGTAAATTTTTTGAGCTATTTTGAGCTCTTATGGTCTTCTTCTTTTTTCCATATACATAATGATATGCTGAATGTAAACAATGAAATCACACAATAGCTTCTATGCTCTATGAATAAATTGATGTACATAAAGACAGGAGGCTGTTGCAAGTACACTATTGTGCTGAAATAAAGCAAGGACTTGGGGTTTTATCAGGTCTTTAACAAATACTCTACTCTTCAGATTATTTGGGTTGCTTGCCACAATTCACTCCAGAATGAACAATGAACAAAGTTCAATGGAAAAAATGAAATAAAGAGGAGATGGATCTTCCTCTTGCTGATTTGATTTTGGATGCTCTATAGTGGACTTTTTCTTTATATAATATTAGAATTCCATGTAAAGATTTTGCTTCATCAGTCTGATATATACGGCTTCGGTCTACATCTCAAACAAGTCTCATTATTTTATAAGATTTTAAATTTCAGAAAAGTGGCTGTACTTGCTTAGATTCATTGGCACTTCTACACACTCATTTTGCACTCGATGGCAGAGTTCGCAGCGCAAAGATCATTTGGATGGGCAAGGAGAGAAATGCAGTCAACATTATGGACTTATATTATTGAATACAATTCAGAAAAAGAAAGATCACTGGCAAATATAGGACTGTATGGCAATGTTCAAATCAAGAACTAATAAAAAGGAAAAGTAATATATTTATCCAAATACAATTCCATACCATTCAAGCAACCTAAGTTTTCCTGTAATGAGCGTAAAGAATTAAAAAGGTTTTTGGGGATTAGCTCTCACCATCCCACCCAAACTTTGCCCACGAATTCTTTTTAAGGTGTCTTTGGAAATCAAGTTTTCGTACAATGGACTCATTCACCATCATCAACATGATGAGATAAGAACTGCTGGGGAAAGTAACGTATGAAATGATTAATTGAATACATCTTAACACATTCAAACAACCTTAGTTTCAAGTCTTTCACAACAGATTTTGATCTCAATCTTTCAAAGGAAATGATTCATTCTTGCCATAAAAAACAAACCTAAATTTCAACGTCTTCACACAATGGAGTTACGATCTCAAATTCTTTCAAGAAAACGAATCGTATGGCTATACCACACTTACGTCTCCCAAGCAATGGGTCTTCGATCATGTAATATTTGTCTTCGATCATGTCATATTTGCCCTCACAAATTAAAATTTCCTAAAGAGATAGCACACACAGGTACTCATGCACATAAGCCTTCTTTAAATTAGCTGTTGGATGACGTATTGTTTCATTTATACTTCCAGTCTAACATAAAACACCAATTTTCCTCTTCAAATTAGCTGTTAGGACGATGTATTTTCATTTATATTTCCCGGCACCATAAGAGCACCAATTTCGCCATAAGCAGCGTTGATGAGAACAATCTCAAGAAACAAACAAACTCACTTGAGATTATCCCATACCATTGACTCATACCATGACAAAAACCATGAAAAAAACACCAATCAAAACTCTAGGACATCAAATTGAGAAAGACTAGATCGAGATAAAGATAAAAAACCATGAAAACAATACAAAAAGATTACATGCTTCTTGATATGATGAATCAAGCCCAAATCTTATCTTCCAGCATATGACAAACAATACAAAAAGGTTACATACTTCTTGATATGATGAATCAAGCCCAAATCTTCCTTTTATATACTTTCTTAAACAACACTATATACAAAATAATACTTGCTATAAAAAGCGTGAAAACAAGACAAAAAGGTTACATGCTTCTTGATATGTGATGAATCAAGCCCAAACCTTCCTTTTATGTATATATGTTTCCACCTAAAAGGATCCCTAGGAGGCAAAATCTTCCTCTATATATATGCTCCAAGAAATATAAAGGATCTTCATATATACCTGTTTTCTCTTTGCCAAATCTTCAATTGAAAAGACCATCCCTCATATATATATATATATATACCTGTCTATTGTTTGATGAAGATATGTGACATCCTCCTACACACATTGTATAAAAATCTCCGATGCGAAGAGAGCAAAGAAATCCTCAGCTATGTACATAGGTCAAAAAACATTTGACAAGCTTGCCCAAACGATCTACAAAGTTGGACCCGGATTTTTCACATTAAGTTGTTGGATTCCCGCGGCTGTTCCCGTGACACCAATGTCCTCGTTGAAATCGGCTGCAGCTCGAACGGCCGCTGCAACCCCTCCTGATCTTACGTCCCCGGACGGACGGTTCCTCATCTCCACAGCCTCTATCCTCTCTGCATCTTCCTTAGTCACCACTTTATCCATTGGCAACTTCATGCTGGCATCCTGGAAAAGAAACACTTTGGGTGGGAAATGTGTGTATGCTTTAAGAAGCTTCTGCCATGAGAAGCTAAGAAGCTACTACTTACAGCTCAGGTTTGAAATAAAATTTTCCGATTTATTATTAAGGTAACCCACCGTGAGAACATCCCCTAAGGTAGTCTTGGCTTGATTCTCGACCCGAGCATTCACATCAGCTGCCGATTGAGCGGCTGAAGCCAAACCTCCACCTCCTGATATTGGGACACCCGTGGCTCGCATCTCGGCACTCTGGATGGCTCTTGCATCACTCGGCTCGATGGGCACATCCCCTGCACCGATTGCAGCTGTTTCTAATGCCTATTTAGAACCCAAATGCCAATATATCATCTTTACAGTTATATCCCCAAGAATCAGTCCAAAATGCACAACAAAGAGAAAGAAAAACATCCCCAGTATATATCTTCAAAATAAAATGAACACCCGATGCAATATCATTATCAAATGTACTGTACCTTCCCAAGAATCAATATCAATTTCCAAGTGGAAAGAAAAACGAATGAGCCCAAACAATCAAATGTAAAAAATTATCCCCAAACAATAAAATGTATTGTACCTTCCAAGAATCAATATCAATTTCCAAATGGAAAGTAATGAACCTAATGTACCGTCCAAGATTAATTATCAATGTCCAAGTGGAAAGAAAATGGATCCCAAACAATCAAATGTATTGTGCCTTCCAAGAATCAATATCAATAATTTCCTTGTGGAGAGAAAAATGCACCCCAAACCAGAATCATCATCGGCAATCTTGAAACCAACAATTAAAATGCAATGCGATTCGTCAAACCAAAAATAAAAAGGAAAAAACACATGAAACAAAATTGTTTACAAACTCAAAAAAAAAACTAACCTCTCCAATGGTTACAGCCTCTTGTGCCAATGCGAGTGATGCCGCGACAGGAGTCTTCTCAACCGACACGGCAACAGATTGCCCACCTACATACTCAGAATGCACGACATCACCGCCCATATGAACTGTCTCAACCACAGCAACTCCTGCTTCGGCAAGCCTTGGTGTCATGGAGTCTCTGTCTATTAGGCCCTCCTTGACATTGCGGGCACATGCCGATTGCATCGTGGCGGCAGGCCCTCCTTTCGGCACTTGTCCGAGACCCACCGACTCCACACTCTGCATAAGAGATGCATCTTTGGGTGCTACAGCTTGTGATGCAAGCTCACCTTGAACAGTTGGGAAGACATCACCATAAGTGATGGGTCTCTGCGGCTGTTCCTGGCTCATACTTATTTGGGGCTATCCTGTTCTTCTTCTCTGATCTCTCTCTGTCTCTCTCTTTCTGTTTCCTGATTTTGGATGGACCTCCAAGGGGTGTGTGTGTTATATATGGAAGCTCAGCTATGGTGATGGGGTTAGACAGGATAACAACGAATGAATTGTCTTCCATGCAGAGCCCCATGGCCATCATCTCTCTACATCTGTCTCAGTTTCCTTTTTGTATACTCTGGATCTTTGTGGGCGCTTCACATATGAAAGTCTCTCAAGCTTCCATAGCCCAATTCACCTTAAAATCACCACGTGTTAAACCTGACAAAAGAAGAAGAAGAAGAAGAAGAAGAAGAAGAAGAAGCTTCATTCCCGGGTCCCGGATTGTCCGCCCATCTGCCTGCCTTCTGGAGCCAGAAGATTCGAAGACCCCCTCGAGAGCATCTCGAAAGAAAAAGGCCTGAAGATTCGGAGTGTGAAGTGCGAATTGAGCCAGCTCAAATTTGTCTTCCCTTTTCATGACCAATCGATTTCGTGGTCTTTGTCCGATTGTGTCAGGGGCTAGGCCGGACGGGGTAAAACTTATCCTCGGAGATCACTGTTGTTCGCGTGCGCTGTGTGGCTTCGCGATAAGGTTCCCTAATTTACCCTGCTCAATGTACTCATCCAAAACCCGAAATCTAATAAGAGAGGATTCGGGATATTGTAACGTGTTTCATCTTCACTAGATCCGTAGTCCCTATTACCTTTTTAAGGATTTGGGGTTTGCAGCATGGCTAGAGCAATTCGGAGAACCTTGGTGGTTGAGTGTATAAACAACAAACACAATCTAAGGATCAATCAAACTCCTTGGAAATTTGTCGCTAGCCCACCATGAACCACAATACATATCCCGAGCCCACATTCTGTTGTTTGGTGGTTGGGTAAGAAACCTCGAGCGATGGACAAAGCCAAAGCCAAAGTTTGAGATAAAGGAACCCCTCTCATTCCGGTTGAACATTTTTATCCCATCACTACGTACACACGAAACCATTTTTCACTATCAAAGGTGCCCTATGCATTGATTACTAAAACATCGATAATTTATTTTAATTTGCGTAAATCTAAACATAAATAATGTAAAATTCTAGCTAAACTTCTAGATATTTGACATATTATTTCATGCAAAAAAAGGAAGCTGAGTTGAGCAAGGGAGAAAACTTTGTCGAACAATATTAGCTGAGGCACATACATAATCAAGTATAGTAGTAAACATCTATTTAGACCAAGTTTGCATTTATTGAACCAAGAGATGATAAGGAGATATGCTTAATAAGGCACCATGATATATTACGGCTTATGGAAGTAATATTGTGTATTTTACATGCAAGTAATATGAACAACAAATGCTCCAAAATATCATTGTCATGATCATATTATGCAAGCATATGCATATTTCTTTGTATAAGCTTAGATTTTATCAAGATTTATAGCATGAGCCACACTAAAAATTAATGAAAAAGGTATGCAAAACTGGAAGTTTTTTTGGTTGGAATAATGGTTTTTCGTGACGTGTGTTGTCCCACTTGGCTTCAAACTATGATGTGGTTTCCATGCTATAAGCGCATATATCATGGCTTACCACTTGGCATCAAAGTATGATGTGGTTTCCATGCTACAAGTGCATATTGCACTAGTTTTTTGTCATGGCATACTAAAAAGGCAAATGTTGAGGAAAGAAACTTAAAGAGCAAGGTGCTTGTTTAAGGTTATTCAATTAGACAACATATTATTGGATATTGGATTAAGTTGGGATGATTTTTAATTTCCAAAAGAAGGTTTGGATATGGAAACATCATTTGTACACTTTTCTTTCTATCATAAAATATTTCCACCCTCTGTATGCCCAACATGCGTGGGCAACTAAACTAGAATACATTCATAAACTTGAATGAGAGTCCATGTGAGAATGAGCAATTCCATGTGTAGAATACATTCTCGTAATACACGTACATAAATCAAACTAGATGTCTAAATATTGTGAAATGCACATAAAAAGACTCCAAGCCAGCTTGCTTAGCTTCTTACTTCTTGCATCAATTTATAGTTGATACAAAGGTACCCATTTGGGTTGGCTTAGTTTAGCTACATGCATCCTAAACATGGTGTGCTAAAGAAACCCTATATCTAAGTGGTACACCCTCCTAACTAAAAAATGGGCAAAGCTGTGCTAAAAAGGGGCACAAAGGAACACATGCACACCACAACATAAAGGCATGCATTTGCACCAAAGGGACATTACAACATGTAGAGAAAGCACATATGCGAGTGTAGATGCTTAAGCCAAACGGATTAAACATGCTTGAAACCGTGTTATAAAATAACGAGATATAGTTTCTTCATTAAAGTGTTTATGAACTTGAGCAACAATAGTGGGTGCATAATCAAGTGGTTGGCAAACATTTTCATGCACCATTGATCATAATTACTTTGATTAATTTATTGTTTTGTCTGCAATTGTACATGCTTGAAACCGTGCTATAAAATAACAATATATAGTTTCTTCATTAAAGTGTTTATGAACTTGAACAACAATAGTGGGTGCATAATCAAGTGGCTAGCAAATATTTTCTTGCACCATTGATCATAATTACTTTGATTAATTTATTGTTTTGTCTACAACTGTGGATACTATGCCAATTTCCATGTCATATTTGTGGTTTCAAATACAATTACCAAAATATGATTTAATAATTCCTAGTTTTCAAAATCTTTCATGATAAAGGTTTAGATGCACCCTTTTATGATGAAGTTTTTGACCTCGATTCATTAACAAGTAGAGTGGGTCTACCTACCAAGGAAAGATATTGCATTCTGATGTGTTCAAACCAAAAAAGATTTGTACCATCTGTTTTCAGGAAATCAAAGGGAAGTTATCAATATCGTCTTGTTGGAAGGAATATACCAAGTTTTTAAGGCGATACAGAGGCCTAATATAATTGTCAGCCTTTGTGTACGTAATATCATAGGATATGCCAAGTGCACAGGTAGACATCATATATACATAATGGGGTGTGTGTGTGTGTACAAGAATGAATAAAAAATGTGTTTTCCTTCAAGGAAGAGGTAGACTAGGGGTTTTTTGGTTGTGGTTTTTATACCCCAAACATATGCATGATACAACTCTGCATGGCTTAGAATTGAGGAAGGAGAAGCTCTTTTTTTTTTAATGATAAGTTTTTTTCTTTTACAAATCACTTGTGCTCTCCCCTGAACTTCTTGCACCACGACCAACCGCATCGCGGACTGTCAGTTTCACGTGATTAGCACCTGAACTTCGAACAGTATTGAAGCACTCCGACACATCCGCATCACAAGTGAGCATCACCCACTCCTCATCATCATCCAAGTACTTCAAATCGAAGCCATTGACCTTCAACTTGAACCGTTTCCGGACTTCATCCATCATTTCTTGATAGGTAGCGCCTTCTCCCAACTTGAACCGCACCATATCACCCTGATATTTCGCTTTGATTGTTATCAGGGGCAGTTCCTCCAAAGGCTGCTTCGACTTACCAATGACATTGAGGGATGATGGTGACCCTGAATTACTACCTTGCAAATATGAGCAATGTGATCCTTCCCCTTCATGTATGTCAGCCTCAATCATCGCCTCAATTCCATCAAATGACACTTCATCCGTCCTTTCATATGGAAGTATGTTGTCGACTTGCAAGCTTTGTAATGCCATTAATGCATGGATTCCCCCATGCACTCTCTTGTCTAAGTTATAATCCGTTCTCTTAGTAATTTGATTAACAATAGTGCCAGGTACTGCTGCTCCTTGGACACAATCATGATGTTGCAATTTTCCAGGGTTTTGGCTAAACATGGCATACCCTGGTACAATTGGTGCAGGTACCGAAGCATTAGATGGACTACCGTTTTTTTCCAGAGTCTCATTTGGTGATTGAAATAAAATGTTTTCCAGGAAGTCCTCATCTCGGCATAGATCAAACCTAGTCAGTTGGAAAGATGTGTTCACCACTAAGTTCTCATTGCTGGGTGGATCAAATCTATCTTGTAATTTATCGCTATCCTGATTGTGCATGATGCTGCCGACTGTCTCATTTAGTGTCATCTCATTGGTCATGACTTGAGGCGAGGGCTGAGGACTATCGTGATAGCTGGAATTTACATTCTTCTTTTTTGCCATAGTTGATGATGCACATGCATGTGCGTGTGAATCATCACCTAATTGAATTTGTGTACCAGCTAATGCAAGGTCACTTGCAAGTGAGCCGATATTAACCCCTTTCACTGAATTGATGGCTCCTTTCAGCTTCTCAAAAGAGCGATTCACTTTACTTATCTTGCGTGATGGCCACCTCGAGATGCCATGTTGCCGACATATCCTCTTCAATGTGGTCGGACATACTGCAAGAATGCCCAAAAACGTAGTAGTTCATTAAAATAGGAAATGAAAAAAATGCAGCCTTCAACTAATGTGTTAAGGATCTTGCCCTACAAAGACATAACTCGGAGTTTAATTGCTGCCCCTACCCCTCACTTGTCATGAATGGCAATCAAGCCACTGATAAGAGAGAAAAACAAAAAGGAAAGGAAACTGTTGTCTTCAAATGGTCAAAACCCAAGTTAAGGAATTGGGTTTGAAAATAAGGTTAGTTTACCTCCAATGCTTTTAGCTGCTTCCTTCAAACTGCCACTAAAATACGGTTGAAGAGCATCCAAACTAATAATTTTCTCCGTGCCTCGACGCTTCATCCTATGCCCACTCCCCTGCGATCTCAATAAGTCCAAGTCTTGTTCTTGGTTTCTCCCATTTATTTGATCTTTCTTAGCTTGCACGTCTGACACATCCATTCTAGTGTTAGCTAATGATTCTTGATTTCCTTCACCTTGAATAAGCGCAAGGTTTTCCAAAGTCTCTGTTGCTACTTTATCTTGCGTATTTACAGCCTCTAAAGAATCTGAGACACTTTGCGGTCTAGAAACCCCTCTTTCTATTTCTATTTCTTCTTCTGTGACTGTCCTCAAGCTCCTACACACACGTTGCATTGTTATAGAGAGCGTGTTCAGTAACAATTGTTGCTCTGAAAAATCTGAGCATCCTTGTGGCAAGAAGAATTCCAATACATAGTCATCATGACCCGTATGAACACTGCGTAGACGTATGGCAACGGCTGCCCCAAGTCTAAAAACTCGTGCATAATGAACTAATGGGTATTCAGATTTGCTATAGACCTTGATATCACACGAGAAGAAAGGATGATTTGATACAAATGCTTTACCCGGAACACCCTGCTCCTTCTCAAGACAGTGCTCATTGCATGCCTTCCTAAATCCACTTATTCCTGGATTGCTAAGAAAATACTGTCCTTCTCTGGTACATAAACCAATGTCACTTTCACTGAGGTTTGACGGATTGCCATAGTTGTCATTCATTTTTGTGTTGGCAAATGTATTCCGATGACAAGGAAACCAAGCCTGAGCCAATGGAAGCTTGTGAGTTTGACATGTTGCCGTCAAAACTTCTAAAATTTCCGCATACACTATCTGCACTGACTCTGATGGCATCTGATGAAAAGGGCAAAGATGAAGTATGTTATTATGGAATATGTACTCAGTTTATGCACGCGACTTTGCATTACATATGATAATATCTTTTTATAATTCTTGATGGCCAGTCAACTCCTAATAATTAAGTACCATGTAATATGAAATTACCTGATGTGCATATGCATGTGATAGATCTTTTATATTTGTTTCTAAATGGAGGATGAATTGCCTTTGTGGCACCCAGAATACCCAGCCAGAATGTGATAAGTGTTTATTTTCTTAGAAACTGTGAGTGTAGACATTCACGCTATCTAATAGACAAACAAATAATTTAAATTCAGCACACTGAATTACCTGTAATGGGAAATAATGTTGTCTTTCGACACTGCACAAGTTTACTTCCTGCAACCATGTTGTATAGCTTTGTTAATATCTAAAGTGTATGCTGATAAACTGGCACAAATCTATATCATACAATCATGATATACTAGAGCAAGCACAAGCTGTGCAGTATCTGAAGAATATGCATGCCCGTCCTACAATTATGATATATTCCGAAATGGGCAAAAATAAAATGCATAACATCTAAAAATTATGCCGATTGACAACCAGCAATCATATAATCATGATATACTACACAAGCTGTGCAATATCTGAAGAATATGCATGCCCATCCTACAATTATGATATATTCCGAAATGGGCAAAAATAAAATGCATAACATCTGAAAATTATGCTGATTAACAACCAGCAATCATATAATCATGATATAACAATAAGCAACAATTTAATGCATAGCATTTTCATAGTAGGCTGAGTAGAAACAACCCATGATACACTCATGATATTATAGTACACAATAAACAGGAATAAAATACAGAATATCTGGAAAATGAGCTCATTAGCAACAACTCATCATACATTTACGATACACTAAACAAAGTAAAAAGATACCTCGAGTGCTTCAGCTATGCCCTCAAGTTCTGTCTTGTACTCTATTTTCTCAAAGAGCATAACGAGCTCAATAACAGCTAAACACTTTCCTTTGCCCTTCTCCATGACAGGTACAGCAAGCGATCCTCGCACATTACATCGTGCCGCATCATAAACACGCAAATACTCATCCTTTGTATAAAATTGCACATTAGGCGTCCATTCTGGTGACTTCTTCTGAAAAACCCGCCCTGGCAACCCATGAAACCCTTCCTCCCCTTCACCCAAGAAAGTATACTTGGAGGAAATCTCCCTGTATGATGATAAACAATTGATTGGACTACAAAGAATATATGGCTGGCCATCAGTTGTAAGAAATGCATTCTTGCTTGAACTTTTTTGAGGTGACCACACTTGAGCCAGCACGTCACTTGTGGACAAAAAACCCAGAAATTTGGTAAGTGCAGCATTGATTCGATCAATGAAAGTGAGCTTAAATGGAGAGCAGGATAAAGTGCTCAAAGGAGTGTGCTGATCATCATGGTCACCGTCAGCATCATTTTGACCATCCGCTTTAACATATGGAATTGGTATGGTTAATTCACATGCATCTTCGATTGCAGATGTATTTGCAAAAGCTTTCAATTCCTCTCTCTTGTCCATAACTTTCTCACCATGAATATTCGGCTGTGTCTCCAGACTTGAACATTTACCACCAAATTTCGTGCTTCCAAGACATTCTTCCTTGCTCTCATGCATCTTTAATAGAAAGTCCATTTCTGTAATTTTCTCTTCTTCATGTGTCAGATTCAAACTATTGTCTCCAAATTTCAAGGATTTGGAGGATTCCTCGCTCTCTTGCATTTTTAACGCAAAGTCTATATCGGTAACTTTCTGCTTCCAAGTTGGATTCAAACAATTAGCTACAGGTTTTGAGCCTTTGGAAGAGCACACACTTGAAGAACCTGCACACGAGCTTGCCAAAGAAACAGCGTTGACCACGGCCGGATTTAAAGAATCACCTCCCATTAAAGGCATGGTATCATTTCTTAGATCCCCCAAGAAGCATGGTAATGATGTGTTCGAAGAGCATAATTTCGATGATCTTGAAGGAGAAACAGGATCAGGAGAAAAGCTCATATTATAGCAAGAAATACTGAGATCTATCGACCAATCGCCTGGAATGGCCACATTCTCAAGAGATTCAAGGTCCATTAGATCATCAAGGATGTGTTTATCATCATCATGAGTAACATTCAGCTCGTCTGTGTTTTTATTAGCTGAAGGTGAAGAGAACATCTCTTTCTCATATATTTGGGAAGACACTTCCTCCATCTTTAATCAGAGGGAAACTATATGCGAGAGAAGGATGTGATGTGGGGTAAAAAAAGACAAAAAAAATTACTCACTGGATCTTTTCTTTCTGTTGATCCAATTGGGTCTTGAACCCAATTGGGTCTTGAACATCTCTCCGACTATGCAATCATTTTCTGGTTATTTTTATCTTTTACTTATCAGAAAGGGATGTAGAAAGAAAGGCACCTGAAAAAGGCAGTGGATTTCTTACACAATGAACCTTTTCATTTGCCTTATTTCCATGGCTCGGAATCTCGAAAGCAAGACAGAAACCAGGATTAAAACAGCGAATCAGACAGAAATGGGAAGTCTTACCTCGAGGAGCTGAAGGTCTCCCGATTCAGGCAGGGGTTGAAGCTTACAAGTACATACAACAAAAGGCAGTGGGAGACAGACAGAGAGGAATATTAAGAGGGGAAGGGAGGGAATCTTTTGAAATGGGAAAGATTGCTGGAAGGAATCTCCGTGGATTCCTCCGAGCCACCCACGTCCGATTGTCCTAAATCCACACACACACACATATGTATATGCAACATATCTACAAAGAGAAACAAACCTCTATGTACTTCAAACAATAACTCATCATCACATATTAAAAACAGAGTAAGAGCAAAAACAGAGTAAGGGACTGCCATGAAATTTTGATATATGTATGTATTGTATGTATTGTATGTATGTATGTATGGATGTATGGATGCATGGATGTATGTATGTATTGTATGTATGTATGTATGTATCGTATGTATGTATGTATGTATGTGTGTGTGTGTGTGTGTGTGTGTATGTATTGTATGTGTGTGTGTGTGTGTATGTATGTATGTATGTATGTATGTATGTATGTATGTATGTATGTATGTATGTATGTATGTATGTATGTATGTATGTATGTATGTATGTATGTATGTATGTATGTATGTATTACGTGTCTATGTGTCTATGTATGTATACCCACATATGTATCTATGTATTTATGTGTGTATCTATGTATGTGTGTATGTGTATGTATCTATGTATGTATGTATGTATGATACACGCATACACCAATTAGTTTAGATCATTCATAATAAGATCTTGCCTCACATACATGTGCTTTCGGTAACCATGCACAGATTTCTTTTTCTTTTTCTAGCTTGCATCCATCTTTGCGATCCACACCCAATACTTTTGTCCACGTGTCCACAGGATGCAGCTCGTGAGTGTTATCACTTTTGTTCCTTAATACAAACTTACTATATGTTTGTGAGGCTATGAGATCGAAGTTGCTTGAAGAGCCATAAGTGAGTTTTATTCTCTCTTTCTCTTGGTGAAAACACATAACTATATTAATAAATGTGTGTGAAAAACACTATTGTCTCTATCTATCTCATAGGTCATATTTAACCTCCAAAGGCAATAATAGAATCTATCTATGTATCTCATAGGTCATATTTAACCTCCAAAGGCAATAATAGAATCTATCTATGTATCTCATAGGTCATATTTAACCTCCAAAGGCAATAATAGAATCTATCTATGTATCTCATAGGTCATATTTGACCTCCAAAGACAATGATAGAATCTATCAATCTAATATCTATCTCATCCACATGTAAGCATGTCCTAATTGGAGACAATTAAGTGCAAGCTTGATTTTGATTCTAATCCGTTACTTGTGTTCTTAGTTCGAAGCTTAACTTTTTAATTGGTTGTTACGGAATTTGGTCACGTGCCCAATGTGCATATGACTTTTCTTAATTATATACCTAAATGCTCACTTTTCAGGGGGTTAATAAGCCCATGCTTTTATCAAGCATTTACACAAATGAAGTTGATTTTGGTCACGTGCCCAATGTTGCATATGGCTTTTGTTAATTATATACCTAAATGCTCACTTTTTAGGGGGTTAATAAGCCCATACTTTTATCAAACATTTACACTATTGAAGTTGAAAATAAGCATGCATGCCTTTTGAGATTCTTATACATGTAAACATGCTTTAGACTTTTCTCCTTTATAACACGATCCTTAGCCAAACTAAGTACTTTTTCCAACAAATAATACATGAGCATTTAGCAACATGCATCATGCATCATGCATTTTTCTACAAGTAAATAATTGGACCAATGTCGATGGACAATGGGCCTAAGCCTTTCTTTTTTCATTTCAATCATTTTAAATCAATAATGATGATTTTTTTAGTAACACTTTTATTACTAGTGGGAAACGTCAAAGTAAGGTGAAAACCCACAAATAATAAAGAGAAGTATACAAGTGTCAATTAGACACTAAAGAGCTTAGAAGCACTCAACGTAAAGAGTAAATTTGCGGTGTGATGTCTCTAAGTTGCAGACAATCAAACAAAGATTGCCTGAGGGATAACAAACTCCCTAGGCTCAATATCCCAATATCTTTATTGCTTTATGATATTCTTCATAATATATACTGAAAATCTCCCAAATTTTATATTGTGATTCAAGTCGAATTGAATTGATTAGTAATGTTGATAGCAAGCTCTATAGGTTCAATATCCCAAGATCTCTACTGCTTTATGATAATCTTCATAATATTGAGAATCCCGAAAAATTAGATTGTGATTCAAGTCGAATTGAATATATTAGTAATGTTTATCATATCTAATAGCGACTATTATATTATTATTTACCACATTACTCAAAAAGTCAAGCCTTTGGATATTCTAATCAAAAGGCTTCTACATGGCCTCTACTTCACGACATATCTTGTCAAGGAGAAAACTTCATTACCCAACTAGTAATGGACATGTCACGCCATACATGTGGCATCACAAATGATAGAAAGGCTATCATGGAGGGTTAGCCATATTCTCTTATATCACATTCTCTTTATAGAATTGAGATTTTCTTCAAGGTTGAGCATCTAAAGGATGCTTATAAAGGGGGTGTTTATATGAGGAACATGGTTAAAGGGTACATGGATTTCCTCCTTTCCAAAATGTAGTTGTCACAAGTTTCCGTATTATAAATTGCCCAACATGTGATCTTATCTTTTGCCAAATTGGACATATGTGCTTGCACAAGCTTAGTGCACTAGTTCTCAACCACAATTATCATTTGTTAGTTTATGGCACAATTGGCAAACAAAAATAAATTTAAGGTCAAAGTGGTATTGCTTATTTGGTTCATCACATTTACGTGTTCGACAATTCTCTTTTGTTAATTTTACATCATGCACATAGAGCTATTGAAACATTAATGTCAGTTGTGGTGATTGGGTATGAAGGTATTCAAGCTTGCTAGCTAGGGCTCTCAATTGCAATAAACGGAGAGAAGCTTTCACAACTTCCCATGTTGACTAACTCATTAGAAAGCACTAATTCAACAGTATAAGAAGTAGATTTAAGTGTAGAGTTCTTTCTCTTCTATGTGCCAAAGCAGCTGGTCTTGCCTCTCTTGAGATGGACAAAAATTGGTACGAGAAGAGTTTTGACTTAAACTCTGTACAAGACTATAAATTAATTATGTCCAAGACATCAATTATTACAACATCCTCGGCTGATATTACTAGGCCAAAGTATATATGGATTATGTACGAATATATGTACGAATGATATTATGTATTACACACATCATATGTACACATACATCTAAGGTGATTTTTCCCTCAGAACAACCTTGAATGTGATGATCAAGCGATTCTTTACTATAAATGTCTCAACAACTCCATCAACCAAGCTTAGGTTCTTACTTCAATGGCATATCAAAAAATGCTGTTCTTTTACATTACCTTTCTTCGCTTCCCCAATGCATGTGAATATAGGAGCACAAAGAATTTGGTTTGGTTGGAAATTTATTCTGGTATTTGATCCCATCAACTCTGATTTTTGACATGTGTCCATGAACTCTCAAACTTGGCATTAATCCCTTCAACTCTACTATTTTGGCACTGGGCCCATGAACTAAAATTTGGCAATGATTCCCATGAACTCTCATAGCATTTCAGCGTTTATGTACTCATGGGCTCATTCGTTTTCTTCAGAGATTGTGATTGTAATTTGTATTCCCAAGGATACAAAGACAATACGAATACACATAATACAGAGACACCGATCAAACCAGTCAGTGGGTCCCCCACACGAGTTCCAAAAATCCACGTCGGAACATCAATGGCATATGCCAACTTCCCAGCTTGGTTCATAAACTGATTTCCTGCTATCAACCCTGCATGTATACCAATTGCAGAGACCAAACTTCCATTGCATTTCACCTTCACCCCACTAAGAACTACTGACAGCAACCATAGACCTGGTATAGCTGGAATAAACCTGGTAATATAAATAAATAAATCACAATTAACTTCATCAGTTTGAAGAGCTTTCATCATTTTGGCCTACCATATCTTTATATGAGAGAAGAGTATGTTCTTTTTAAAATATTTCTGACAAATCTTTAAAAGAAATATTATAATTGTGGGGTGGGGCCGGCCAAGTCTGGTTCAGTCCCAGCTCAGTCCAATGTGAGGTGCCATGCGTGTAGCCCAAATAGCATGTGTAACAGCCCATTTGGGCCACTTTTTAAGTGGAGCGTTTGCCCACCAAAAGGGCGGAAGAGGTTCCCCTTCCTGCTTGTGCATATCACAATATGGTAAACTAAACCAACCACAAACTGCTCTTGATTAATCCCATGGACTATATGGGTTTCAAGGTTAAATTAACCAATAAAATATTCATGTCTTCCTTTGAAATATGACCCTTCATATTTTCTACCTTTTAGCATGATTCCTGTGGACTTCATGGATCTCAAGATTAAATTAACCAATGAAGAGTTTCTTGTATTCCATGAAATATGAACCTTCATATTTTGAACCTTTTGTTATATGAGAATTTCATGCTATATTTCGTTTCTAATTTGGTGGGATCCAATAATTTCTCCTAATAGTGCTATTAGAATATAGTGGAGCATGGTCTAAAATTGGTATTGAGTGTAGGCAATGTATATACCAGTGACAAACTGCAAATGCAAGTCCTGACAAGATGGTGGCTTTATGGAATCCGAGGTCTACAGAAATCTCATCTTGAAGCCAGGATCTGAAAATTAGCTCCTTCAAAAAAGAAACTGCCAAACTTGTCCCAAGACATTTCAAAACCAACTTCAACATCCTCAAGCTTGAAACTACGTTCAGTAACAATGATTTAGAACCATTTATACATATGGTAGAGTCCCAGCTGAAAAGTGTAAATCCACAAAATATGCTGAGCATGTGTACAGAAACAATTGGGAGTAATCCTAAGACAAATCCACTAGCCAGAGTCTGCAGCTGCACAAGAAAAGAGGAAAGCTTGTAAGAAAGAAATATTAGTGAAGTAGGTAACATTATAATGTCATCTCTATTATAAAATCAATACAGAAATGATCAAAGTTCGATATGGAAACAAACTTGTTCAAGCATTGGCTGGAGTTTGATGCCATATTGACTGAGAGGATTGGTGTAACCTCGGATTTTCCGTCCCCATATACCCACAAGAATTATAACAGCACCATACAAGCCCACCAGAGCAGCCATACTAGCAATACCATTATAGGATTGTATTGCCCATTGTTGCAGAAGTGTTGGTAATAAGGGCACAAGAACGGGTGACCATAGAAGTAATGCCATAATCACAAAACCGGAAAGCCTGGAATCGTAGATTTTATGATACTTTACACTTTACTATAAGAAACTTCACCAATGGTATACAATCAAATAAACAAGAAATGTTAAAAAAAACAAATTGAACAAAGAGAATGCAACCCAGGAATTCAGCATCAAAATGGCTCAGTGCCTCTTACAAGGACCTCATAAATATGCCCAAAACATATTGAACAAGGTTGGTCTGTGTTCTAAATATATGTCAGAAACATGTCATTACAGGCATCTCTAAGAGCCCTCTATCTGTTTAGAATTCTCACAGAACCCTCACACTACTTTGCACTCGATCTCACATGTTAGGTATCGAAGTTGCATCATGGTGACAAAATGTAACTAATTTGAAGGCATGTAAAGTATGTAATGAAGGTATGGTAGAGGATGAATGTCACTTGCTCTTCCCATGCTCGGCATACAGTGCAATTCGTGCAAGATATGATGACATATTAAGAGGGAGTGATAAATTAAGTGCCATACTTGAGACACCACCTAGAAGGTTGAGTTCATATGTGTATGCCTTATTCACACATAGAGACTGTGTGCTTCAATGTATGAATACCCCTTTTTAGGAAGGAGACACATATCAAGAACACATGTATACTCTGGTCCCATAGGTCAAAACTGACCTCTTTATGGACGATAATAAAAAAAAATCTAAATTCTAAAAAACATCCCATAGTTATTGTCTCTAACTGTGTCCATTATGTCAACAGCCAAAACTTTTCCCGGAATAAATATTCAACACCCACATGAAATCAAACGCAGGCATAAACTACACTATCCCAGGGCCCACTAGTGATTCAGGCAAATAATATCATTGTATTGTGTGCTCAATGCTCCCAGGAGATCCTAGCTTACGTAGTCTCCAAATATTCTTAGAAATCTGTTACGATATAGTAGACTACACACTCATCTTTAGAAAATCTCATTATTCCAAGGATGTCATCTTCCATTGAAATTTCAAGGATAGCATCATCATCTAGTAATAAGCTTTCGATGGATCTAATATACATGGCCAACCTGTCACACTGAAGCACTTTAATTTTCTGGCATATCAAGCCTGTATTCCATGGTATTTCAGGTATTCTCCTAATATCCCTATAAAGAACTCAAGAGTAAAATATAAATAAACTATGCATTAGCAGGAACGATAATATTACTGAATGAACTTAAGAAAGATAAAACTATTTCCACAGGAGACACTTTGCTACCTCTGATGGAGAGGTCTATCTGAAATGTGAAGGAAACCCAGAAGTTTGTCAGTCAAACTTATTGCTCCCTTCAGACCACTCCAGAGAAGTGCCATCTTTCCAATATAACGCCACATTCCACCTTTCTGAACTAACCCTGCGAGGATTTCAACCAATCTGTAGAAGGAAGACTGTAAACCATTTGGACAATCATTATGAAGGAAAAGACTATGTTTACTATTCAATACCTGTCATGATCCACTTCACCATCCTCCTTTACAGGGACAACTGGAGAAGCCACAAACATCGCCTTTTCTGCAAAAGCACTAACGATGCTTGTTTTATTTTCGTTGGATTCAGCTTTTGGATCATCAATCTCACTCAGAATTTCTGTTGTATGTGAAGCATTTGCGTTAGAAGTACTTATGGATTCTTCATTGCTTCCCTTTTCAGTTGCAGAAGCAGTTGTAGCACCCATTGCTGCTGCAGTCAAATTCATCATTTGATAGCTAGTAGTATCCAAGCTTTGGCCATTGGCTTTATGTCCATCCTGAACAAAAGATTGTTTTTCTTGTACATCCTGACTGGCCATTTCGTTACTTGAATTGGAGTTTATAACGCCATCATGCTGCTTCTGAGAATGTTTGATTGGCTTAACAGGGTCATTATTATTTATGCTAGCACGAACAAGTTTCCCTTCACAATTATTCTTTTGAAGAAAATCTCCCTCAAAGCTGGATTGTTCGTTGTCTGTTTGCTTATCTTCTTTGACATCATTAGTGCTTAATATGTCCAGGGGGCTCAATGCTGCTAAAACAAGACCAAACAGCACACCAACTGGCATGAGTCTTGGTAAGACGATACAACCACTGTACACATTATTTATTGCATTCATAATTCTCTTTACATGCAGCTTTGGTGCCTTTTCAGTACCCTGCAATTGAGAGACCCTGTTTTGTAAACTATTCTCTCTCTGACAGGAATGAACATCAGGATTTGTTACTCCAGCCACAGCCAAGCCAATCATTGTTATATCTTCACTCAATCCATCTCCTAACATCTTAATCTCTGAGTCTCCAAACCGTCTTACCAAATCGAGTTGTACAGTGTCTACAATAGCATCTTTAATTTTCTCTTTTAAACGTGAACTTCCTCTCATGCTGTACTCTTCATCTCTCTGTTCTTCAATAAATTCCTCAGAAACTAGATTTGCATGTTCATCATCACCATCATATCCAGGGTCATGGATGCAGCTTCTGTTTCCAGGAACATGTTTTTCATCATCCATTATTATATATGTTGGTTCAATCACTTCAGCTGATATACTGTTGGTTGTCCTATCTGTATCATCAGGCTTTATTTTTCCAAATTGTTCAGTTTCATGTTCTCCCTCCACTCTTTTATTCCCACTTCTTTTATCTTGAATTTCATCAAGACTCAAATCGAAAGTACTGCCTATAAATTTCCATATTTTTTCATCTTCAAAATATTCCAGTGCAACATCATCAGGAACCATCCCGATTGGTTTACTGGATATAAAAAGTTCTCTTTGGGGCATTTTTCTGTTCAATAGAATACCATGGTAATTATTTGAAATCCTGAAAGAATCTGTATACCTATCACTGTTTCCTGTCATTATGTTCCTTTCTGCAAACATAGCACCAGTCCCTTTGTTTGAAGAGCTATTACAAGTCCCTGGAACCATTCTTCTGTTTACAAAATTTTGTGAATCTTCAAGCCTTTCGTTATTAGGATGCGCATCCCAAGTAATGCTATGAGTAGCATGCACTTGATTTTGTGAGTTACAAGAAGTTGTAACTTCAATGTGGCTTTGCTTCTGACATTCATTTTCTGTATTTTGTTCTTTAACGCCTCCTCTAGATACTTGAGACAAACTCTTTGATTCCTGACTCTCATCCTGATTCTGTTTGTCCTGCTCCTCCTCTTTCTCTTGCTCCTTCTCCAGTTTATCTATGACATTCTCAATGACTTCAAAAACATTCGCTACAGCCATCTGGGTTGAATCATCAACCTCTGTGAACGCCAGCAAAGCCTGTCTTACATCTATAGATGTTGAATTGGAATTCTGTATTGGGATTTGCTGGGAATTTTCTTCTGAGCTTTGTTCAGGAGGTTTGCTATTAATATCTTCTGAATCAGGCTTAAATGTAGATGATGACTGATCCTTTCCCTCTTGATGATTTTCAGTTTCTTTCTTTTCCTCAATATTTCTAGCTTCTTGAGATTCTCCATCTGGCATCTTCTCCATTTGAATAGGTTCCGTTTGCTTTGTTTCACCTACATTATAGGCAGCCCCATTACCAGTTTCCTGCCCATTTACCTGAACATCTGAAGAAATACTTTGAGGAATCCCAGATTGAACTTCTTGTACATTAGAAGAGGATTGTGGTATATCTTCTTGATGATTGGAGGGAATGCTACTTCGGAAACTGGAAGCTCTATCACCAGTTTTTTGCTTATTTATCTGAGCATCTGAAGAATTCTCAGATAGATCTTCTTGTACATTAGTGGAGGTCTGTGGAATATCTTCTTGACAATTAGAGTCTGTCTCTTTTTGGAAAGTAGACTTTGTGACTGTGGTATGTTCCAAATTATTGACATCGTGGACATCTTCTGAAGAGCCTGTCAACTCTGACCTCTTAATAGCGACTTCTGAATTATCATTGGAATCATTTCCATCCCTGTTAACCACATTACCATTCTCTCTTAACGCGTCAGGCTGTGATTGTTCTGCCACTCGATTAGTTAGAGGAGCAGTTAGGCTATCATGCACAGAACTAAGCTTCTGTTTGATTTCCTTTACTGTACTTTCTGAGATATTTGGTGCAGGAATACTCTTTCCAAACCCTGCACGCGCCAAATTGATACCCCTGGCCTGAACAGCTGCAGCTATAGCTGTTGTCATCTTCTCTCTCACATCTTCTGGACAGGCTGCTTGTAGTGCTGTCACTATTGTTTCTCCCCTTCCAACTGCTTCCAAAACCTGCCATAGTGCAAAGGATTTTAGTTAAATGGAATTATAAACATGAAAGTGCATTTTTGTTTCCTTAAGACTAAGGTTTTTTACTAAAAAATGTTTGTCAAGGAAGAGGAACATGTGGCACTTAATGCACATGGACTTCCCAAATGGAAAAACAAAGATGAGGTAATGTCTATAAGAGGCCATACAGGTGTATGGGTATGATAGTTATCCGTGCAACCATATGGCTCGTAATATAACTCTAAAGATATCCAATGAGCAAGTGACAAAGTTAACTTTGCATGCTTAATAGTAGTGGATGGGTGTTGACCCTTGAGGGATGATTATGCTGTTAGATTCCTTTATGGAATTGGCACTGTATTGTCCTTATTTTGGTTTGTTGCTCTGAAAGATGAGAAACCTTTTAAGATGTAATTTCTTGTTCGATCTTAGGCCATTTTGGCCTCTGAAAATATGTCAATACATTTTTCTTTCTTCACATTGCATTAAGCAGCCACAAATGCCTTTCTCTACACAACAGGTAATGCACCCAGACTTGGTAGATTCATACAAAATAGTTGGTATGATGAGGAATTTCGTAATACAAGGAGATGCTGGCAGTACAAAGTAACTTAGGGTATTTATACACATAAACAAGCAAGAGCAACCTTCCAACACCTTGTGAGGAAGAAGGGATTTTTACTTAGCTAAATTTGAAGAGCATGTTTATAGCTTGTTCCTAGGAAAGGAAAGTAAAAAAGAGCATGGAAAATGTTTTAATGACAGGCAACCTACACCACAACTGACCTCATCTCAGATGCAACATGAATATGAAAAGGTACTATATGGTATCCCCTGGAAGCCCCACCCACATGGCTCACGCCCACATGAATCCGCCTTTTTTACTCCACAAAATGTAGGAAATGCTATTGATTGGTTACAATTTGGGAAGGCCCAGGATCATGCGCACTTTATCTATGCCTGCGACATCTTGCTCCCATTGCTAGCACACATCTTTAACAGAGCTATGAGCAAAGGTCTCCCGACTAGATGGACAGAACATACCATTGTGCCAATCCTCAAGAGTGGAGACCCTATTATGCCTAGCATTTATAGGACAATCATGATTCGCCATTACTTGGCTAAACTATTGGCTCCATCCTAGAGTCAGAATTGACTATATGGGCAGAGCGAAATGGCTGCCGTTCAGCTGGAGAAGCAGACTTTCGGAAAGGGTTCACAACTTTGGATCACATATTGACTCTCCGAGCCCTTATCGAGGAGGATGAGCCCATAATAAGAGGATTTATTGTTGCTGTACCTCTCCATTCTTGATCGACCTATTCGAGAGATCTTTTGAAGACAGAAAGTACAATATATCTGACTTGAGAATCTTACAAGCACCAGTAACAAGATTCTTTAGTCACTTATTAGCATATTTACTTTTTTACTTAGTCACATTTATTTTGGTTAGATGTTCTCAAAGATGAGACAACACTTGAGATGTAATTTCTTGTTTGGTCTTATTGGCCATTTTGGCCTCTTAAAAGACATTAATATTTCTTTCTTTCCTTATATGCCAACTGATCGTTATATTCCATGTGAGGCTTTATCTCTCTCTCAAACATAGTGTACCATATAATGGCAAGATTAAGGCTCCTCAAAATACCATTCATAATGGAACAAACGACCAATGTGGTCCTCCAAATTTGCAGATATCATCCTTTCCCTTATATGGACATAAATCTATCATATGCACTGTGCAATGTTATAGAGCAGCTGTTGACTTCTTCCCATCAGTTAGAGATTGAGGTAGCCAAATATGCAGGAATACACGTAGAAGAAACAAGCGGTACTTGGGGTTTTTCTTGCTAGAACCAAAGAGACACATGGATAAGGACAACATGGCTACAAAAGCTCATGAACAAAGAACAAGCACAGCTTTCTTTAGCCCCATTAGGACTACTCATGCTACAAGTTAATCAAGGGCTACACAAATGGGCTCCCAACTAGGATATTGCAAAGGGGTTATAATCAATTAGGCAATAGCAATTTGGTGTGCACGTAGGCCCCTGTCCCATGGCCCATGATCTCGCCACCCTTATCATTGACAAATAAAGACCATTATCTCCTGTCATCGCAGGTGCTTCCCTCGCTTCTGATACCTCTCCATTCTGGATCAACCTATGCTAGAGATATTTCGAAGGCAAAATGTACAATATATCTGACTTGAGAACCTTACTCATATAGATGACAAGATTTATTAGTAATACGAGTAATATGATTTATTACTCATATTAATCCTATTTCTATTTACTTTTTTACATAGTTTATTTTGGTTTTCTGTTCTCAACGATGAGACAACATTATGATGTAATCTCTTGTTTGGTCTTATGTGTGAGAAAAGCTGTTAATAGCAGCAGCGGAACAGTTGTTAGAACAAAATAGACACAGCCAAGCTGTGAGAAGGCTGTTAGACAGCAATAGAAAAAATGGTTGCAAAGAGAAGTGCTTGTTTTTAAGTAGCAACAAAAGTAAAAGTCTTTGCAAAAGAGGCTGGTATAGCCTATTTATACAAATTTGGGGAAAGTGGGTGAGATGGTTGTTTGGTAGTTAAGTGACTTTTGTACTACTAAACAAGTACAATAAACTAGGAATAAGAGGGAATATCTTGGAAAAAGTAGAAGAGAGAAAAGACATTTAAAGCGTTGCCGATTCTAGAGAGAGAAGGCATTTAAAGAGTTGCAGATTCTAGAGAGAGAAGAATCTAGGAAGAGAGAGAATGTAGAACAGAGATAATAAAGATGAACAAGAGCGCAGGTCTGGAGCTGCCACCCTCCAACATTATGGGCCATTTTGGCCTCTTCAAAGACATATATATCTTTCTTCTTTCTTTCTTTCTATACTGAATTGAGAGGGATGGGAGAGGTGACTGAATATCCAACTGAGAGGGATAGATGATAAACCCATCAGGTAGCATATTAAAATTGAAAAAATATTCAGAGACAAGGTACTTTTTCCATCTTTCTACCAAGTGACACTATGCGTTTTTGTTTTATCACTCTATTCTTCTATCATCAGGTCACATCTAGATGTTGGCAATCAGCGCTACATTCGACTGAGGAACAGCATATATGCTCATGTTGTGTGGCCAAAGTCATTCTTTGCATATTAACCATCATCAACTCGTTCAGATAGAATTTTTCCTTTTTTGGATCTGAAGAGATTACTGTCAAGGTTGAGTTCGTCCCGTCATGAAACAAGAGATTCGTTTCTATCTTCATGCAGTAGCCATGGAATTCGTTTGGGAAAAACGTTGAGAAACTATAATCCATCGGCCAATCCGGCGACCCTGACCTCGCCCTAAGAGTCTGGGATTGGATCAAGTCGATTTAGAAAAGCCCATCGAAGATGGATCAGACTCAGGGAATTTTTTAACCCAGAATCGATTCTATCAAAATGATTCATCCATTGGGTCTTTCTAGGAACCAGAAGAATTGAAAATGCTTTACTGGTCGCTAAGATTCTGGTTACGATTCATATATTGAAATAAAAGCTCGGTGGGTAGAGAAACTATTTCTATCTTAGCAGAAATTATCTCATACGGCTCCATATGATGTAGGTAATCATTAGAACCAATGGCCTCTGCACACAGCCAAATCTCAGTCAGTGGTTCTTGCAATTATTAGCATATACTATATGTATGTGTTGAAAATCAAGCTCAACTTGTGTGAGCATGTGCTTGTGAAGAAAAGGACGATGTATGAAAAAGTGTGTGAGGACACTTTATTGTAATCCGTGTAGTTGTCGAGTGTGTGAGAGCACACTTTATTGTAATCTGTGTAGTTGTCAAGTGTTACTGTGGTAAAAGAATATTAGATATTCTTATGACAAAATCGTCCTCAAGTGGATATCTTGGTTAGATTCCACCAACACATTTAATAGGGCAGTCCCTTGAGGACTTGTATATAAAACCCCCTTTGGCCATTCAGTTTAGTTGATGATCTTTAGATAATTTATATAGCTCTCGTAAGTGCATAAGCTGTCATCCCCCTACTGTGTGTTTTCTTATTTTTCTGGTTATTCTCTGTAATTCCTTCTCTTGCTTATACATTCACTCTCTCTCTCTCTCTCTCTCTCACACACACACACACACACTACGCTTCTGAACACTAAACTCTACTAGAGTTAGATTCTTTACATGGTATCAGAGCATGAGGGTTAGAGATCCTTCACTGAGCTCTACCATTGAAACTGTGTGAGCAGCTAGAGATGCTGTTATTAAAACCTGCTAATGCCGCTGCAGTTTTGCACAGCAAGAGGCTCACGTTAACAGGATCATACGAATCAAGCTAAATCAGAAAAATGAATGCACAGATGGGTAGCGCACTTCCAACAGAGAAGTTGGACAGGCACAACTATGCATCTTGGGAATATAAGATGCATCAATACCTAGTTGGGCAAGGGTATTGGAGTTATATCGAGGGAGCTCAAGAAACAGCCCCCGATAGTACAAATCCCAACTACCCTACATGGCAACAAGGCACCAGTAGGGTGATGTATTGTTTGGCAACATGTGTGCAAGATCACATGCTAAGCTATATTCGTGATGCGAAATCCCCAACAGAAGCGTGGAAAAACTTGAAGAAGATTTTCGCAGCTTCAACCACAGCGAGAAAACTTCAACTCCGGCAAGAGTTGAACAATATTGGACAAGGGGATATGTCCGTGAAGGACTACACCCTCCGGATCAAAGACTTATGCGATTCACTTGGCTCCATCAATGTCGCAGTTGATGATGACGAGATGGTGCATATCTGCCTTGGCGGCCTCGCACAAAAATATGGCTCATTTCGAACTGCCATAACAACAAGGGAGAACCCCCCAAGCTTTTTTGACTTGCAATCCATGCTAATGGTTGAGGAGAACCATAAACGGTCGAAAAGCACGGCATCTGATGGGCAGATGCTATATACACATGATGATCTCAGTCGAGGTCACGGTCGTGGTCATGGAAATCGGGGGAGGAATGACCGAGTAAGAGGTGTACAACGTCCACAACAGTTTAATTCCAGGCAGCAAGAAGGTCGAAACAGCCGAGGGAATTCCGGTAGAAAGGGGAGGCTTCCACCAGCCTGCATCAACCAGGCATAACCAGCAAACCGAGTGCTGGTATTGTGGAAAGCCTGGCCACTTTGAAGCCGAGTGTCGGAAGAAGAAGAATGACTCAGCTGCCTCACCCCGGCAGCAAACAAACTATGCTGTGATGGCTGACCTAGAAAACAAAGCACCGATGTTTGTTATGCGACACCGGGCGAATAGCATGATAACAAGTGTTTCCCAACCTGATGATGTATGGTTCGTGGACTCAGGTGCCTCAAATCACATGACAAGTCATCAAGAATGGTTCATGAATTTGAGGGAACCCGAGAGACCCGGCGTGGTGGAGACCGGTGATGACTCCACACACATGATTGAGCACATTGGAGATGTGGCCCTTAACAATCATGAGAACAAGGGCTACATGAAGGATGTATTGCATGTCCCGAGAATCACAAAGAATTTGGTCTCGGTTGGCCAAATTGTCGAACAAGGAATGCAAGTACGATTCAACCAGGAAGGTTGCTTCATCGAGGATAAAAGCCAACTTATCGCTCATGCAAGAAGAGAAGGTCGCATGTTTATTCTTGATGTGACTGAGGTGAACACAACAACGTATGCAAAGGGACTCAAGGCGGAGTCTGATATTGAGTTGTGGCACAAAAGGGTTGGCCATGTAAACCTCGGTAAACTCCGATCAATGCAAACAAAAGGGGCTGTGCACGGATTGCCACGATTTACTTTGAAACATCCTGATAATGTATGTGAGACGTGCCAACTAGGCAAGCAACATAGGCATCCATTCCTAAGTGAAAGAAATGTGAGTAAAGGCTTACTGGACGTCATCCACTCAGATGTATGGGGCCCAGCTCAAACAACGACAATCGGTGGGTGTAGGTACTTCGTTACCTTCATTGACGACTATTCGCGGCATACCTGGATATGCCCAATGAAGTTGAAAAGTGAGGTCTTCTCCCACTTTCTCAAGTTAAAGAATTGCATGGAAAATGAGACGAATCGCAAGATTCGATGCTTACGCTCTGATGGTAGCCAAGAATACTTCTCAACCGAGTTCAAGGCCTTTCTAGAAGAGAAGGGGATTCGCCGGGAATTCTCTTGCCCATACACACCACAGCAAAACGGTGTTGCTGATCGGAAGAATCGTACAATTCTTGAGATGGCCCACGCCATGCTGCATGAGAAGAACATGCCCAAGATCTATTGGGCAGAGGCAGCAGTAATGGCTGTGTATCTCATCAATAGGTGCACAACCGAGGGCGTCCATGACATCAACCCTCACGAGAAGTATTTTGGGACAAAGCCAGACCTTTCACACTTGAAGGTTTTTGGCAACATTGCATTCGTGCATGTCCCCAATGAGAAGCGGAGAAAGCTTGACCCAAAATCAGAGAAGATGATCCTCGTTGGGTACTCACTTGAGCAAAAGGGCTACAAGTGTTTTAACCCCATCACTCGACAGTCACGAGTAAGCCGAGATGTGGTATTTGATGAGGTGACATCATGGTATGGCCCAACATCAGTGACCCCCACCGTGCTCGAAACAAGCAGATCTGGAGCAGATTCTGAGAGTGAAGAAGAAGAGATGCTAATGACCATTATGGGTGGAGAACCAGTAGAGAGTCTACCCACACTCCAGCTGACTGAACCTGAGGTGTCATCCAGCAATCAGAGTCTTGCACAGCATGAAGAAACCTCTGATGTGCTGTCACCTTTGTGCTACACCCGTAGAAAGAAAGAAAAGGGCAAGATGCCTGAGCAAGAGGCCAAGGAAATGACATCCAGTGAAGACTCAGATCATTCACCCCGATCAGTCCACAGCAAGTATGAAATGAAGAAGGCCCCGGAAATGACAAAGGAAAACTCCGTCAATCGAACCGACAAAAGAGCCTGATAGTTAGGTTCAGGTACAATGAGTACATGGCCCACCACTATGCATTCATGATGAAGGTCGCAGCAGACCAAGAACCCGAGACTTACAAAGAAGCTGCCCAAGATCCCCGGTGGATCGAGGCAATGAGGGAAGAGATGCACGCGTTGTTTGACAGTGATACTTGGGATTTAATCCCATCCTCTGAAATCAAGAAAAAGCCAATTGGTTGCCGCTGGGTGTTCAAGATAAAGCATAATACGGATGGCACGGTCAATCGGTTCAAGGCTCGGTTAGTCGCCAAAGGGTATGCTCAAACCCATGGCATAGACTATGAGGAGACATTTGCCCCGGTGGCAAAAATGACCACTGTGAGGACAGTAATTGCTCTCGCAGCAGCGAAAGGATGGCACTTGCATCAAATGGATGTGAAGAACGCATTCCTCCAAGGTGAGCTCGAGGAGGAAGTTTACATGATGCAACCACTTGGCTTTGAATCAAACAAACATCCACATGCAGTTTGCTGATTGAAGAAGCTGCTCTATGGACTGAAGCAAGCCCCAAGAGCATGGCATTCAAAGATCACATCATATCTTCACGACATTGGCTTCCGGATGTCAAAATCTGATAACTCGTTGTATGTTCAGAACAATCCCAAAAGCCCCATCTTCTTAATCTTGTATGTCAATGACCTTGTCATCGGTGGAGAAAGCCTCACCAAGACACAAAAGATTAAAAGGCTGCTTTTGCAGAAGTTCGAGATGAAGGATCTGAATGACTTACATTATTTTCTCGACATCGAGGTCATTCAAACTCCAGAAGGGTTCCTACTCTCACAAAGACATTATGTGTTGAACTTGCTCTACAAGTTCGGAATGACCGAGTG
Source organism: Azolla caroliniana (assembly GCF_043228905.1). Classification (NCBI taxonomy): domain Eukaryota; kingdom Viridiplantae; phylum Streptophyta; class Polypodiopsida; order Salviniales; family Salviniaceae; genus Azolla; species Azolla caroliniana. The sequence goes on from NW_028230447.1 coordinate 1,469,668, forward strand.
TAAGTCCATCTCAACACCCCTTGATCGAAATATGAAGCTAACAGCAGATTCTGGAAAATTCTGTGAGCCAACACAGTATCGCCAAATAATTGGGAGTCTTATCTACTTAACTATCACCCGACCAGACCTCAGCTATCCGGTCGGGGTTCTTCGCCAGTTCATGGAAACCCCCCGTGACACTCACATGGATTATGCTAAGCGAGTGTTACGTTATATTAGTGGAACACTTGATTATGGTATCTTCTATAAACGTGGAGCACCACTTCAACTCGAAGGCTTCACAAATGCTGATTGGGCCGGCAATGCATCTGATAGGCGATCCACTTCGGGATTTATGTTTTCACTCAATAGTGGAGCAATCTCTTGGAGCAGCAAGAAACAACCAACAGTCGCTCTATCGAGCACTGAGGCAGAGTATAGGGCTGCAGCTGTAGCTGCTTGCGAAGCTGTATGGCTTAAAAGACTGCTGAAAGACTTCAACGAATTGGTGAACAAACCAATACTAATCCACTACGATAATCTCAGCAGCATCCAGCTTGCAAAGAATCCAGTGTTTCACGCCCGGACTAAGCACATCGAGGTGCACTATCATTACATCCATGAGCGCATATTGGCCGGTGACATTGACCTCCAATACGTTGGCACCAACATGCAAGTGGCTGATATTTTCACTAAGGCGCTAGGTCTCGACAAGCTACGACAATTCTCAGTGGATCTAGGCCTTAGACCACTCGATATGCTGAGCTTGGGGGAGAGTAAAAGTACAAAGACGAAAGAAAACATGGAGAATCAGCACCATACAAGAGGAAGAGTGAGACCGGCATTGGCAAAATAAGGCCAGCACATCTAATCCGACTTGACTCGGCAAGTTAGAGGAAGACTTTCCAAAGCCCGGAATTTTTGAAGCTTGAAATTTTGGATTGGCAAGATCGACATTGGTAGATCAAGATCGAGTACATAGGAACAATGTGAAAACCACGGTCTAGTAGTCCGACCAACTACAGTTGGGTCTTCAACTACACCAAGACAACCAAGCTTAAGAGGACACACAATTGACCTTGAGGGGGCGTGTTGAGAATCAAGCTCAACTTGTGTGAGCATGTGCTTGTGAAAAAAAGGACGATGTATGAAGAAGTGTGTGAGCACACTTTATTGTAATCCGTGTAGTTGTCAAGTGTTACTGTGGTCAAAGAATATTAGATATTCTTATGACAAAATTGTCCTCAAGTGGATATCTTGGTTAGATTCCACCAACACATTTAATAGGGCAGTCCCTTGAGGACTTGTATATAAAACCCCCTTTGGCCATTCAGTTTAGTTGATGATCTTTAGATAATTTATATAGCTCTCGTAAGTGCATAAGCTGTCATCCCCCTATTGTGTGTTTTCTTATTTTTCTGGTTATTCTCTGTAATTCCTTCTCTTGCTTATACATTCACTCTCTCTCTCTCACACACACACTACGCTTCTGAATACTAAACTCTACTAGAGTTAGATTCTTCACAGTATGCATGTAGTCTATCGAGGATACCAATGGTTGCATACCCTCATGGAGCTGCTACTCAGAGAATCATGAGCTTGTGAATGTGATTGCTAGATTGCCAAAGGAGAACATGTGCAAACTATACAGATGTCCTCTCAATAAGAAAAATCCTTATATCTTACTAGCACATTGACAGCATCCATATGTCTCTATAATCCATCTGGACTCGAGCAGTAAATCAGCACAGGCATAAAAAAAAGGTGCATTGACTCTCTCAAGATCTAGCAGATTGGCCTCTAATGTTATCTTCTTCACTAATTCTATAGATTGCTTATAAGCTGAGCAAATTCAGAATAGATTCCAATATTTGCATCTTCCAAGTTGTTCAATTAGAAATGTATAAGTTCCTCTTTTATGTTTGCGATTCACATCAATTCAGTTTTAATAGTTTTTCAGCTATCGGAGAATATCTATTTTGATATATCAAACTTGACGTTCTAAAATACATCCGCAAACAATTTTCACGCGTCATAAACATGCACTAAAAGTCTAATATACTATAACTAATCCTAGTAACTTAAATTTTACCTCTTCTTTTTTCTTTTCTGACAATGATCCTGGCATGGTGATGTCTAGAGCATTCATCACACTTTCAGCTGCCCGCTCCAGTTGTCCTCTCTCTACATCAGGATCATCTTCTGCACTTTCAACATCATTCTCAGCATGATGATTATCCTTTGAAAGACTGAATACATCCTTCTGATCTAATTCTTGCAGTTTATTCTGTTCATTAAGGCTGAGATCCCAATCTGAAACTTTCTCGTCCATACCATCATGACTGTTCTCTTCAGTAATATGTGTTCTCCTACCACTTGTTAGTGATCCTTGATTCTTAGAACTAAATAACTGTTCACTGAATAAACCCCACTCCTTTGGTGGTTTATATGTTACGTCAATCCCTTCTAACAATGGATGGCGTCCTTTTAAGAATGCTAACTCAACAGCTGCAAGCCACTGCAGTTGAGATGTTAAGTTTTAAATTGTATATGTTCAAAACAAACTCCCTGAAAAATTGCATCCCTACCATTACACTACCTCGATGATAAGAGAATCATGCTGCATTCTAGAAAGCTCTTGCTGGTTTGTGTACCACTTCAGTTTCCATGTTTTTCTAAGGGATAAAATTAAAGTTGCATAAGCATTCTTCTCAAAAACATGGCCTGGAACCGAAAATGATTTTCCAATAGCATCGTCATCCTGAAAAAAAGATTGACCATTATCTAACTGGATATGTTTCACAGATAAATATATCCAGATATTAAGTGAAATGTTAACTTGCCTGAATACATAATATAGGTACTCTAACATTATCGATCCACGATCGGCTGCTTGAATCCTCATAAAAGGCATGTACATCATCAAAACCATTGGAAACCATAGAGATTACTTTGTCAAATTCCCGCACTGATTTTGATGATAGACCTTTTCTAACATCAAACTTGTTTTTTCTTCCTTCAAACATCATCTGCATGAATAAATATTAAGAATGTTTTGAATGCAGATGAGATAAAGAAATGTTGTGTTGAAGACAATAAGTTGATGGGATGGTGTTGTCACACACACCAAGGGGTGGATTGTAAGATTGTGTGGGTGTGATGTTGAGAGATTGTATTGTATTGTAAAGTCGGTTGTGAGTTTGTAGACTGTTGACAGTAGTACAGTTGTGAAGCCTTATTAGGTTCCTTGCATGGATCGTGCATTGTAACAAGTGATGTCCCTAGTTGATCTCAAATAGACCATTACTACATAATTTAACCCATTGTTGCTATTTCCTTTGGTCCACTATATGAACCCTCACTCATTTCTTGTGTCCACACCAACCAACTCTTGGGTTGCACCTAGGCCCCTCGCCTCTTCATTCTCATTCTATCCAATTCACTCACCCTCATTCTCATCCAATTACCCAATCCATTCACCTGATCCACTTATCCTCATCCTCATTTCCGATCCACTCCACTCATCCTCATTCTTTAAGCCACTCTCATCTTCTAATCCCCATATCCGCACATCCTTAGGCCTGATGTTTGTGGTTGCAGCTATTTATGTTCGTAGTATTTTAAGGCGAAAAGGCATAACACTTGGTAATGAGAAAAAACAAGCCAAGTTGGTATAGCGAACCTGATTTTCCTTCAAAATTTGTACAAATCCATTTGTCATACATTGATCAAAATCAGTAGCTCTGGTGTCTGAAGAGGCTTTTGTTGATTCTTCTAAATCAAATGGATTATTGATGCAGACAGCTGCCGTCACCGGTGTAGCTGATGCTTCCTCACCAAGATATTTGGCCAGCATATTCGCACCATACCCCCATCCAATTGCCATGATCGTTGTCCAAGGTCTTGATCTAGAGACAAAATCAACAACTTCATGTACATCGCGGCTGTCTCCTGCTGTAAACATCCTAATATGTTGGAACATTAGGAATAACTCATCATGAATCAAAGAATGGTACAATATACTAAAAGAAAATATATCTAATTCCAATAAATCAAAGAAAGGAGTGTTATACTACTGCACAGATTAGATAAATTCATCTTTTCTTTCCGTAATCAAATACACTACTACTATCACATGAGGCGTCCACCTACAGTCCCATCTTGGAGGCTTCTCAACCTTCAGAAACCAGAGCACTAAGCTCTACAGGTATCTAATGTTTGTATGAGAGCAAATACAGTAGCCAAAATCATTATTCTGATGTATTTCTCTTTCGATTGACACAACATTGTCAACCTCACACCAGCATTGAGCACTCATATATTAATGGTGCAGGTACAATGTACTTCATTACTCTAAATTACGAGACATATTCTTCCTTCAGAAAGGATATCCTACATGGAATAAGTATGAAAGGAAATATTTAGATCACCCCATTGTTCCTCTTTGTTAAATACACTAGAAATGATCATTGTCATAAATACTGTATGTGACATGTCTGCGGCAACTCATCATCAGTAAGTGTAAAGTATCATACCCTGCCATTAGAGATCTATTTTGCACCTAGCCATGATGGTTATCTTGAAAGGACAATAATTCCAACCACTATACTGAGCATTCTTTATTAGGTTTGTTCATATCTTCATGTTCTCCATAATTGGATCTATGAGACAATATTTACAGTCCATATGATTGTAGCTCAATCACATCAAATAAGCTCCTTTATTTTTCATTTCTCGTTGATAGGACAAAATTTGCAGTTGCATCCTTTTTTCCATGAGGTTTCCTAAAGACGGTTATATATCACCTTTTCAATCTTCCTCCATGCCTCATTTTGCCTATAATGCCCTGTATGAGGGTCATTTTGGCATGACGAAAGATCAACCTCTGACAATCATGTGCTGATGATTTTCCTTTGCATAAGTTTGTTCCCCTTGACCTACTTTGGCTAGATGCCCTTGGAAAATTTACAATCTCCTTCTTCAATTCACTTCCAGAGTTTGTTCCCCGTCAGCACACTTCCAAAAGCTGTCCACCTCTGCATGATCACTCACTCTTGCCTCATGCCACAATCATTCTTTGGTTGTAGGGTTTTGAGCACAGCCCCTGGAGTTTCATGTGTTGCCATTACCAAGCTTTCGATTCTCTCTTCAACATTTTGATTTTTAAAAAAACGTAATAAATGCTCAAAGCTTTGATTTCATGTATCAATGAGTCATTAGTTTTTTTTTTAGTATTAGAGTCAGGTTAATATATTGATTATAAAACATATAAGCCTCACAGTGTCAAATCAAGAAAAATAGAAGGCTTCAGCACCATACCTTGGTGTAATCAATGGAGAACCTCCACATCCCCTCGGGTTCATGACAATCGGGAAGTATCCACACCTAACAGATCTTTGTACAAAAGACTGAATATTTTGGTTCCCACTACCTTCTGATGTACCAGCAATGAGGAGAAATGTTGTGTCCAATCCATTCTCTCCTGATAAATCTAAGTGAGAAGGCCAATCAATAGCCAAAACACCTCCATCTCCAACATGGATATAGCTTCTCTGATACCCACTTAACATACCATCAATCAAAACCGGAATTTGTTTAAAACTCCTATTAGAACTTGGGATTGGAAATCTTGTAAAACCTTTGCTTGATCTTGGAACTTGCCTGAAATTCAAGTCAGAGCTGGGATTTTGTTGGAAATTGGTGATAAATGTGGAAGCTAACCTTGGGATGAATCCACCCCAGTCTTCATCATCGTCATCATTTTGGCTACGATCTGACACACCATCAGTAGTCCTCAACTTCACAAAGTGGCGGCTTTCTACAAGAAGCTTCTTAGTGATCCCCTCTTCATACGCATCATCTCCTTCCTCTTCGAACTCTATAGATTGGCATCTCATCAACACAAACCGATTGAATGGTGTAGGATTCATGACTAACAGCCAATTTTCTTCTTCTTCTTCTAAAACATTGAGGTTTTTTCCTACAGAATTAGGGCTTTCCATCCTCTCGTCCTTCTCAATTGTTGAATTTGATGTCAAAAGGTAGCTTGCAACGCCACCCAGAAATGCTGATACCACAATATCAATGGGGAAAAATGAAGCCTTATTGGAAGGCTCACCTGAAATGGACTTAGAAACCATAGCTGCTTCTCTACGAAGAAACTCGACCAAATAATGACCACATTCAGTCAGGCGCTGGGCTTCAGTTTCAAACTGGAATCTTGCGATAGGATGGAACCTGCGTCTCGGGTGGAGATTCTTCCTACTAAGGAAGGATCTTCGACCACGGAGGCCAGATTCTCCAATGGATGAGGAGTTCTGCATGGGGGGAGCTACAGCAGCGGCAGTCCAGAATAAAGCCATCATTGAACAAAGAAGGTACCATCAAACCCCCCCTGCAACAGGGGGGGAATAAGATTGAGGCTTCTCTCTCTAGCTATGGTTGTCTCTCTTTCTCTGCTTAAAACTCTGTGTGTGTGTGTGTGTGTCTCTCGCTCACTTTCTCTATCGTACCGCTATCATTTTCTCTATCTATAACTGAATATACCTCTCTCTTGCCATGGCTCTTTGCTCTTGGCTCTGGCTCTGGCTCTGGCTATGGCTATGGCTTTCTCTCTTCCATCAATGGAGATCAACACCAAAACCCCTGGAATTTTTTTTTGTGATCCTCAAATTTCAAGTATAATTCTCTGATGTATGAATCAATCAATGAAATATCCTTCTCCTCCTCATTCATTCATTCATTCCAACCCCACCACCAATTTGACTCTTTTTCAGCAATTTGAGGCTATTATGCCATACATGTGAAACACTGTAATCTGTCAACTATATACATACATATATACACACACACACACATATATATATATATATATGAATATATATATGTGTGTAATATGAATATATATATGTAAAACAGTGTAATCTGTCTAAAATACAATAAGTTCAGTTAAGTTATATGCATATATATATATATACAAATACTATGTATATGTATGTTTGTTTTGGAATTATATGTATCAACACTATATCATATATACAAAAATATAACTTCTTATAGTATATAATAATTGTGAATTTATAATTGATGTAAGGAGTTCATTTTGCTTAATATACAAATATAACTTGTTAAAGTATAATAATTGTTGTTATTTATAATTTTATGTGAGGACTCAGGAGTTCATTTTGTATGGACAACTTGCACATGTTGAGTTCTTGAAACTTTTGTGCAAAAAACATTAAATATATGGACATATAGTACCCCAACATTGCTCCTAGGATTTGTGGGTGTGATTAAGCCCTTCTCTTCATGGTCGAGGCCTCGAATTCATGCCAAAGGCCATCCATTTCACATTGAATTTTGACCTTCCCAACCTCCAACAAGACAAAACTACTATAGGATTTCTGCTTTAGGAAGCATAAAATCACCACATAAAAGCACAATGTGGACAAGATTTGCGACTACGAATTTGAAATAGCTTAATGTACGCATTCATGTAGCGGAAGAGATGTGTTTTGTGTGTGTGTGTGTGTGTGTGTGTGTGTGTGTGTGTGTGTGTGGAAGGAGGAGAGGAGAGGAGAGAAACACAAGATAGATAAAAGAAATGAAGTACTCAAGAAGAAGATGTATATTAACAAGGAGAATATCCAATACAAAAATGTAGCATTACAATGGAGGATAACCAACTCTTTATGAAGTAGGAGGAGAGTGCTTTATATAAGGTTGCCATCATTCTTTATTAACTTACTAAAACACCCACTCTCTCTCTAGAGTTATAGAAGCTCATGAGTCATGGGGAATGTGGAAACTCATTAGTTATGTGGCATAGAATATGATTCTATGACACATAGTTAATGTGTAGAAAGTAGTGGTGACTTTTGACCTTTGAATATTCATACATTCTCAAAAGGTGTGTTCACACACTAGACTAGGTTGAGCTTGATTCTCAACACACCCCCTCAAGCTCAACTTGGTAAGGCTTTTGGCTTTCGGCCTTCCTATGGTGTCCGTCTCAACTGATGTCTGCTTCGGTTGTGTAAAGAATCAAGATGTTACGGGCATGACCATATAATATCCCGTGGTAAGAATTTACCGTAGTATTCTATACACGTGGATAAGTGTGAGGGTTAAATGAGAGTGTAAAGAAGGGGAGGATTACTTTTAATCCTCGGGATTGAGACAACCCATTAGGTCAAGTGTGAACTTGCCTGGGGGCCTTGGGTTTCGCTATAAATAAGAGGCCTAGCTACCCTCATTTGATCATCTTTTGACTACATCGAGACTCTGCTCGTGTGGTGGGTCAACTCTTGTAGCGAGCGCGCCAGCACCAGGTACGACTCGACGCCACGGCGGTGGTATGGGACGCCGATCGAGGCTCGAGTCCGTCTCGATCCCTTCGCTCGGGGGTGGTCGGGTGGATCGGCACCCTTCTTTCTCTTTCTCCTTTCTATCTATCTTTTCATTATCCTTATCTTAAGCTTACGTTAGTACTAAGATCTATAATATTTGGTATCAGATTTTTGTACTAATGTTTCTTTGTTTTTCATTTGTCTTTTGATTGATGCTGATCGATCGTTGTGCGGTTGGCCTTGATCCAGACAACGATCAACAAAGAACTTCCGTAACTCTTTCCATAATTTTTCTTTCTATTCTCTCTTCTCCCATCTAATCATGTGTTTCGTTTATATGTAATTTTTTTCATTAAATCAATGATGTTGTAGTGGTCTTTAATTGATTATCTAAAACGTTTACATATGTGCACGAGGTCAATACCTCGTTTGACATATTAATAATATGTGATGAGTGTCGTATGCGTACGAGGTTAATACCTCAATTACGTATTACGTTCACGAACATATGTTACGTTTGCGTATGAGTTTAATACCTTGATTTGTTGTAAACGATATGCGTTTGGTCTCGTATGCGTAAGAGGTCAATACCTCCATCGCGTATTACGATGATCTCTTATTTGTGGATGTTTCGTGTGCGTAGAGGTATATACCTCAATTACGTATCTCGATCACATCATTTGTGGCTATTTACTATAACGATATGTTTAATATAGGCATATGTGGTCACATATATACGTATTTGATCGTATATATGTGATAAGTAAACATATGTGTATATTCGTTATTTCGTGATTATATCGAAAGTTGTCATGGTCGGGAAAAGGATGTTGGTGGCCGTCCTCACATTTTTGTGAGAATGGCGTTGTCACCATCCCTTTTTCAACATTTTTTTATTGTTGATAACCCCGTTGACGACCTCGATTTTGTTACGTAAAGAAACGCCAATAGCCAAAATGATGTTGAGTACGTAGGGCTTGACCCACTTCAAGTGAGGTCGCTCCAATGACGCACATATCCAACATCCCTCCCTCGTTACATGGATACGATGCCACCATGAGCTCGTTCTTATGAGAGGCATTCGTAATGACGTGACCATGTGATGGCCCACGTGAGCCTACTACGAAACGAGGGCTCATTTGGTTTGACCATTAGGTTGCCCTTTGGCATATGCCATCGTAATTACGAGACTTGAGGTTAGGTAACGTACCAACATAGTTTTGGTAAATGAGGGCGAAATAAGGACCTTGACATATATGTTCTTTTAAAAAAACATATATGATCAATTGCCTCGCATATCTCTTATACGCATCAAACATTAAGCATTCGAGAAGAGCAACTTACTTGGTTGGCTCAAGTGTTTAATGTATTTGTTCTCGAGATCTCGAGTTCAAATATGACAAAGACCATACAACATCCTTGATACATATGACTATAACACATGTTTAGACTTAAGGTCTAAGTGCACCTCGGGGTCCTCGTAATAGGACTTAAAGAGCCGAAACCACTTATGTGGGCACCGAAACATAGTTTATTGTTAACATTTTTTTCGTGTATAAACTATTCATGACGCGAACATACATGGTTGAGCCTCGGGGAGCCACCATGAAAAAATCGATATAGAGATCAGGGAAAGACATTTATTTGTCACCCCCATGGTTTTTAAAACACCTTTGTGTTACCATAGTAACCTGATCTTGAACCTCATCTCATACGTCTAGAGGGGTATTGATGTGAGATAATGATATCAATTAATGCTCGCCCATGATATGTTTACATCACGACATGATGTTATGACTATATCTCTGACCTTATCCTATTTCTTTTCCAGAAATAATCTTTAATGGCTCAAATTAACGACCCGATGTCATCCGCTCAAGCGGAAGGAACTCAAGGGAATCCTCCTGGACAAATGTCCACTGAGATGTATTTGGCACAAATAACCCAATACCTTAGTTTCACCGCTCAACAGATGACCGAACTTCGGCAATCTCAGAGTGCTCTTGAGGCACGTGTCATTAGTCTACAACGTGAGACTAATAGACCTGATGAGCGACAAGGTGAACCATCATTTGTCGTTAAGCCATTTACTGGAGACAAAAAGGAAAGAACCGAAGAAGCAATCTGCACATGGCTGGGACGATGGGAGTCTCATTTTGAGCTCTATCCCACGCTAGATAGTACGAAGATTGCATATGTCGGCCGAGAACTCGGGGGTAAGGCCGCCGCCTGGTGGCGTGGCCTCCGTACTATGGGGAAATTGCCCGATACCTGGACAGATTTTGTCACGGTTTTTAAGGGCCAATTTCTGCAACCTCCCTCTCGAACCGAGGCAGCACAAGCTTTAATGAACCTCTCTAGCAGGAAATTTTCCTCGCTAGAAGACTATGTTCACCATGCTAGAACCCAAATCCAAAAATCGGGTCTAGAAGGGGACAATTGGTTGATAGCTTGTTTTGTCAATGGCATCCCCAATTCGGACTATCACTGGATAGTGCACGATAAGGATCCAAAATCCTTCGAAGAGGCCGTTGAAATAGTTCTTCGCTATCAACGCACTTCGAAGAAGGACCATAACAAACCCAACGAAGCGCCTGGGACTAAGCAGTCGCAATTTGTTGGGAAACGCAAGACACCCAACGAATTCCTGGATCGCGATTGTAAGCGACAACATCCTTTTTGTGTATTCTGCAAAAAGAAGGGTCATACAAAAGATCAATGTCGAAAGCTCCAACGGAAAGAGCACGACAACAAAGCTAAAGCTGCAGACCATAAAGGTCAGATTCCTAATGTCCTTCAGGTCTATACACATCATTTAAGTAATTGTCAATGTTCTTTCCCTCACTATGTATTGGGTCCCAATGATTTACTACGTGCAAACGGGTATATCAATGGATCTCCCGTACAATTTTTATTTGATTCGGGAAGCTCACACAATTTTGTGAATGATCGTTTGGTTCAGATATGGGGCATCCAACCCACCGTAAGTGATCACACCTACACAGTGCACTTGGCTGATGGAAGAGTACAATACATCAACGGGGCGATTCATTCATTAGGAATTTCTATTGATACTTATATAGAGGAAGTAGACTTCCATGTAATGAATCTTTGTACCACCGATGTAATACTGGGTTATCCCTGGTTTTATAATAAAAACTCTTCTTTATTTATTGATTGGGTTCGTCATTCCATTTCTTTTGTACTGAACGATTGTACGCATTTTATTCAATGTGTAAAAAAACAATCCCTCTCGATTGTTTCCTCGTGTCCATCAATATCCGAGTTGTCTTGTTCTACGTTATTTTATTGTGTACTTGATCCGGACATTCACGTTTACAATATCAATAATGTCCCGATTCAATTAACATATTTTGAACAACAACAACTTGATGAAATCTTGAATGATTTTCATGATGTTTTTCCAAGTGAACTACCTGATGGGTTACCTCCTAAACGTAATATAGACCATCGTATAGATATTGTACCTGGTGTTGCACCAATAAGTATACCTCCGTATCGCTTAAGTCGATCCGAAGAAGATGAGGTATCTAAGCAACTCAAGGACTATTTACGAATGGGTTATATACGTTATAGTAAATCTCCATGGGGTGCACCAGTTCTCTTGGTTAAAAAGAAAGAGGGCACATGGCGTATGTGTATTAATTACCGACGCTTGAATAAAGTGACGATCAAGAATTCGTATCCATTGCCCCGGGCTGACGATCTAATTGACCGTCTCCAGGGAGCTCGGTATTTTACGAAACTTGATCTCCGTACTGGCTACCATCAAATACGAATAAGTGAGGACGATGTTCCTAAAACGGCATTTCGTACGCGCTATGGCCATTACGAGTTTTTGGTTATGCCTTTTGGTTTGACCAATGCTCCGGCTACTTTTCAACAAAAAATGAATGACATTTTCCGAGAACAACTTGGAAAATTTGTCGTTATTTTCTTGGATGATATTTTAGTTTATAGCCGTACATTACAAGAACATGCTAGACATGTCCGCTTTGTTTTACAAACATTGCGTGACAAATAGTTTTATGCGAAGATCTCAAAATGTGAGTTCTTCAAGAAATCAATTACTTATCTAGGACATCTCATAACCGAACGAGGAGTTGAAATTGATCCTTCTCGCATTGAGAAAATCATGCTTTGGCCCACTCTTCGGAATATTCGAGAAGTTCGATCATTCCTTGGTTTTGTGGGGTTTTTGCGAAAGTCTCTTCGTAATTACTCCCAATTGACGATGCCGTTTACTGATCTTTTAAAAGGTCAAACGCGTAAGTCTACAAAACCTATTGTGTGGAATGCTACACTAGACCTTGCCTTTAAGGAACTCAAGGATCTGGTTTGCAAGGCTCCTTCACTTCTTTTACCCGATCCTTCAAAACCTTTTGAGGTTGAAACCGATGCAAGCGATTATGCAATAGGTGCTGTCTTGTATCAAGATGGTAAACCAATAGCATTCGAGAGTAAGAAACTTGATTCTGCTCAATGTCGGTATACCGTTCAAGAAAAGGAATTATTTGCAGTTATACATGCGCTCAAAACATGGCGCCATTATCTTTATGGAAATCACTTTGTGGTAACTACGGACCACGAGTCCTTGAAATATTTTTGTGACCAACAAGACTTGAAAGGTCGTAAGGCACGATGGGCTGATCTCATCCAGGACTTTGATTTTTCCATACGATATCGTAAAGGTTCCATGAATATTGTCGCTGATGCACTAAGTCGCATCCGTGAAGTTAACATGCTTAGCTTCACTGCAATATCATCAGATCTTTATGATCACCTTCGAGGAAAGTATCCTGATGACAGTTATTTCGCAAAATACTGGGCAAGAGTTGAGTCTGGAACAGACACCACCACATCCTCGAAGGAATACTTCCACATTGCTAACGGTTTGCTCTACCGTAATGGGAAGGTTTGTGTTCCAGATTTACCCGAGGTCAAAAAGAGGATTCTTTTTGAATGCCATGATGCACCCTCAGCAGGGCACCCTGGAATACATCGTACACTCGTTCTCATCTCCACTCAATTTTATTGGCCTAAGATGCGTCCTGACATACATAGCTATGTGACTAAATGTCACCAGTGTCAGGTTAACAAAGCCGAGCGACTTAAAGCCGCAGGACTTTTACATCCCCTGGACATTCCCAATAATAAGTGGGAAAGTATATCCATGGATTTTATTGTTAGCCTTCCTCGCACCCAAAAAGGTCATGATGCCATCTGGGTTGTCGTTGATCGACTAACTAAAATGGCCAGATTTATTGCTACTAAAACCACGGTAACAGCTCCTGAATTGGCTTACCAATTCGTTGACGAATTATTTCGTTTTTATGGGTTACCGATGGATATCGTGAGTGATCGAGATCCAAAGTTTACTAGTGACTTCTGGACACAAGTCTTTAAGAAGTTAGAAACTACGTTGAGCATGAGCTCCACGGATCATCCTCAATCCGATGGACAGACAGAACGAGTAAATCAAATTATTGAGGACATGCTTCGAGCATACGTTGGTGCAAAACCAACAAAATGGGAACGTTATCTCCCAATTTTGGAGTTTGCTTATAACAGCTCCAAGCATACGTCGACGGGATATAGTCCTTTTATGTTGATGTATGGTTTTCAGCCACGAGCCCCGATTGATGTTACTATACATCATGATGAGTTGCGAAGTACGCAAAACTTTCTTCGGGATATGCAAGATATGTTGCATATTGCACGAGATAATATAAAAACAGCTCAAGATAGAGCGCGTTTTTATGTCGATCATCATAGGCAACCTCGTGTATTCAACCCTGGACAGAAGGTATTTTTACGTGTACCTCACAATTCTAAGACATTGTCTACGGGTAAGTGCGCTAAGTTAGCCCCACGGTTTTGTGGACCTTTTACAGTCCTCAAACGCATTGGGTCATCAGCCTATCGTCTTGCTCTTCCCGATGGTGTCGGAATTCATCCAGTCTTTCATGTGAGTCGTCTAAAAGAACTTCTAGGTTCTGGCGACAATACAATTATGACTGAAACTCTGGTTACTTCTGAAGAATTATCTTCTAAACCACATGTACCAGAAAGAATTCTTGATGTTAAAACAAAAAAATTACGTACTAAAGAAATCCGAGAATTCAAAATAAAATGGATGGATAAATCAATAAAAGATGCCACATGGGAACGCGAAAATACTCTTAGAACTAACTTCCCTAACTTTCCATTGCAAGAGTGCAATGTTTTAAAGAGGGGGAGTATGTTACGGGCATGACCATATAATATCCCGTGGTAAGAATTTACCGTAGTATTCTATACACGTGGATAAGTGTGAGGGTTAAATGAGAGTGTAAAGAAGGGGAGGATTACTTTTAATCCTCGGGATTGAGACAACCCATTAGGTCAAGTGTGAACTTGCTTGGGGGCCTTGGGTTTCGCTATAAATAAGAGGCCTAGCTACCCTCATTTGATCATCTTTTGACTACATCGAGACTCTGCTTGTGTGGTGGGTCAACTCTTGTAGCGAGTGCGCCAGCACCAGGTACGACTCGACGCCACGACGGTGGTATGGGACGCCGATCGAGGCTCGAGTCCGTCTCGATCCCTTCGCTCGGGGGTGGTCGGGTGGATCGGCACCCTTCTTTCTCTTTCTCCTTTCTATCTATCTTTTCATTATCCTTATCTTAAGCTTACGTTAGTACTAAGATCTATAATACAAGAGATGGATTCTTGTGTAGCGGAAGAGATGTGAATTGTGTGTGTTATGAGAGAGAGAGAGAGAGAGAGAGAGAGAGAGAGAGAGAGAAGTGAGAGAGACAATGAGTAAGACACAGAGAATACGCAAGGTAAAGTATATTAACAAAGGAGAAAGACTCAACATTATACAAGGTGGGAGGAGGGTGCTTTATATAGTCACCCTCTCTCTTCATTAACTACAAGACTCATGGAGCATGGGGAATGTGAAAGCTCATAAGTTATGTGTCATAGAATATGATTCTATGACTCATACTAAATGCTAGAATACAAAGTGGTGGCATAATGGTGACTCTTGACCATTGGAGTGTTTATTCACTCTCAAGGTGAGTTCACACACTAGAACAAATTGAGCTTGATCTCAACACGCCCCCTCAAGCTCAAGTCGGGTCGGTTTCAGATGGTATCCGAAATCCGCTTCGACTCGCGTTCCGAAGTCCGCGTCGGCTTGCATTTATGCGGAGTTGCGGAATCTGTGCTCCAGCTTGCGTTGTGCATAGTTGCGAAGTCTGTGCTTCGACTTGCGTCTTTCTTCGCGGCTTTGCGCGGTAGATCAGCTCTTTGCGGCTTCGTTGCGTGGTTGCGGAATCCACGCGTTATTGCATAGTGTCTTCAGTACTCCCCCTCAAGCTTGGCAGGTCAGGGATCGTCAATCCGAGATCGGTCATGAATTGCCATAGTTTGTCAACTCCTAAGGCTTTAGTGAAGATGTCGGCCGTTTGGAGATTGGTACTAATGTGTTGTAAGTCGACATCACCAGTTAGAACACGCTCTCGGATGAAGTGATAGTGCACTTCGATGTGCTTTGTCTACGCGTGGAACACCGGGTTCCGAGCCAGATAGATACTGCTCATGTTGTCGCAGTAAAGGGAAGTTGAATCCTTGATGGGTACGCCCAAATCCTTGAGTATCCTTTTGAGCCATACGGCTTCACATGCGACCACTATCGCGCCCCTATATTCCGCCTCTATGCTCGAAAGAGCGACAATTGGTTGCTTTTTGCTGCTCCAGGATATTGCTCCGCTGCCAAGGGAAAAAACAAATCTGGAGGTTGATCTTCTATCAGCTTTGTAGCTGGCCCAATTGACGTCTGTGTACCCCTCGAGTCGTATTGGCATCACGGTCTTGTAGAGGATGCAACAATCCATTGTGCCGCTCATGTATCTTAGAACTCGCTTAGCGCAATTGAAAAGAATGGCGTGCGAAAGCAATATAGGAAAACCGAACAACAGAAAACGCAGGTTTAATGGAAAGCTTAGGTTTGCACAGTACGCACGGGAGAGACAGAGAGAGAGTAAACACAAGAACTTAATTCAAAAATAATACTCAATCTGTACATAGGATGTGCTCAGTGAGCACTTTTATACAAGCCTTGACAATCGGGCTGACACAAGTACTGACAGTACTTGACTGCTCATAAGTGAGCATCGACACTCACTCCCAAAATTATTCCTTTACGAGGAATATCTCTCTAACGGCCTTTCGGTTTACGCACCGATACGGCCTCTCGTTACGCACCGGTTTGCGTATTGTTCCGGCCTAATCGATCGATCCCAACCGATCCGGTCCTCGGCTTGCTCAACCGATTCGGCCAATGTTGAGCTTGTCTCTCAACACTCCCCCTCAAGCTCAACTTGAGGCTCTTCGGGATCTTTCGAATCACCGCTCCGGTTCCCCCTAGCTCCACGCCTCGCTTGCGCTCCTCGGCCTGTTCGACTCCGCGCGCTTCGACCCTTCCGGTCGGCACGACCCTTCACAGCTCCTTTGCTATCGCGGTGTTGGCGCTTCTCCTGCTGCCTTCTTTTCCGCTTGGCCCTCGGTTGATTCAATGTATCCGAATCAAACATCTGAACCGACTCGGCTACCTCCGATCGGTTTTCGCTCTCGTCCGAGTTGGTTGTCTCCAACTCGTCTTCGGTCTTCTCGCCCTTGACGACGTCTTCTCCCCTATGCTTGGTTGGCTTTGGCTCTTTCTTCCGGCTGCTCCCCTTATGTCCGCTTTCAGACTCTTCCACGGATCCGCCCTTGGCTTCTTCAACCGATCCGAAGTCGAATTCGTCATCCGACTCGGCGTCGCGGTCTTCTCTCCCCCTTCCGTGGTCATTCGGGACATCTCTCCCCCTCAAGTTCGGCACGTCGAGGTGACGCAACCCAAGCGCACCTGAGAATTGCCACAACTTGACCAGTCCAAGAGGCTTGGTAAAGATGTCAGCGGTTTGCCGATCCATCGGAACATACTGAAGTTCGACGTCACCGGAGAGAACACGCTCATGGACGAAATGGTAGTGCACCTCAATGTGCTTAGTCCAGGCGTGGAAAACGGGGTTCTTCGAGAGTTGGATGTTGTTGAGGTTGTCGTAGTAGATAGTTGTTGGATTGGACACCTCCACCTGCAGATCCTTAAGTAGTCGCGTCAACCATATGGCTTCGCATGTCGCGACAGCCGCTCCTCTATACTCGGCTTTAGTGCTCGACAACGCAATTGTCAGCTACTTCTTGCTACTCCACGCTATCGCGGCACTCCCAAGAGAGAACGCGTCTCTGGACGTGGATCGGCGATCGGCAACGTTGCCAGCCCAATCAGCATCAATGTAACCGATCAACTGCGAGGCTGTAACAGTCTGATATAGCTGTCCCCGGTCCTTAGTGTCGTTTACGCACACTGAAGATGCTCCTTGGTAGGTCGCGCCATAAACTGACTGATCACCCCGACCGAATAATTGAGATCGGGTCGGGTGATTGTCAAGTAGATAAGGCTTCTGCACATTTTGTCAGAACCTCGTCGGGTCGCATACCTCTCCGGACTCGGGGCGAAGCTTGACGGTTCTATCCAGAGGAGTTGAGACAGACTTACAGTCTGCCATCCCGAATTTGAAGAGCATATTCAACACGTAATGACGTTGGCTGATCAGTATGCCTTCGGGGGTGCGGAGCACTTCGATCCTGAGGAAGTAATGAAGGTCCCCCAAATCCTTCATGTCGAATGATGCCGCAAGCTGGAGCTTCACGTGGTTGATTTCACCTAGGTCGGCGTTGGTGATGACCGAGTCATCAACATAGAGTAAAATACTGACCGGACCGAGTCGACCTTTCCGGATGAACAGGGAAGAGTCTGATTTGAACATTGCAAAGCCCATCCGACACAGTTGTTGCGTGATCTTCGCATTCCAGGCACGCGGGGCTTGCTTCAGTCCGTAAAGGGACTTCTTCAATCGACACACCGCCGAAGTGTTCGTTCCGGAGTGAAATCTGGGGCGTTGTACCATGTACACATGTTCCTCAAGCTCACCTTTGCAGGAACGCATTCTTTACATCCATCTGATGTAAGTACCACCCCTTTGCCGTAGCTACCACGAGCAAAACACGGACGGTCATCATCTTCGCGACCAGCACAAACATCTCATCGTAGTTGATGCCGTGTTTCTGCGCGTAGCCTTTCGCTACTAACCGAGCCTTGTATCGGTTGACCGAGCCGTCGGTGTTGTACTTGACTTTGTAAACCCACCTACATCCGATCGACTTCACACCCTTCAGTGTGTCAACCAAGTCCCAGGTCTCGTTTTCCGCCAATGCGTGCATCTCTTCCTCCATCGCGGCACGCCAATTCGCGTCCTTAGCCGCTTCTGCGTAGCTCTCCGCCTCACGCACTTCCGCTACATGGGTTAT
This sequence comes from Azolla caroliniana, assembly GCF_043228905.1. Classification (NCBI taxonomy): domain Eukaryota; kingdom Viridiplantae; phylum Streptophyta; class Polypodiopsida; order Salviniales; family Salviniaceae; genus Azolla; species Azolla caroliniana. The sequence goes on from NW_028230447.1 coordinate 1,488,417, forward strand.
GTACACATAATGATGTGCCATGTACTCGTTGTATCCGAACCGCACAACTGGGTTCTTCTAGCGGGTAGATCGGCGTAATCGGTCATTAGCCGATGTCGAGGTCTTCCCGGCCGACACAGACTTCGCTCTTGAAGACCCATCACCGCCTCCCTCGGAGTCGGACTCGTGTCGGTCTGACTCGTTCCTATCCGTGCCGGGATCCGACACCTTCTTCCCTTTCTCTTTGCGCGTAAGCCGTCTCCTCGGCTTCCTGCGCGGGGAATGCACGACCGAGTCTCCACTACTTGCCGACTCTTCATCAGACTGGTCGTACCGACTCAATCGTTCATTCGATCCACTTAACCGAAACGAAATCGGACTCTCTTCGCGGTCCCAATTTCCAGCTCATCCAGAGACATCTCGGCCTCGCTGACCTCATCGTCAGAACTCAGATTGGAGGTGAGGTTCGGAGTCGGGGGCAAGTACCAGGACGCGGACTCGTCAAACACAACGTTGCGGCTCACGCGCGCTTGTTTGGTGCGTGGGTTATAGCACTTATAGCCCTTCTGCTCGTCCGAATAGCCGACCAAGATACACTTCTCGACTTTCGCGTCCAACTTCCTCCTTTTCTCATTCGGCACATGCACATACGCAATGCTACCGAAAACTCGTAAGTGTCGCAAGTTCGGCTTTGTTTCGAAATATTGCTCGTGCGCCGACACTTTGTCTCCGATCTGGTTTTGGATGTATACCACGGTCCTTACCGCCTCAGCCCAGTAGAACTTGGGCAAGCTCTTCTCTTCCAGCATTGCCCGTGCCACTTCCACAACCGATCGATTTTTCCTCTCGGCCACGCCGTTTTGCTCCGGCGTGTATCTACAACTGAATTCACGCTAAATTTCCATCTGTTGTAGATAACCGTTGAATTGACCAAAAAAGTATTCTTTTCCGCCATCCAACCGCAGGCACTTGATCTTTCTTCCTGTTTCCGTTTCCACGAACCCTTTGAGGTCCCAGAAACAGTTGAAGACTTCGCTTTTCCTCTCAATGAGGTAGATCCACGCGTGCCGCGGGTATTCGTTGATGAAGGAGACGAAGTATCGGCTCCAACCAAGACTAACGTTTTGTGCCGGCCCCCACACATCAGAGTGTATCAAGTCGAGCTTGTTCCGGCTCCGGTTATGCTCGTTGGGGAATGGAAGTTGGTGTTGCTTCCCAAGCTGGCAGGCTTCACAAATTTGTGCCTTCTGGCCACTAAATTTGGGCAATCCGATCACCACTTGTTTCGATTGCAGGTCTTGAAGCCGCTGGTAGTTGACGTGGCCTATCCGTTTGTGCCATAAGTCGATGTCCGACTCGACTTTTTGTCCCTTCGCGAACATTGCGGTGCCACCATCAGTAGAGTCGAGGATGAACATCCTCCCATCCCTTCGCCCTTACGCAATAATACGGCCTTCTTCCTCAATGAAGCACCTGAGGTGTGTAAACCAAACCTGCATCCCCTGGTCGACGATCTGCCCGACCAACACCAGATTCTTCGTGATGGTCGAGACGTGTAACACGTTCATAAGTTTCCCTTTCTGCCCGACATGGCTCAAGGGAACTTCACCGACATTCGCGATCGGATGCGAAGTGTCGTCTCCGGTTGCGACTACTCCTGGTTGCGTCGGTTTCTCAAGGTATGAGAACCACTCCTCGTGGCACGTTGTCGCATTGTTACGCGCGTGCGTGGAGAACGAGGCAGGACCACCGGGGTCTTGGACCGAGAAATAGCTGAGAAGGAGGAGAACGGAAAGGCAACGGACACACTTGCACACGCACATACACAGGAGCACACAGGAATCGCAGTCCAACAACACAACAAAACGGGACGACTAGAAGTCCGAGTATATGAACACGTATGTATATAAATATATGTATATATCAAGATGGTTACAACTAATAGGCCGGCAAGGCGAACACCGCCGCCTGTTCACCCACACACAGAAGAGCGAGATGGAGACTTTGCCGGAAGCACACGGGCATTCCACAAAGCAGAGTCAGCCTCCCTAAAACCTGCACAAAATGGCTATGGAGAGTGGCAGAGGAGAAGGGCTCGGTCCCAGTTCGGCAACACTTCGTCCTCTCTAACGCGCGATACTTTTTTCATTCCTCTCCCTCTCTTTTATAGCCCAAGGAGGGAGGTTGTTATCATCCGTTACATCACACTAATTCTCTGTCCTTTCAGACAGAGATACACCTCGATTCTCTCCCTATTGAATGCGTGCTACCTAGGATTTCATGTCAGCCGACTTGTACCTACCTACTTACCATACAACGAAAAGTGTGCTCGCGTGTAAGGGCCGGTTTACACACACTAAACTCGGTTTCCGCCTAGGGACGGTTTTCTTCACGACAACGTCATGTGGTTTGACGCGCCGGAGTTGACGTACCACATCTTCTCCGACTTCGGGGTGATCTTCTTCATTGAGTTTGCTTCGTGTCTCGTCACGAAGACTGGCCCTTTTCTGGCTTCTCCGGATCGTTCGGCGTAGTGCGATCGTTGCCGATTTCCTTTGACGGTGTCGAGGTATTCCTCGCGGATGCGTGGAATGAGGCGGGACCTCGGGGGTCCTGTACCGAAGAGCAAGAGAGGAAGGAGAAGAGACCCTCTACGTGCGAGCGTAGATCCACAGGGACATGGCCCTTCGACGCAAAGACGCAAGTGGGACAGCGACACAGAAAGACACGAATGTATGTATGTATTAACAAAGACAAACAACAAAAACACGAAGTCGGTTACAACCGAACAGGCCGGCGAACAGATGCCGATGCCTGTTCGTAAACGCACAGAAGGAGAAGAGTAGGTTGGAGATGCTGCCGGAAGCACTCGGGCATTCCTCAGAGCAACGCGAGCCTCCCGAAACCTGCACAGAAAGCAACCACGGAGTTTGCGAGCCAGAGAGAGAGAGAGAGAGAAGCCTTCGCCCACAAACCGACAGCACTTCGTCCTCGACTCTCCGCGATCCCTTCCTCCTCCTCGTCTCCCTCCTTTTATAGGCCAGGAAGGAGCCGTTTCCCCTTTACTTCTTACCTACCGAATCTACCTACCTAGGATCTCCTATGTACAACGTAAAGCGCACGTGCATGAAGAGCCGGTTCCTACGCTCCGGTGCACCGATTCCGCTTGTGGACGGTTTTCTTCACAACATCTGCCCCCACCTAACCGCGCATCCACCGGCATGCGCCAAATTGAGTTGAGACGGAGAAAACCGGTCCAGCCTTTATTCCCCGCCCGTCGGTTCTTCTTCGGTTTCGGATCGTTCGTCATCCCGGTCCAGGTTATCCGGATCCGGCTCGTCGTCGTGACGCTTCTTGAACGCTTTGACCCGCTTCCCAGCTACCGGTATCGCCACTCTCGTGCCGTGGACGGTTTTCTTCACGACAACGGTCTGTCTGGAACCTCTTCCGGACCTGGTTCTCTTGGAATCGGCGCATTTTTTCTAGCACTCGCTCTCCCTGTGGCCTTTCTTTCCACGGTACTAGCATTCCGCGACGGATTTTCCTTGCCGGTTCTCGTCGCCTCGACTCCCCCTGTTTTCGGAGGGTCCGGAATTGCTGTCGGCATCACTTCGGTGCCTTCTTCCTTGATCCCGTCGACCGCCTCCATTGCGTACCGACTCACCTCGTCTGCCACGACCACAGGGCCTCTCTCCCTCTGTGTACAACATCTTGTTGTCGGCATGCGTGCTTGTCGACGCACCCACGTGGTTCTCCTCTATAAGGAGCATCGACTGTAAGTCGAAAAACGACGGCGTATTCTCCCGGGTACACACATAAGTTCGGAACGCATCGAACTTTGACGCCAAACCCCCGAGACAGACCTGAACCATCTCGCTTTCCTTGATGTTCACATCGATGGAAGCTAAGGAGTCGCATATGTCCTTGATCTTCGAGGTATAGTCAGCCACTGACAAATCGCGTTGTCGTAGGTTGCTCAACTCCTGTTGAAGCTGAAGCTTCCTGGCTGTGGTGCTCGCGGCAAAGATCTTCTTCAAATTTTCCCACGCACCTTTCGGCGTTTTTGCATCTCGAACGTAGCTTAACAGCTGTTCGCCCACACAAGACGCGAAATAGTACAACACTCTGCTCGCCGATTGTTCCCATGTCGAGAAGTCTTTGTGTGTCGAATCGGGTGTTGTGTCATTTGCTCCAGTAACTATGACATAAGGAAGTTGATTTGATGAAGGTATTGTGTTATCTTTGAATGCCAAGCACGCGGTGCTTGCTTGAGGCCGTAGAGTGGCTTCTTGAGTCGGCATACAACTTTCGGATGGGTGGTGCTCGAGTTGAAGCCGGGTGGTTGTATCATGTACACCTCCTCTTCTAATTCGCCTTGTAGAAAGGCGTTCTTGATGTCCATTTGATGGAGGTGCCACCCTTTCGTGGCGGCAAGTGCAATTACGGTCTGTACTGTCGTCATCTTTGCCACTGGGGAAAAGGTCTCCTCGTAGTCAACTCCGTGCGTTTGGGCGTAGCCTTTCGCTACGAGTTGACGGAACCGTCGGCGTTGTACTTCACTTTGTAAATCCATCTACATCCAATCGCCTTTTTGTGTGGTGAGGTGGGAACAAGATCCCATGTCTCGTTCTTGCATAGTGCCTGCATCTCCTCGTTCATTGCTTCGATCCACCGTAGATCCTTGGCTACTTCGGAAAATGTTTCCGGCTCGCGTACTATTGCCACCTTCATCTTGCCACCTTCATCATAAAGGCATAGTGATATGCCATGTAGTCGTTGTAGCCGAATCTGCTGACCGGATTCTTTTCACGGGTGGAGCGATGAAGCTTTTCATTTGCAGAGATGAGGGCTTTCTTAGCTCCGATTGGTACATCAAAGCCGCCGAACTCACTGTCGAGTGAGTGAGTCTACTCATCGTCGTTGAAGCAATCGTCTTCGTATTCCGTCATTTTCGCCTTTCCTTTGTCTATCTTCGGGCTAGGCCGTGATGTGCTTTGATCGCTCAAAGGCTCTTGTGGTCCGCTCAATCGGGTCGTGATCGGACTTTCTTCGAACATGCGCGTAAGGCGATCTTCATCCTCTATCTCTTGTTCGGCAGATTCCGGGTCGAGCGGAGTCGGAGTCGAAGTTGTCTCTGGTGCGTACCAGGATGCGGACTCGTCAAAAACGACGTCTCGACTTACTCGAGATTTTCGAGTTGAGGGGTTGTAGCACTTGTATCCCTTTTGCTCCAGTGAGTATCCTACGAGGATACATTTCTCCGACTTCGAGTCAAGCTTTTGACGCTTCTCGTCGGGGATGTGCACATACGCTATCACGCCGAATATCCAGGTGTGCGATAAATCCAGCTTCTTTCCGAAGTATTTTTCGTGCGGAGTGACCTCGTGCACTCCGGATGTTGTGCACTGGTTCATTAGGTAGACGGCCGTATTTGTAGCTTCGGCCCAATATGACTTGACCATATGCTACTCGTTCATCATGGTCCGCACTACTTCGAGGATGTGCCGATTTTTGCGTTGGGCAACTCCGTTTTGTTGCGGAGTGTGTCGGAAAGTGAATTCTCGCCGAATTCCTTTCTTTCGGAGATACGCCGTGAAATCGTCCGAGAAGTACTCCTTGCCGCCATCCGATCGAAGGCATCGTACATGATGACCAGTGGCTTTTTTGACTTCGTTTTTAAACCTTTGGAAGTTTCTGAACACTTCGCTCTTTTGTTGCATCGGATAGAGCCACGTGTGCCTAGAGAAGTCGTCGATGAAAAGCACGTAATATCGGCATCCGCCGAATGTAGCCGTTTGCGCCGATCCCAATACGTCAGAATGGACTACGTCGAGTAGACCTTTGCTCACATTCCGCGCTTTCGGGAATGGGTGTCGGTGTTGCTTGCCGAATTGGCACGCTTCGCATACACCTTCAATCTCCTTCTCTTTGAATGTCGGGAGTCCGATGACGACTCCTTTCGATTTCATTGCTTTGAGTTTGTTGAGATTGATATGGCTGATTCGCTTGTGCCATAGCTCTATGTCGGAGTCGGCTTTCGTGCCTTTTGCGAACATGGCGGATTTCATCTCGTGTCAATCGAGAATGAACATCCGACCCTCTCTTCTTCCGAGCACGATGATTCGGCCCTCTTTTTCAATGAGGCACCCTTCTTGGTCGAATCGTATTTGCATCCCTTGCTCAACCATTTGGCCGACCAAGACCAAGTTCTTCGTGATGGTGGGAACATGGAAGACATTTTTAATGTATGTTTGCTTACCTCTTTCGACGAACGGAACATTGCCGATGTGCCGAATCGGGTGCGTAGTGTCATCTCCAGTTTCGACATAACTAGGTCGCTCCGGCTCTCGAAGTTCGAGAAACCATTCTTTATGAGATGTCATATGGTTTGAGGCTCCAGAGTCAACAAACCACACATCCTCCGGATTGAGGGCACTAGTTGAGGTAGAGGCCGACATAGAGTTTGCTCTATGTTTCATCATGAACATTCTGCCACGGTCGGAGTTGTGTACATACATTCCGCCACGATCTTCGGAGTCGGAGTTGTGCTCGTACATTTAGCTATACTCTTCGTAGTCGGAATTGTGCGCGTAATTCGTGAGTTGTCGGCTTGTGGAAGCCGATTCGTGCATCTTCTTTCGGCACTCTTCTTCGTGGTGGCCGAGCTTTCCGTAATATCCGCATTCGGTTGCGTTTTGACGGCTCGGGCCGGAGTGGAAGCTCCCCCTTCTTGTGAAGGTTCCTCGTTAGCTTCCGTTTTGCGGCCGAAATAGGGAGTTGTTGTCGTAGGTCGGACCTTGTCCGCCTTGTCCTTGGCCGAATCGGCCTCTCGCTCGTCCGCGTCCTCTTCCTCCGTTCGAGTGCGTGTAGATCATGTGGCCTTCCGACTCATTGCTCCTTGTACGCACGTGGTTTTCTTCAACCAATAGCATTGATTGGAGCTCGAAGAAGGAGGGAGGTTTCTCCCTTGCTAGAACGATGGTTCGCATCGCGCCGAACCGTGGTGCGAGGCCGCCAAGGCATATTTGCACCATCTCATCGTCATCGATATTTACGCTTATCGAGCCAAGTGAGTCGCAAAGCTCCTTGATCTTCAAGGTGTATGTCGTGATGGACATGTCCCTTTGTTGAATGTTGTTCAACTCTTGGCAGAGTTGAAGCCTTCTTGCGGTTGTGTTCGACGCAAAAATCTTTCGTAGATTTTCCCATGCCTCCTTCGGCGTCTTGGCTTCGCGAATGTAGCTGAGCATGTGATTGTGAACACATGTCGCCAAGCAATACATCATGTGGCTTGCGGCTTGCGGCTTGCTCCCATGTCGCATATCCGGGAGTCGTTTCGACGGGTCGGTCTTCGTGCGCTCCTTTGATGTAGCTCCAATAGCCTTGTCCGACAAGGTATTGGTGCATCTTGTACTCCCAAGATGCAAAGTTGTTTCGATCCAACTTCTCAGTAGGGAGAGCGCTCCCCATTTGAGTATTCATTATGTCGATTCTTCTTCTTCTTCTTCTCTTTTCGAATGCGAGCTATGTAGCGAAGCTACGATAGCGATGAGCCGATTCTTGGTTGTCGGAGTAGGACACAACGCACGCGTATGGGCTATATCGAGCTACCAAATCGCTTTGATACCATGTAAAGAATCAAGAGATGGATTCTTGTGTAGCGGAAGAGATGTGAACTATGTGTGTATATGAGAGAGCGAGAGAGAAAGTGAGAGAGACAATGAGTAAGACACAGAGAATACGCAAGGTAAAGTATATTAACAAAGGAGAAAGACTCAACATTATACAAGGTGGGAGGAGGGTGCTTTATATAGTCACCCTCTCTCTTCATTAACTACAAGACTCATGGAGCATGGGGAATGTGAAAGCTCATAAGTTATGTGTCATAGAATATGATTCTATGACTCATACTAAATGCTAGAATACAAAGTGGTGACATAATGGTGACTCTTGACCGTTGGAGTCTCTATTCACTCTCAAGGTGAGTTCACACACTAGACCAAGTTGAGCTTGATTCTCAACAGGTTGGTATCCGATTATGATGGTATTCGGTTCTCTCTTGTACTCCCCCTCGGGCTTGGCAAGTTAGTGATTGTCAATCCAAGGTCTGACATGAATTGCCGAAGCTTGTCGGCTCTTAGGGCTTTGGTGAAGATGTCGATTGTTTGAATGTTCGTGTTGATGTGTTGAAGATCGAGATCTCCAACTTGAACGCACTCTCAGATGAAGTGATAATGCACTTCGATATGCTTCGTGCGTGCATGGAACACTAGGTTTCGAGGTAGATAAATATTGCTCATGTTGTCGTAGTAAAGGGGAGTCGAATCCTTGATGGGAACGCCCAAATCCTTCAAAATTCGCTTTAGCCAGACGGCTTCACATGCAGCCACCGTTGCGCCCCTGTATTCAGCCTATGTGCTCGAAAGTACGATAGTTGGTTGCTTCTTGTGATGAGATATCAATCTCAACTTAGTTTAGCTATTTAGTCAACCATGTAACTTAGTAGTTATATAACTAGAATCTAGTTAGAAGTGTTGACATGAAACCCTTAAATAGGATTTTGTACTTGTACATAAGTGGGGATACATTCTAGATCCTCTCCTACCAAGTATATTTAATATAGGACTTACATCCTTGTACCTATATTCTACTCACACATGTGCACCTTTGCACATGAGTTATATATATATACCTCATTGTGGGTATTTTTGCATTTGATGATGCTTTTTGATATACACTCTCCTTAGTCATCCCCCATTTATATTATTGTTCATAAGTGTAACTTCCTCTCTCTTCCTCTCACACACATACACACACATATCACATAACCTTTCGCTGCTTAACTACTCACATAATTAGTCACGAGTTAACCCTAGTTAATTGCCTAATTATTAACATATTGCTACTCCGAGAGAGAAAACAAATCTGGAGGTCGATAGCCAGTCCAATCGGCATCTATGTACCCTTCAAGTCAAATTGGCATTGTCGTCTTGTAGAGAATGTCACAATCCATTGTGCCGCTCACGTATCGTAATACTTGCTTAGTGCAATCCAAGTGAATGTCACGTGGTTTTTGCATGAATTGGCTAAGGAGACCAACCAGGTAGCTGAGGTCAAGTCGAGTGATTGTGAGATAGATGAGGCTCCCGATCAATTGTTGATATTGAGTCGGCTTGCATTCTTCCATGCCGGAGTCGCCAACTAGCTTTAAGTTCCAATCGAGAGGGGTTGCCACATATTTGCACTCAGTCATCCCGAACTTGTATAACAAGTTGAGGATGTAGTGTCATTGGGAGATCATAATGTCGGGTAGAGTCTGAATTACCTCGATGCCAAGGAAGTAATGGAGCTCTTTCATGTATGTCATCTCGAATTTGCCAGAGAGGAGGGACTTGACCTTGTTGATGTCAACTAGATTTTAAACTCTAAAGACCAGATCATCCACATCCAGGATGATGACAATTGGACTTTCGGAATCGCTTCTTACATAGAGGGAGTAGTCAGATTTTGACATTTTGAAGCCGATTTGATGAAGATACTGAGTGATATTTGAATGCCAAGCACAAGGTGCTTGCTTGAGTTCGTACAGTGGCTTCTTGAGACGACAAACTGCTTTCGGATGGTTGTTGGATTCGAAGCTGAGAGTGGTTGGACCATGTACACCTCTTCTAATTTGCCTTGGAGGAAGGCATTCTTTATGTCCATATGGTAGAGGTCACCCCTTTCGCCACTGCAAGTGTTATCATGGTCTGCACTATCGTCATCTTTGCCACCGGGGCAAAGGTTTCTTCATAGTCAACTCCATGTGTTTGTGTGTATCCTTTCACTACGAGTCGAGCTTTGTAGTGATTGACAGAGCCGTCGACATTATACTTCACCTTGTAAATCCATCTGCAACCAATCACCTTTTTGTGTGGTGAATGGGGAACGAGATCCCATGTCTCATTCTTGCATAGTGCTTGCATCTCCTTGTTCATTGCTTCGACCCATTGTGAATCCTTGGCTCCCCCTTGGCTACGTCAGAAAAATTTTCCAGTTCTCGAACTGTCGCCACCTTCATCATAAAGGCATAATGATATGCCATATAGTCGTTGTAGCTGAATTGACTAATCGGATTCTTCTCTCGGGTGGAGCAATGGAGTTTTTCGTTTGCCACAACAATAGCTTTCTTCAATCCAGGTGTCCTCATAATAGGTACATCGAAGCCACCGAGCTCATTGTCGAGTGAGTGAATCAATTCGTTGTCGTCGAATTGATCGTCTTCGTATTCCGGTATTTTGGCCTTGACTTTGTCCATCTTCGGACTTGACCGAGATGTGCTCCGGTCGCTCAGGGGCTCTTGTGGCTCACTAAGCCAGGTCGTGATCGGACTTTCTTTGAACATATGCCTCAATCAATCTTCGTCTTCTATCTCTTGGTTGGCCAAGTTCGGGTCGATTGGGGTTGGAATCAGAGTCATCTCTGGTTCGAGCCACGTTCATCAAAGACTACATATTGACTCACACGAACCTTCCGAGTAGAGGGGTTGAAGCATTTGTACCCCTTTTGCTCTAGTGAGTATCCTATGAGGAGACATTTCTCCGACTTAGGATCTATATTTTGCCGCTTCTCGTTGAGGATGTGCACGTATGCAAGTGAGCCGAATATCCTAACGTGGGATAGGTTCGACTTTCTTCCATAATATTTCTCATGAGGTGTTACATCATGCACTCCAGATGTTGTGCACCAGTTCATGATGTAGACATCAATATTTGCTGCTTCGGCCCAATATGACTTCCGCATGTGTTTCTCGTTTAGCATGACCCTTGCTACTTCGAGGATGTGTCGATTCTTCCGTTCAGATACTCCATTCTATTGTGGTGTGTTTTGAAACGAAAATTATCGCTTGATTCCTTCTTGTTGAAGGTATGTCATGAATGCATCGGAGAAGTATTCCTTGCCTCCATCTGACCGAAGACATCGTACTTGCCGACCTATTTCCTTTTTTACTCCATTTTCGAATTTTTGGAAGTGTGCAAACACTTCACTCTTCTGCCTCATGGGAAAGATCCAGGTGTGCTTGGAGAAGTCGTCGATAAAGGTCACGTAATATAGGCATCTGCCGAATGTAGCCATTTGAGCCAGTCCCCACACTTGTAAGTGGATCACATCTAGGAGGCCTTTGCTCACGTTTCGCTCTTTTGGAAACAGTTTCCGATGTTGTTTGCCGAATTGGCAGGCTGCACATACACCTTCCATCTCTTTCTCCTTGAAGATCGGGAGCCCGATGACCACTCCTTTCGATTGCATTGCCTTGAGTTTATTGAGATTGATGTGGCCAATTCTCTTGTGCCACAACTCTATGTCTATGTCGGCTTTGAGACCCTTTGCAAACATGGTCGATTTCATCTCGTGCGAATCGAGAATGAACAATTCGGCCTTCTCTTTGTCCACGAGCGATGAGTCGGCCTTCCTTCTCTATGAAGCAACCACCTTGGTTGAAACAGACTTGCATGCCTTGCTCCACAATTTGGTCAACTTAGAACACATTTTTCGTGATGATAGGTACATGCAAGACATTTTTAATGTATGTTTAGGTTGCTCTCTTTCCCAAATGGGACATTGATGATATGTCAAATCATATGAGTAGTGTCGTCTCCTGTTTCGACATAGCCAGGTCAATCTGGCTCTCAAAGTTCTCAGAACCATTCTTGATGAGATGTCATATGGTTTGAAGCACTGGAGTCGACGAACCATACATCTTCCAGATCGAAGGCACTACTCGAAGTAGAAGCCAACATAGAATTTGCTCTATGTCTCATTATGAACATTCCGCCATGGTCGTCATAGTCGGAGTTGGTGGCGTAATTGGTTAGTTGTCGGCTTGTGGAAGCCGACTCATGCTTCATTTTTCGACACTCTTCTTTGTGGTGGCCGCATTCGATTGAATTTTGTCAGCTTGAACCGGCATGGAAGCTCCCCCTTTTTCCGAACATTCCTCAAGTGTTCCCGTTTTCTTGCTAAAATTGGGAGTTGTTTTCATAGGTCGAACCTCGTCCACTTCATCCTTGGCCGAATCGGCCTCTTCTTGCTCGACCGTGTCCTCTTCCTCCGTCTGAGTGTGTATAGAGCATGTGGCCTTCTGAGGCATTGCTCCTTGTTCGAACATGGTTTTCTTCAACCAACAACATTGATTGAAGATTGAAGAAAGAGGGAGGATTCTCCCTTGCTAGGACGACGATTCACATCGCGTCGAACCGTGGTGCGAGGCCGCCTAGGCATATTTGCACCATCTCATCATCTTCCACATTGACGCTTATTGAGTTGAGCGAGTCACAAAACTCCATGATCTCCAAGGTGTAGCTTATGATGGAAACATTCCTTTGTTGGATGTTGTTCAACTCTTGGCGGAGTTGAAGCTTTCTTGCGGTTGTGTTGGCCACGAAAATCTTTCTTAAATTCTCCCACACTTCCTTTTGTTGTATGTATGGCTGGACTAGCCGCAACACAGGTGTCTATCCGACACTTCTCCAAAGGGGTGGTAGGGATAGGATGTTAATACACGCGTATGATAATTACACTTAAGCACAGACGAAGACAAGATTAATCAGCATAAGCAAAACTATATTAATTCTTCGCGCTTTCATTACAAAACATCGGATCCTTTTATAGGCATCCGGCCAGATTACAATCGGTGCTCGGTAAGCAACCGTTAACCGAAACCGAATCGGTTCGGATCCGGATCGGTTACAACTACCGGATCCGTCCCTCCTAATAATTCTATTCCTATTTCTATATTTATCCGATCCGACCTTGCTTTCCCATTCGCCTTCTCTGACCGGCCAACACATGGCACGCCCGTGGGAAAGTGCATTGCACTTCGAACCCACAGCCGGCTTCAGTCTTCCTCCAAATTATCCAGCAAACTCCGCTCAGAGGTTTCAAGTGTTGTTTTGCCTGTACCGTCTCCGACTTCCGATTGGATTGGCTGCCTTTCCGCATCTTGCTGCTCCGACTCTGCTTGTACCGGTAGTACCGGTGTTTCTTCTGTATCCTGTCCGGGTCTGTCCTGCTCTACCTCCGTTCCGTTCCCGGTATCGCTTTCTCCGGTTTCCACTGGTTGTGTCCTTTCCTCCCCGGATTCGGTACTTCTCTGTCTCCACTCTGCATCATCCCCGGCATCAACCTGCTCTTGCTCCGGAAGTTCTTCCTCGGGTAATTCTTGTCGGGGTGCATTGTTGGTTGGGTCCTCTTCAGCCGGTCGCTCGCCCTCACTAATGGAGATCGGCGTTGTGTGTCCCTCGGCTTCCTGTCGCAGTCGCTCCTTCTCGTACCCTTCCAATTCTAGTTGGGTTTCGAGCTGCCCGTCATCCAACCTCTCTACTAACCCTCGGATTTCCTTGAGATGCTCTTCTGCTAGAGCATAGAAATCCTCCGACAATTCTTCCCGGATGTTGACGATACTTTCTTCGTCCATTTTATAGAACCCATCTCCGGTTTTCTTCCGATTCTCTGCATCAGCTCGGAGTGTCTGCAGTTCAGCTGCCTGTTGTGCCCATTCCTTCCAGAGTTTCTCCGTGCTTTCATTTATGCTGGCCTGAGCTCGGGTACTCCAGCTTGACATGATGAACTTAATTCGGTCAACCCCTGCTTTAGCCTGTTCCGCAGCTGCTTGTTTTTCCCTCCTTATCCGTTTGATGATGTCTGCCATTAACTGAGTTTGAGCTTCAGAGTCGACTTTTTGCTTGTCACAGGTACTCCGCCATTTGTTGATTTCGAAAGTCAACTTCACTTTCTCCTCATTCCTGCTCTTCGTCAGCTCCCCTACTTTCTGCCGAAGTACTTCCATCTCTTTTCTTTGTTCCGACGTCAAGGTCTTCTCCTCCGACACTTCCTCCCTTGCTTTGGACAATTCCAAGCGGTTTTCCTTGAGCTGCTCTTTCAGCTTCTCTAACTGTCGGTCGTACGATGCTGCCTGATTCTTGATGTCCGACGTGGCCTGTTTATAATCCTTACACAGTCGGTCGAATTCCTCCGTCTTCTGTTTTAGGCGTCGGTTCGCCTGATCTCGCAACCGATCATCCCGGTCCTTTTGTTGTCGGAGTTCCTCTCGCAACCGCTCAATTTCCTGCTCCATTCGTCGGCGCAGCCTATCTTTTTCCTTTTGCAGTGTCCCGTATTCTTCTTGTAGTCGGTCATTGGTGGCTTTGCTTCGGCGAAGGCCTTCCTCCATTCGCCGTCTGTCGTCTTCTACCAACTTCCGCTGCTCTCTTTCGTTATCTCTCAATGCCTCCTGAGCCTGTAATTCTTCTTTCAAAGTTGCTATTAACTTCTCGGTCTCAGGGCCGGTTTGCAAGGCCTTCTCCGATTCTGGTTCGGCTTGCTTTTCTGATGTCCCGACCGGCTCGGTGCCATCTTGTGCTTGTCGGCTGCCTTCTTTTGCCTGTGCTAGCTCTTCTTGCAGCTCATGTAATTGTGCCCGGAGCATGACCATATCCTTAGTCGTCGTCCTAGTCACTTCTTCTCTTTGCTCCTCCTCTTTCTCCATCTGGTCTGCTACTCCCGACAACTGCCCTGACACCCACCTTAGCCACTGTGCCTTTGTTCTGCCTTCGTTGGTGTGAGCAGGCGTACCTAGCTCCGACTGTTTTTCCGGCCTCTTCTCTTGCTCCGGCGCTTGTTCCTTCCTTGGTTCTTCGAACTCCGCCGCCGTCGGTTCCGGTACTGCCGTCTTTGGTGCAGACGAACCTTCATCCTGTGTCGCTTCTGTTCCGGTTACTGGTTCTTCCGCCCGTTGTTGAGTTCCGACCGCTGTTGGGGTCGGTCTTGTCGCCCGTTTCTCCTTTCCTTGCCTGGGTGGTAGTATTAACATCGGTTCAGATGACTCTTCCTCTGTTTCGGCGTCCTCCGTCGCTGCGACTATCGGTTCCTTTACTGGTACCGGTTCCGATTCGAGCGTTACTGGTTCGGTATCGGTTTGCCTCTTGCTGGTTTTCTTCGCCAGCTTCTCCTTGCCTTTCTCCGCCTTTTTCTTCTTCGTGGTCGGTTGCTGTTGCTGTTTCTGTGGCTGTCGTGATGGGCCTTCCTCCCGTTGCTGTCGGGAGGAGTCTTCTTCCCGCGGTTGTCGAGATGAGCCTTCTTTCCGCGGCTGTCGGGACGATCCTTCTTCCCGCGGCGCTTCTTCTTCCTGTGTCCATCCTGGGGTGTGTTTCTCTAGTATTCGTCGGCGTTTCATGGTTTGCTTCGGGGTAGTCTCCTGCCGACTTCTTTGCTTGTGCTTGATGGGGGACACCGGTGGGACCAACACGGTTAACCATTGGGATATTCCGGACCATGGCTTCTTCCCTTCCACCAAGTGCTTGATCGCCTCTTGCAGTCCTTCGGTGATGAAGTGGAGCCAGTTCACCTGCAGGCCTTCGAATGTCGCGGCGACGATCGCTGCTCGGTATTTGGCTATGGCTGCCGGACGAGGGTTCACGAACCCATACTCCATCAGGGCGCGGGCCACCTCTCCGAACAGCCGGTTCTCTCCGCCCTGTGTGCGATACGCCTTGCTGCTGAGGGAATATTCGCCGAAATACTCGAAGAATATTTGGCTCGAGGGTAGCTCTATTGTTTGAAGTCCTCCCTCCGAAATCCCTGTGAGTGCTTGTACCGCTCCTTCAGTGACCTCTGCTAAGTCCACCGCTGTTGCCGCCTGCTCTGGTTCCTTGTGTGGTGGAGCGTCAGCGACCCGCAGCAGCCCTCCTAATCCGTTCTCTGTCAGCCATTGGCGCGCTTCTTCCGACAGTGCCATCGCTTCTTCTTCCTCTGCTGCTGCCTGTGGTCTGAGCTCGGGGTTTGAGTGTTCTGCGCGTCGGATCTCGCTATCTTGAGCCTGCGTTTGCTTGTGGGAAAATTCGTAAAAAGTGAACCCTTCTCCGGTTCTTCCTTTATATAGTGGCGTTTCCCTTGACCCGCTTTTTCCTCTTTTTCGCGCGTGCGTATCTTCTGCCATAATTAGCATGTCACTCTTTAATTTTTGGCGTCTGCACGTCCTCTGCCTCGAATAGCATGTCCTATTTTTGGCGCCTGCGCATGCTCTGTCATAAATAGCATGTCTGTCCTTTGCTGCCGCGTGTCATGCCTGCGCTTTTTTGCCGCGTGTGTCGAATCTCCTACGTGTCTGTCATTATGACTCCTTGATTGCCGCGCGTGTTAAATCTTGTACATCGGCCACCCACGTTCTGTGCTTTAAATAGCTCGTGCACCCGTGTGACGGTTGTAACTACCTCCTTCATCATAACCATGATTTTCTTGATCTTCTTGTCTTGACTTTTCTACCCGTAGCTCCACGTCATTTTTTTTTTTTTTTTTTTTTTTTTAATTTTTTAATTTTTTTTTTTTTAATTTTTTTTTTTTTTTTTATTTTTATTTTTTTTTATTTTTTTTAATTTATGATCATATGCCGCATCATTGTTCGGTTCCCCCCGATGTGTTCGGGTCGGTGCGTACTGTTGTCGGTTCCTCGTCGTTGTTACGCGTCGCTGTCGGTTTCTCGCCATTCGGGTTTTCCGGGTCTTGCTTGAAGGGGTTAGCTGGCATGTGCCCCTTATACGGTTTTAGGCGAAACCCATTTGCCCATTTGCCCACAACTTCTCCTGACAACGTCCCGAGCTGGTAAGACCCATTGTACTCCTTTGTGATCCAGAATGGTCCGGTCCACCGAAATCGCAATTTCCCTGGCATGCTCCCCATCCTTGTCTGGAACAGTAATACGGGTTTCCCGACCTCGAATTCCTTTTCGTTACCGCGCCGATGTCGGTCTACAAAGGCTTTCCTCCTCCTTTGCTCTAGTTCTAGCTGTAGCAGGCTGGCTATTCGATTTTCTTCCAGTTCTAACAGCATCTTCAGCTGGATTCGTTCCGATTCCTTCTCGCTTAACCGCTCCTTAACCTGTATTCTTAAGCTAGGAATTTGGAATTCTACTGGCATGACTGCTTCCAAGCCGAATGCCAGTCGGAACGGGGTCGTCCGGATGCTAGTCTTGTACGCCGTTCGGTACGCCCACAGCACGCTCTGCAACTTCGTGTCCCAGTCGGTCCGGTTCTCATTGATGATTTTTCTAAGGATGTTCTGTAGCGTTTTATTCGTTGATTCCGCTAATCCGTTGGCTTGAGGGTAGTAGGGAGTGCTTCGTTTGTGTACTACCGCATAGAATGAGGTCAAACTTTCCACCACCTGCCCGAGAAAATGTCCTCCCTGGTCACTGATCAGCTCAATCGGGCATCCGTACCGACACCATATGCATTCATATAAAAATTTGGCCGTGGATGCCGCCGTGTTGTCCCGTAGTGCCTTTGCTTCTACCCATTTGGTGCAGTAGTCGGTAGCCACTATTATATACCGATTTCCGGTCCGCATTGCCGGTGGCTTAAAGGGGCCGACAAAGTCCAAGCCCCACTTTTGGAATGGTTCTAATGGCAAGACCGGGTGATGTGGCATCCGGGCCTGCTCCGTGGGTTGGCCCAGTCGTTGACACAGGTCGCATTCCCTGCTATACTTAACGGCATCTCTCATGGTAGTCGGCCACCATAGTCCGCTCTGCCATATCTTCCGGGCTGTTGTTTCGCCGGCATAATGCCCGCCTGCAATTCCACAGTGGGCTTCCCTCAGGATCAGATCCTTTTCATCGCTCCGCACTGCTCGCCTCCATACGCCATCTGCCCCCTTGTGATAGAGGGTGTCTCCTACCAAGCAGAAATGTCTGCTCCGTACTGCCATCCTTTTCCGTTCGTCTCGGTCCAGGTTTTCCGGGGGAACTCCGGTGCTCAGGAACTGATGCATTTCGGTTAACCATTTGTCTTCGTCCGCTACTGTGGTCTCCGTTGCAGGTGCCGTCGTGACCTTAAACAGCTCGGCGTCGGGAAATTCGTCCTGTACGCCGTCCCCTGATTCTCCGGATTCTAGTCTGCTCAGGTAGTCTGCTACCGCATGCTGCACCCCGGGTCGGTGGAAAATGTCGAATTCGAATTCCTGTAATAGCAGCGTCCACCGTGCGAGTTTTCCTGTCAGGGCTGCCTTTGAGACCAGGTAGAGTAGTGCCGAGTGGTCAACGTGGAAGGAGAACTTCCGTCCGAGCAGATAGTGCCTGTACTTTGTGACGCTGTACACCATTCCTAATGCCTCTCGTTCCGTTGTAGAGTAGTTCCGTTCGTCTTTCGAGAGTTTCCTGCTTGCGTAGTACACCGGCCGATACCATTTCGGTTCCGTGAGTTGCATCAAAACACTGCCGATTGCTACGTCCGACGCGTCGACGAAGACGTGAAAGCTTTTACTCCAGTCCGGTGGCTGCACCACCGGAGCTTGTGACAGCATTACCTTCAACGCTTGGTAGGCTTTCTCCTCCGTTTCTGTCCATTGGAAAGGTACTCTATGTACAGCAGCGTGCAATGGTGTCGCAAAGTCGGCAAGGTGCCGTATCATCCGACTATGCCACCTTATTTGACCAAGGAATCGGCTTAAAGCCTTTGCGTTATTCGGTGCCGGTGCGTCGAGAATTGCTTTTACCTTATCCGGATCTACCGCGATCCCTTCCCGACTCACCACGTGGCCTAACAAGTTGCCGCTTGCGACTCCAAAGACGCACTTAGCCGGGTTCAGACTTAATCGGTACTCGCGGCACTTTTCTAAGCATAGTCGTAGGTGATCGCGATGTTCTCCGTGTCGGCTGTAGACGGCGAAATCGTCTAGGAAGACCTGCATAAAACCGGGAATAAAATCACCGAAGATTTCCATAATTATCCTTTGAAATGTTGCCGGGGCTGTCTTTAATCCGAACATCATCACGACCGCGACGAACACTCCCCATTCCGTCACGAACGCTGTTTTCTCTTGGTCGGCCGGGTTCATTCGGATTTGGTTGTAGCCGCTGAATCCGTCCAGGAAGCTGTAAACTTCGTGGCCGGCCACCGCATCTAGCACTCCGTCCGTGAATGGTAGTGGAAAAGCGTCGGTTACTGTCGCGGCATTTAGTTTCCTGTAGTCCACACATACCCGGATTTTGCCGTTCTTTTTCGGGACCACCACTATCGGGCTTAGCCAGGTTGCCTGCTTGACTGGTCGGATAAATCCGACCCGGAGAAGCTTGTCAATTTCCTCCTTCACCTTTGCCGCATAGTTTGGATTCATCCGGTACCGACGTTGAGCGATGGGTTTCGCGTCAGTACTTAGATGAATTTGGTGCTGGTAGAGCTGGGGGTCCAACCCTCGCATGTCTTCGTATGACCATGCGAAGACGTCCTTGAAGTCCGTTAACAGTGCTACCATGGCCTGTTTTTCCTCCTTCGGCAATTCCTTCGCGACTTTTACCGGTCGGGGTTGTTCTGTTGTGCCGAGGTCCACCTCTTCCAGCTGGGATGCTTTCACCCTTTGAGATATCGTCATTTCTCTTTCTAGGGCTTCCTGTGCTTGG
The DNA here is from genome assembly GCF_043228905.1 of Azolla caroliniana. Classification (NCBI taxonomy): domain Eukaryota; kingdom Viridiplantae; phylum Streptophyta; class Polypodiopsida; order Salviniales; family Salviniaceae; genus Azolla; species Azolla caroliniana. The sequence goes on from NW_028230447.1 coordinate 1,507,828, forward strand.
CGTAGTTCCCGGATCGCCACTTTGTCCGGCTCGTCCGGCATTGTGATGTAGGGCTCTACTGCTGCAGTGATATCCACCTCAAAAAGTGGGACGATCTGTGGGTGTTCCTCGAGGTACCGATCAACTTCCTCATCCGGTAAGCCCTCCAACATGTTGATACTTTCGGCATATAAAGGGGTTGCCTCCTTGCTAGTGAGCACCCGTGGTTGCGTGGCTACCCGTATCTTTGTTTTCCCTCGTCGGAACGTGATCATATTCTTTTGCCAGTTTTGCTTGATATGCGCCGTTCGCAGCCATGGTCGTCCTAACAGTAAGGGATATGCGCCTTGTACATTCAGCTCTAGTACCACGGCCGATATTCGGAATACGTGGCCTCCTATTGTTACTTCCAAGTCCCGGATAAGACCAGTTGGTCGGACTGAGCTTGTATCCGCCATGCGTAACCAGAAGGGGCATGGTTCCCACTCCTGGATGCCTAGGTCGTCGCATGTCTATAGACTAATGACGTTCACCCCGGAGCCTCCGTCAATAATTGTTCCTGGGATCTCCTTTCCTTTGACGATTGTCGTTATTGCTGGGCTACTGGTATCAACCACCGCTGGGCCTTCCTCCGGGTTGGAGAAAAATGCCGGTGCTGGCGTCGGCGTCGGTTTGCTCACGGCGGCTTGTAAGTCCGCTGTAAACCGCGGCACCAACTGCAGTAACCGTGCCAACGGCAGCATGATCTGACAATCTTGTAGTGCTTGCCATGTCGGGTTTTCTCCTGGCTGTACGATTTCTTCCTCCCTTGGCATATTTTGGTTTCTTACTTCCGCCGCACCTTGTTCGTTGGCTTCTTTGATCCATTGTGCCGCTTGTTTTCTGATTGCTTCCTGGGCTTCCCATTCGGCGGCCTTCCCCTTCGACCGCGTGGTAACCTGCTGTACTTCGGCTGTCACCATGTTGACTGCTGGCTGCTTGTCGGCTGTTTTGCTTGGGCATTGATTACTGTAATGCCCTTCTTTTCGGCAGTAATAACAGTACACCCTGTGCGTGTTGCTGGATTCTCCTTTTTCCCATGTTTGGGGCAGGGGCATTCCCCGGCTGTTGTCCTCGGTTTTTCGGTTCTCCGGTGCCGCTACTGGTTTGTCATTCCTCGTTGCCTCCCGACGCTCCTCTCTACGGAAGAATCCACGCCTTTGGTTCCGTCGGAAATTCCGGTTCCCTGGCCGCCTGTCTTCTCTGCGTCGCTCGTTTTCCGGGGATTCGTCTCGGTCGTACCGGTCCCGGGGGTAGCTATCCCTTCGGTTCTCCTCTCGGTCGTACCGGTCCCGGGGGTAGCTATCCCTTCGGTTCTCTTCTCGGTCATAGCTGTCGCGTCTTCTATCGGGGTATCTGTCGCCGCGTTCTCGTCGGTAGCGGTCGTCCCTCCGGAATCGATCGTCCTCCGGGTCCCGATTGCGCGGTTCTATGTGTCGGACCGGTGCCGCTTGTCGAGTTAACAGGTTATACTCGCATCGGTTCGTTGTGTGGGCGCGAGAATTGCATATCATGCACTGTGTACGCAGGGTGCAGTCGACGGTCGAGTGCCCCGAATTTAGGCATGTTGTGCATTGTAGGGCTTGTCGGAACCGGAGGTCCTCCTCCTTCGGAAGCGCCTGGTGTAACGCCCCCATCGGCAAGAAGGGGCTCGTGTTGTCCATTTCCAGGACCCGATCAATGACTTGGTCCATTGTGCTGGTGCTGAAATCGAGGATTCCACACATCGCTCGAAGTGGGTCTTTTAACGCAGCCAAAAAGACTGCCTTGGCCTCCTCTTCGGGTGGTGCTCTTGCCAATTGACTGTGCAAGGTCTGGAAACGAATGATAAATTGTGGGACCGTCTCGTTTTCTCCCTGCCGAGTGGTGTAGAATTGTCCGACCAATTCCCTTTGTTCCACTCGTCTATGGAACAAGCGTAAAAACTGGGTTTTCAATGCCTCGAACGTGGCGAAGCTGCCTGGTAAGTGCTTGTCGTGCCACCGGGCCGCCGATCCTTCTAATGTCATGCCGAATTCGGCGATTTTGGATCGGTCGGCCTCGGGCTCCGTCAGTCTCTGGGACACGTGGTTGGCTTCCCATGTTCGCAGGAATGCATACACATGTGCCTCTCCGTCGGGCTCATCCCGATACTTTGGGTACGGATACGGCATCGTGTCGTCCCACTGATTCTCCTGCGCTGGTTCCTCCGATGTCGGTCTCCGCTCCTGCGGTTCCTCCGCGGGTGGTGTTGGTATCCGCTCCTGCGGTTCCTCCGCGGGTGGTGTTGATAACCGCTCCTGCGGTTCCTCCGCGGGTGGTGTCTGTATCCGCTCCTCCCTCCTCGGCGATTGCCGATCACCGAACTCCAGAGTTATTTCCTCCTCTGGCTCCGATGTTGCTGAGCGATCCGACTCAAAGGGATTGTTCTCGTGGCTGCTTTTGTAGCGGGATCCCACGCTTTCCCCGCTATCCGAATCCGCCTCCAATGTTGCAAATGCCGTTGCGTCCTCGTTGCCGCCAGCGAGAGTCTGTAGTAGTGTCTCCGCTTCTTGGAGGCTGGTTATGCTACTGCCTTCGTCGGAAGCTTGTAGAACCTGGAACTGCAGTGCGCCTTCTGCGATTTGCCGAAGCGTTTTTGAGAATGACCGATCGCGCCGGATCTCGTCGACGGCTTGCTGCAGGGCTTCCCGTCGTCGCTGCCGTTCGGCGTGGCGTCTCCCTCTTTCGGTGATGTGGTCGTTATTTTGTCTAGACATCCATCCCCCGGTTGTCCTCTGCACTCTGCAGGAATCGTGGTCGCCAAAATAGTGTTGTATGTATGGCTGGACTAGCCGCAACACAGGTGTCTATCCGACACTTCTCCAAAGGGGTGGTAGGGATAGGATGTTAATACACGCGTATGATAATTACACTTAAGCACAGACGAAGACAAGATTAATCAGCATAAGCAAAACTATATTAATTCTTCGCGCTTTCATTACAAAACATCGGATCCTTTTATAGGCATCCGGCCAGATTACAATCGGTGCTCGGTAAGCAACCGTTAACCGAAACCGAATCGGTTCGGATCCGGATCGGTTACAACTACCGGATCCGTCCCTCCTAATAATTCTATTCCTATTTCTATATTTATCCGATCCGACCTTGCTTTCCCATTCGCCTTCTCTGACCGGCCAACACCTTTGGCGTCTTGGCTTCTCGAATGTAGCCAAGCATGTGGTCATGGACACATGTTGTCAAGCAATACATCACTCAGCTTTCCGTTTGCTCCCATATTGAGTAGTCGGCATCCTTTGGGTTGGGTTTGTTTTCTTATGCTCCTTGATTGTAACCCCAATAGCCTTGGCTGACAAGGTATTAGTGCATCTTGTGAGTACAAGATGCAAAGTTGTTTCTGTCCAACTTGTCGCTAGGGAGAGCGCTCCCCATTTGAGTATTCATTATGTCGATGTATATTTCTTTCTTCTTTTTCTTCTTTCTCAATCACGAGCTATGTAGTGGCACTACGATATCGATGAGCCGATTCTTCTTCAAAGTTGGTGTAGGACACAACACATGCGGATGGGATAGATTGAGCTACCAAATCGCTATGATACCATGTAAAGAATTGGATATGATTATGTGCAACAGAAGAGATGTGTGTTATGTGTGTGTGTGGGAGGAGGAGAGGAGAGGAGAGAAACACAAGATAGATAAAAGAAATGAAGTACTCAAGAAGAAGATGTATATTAACAAGGAGAATATCAAGTACAAAAATGTAACATTACAAGGGAGGATAACCGACCTCTATGAAGTAGGAGGAGGGTGCTTTATATAAGGTCACCGTCTCTCTTCATTAACTTACTAAAACACCCACTCTCTCTCTAGAGTTATAGAAACTCATGGGTCATGGGGAATGTGGAAACTCATTATTTATGTGCCATAAAATATGATTCTATGACACATAGTTTTAAACGTGTAGAAAGTGAAAAGAATAGCGTGCGGAAGTTAAAAGACATTACCAGTTACATCTGGATAGCAACAAAAAGTAAACGAAGGTTTAATGGAAACTCAAATAACACGTAAAAAGCTCGGGAGAGACAAAGGGAGCAAAACATAGAAACTCAATTTCAAAAATAATATTGTCTGTTCATATAATGTGCTTAGTGAGCACTTTTATACAAGTCCTTAAAGGACAGTCAGAAGTACTGACAAGTACTTCAATGCTCATAACTGAGCTACTAACACTAACTACTAGGAATATAACTACCTAGTAGTCTAGGATTGTAGGCCTCTAACGGCCTACCGGCTCACACGTGGATCTGGCTCTCAGCTTGTTGAGCCGATCCGGCCCACATTGAGCTTGCTCACTCAACACTCCCCCTCAAGCTCAACTTGAGGTCGGTCTTTAGTGTCAACATCCGCCGGTCCTTGTCTCCGGCTCCTCCTGGCATCTTCAGCCCTTGCTCACGCTCCTCAACCCGTCCCGTCCCGTGCATCTCAACTGTCACGGATCATAAACTCAAGAGACAACGAAGAAGATAACCAAATGGACAAGAAAGAAGATAGTACTAAAGGAAAGACTCCATAACTGGTGTTGTTCACCTTGAATTCCTTCAAGGTGAACTCCTCTATTTATACTACATGGCATGCATACTTGTTGCACGCATGTGAATCTACAATAGAGCATGTAGGTATGCATGCATGTGCCAAGTGTAAATACTACAAGGGAGCAACTATGCACATGATGCTAGCAAAATAATAAGGAACAATTACATACATAACTAGTACTAGATATCTTGGTTAACTCATAATAGTAGATTATAACATGGTCGTGTCAAGAGTTCGAATCTTGACATTATCCCCCCTCTTACGCCGCCGCCTTCCCAAATCGGCCGCTGGTTTGTGGGGATATCGGTGATGAAAATCTTGGACGACCTCTGGGGCATTTTGTAAATTTTCCGATGGTTCCCATGTGGCCTCAGACATGGGGTAACCCCTCCATAGGACGAGGTATTGCAAGTGTCGACGGTGCCAACGCGAGTCAAGGATTTGGTCGACCTCGTATTCCTCCCCTGTCGTCAATTGCACAGGTGGTGGTGGTGGGGCTTGACGTCCTGGGAGTTGTGAAGCATAATGGGGTTCGAGGAGGGAGACATGAAAAACATCGTGAATCCGGAAGTGGGATGGAAGGGCGAGCCGGAAGGCGACGGGATTGATGCACTCGATGATACGGAATGGTCCCAACTTCTTGTAGTCAAGTTTCGCACATGGACGAGTAGTAGAGATGTGTCGACGTAACAACCAGACCATGTCTCCAACGACAAAGTGTGGAGTGGAAGATCGATGGCGATCAGCCTGCTTCTTGTATCGTTCATTAGCAAGACTAAGCTCCAAGGATAAATCATGATGTACTTCTTCCAAAATGCGGGCACGATCCTCCGCCGAAGGGTTCACGGAAGTGGTAGGAAGGGAAATGTTGAAGCGAGGATGTAAACCGTAGTTGGCAAAGAAGGGAGTGACACCAGTCGATGCATGGAGTGAATTATTGTAGGCGAATTCCGCGAGCGAAAGTAAGTTGACCCAATCATCTTGTTGGTAACTAACCGAGCACCGAAGATACTGCTCAAGGATTTGGTTGACACGCTCCGTTTGCCCGTCAGTTTGGGGGTGATAAGCGGAGGACAACTTGACAGAGATGCCTAAAGTTTGTAGCAGGCGCTGCCAGAAGTGAGAGACAAACTGGGGTCCGCGATCCGAGATGACATCATCGGGGAGTCCATGCAAGCGTACTACATTGTTGAGTAGGAGATGCACCATTCCTTCTCCGGAAATGGTTTTGGAGCATGGAGTGAAGTGAGCCATCTTCGTAAACCGATCGACAACGACCAACACCGAGTCATAGCTATTGACCAAGGGTAGATCAGTTATCAGGTCCATAGAGATAGAGGCCCAAGGACGACGAGGACATGGAAGCGGTTGTAGTAAGCCGTATGGCCGATGATGAATGGCTTTGGAGCGAGCACAAACCTCACAACTCTTTATGTATTCTTTGACCAGCTTCCATGGTTGTGGCCACCAATACCCCCGAGAGATTAGCTCGAGGGTTTTCGCAACCCCGAAATGACCTGCAAGTGGGTCATCGTGGCATTCCTGCAACACCCGGGTGCGACATGGGCCCTCTGGGACGTATAAGAGATGATCTCGGAACAACAAACCCTCTTGTATGGTGAAGGTGTCAAGATCCTTCCTTTTGGTCGCCTTGGAGGGGTTTTGCAAACTATCTCGAATCTCGTTGGCGAACGCATCGGTCTTGGATGCATCAGTGATTTGTTGGAGTAAAGAATCATCCTGCAACATACAAGTGGCAAACAGATGCAATTGGTCGGGTTTCAACAAACGTCTAGATTGTTGAGCATAAGCAGCATCCCTAGGGCGGAGTGCAAGGTCAGCTCGGCGAGAAAGGGCATCAGCCTTCCCATGTTGGCCACCAGGTCGAAATACGATCTCAAAATCGTAGTCAGCGAGAAATGTAGACCAACGGGCCTGCCTTCGATTCAAAGTACGAGTGGTGGAAAAATAAACTAAATTTTTATGATCAGTTACTACCTGGACACGATGTTGTGCACCGGCCAAGTAGGGTCGCCATTCTTCAAAGGCAGCAATGATAGCAGCAAGCTCCTTGTCGTAAATGGGATAATTGATTTCAGATGCCGTAAATTTTCGGGAATAGTAAGCCACTGGGTGCATTAGGTTGTTGTCGTCTGCTTGGGATAAGATGGCGCCAATGGCAAAGTCAGAGGCATCGGTTTCGACTTGGAAGGGTTTTGTGGGGTCGGCATGTAGCAGCACCGGGGCAGTGATGAATGCGTGTTTGAGTGAGTCGAACGCATTTTGTGCCTCCGAGGTCCATAAAAATGGAGTGCCTTTATGGGTGAGAGCGATAAGAGGTTGTGCTAGGGTGGAAAACCCCTTGATGAAGCGACGGTAAAAATTCGCGAAGCCGAGGAAGGATTGCACATCTTTAAGTCGCCTTGGAGTCGCCCACGCCTGAATGACAGAGACCTTCTTCATATCCATGGTGATGCCAGTGGGCGAGATGATGTAGCCCAGAAATTCGATCGAGGTACGGTCGAACTCGCATTTCTCGCTTTTGGCATAAAGGCCATGCTCGCGAAGTTTGGCCAGAACTAATCGGACTTGGCGAGTGTGCTCCTCCATGTTTGGCGAGAAAATGAGAATATCATCGAGGTAAATGACAACAAAAAGATCAAGATATTCTCAGAAAATATCGTTCATCATATGTTGAAAAACTGCGGGAGCGTTAGTAAGACCAAAAGGCATTACCTTTATTCGAAATGCCCATACCGTGTTCGAAATGCGGTTTTCCATTCATCAGCCGGCTTGATGCGTACTAGATTGTACGCGCCACGCAGATCAACTTTGGAGAAGACACGCGCAACTCGGAGCCGATCAAGGAGTTCGGGGATCAGAGGTAGCGGATAGCGGTTGCGCACAGTGAGTTTGTTGAGACCTCGGTAGTCGACGCATAAGCGTAGAGAGCCGTCCTTCTTCTTCACAAATAAAATGGGGGCCCCGGCTGGTGACTTAGAAGGTTGAATAAAGCCTTTCTCGAGGTTCTCATCAAGATACACACGAAGGGCCTTCAACTCTGGTGCAGACAACGCATATAGAGGACCAAAGGGTGGGCACGCACCTTCTTGAAGATCAATCGGACAGTCGTAGAGCCGGTGTTCAGGCAACCGATCAGCATTACATTTTTCAAATACGTCGGAGAAGTGTTGGTATTTTTCGAGAATAACATGGAGTGTGTTAGAAATGGTGCCACAAACAAACCCATCCTGGACGGATGATGGGGTAGTCAATTCGGAGTCGACCGTCTCCGAAGGATAGGAAACTGAATTTACCTTCATACTTTTGCACGAGCATCTTGGCTTGCTAAATGTGATCGAGCGGTTGCACCAATCCACTATTGGATTGTGCGCCTCCAACCACGTTAGTCCTAAGACGATCGGATGTCGAGGAGATGCGATGAGGTAAAAAGTGAGCTCCTCTTGGTGTGAGCCCACCCGAAGCCCTAATGGGATTGTAGCTTGAGTAATTGCACCTGACGAGAGGACGCACCCGTCGATGGCTTCAACTGGAATGGGTTTTGAGAGGCCAACGACAGGTACGCCATGTGCTTGGGCAAACGCGACGTCGATGAAGCAAGAAGATGCCCCAGAATCAAGTAAAGCAACAGACTGAATGGAACTAGAGTTAAACGAAAGCCATACCTCCAATGTGAAATTGCCTGATGGTCCGGCAATGGAACCAAGAGAATGTGGGCGACGGGAGATGTCCAGTTGCATGGCTCCTACTGCAACCGAACGATGTCGTTTTCCGGATGTTGGGGTCCGTTAGCTCTATGGAATTGTGGGCGAGTACTCCTAGGACAATGGCGAACGACATGACCGGAGGCGCCACAATACATGCACAAGCCATTAGCCCGTCGAAATTGTCGTTCAGCATCAGTCAATGGTCGAAATCGGGCTTGATCAATTTCCATGGGGACAGGAGCATCTGCCGAAGTAGGCGAGTGTGAGGATGCTTGGGTTTGTATGACCGGGGCGTGGCGTGGAAGTGAATGAGGTGGGAACCAAGTCCGGCGCTCTTCTTGGCGAAATTCGAAAAGACGATTGTCACAATGGACTGCTTGTGAAATCGCTTGGGATAACGAGGTGGGCTCCGGAAAGTTTAAGAGAAGATTCTTGACATTGCTTCGAAGACCGCGCCGAAAGTGATCAGCTAAAGCTTGATCATCCCAATTGATGTCGCATGCTAGTTGTCGAAATTCGGAAGCATAGACCGAAGCTGCACGTGAACCTTGTTCGAGTGCATAAATCTTGTTAAGAGCTGTACGTCGTCGGTCCGTCTCTCCAAATGTGGCCTCTAACTCGGCGAGGAAGGCGGGAAAGTCCTCCAATAAAGGTGATGAGGTTTCTACCAATGGTGCAAACCAAGCTTGGGCCGGACCGGAGAGAAGGGTGCCCACAAGGCCGACTTGTCGAAGACCATCTCCATAACGTTGAGGTTGTAGCCGAATGATAAGTCGAACTTGGTTGATGAACCCTCGGAAACGCGACCTCGTTCCATCAAATTTTTCTGGGAGGCTAACCTTAGGCTCAAGAAACTGTGACGAAGCTAGGCTAGATGTTGGTAGAAGATCGGGCTCTAGGCTAGGTTGTTGTGGGAGACTAGGGTTCGGGGGTTGTGAGGATAGGGAGGTACCGACTTGAAGTTCTTGTAAAGAATTTCGAAGAGCTTCATTTTCAAGCTGTAGTTGTCGTAAGGCTACCATTATTTGGCCTAACTCACTAGTTGAGTCGGACATAGCTATGGCTTATGAGAGGGAGAGCTATGAGGATGGGAAGGTGAACAAACTGTCACGGATCATAAACTCAAGAGACAACGAAGAAGATAACCAAATGGACAAGAAAGAAGATAGTACTAAAGGAAAGACTCCATAACTGGTGTTGTTCACCTTGAATTCCTTCAAGGTGAACTCCTCTATTTATACTACATGGCATGCATACTTGTTGCACGCATGTGAATCTACAATAGAGCATGTAGGTATGCATGCATGTGCCAAGTGTAAATACTACAAGGGAGCAACTATGCACATGATGCTAGTAAAATAATAAGGAACAATTACATACATAACTAGTACTAGATATCTTGGTTAACTCATAATAGTAGATTATAACATGGTCGTGTCAAGAGTTCGAATCTTGACATCAACCTTCTCGATTGGCTTGTCTACTCATCAGGCCCATCTCATCTCCCTTGTTGTTGTGACATTGGAGCTTTTCAACCCGTCGATTACTCCGTGTCAGTGCCGACTTCAACTACCTTCTCATCCGCTTGGCCTTCATGTGATTCGGCTCATCCAAATCAAACTGTTCGACCGAATCGGCTACCTTCTTGTCGCTCTTAACCACGTTCGACCATGTCTTGGTTCAGGCCTTTTTCCTTCGGTATGCTCTGTCCTTCTTGACTTTGTTGCCTTTGCTGCCTTTGCCGCCTATTCCGACTCTATCGGATGTATCGACTTCTTTAGTCGATTTGGCATTTTGTTCGGTTTCGGCTTTCTCCTGTTGCACTCCTCCTGTTCCATGACGTGTTCTCCCCCTCAAGTACGACACATCGAGATATTGTAACCCAAGCATCTTTGAAAAGTTTTGCAACTTGTCCGTCCCAAGCACCTTGGTGAATATGTCAACCACCTGTTGATCAATTCGAACATACCGAAGTTCAACTTCACCGCTCAGAACCCCCTCATGCACAAAGTGATAATGCACTTCTATGTGCTTCGTGTGAGCATGGAAAACAAGGTTCTTTGCCAACTGCATGCTACTAATGTTGTCGCAGTAGATCGAAATCAGAGTAGGAACGTCAACCTGTAAGTCTTGCAACAATCATCGGAGCCATATAGCCTCACAAGTTGCGATGGTGGTGCCTCGATACTCAACTTCGATGCTTAACAAGGCCATTGTCGGTTGCTTCTTGCCACTCTAGGAGATAGTCACGCTCCTAAGAGAGAACATGAAACCTGATGTCCATCGGCGATCCGACGCATCTTCGGGATCATGGCTCCCACACCGAGAAGTCCTTGTGTGCGAGTTCGGGTGCTTATTCGTTCACTCCTTCCACATAACTCTAGTATGCGTGTCTGAGAAGATATTGGTGCATCTTGTAAGACCAAGATGCATAGTTGCCCCTGTCAAGTTTTTCCATTGGAAGTGAGCTTGCCATGCTTCTGTCCATTCTTCTTCTTTTTCTGTTCTTTATCGGGTGTTAGGTTTTGGTTGTCTGAGCACTTGTCGACAACAGAGGATTCTCAACCCTCGCGCTCTGATACCATGAAAAGAATAGCGTGTGGAAGCTAAAAGACACAACCGTTTACAGCCGGATAGCAATAGAAAGTAAACAAAGGTTTAATGGAAAATCGGATAACACACAAAGAGCTTGGGAGAGACAAAGAGAGCAAAACATAGAAACTCAAATTCAAAAATAATACTTTGTTTGTTCATACAATGTGCTTATTGAGCACTTTTATACAAGTCCTTAAAGGACTGTCAGAAGTACTGATAAGTACTTCAATGCTCATAATTGAGCTACTGACACTAACTCCTAGGAATATAACTACTTAGTAGTCTAGGATCGTAGGCCTCTAACGACCTACTGGCTCACGTGTGGATCTGGTTCTCCAATCTGGCTCACCAATCCGATCCAGCTCTCCGATCCGATCCGGCTCTCGGGTTTTTCAGCCAATCCAACCCATGTTGAGCTTGCTCGCTCAACAAATAGTAGTGGTGACATTTGACCTTTGAATGTTCATACATTCTCAAAAGGTGTGTTCACACACTAGACTAGGTTGAGCTTGATTCTCAACAATGTGCAAGTGTACAATGGATTTGGACATTGTTTTTTAAAGGGGTCAATGTTGCCAACTTAGTATGGACAAAGGTTGTTAACCCCCTTGTCATACACTTCAGATCCAAACATATCGATGGCACGAGGGAAGTCATTGGCACCCAAACGTTAAGAGAAAAAGAGGCAAGGAAAAGTCCAATAAGTAAGAAAACCAAAGGGAGAAAATGCGTAGGCGTGAGAAGGCCCAAAGACAATGTTACAAGCGTAACCACATGGTATAATGAACCATAGTTGTATAACCTTATGGTTAGTATGTGTGGGCTACTTCATAAGGAATAAAGGGTAAGAATTGAGATATTCTCAATCCGGAGATGGAAGATAGATTTTGGGTGTTTCATCAATTTACTTGTAGTGAAGTAGTTAAGTGTGAAAAAGACAACAAGCTTAGGGTTTAAGCCTAACGAGAAGGCTAGCTACCATCATGCAGGGGAGAGAGTTATTAAGTACAGACTTTGATAGTGTGGCAAAGCTCTAACTTCATACACGTTTTCTTCCTTCTTCAAACCCAAGTATGATCCATATCTAAACTTGGTGATATGGGATGCCAACAAGGGACTTTGATTTGTCTCACCTTCACTAGGGTGTGGTTGGGTGTTCTAGCACCCTTTCTTCCTTATTTCCTCATTTTTATTTGCTTAATGTTAATTAAGATTCTTACATTTGGTGCGCAACCAATAATACAAAGAATACAAAAACTCATTTTTTACCTTTTGGAAACTTCTTTTCAATCCCCTCGTCTTAAGGGCTACGCCATTCTCTCCTCCATTCCCCCAAAATTCACCTTTGTTTAACAAGTGTTTACATCTTAAGTATGTCATGTTAAGAACTTGGACTTAGTTGTATATTGAAGTTAAGTTACATGGTTTGTCTTGAACATTTTGACTAGTCATTGATTTTCTTTAAATTAATTTCGATTAATATTGAGTTGAAGTACTATGAAGTGAAGTTCACTTAAGTTGTCAACACAAGTGCCAACAAGCTTATGAATGGCTTGAGACTCATACCAGGATAGAAATCGAGATGGACATATGCAACTATACCTTTGTAGGGGGAAGTCTCCATCCTTGAAATGTAGTTGGGAGGAAACCCTAAACCATTACACATTGATTTTGAGAAGTTGCATTTTATTATGGTGACATGTGCTTCCCATTGGTGTTGCAATTTGAAGTTTCATGCCTTTGTTTTGGTTGCCACCTAGGTCCTTCCTCTTCTAGAGTTGTCATTAGTTGGGCTTGACATTGTTGGCTATCATGGAGTTGGCCTTGTAAGTCGGCCACATTGAAGCTTTTATAACAACCCATTCAAAGTTATACCTCATGTTGGGCTATTTAGTTGGATTTTTTGTTATTGCCCATATCCCACTTTAAAGTTAACTTATTTTATTGGATAGATTTTGGACTATGCATTGAGTTTGGTTTGTCGAGCAACTCAAGTGAGGCAAACCTAAAATGGGAAGGAAGGGACGCTCCCTCTTTTCATGTATGTTGCTTTTCTTGCAAGGACATGAGATCTCAATAGCACATGCGAGAAGTTGTTTTCATGTACAAAGGTCAAGACAAGAGAACTCAAACACGTTCTTTGAATGAAAGCATCATGTTGAGTAGCGTGGCCACACACAAATAGTGTTGTTGCTTGAAGGAACCCTGATTGTACTACATGAAGAGCCAAACCTATAAAAATATTGTAACGGCTTTTATAGGGTCAAGTCATCAAACATGTCCCAAACCAAAATTTCAGCAAATTATGAGGGCATCGAAGTTGCAGAAAACAATGATTATATTGTTGACAACTCTGATAAAGCGATGGACACAATATCTTTGATCTTTGAGAATGAAAGTGATTGGTAACATGACATCGTGTAATTAGCCTTTGTTATTACATTTGAGTTCATGTAAAACAATTTTATGAGTAGTTATTTCCTTTTATTTAAGATTGTTCAATATTCATTTTAACATGTCATTTAATCGTAAATAAATAGCATAAGAATATTTTTGGTGTTAGACCATCTATTACCTTTTCTCTAGTTAGGAGTGCCAAATCGTCTAGTAATTACTAATGGTATTTTGGTCAAGGGTTCCAAAACGTTTTGCACTATTGGCAACTTTACAAATAACGAAATGTCACAAATGTTGGAACTTCCAACACTACTTGTATATCCAAAAGTGTTGCCTTTTTTAAAAACCCCTAAAAAGTGCAAACCTTCAAACACTAATTATAGACTTCAATAGTGCCATAAACTCTTACACTCTCGAGTAATTTGAAAATCCCTATAGAAATTGGCTCCAACACTTTTGGAATTCCCTAAAACTAGTTTCAAACCTTATACAAAACTTGTTGAAATAATTGTCCTTAGCAATTCCTTCTACTACAGTGATACCTATCTTTAACTTCCAATTTGCATATGAGGGAGTCTTTTGTAATACAATGGGTCTCTAAGCAAATCATGTTTAAAAGGGGAGGATGAGGTGTCATAATCATTCAAGCAATCGTCTTCCCTCTTATCTATTTGGTTATAGAATTGAATTTATCTATAATTAAAGCAATCATCTTCCCTCTCATCTCTTTGGTTATAGTGTTATTGTCTTCCTCGTGCATAACAATCGGCAATGGTTCGGTTCGGTTCGAGAGGGTCCAAACCGAACCGTTAATTTTTTTTGAAACATGAACCAAACTGAACCAAACCACGAAACTGTTAAAAAAACCCAAACCTGAACCGAACTATTTAAACCGTTAAGTTAGGGTTTCACGGTTCGGTTCGGTTCAAACCGAACCGTTGCCGATTGTTACTCGTGCACGTTGCATCATTAATATGTTTTTAATGATGATGCGTGTTGCTAACTTCTAAGGAAATCGCACACATGCATGAGATTCCCTAGAATATACTTGTCCTTACATCATGCGAGATTGTCTTCATTGATATACATATGATTGCAATTTGCACCTAAATCATTAATGATGTGGGTGCACAAGTAAGTCATTTGGGCATTAACCACAGAGGGAATCTAGGGATCACATAAGAAACTAAACTCAACTAGTTGTTTTTGCTTCGATTGTTGCAATAATGATAATCTAAAGTGCTGATTTGTCACGTTTACACGTGGCATATCTTAGTTGTACATGCTACTAAATCCTCCTTATATCTTACACGTTAATTCATTATTACCTTCGTGAAAGAACAGGTGATGCATCACATCGTGCTTGGCACGTTAATGCCTCACTTTTTGTTATTTTGAGAATATTCACTCGGACCCTAAAAAAATTGGTCATGAATCATGATAGAAATTGTATTGCATTGCATTCAAAGTCAAAACATATTTGAATATGTAATGTGTGGATGACTTTTTTAATGCAATGATATAAAAGTTTGATTTCGTACACCTTTGTCTCACGCATCAATAATGATATAGTAAAATGAATGCGAAATCGATTCCTATAAGCGCAATGGAAAGCTCCACGAAATGAGTTGAAACCTTGGTTTCTATAATAGAACGACCATCATTACATAGAAGATCTTTACATTTTCATTGTTCTCAAGTTTCGAATTCTCAAGTATTGAGAAGCCATCTGTGGTTTTAATTTTGTAGATGTTTTTTGTCTTCTTTGAATGTGCGACCAATTTTCAATTTTTTTTATATTTAAACTTGCTTTACCAGATTTATTTCCATCATTGACTTGATCCTTGAATAATATTCTTCTGGTGCCTTTCAACCCACACCTACAATAATTTGGGCACTGCACACACTCAAAGTCAAACACTTTGTAAAATCTAATGCTAAGTGTAGAACTATTTTAATACAAAAGCATGGCTCCATAAAACACCATTTTATATAGCACATGTCATGCACAATAATGCTTCATCTACACCTATGACTTAATACAATATTCATGCTATATGGAAACAACATTCACCACAATCTTAAAAACAAACATCCACAAAGTCGCTCGTGAGGTTACATATGAAACATAAATTATGGCAATGAATGTGTCACGTGGATATCAATTTCACACTCTTTCTCATGGTTCACAGAGGGGTATACTGGGGGTTTTGAATCTTAATATGATTAGATTGAAGAATGAACAAATCGAATGTGAACAAGAAGCAAATGAATCCATGATTGGTTCCCAACAAAGATCCCAAAGAAAGAATTGAAACATTGTTCATATCAAGCTATAGGTTGAAATGATTTGCACCAAAGGTATAAATAAGATGGGCACAAAGTCGACAAAAGAGAAGATTAGACTGTTTACGAAAGCAAGCATGCATTCGATTGGTTGAGCAGAAAGCTACGATAACCATAAGTGATTATAGGCAAGGTTTGGAATGGATTATAGAGCATAATGCAAGACAGGGAGTAATATTGTATGAGAGTCCTCTTTATACTATATCAAATATCAGTTAATTCTAGCAATGTTGAGGCTCATGGGTTTACGAGGTGTGGTCACTCGTTGTTTGTTGAGCGAATGGGCGAGGCTCACAATAATAACAACATACGTATTGATCACGGCCAGTAGGTGGAGGCCGGTCATTAAAATGGGCCTCGACCTAGCCTTCCTTGTGTGACAACCGTGAAACTTGGCTCAGGCCAATCAGCCCTCGCTAGGCCTATGAGCACGCGCCACGTCACTCGCTTGCCTCTTATTTTTTCAACATAAGCAACTTAAATGCCTTAGAATATTTCTTTATTTCTCCTCCCTCTCCCCCCCCCTTCTCTCTCTTTTCTCCTCTTTCCATTTTTGGCCCTTGTGTTATAATTTGCTTCTATTTATGTTTTTATTCCTTCCTAGAGAATAAAAGCAGAAAAAAATAAAAATAATCTTAACCCCCTCCCCAACAACAAAAAAAAAAACCCCAGCCAGTCCTTAATCCAAGCTAATTAGTACTAATTTGTGGTTGTTTATCACTAATCACCTTGGATTAGTGGAACACAAATGATGGAGCCTCATGAGGAGGAGAGGTCCTCCTCCTCCTCCTCCTCCTCTTCTTCTTCTTCTGTTTCTTCTTCATTTTCTTCTTCTTCCTCTTGGTTGCTTCGGTCCCACTTCTCGAGATCGGTCTACTACGGCTCCGCATGCCTATCTACCCCTAATCTCCTTCTTAATCCCAACCCCGACATCTTTCTCGATCCCAAATACTATATCATCGATTGGCATATCCACCATCATGATCATGATGCCACAAATTCTTTCACCTATAAGAAGCTCTATCATGATCGTGATCAATTCTCGATTCCGTCACTGCCCTCGATCGATCCAATAAGTACCACTAGTGCTCCGATTATTAATCCTCATAAGGATCATCGATTAAGTCCTTCATCTCCGGCTCGACCCCAGGGCGATCGAAAACTTCTCGGTGATTCAGCTAATGATCCATCTTCTACTATTATAGCTCGGAAGGTTCTGGCGGAGAGGGATGTAATTATAATCCTTGAAGATTCTTGGGTGAATCCGAATTCGAAAGCTCGCCGGGGATATTGTTCCTCCATGGATACAAATATGGCTGCATCCACAGATGTTCTTGAAGATTCTCCTATGAGTAAGGAGGTAAATCCGGCTGGATCGATGGATATTCTCGAAGATTCTACCCTCGATGCATCGATGGATCTTCATGAAGCTTGTCAGGCGAATCTCCGTGAATATTCTCCAGCAAATCCGAAGGGGGCAATGGATGGTATCGACCACAAATATTCAACAGACCACGGTAAGACATCGGAATCTATAAACGAAAATTCTCCATCAATGAATCTGGAGGTGGAGGAGGGAGAATCTATAATTCCCATTCACCAAGATTCTTCTTCTAATTCGAATAATCACGCAAAGGCGGCTTCTGAGACGAGGGGCGATCTTCTCAGAGATCATACTAATTTGAAGGTGGTAGTAAGCGTTCCCGAATTAGGTTCTTCTACGCGGTCGAATCCGAGGGGGAGAGAGGATCATATTCACCATGGTGATTCTCGGCGGCGAAGGAATCATGCTCTTGAAGCGGAATCTCTGTTGGGATATTCCAAGGATCCGATTCTCAAGCCACGACGGGGCATGTCATTGGATGATCATCATGTTCCACCCCTGATGACACCGGGGGGCTCGCACTTCCATTTCATGCATACGGTGAGGCACTCCTTCAATTCTCTCACGAGTCCGGGCTCAAACCCTAGGCAATACAGGCTTTCCATACTCGGAGAAACCATAACATTACGGGAGGAGGATGCGCATGTGGTGGCCATCCCTACCTTGCGTGCTGTACGCTCTCACAATAATCTCTCAGATTATAACCACCACCAATACACAGATCATCGCCATCACCATCACCATCCCGAGCACAAGACGATCCGGGCCGTGCTCACATCAGAGAAATGGATGGTAGATCTTCGACAGTTGCTCGTCGGGGAAAGATTCGCTTCTGGCACATATAGCAAGATTTATCATGGAATTTACAAGGGTGTCCCTGTGGCTGTGAAGATCATCCAAATGACGGAACATCCGGATCACCGTGGTGGGGAGGACAAAGCCGACGTGATCATTGCCCATCGCTTAGACCATCTCTTCACGCAAGAGGTCTCGATGCTCTCGCGTCTGGAGCATCCTAATGTCATTAAGGTGGGATCACGGAGAAACTCTTTTTAAGAATTAAGAAACTCATTAAGGTTTCAATTGAATCTTTATCAAAGCATTGAAAATGGTTTCGATTGAATCTTGATCAAAGCATTGAAAATGGTTTCGATTGAATCTTGATCAAAGAAATTGAAAATGGTTTCGATTGAATCTTGATCAAAGAACTTCATGTTTTAGCCTAACTAGTTCCGGATTTTGGAAAAATGATTTCAGCTCCTTGCGGCATCCAAGAAGCCACCCGTGCTGTGTGTGATCACTGAGTATTTGTCGGGGGGTTCGGTGCGGGCATTCTTGAGCAAGAGACAAGGAAACTCGGTGCCAATCGAGCGAGTTCTAGAAATGGCACTAAATGTGGCACATGGGATGGAGTACCTCCACAAGGAGGGGATCGCGCACCGTGACCTAAAGTCGGAGAATCTCGTGATGGATGAGCATGGCACGGTGAAGATAGTTGACTTCGGGATCTCGTGCTTCGAGAGGGAATGTGGCAGCAACTCTTATCATGATGGTGGCACCTACCGATGGATGGCTCCCGAAATGTTACACCACCTCCCACACTCTCGCAAGGTGGATGTGTATAGCTTTGGTATTGTCCTATGGGAGCTCCTCACCACTCGCTTGCCTTACGAAGACGTGAATCCGGTTCAAGCAGCGTTTTGTGTGGTGAACCAGGTAAAATCTTATGTGCACTCTCATATGCCATGTGAACTTACATGACATAGTATATAAGATAGCATTGCTACTTGAGATCTATAATGGTTTGTGATTACCATCCACCCTAATTCTTAAGTCAATGAACCTTTAACCTTTGATGTAAGCCGGTGGTGTCGACCTCAATACTAGGAATTGGCAATTGTTCGGTTTGAACCAAACCAAACCAAACCGTGAAACCAATGTTAAACAGTTTAAACAGTTCGGTTCAAGTTCAAGTTTGTTTATAATGGTTTGGGGGTCAACATTTCGGTTTGGTTTGGTTCAAATAGTTTGAAATCGCCGTTTAAGTGGTTCAAACGGTTTAAGAAATTTGAAACTTGACCTAACTTGAAAACCGAAACAGAGTCGTGAAATCACGATTTTAATAGTTTAATGGCTTGAAAATCTCTAGAACCGTTTGGTTTGAGTTTGGATTTTCTTTAACAATTGGGTTTGAACGGTTTTGGTTTAAATAGTTTTGTGGTTTGGTTCCGTTAAAGTTTCAAAAAAATTTAAACGGTTTGAGTTTTGTAGCCTCAAACCAAAATTTTGTCGATTGCTACTCAATACCCCTACCTACTCCCTAATATCAAGCTTCCACCTTAGTACCCATGATCCTTTCCATCTAGGCTTTAACCCTAATCCAAACCATAATAAAAAACCTTTAATTGCCTATATTGCTAATTGATTTATTGGTTTGACCTTGAGGTTAGAAAATTCAGAACTCTTGGATGCCCATGGAAAATCACATCCCCACTTTATGGTCTTGATGTTCTAATGCCAACTTTGGTGTTGGTATGATACTAAATAATGTGACTCACTTTATGTTTGTGTAGAGTCGGCCACCTATTCCAAGCGATTGTCCCAATGTATTGGCCAACCTTATGAGTCGGTGTTGGTCATTAGATCCTGAAACTCGGCCCGAATTCTCGGAGATCGTAAGATCGTTAATGGAGTTTCAAGAAAGTTTGCTTGCACCACCAAATCAATGAAGCAAGATGAATTGTCAACCCAAATGAGAATTGGCACCATTACTTGGTACTATTCAGATCCCCCCTTGAGAGCTTTCTCTTATTTTCTATACTTTCAAAAAGAAGTTAAGATGTTTGAGCGATGTCCCTTCGAAGTTGAAGTTTTGGGGACCTACTGATCATTCTTTTGCTGCAATTCAGCCAAAAACCACAATAATTGTAAACAAATGTTTTTGACATTCAACATCGAGCATTGGGATGCAATCATTCTTATATATGAACACGTTTTAGTTTGGATTTCATGATATCATCCACAATGATACACTACTACAAAAGGAGGCAAATTATATGCAATAATAATTGGTGGGTAGTAGGAAACTTTGCAAAGGAGGTGAATTTGTGAGACCCCAATATGTTCTATATATGTATATGAACCTTGTCTTTGGTCTTCGTTGTAAATGAGATCTTATGTAAATCTAAAGTTCAGAATTAAGATTTGTTTTTTGTAAAAGGTTGTGAGTGCAACATCATTGTACCAATTTTACTTTGTTGAAAGTTTCAATAGTAATTTTTGAATACATTTTTAGTAATCGAGAATATCTTTATGTAATGGTGAAATGCATTTTTAGCAGTCGAGAACATCTTTATGTAATGGGGCACAATACTTTTCAATCATAAAAGTTAACAATATAAGTAAAACTCTTAAGGCAAATGGTCAAATAAAATCGGATATCATTAGTGCAATAATAAAGTCAATCACTTATCAAACAATATAAGTCTTGAGTTCTAAGTGAAGCATTGATTTGAGAAATGTAAATTTAGTTCTAAGTGAAGCATTGATTTGAGAAATGCAAATTTACATCACGGAGAACTCTTAACAATGCACGCTACCAAGCTTTGATAGACCACATTTCAAGCTTTAAGTGCAAAGAATTTCAAGAGCCTACCTTGGACAGATCATATGTCAAGCTCTAAATATAAACGATTTCAAGAGCCAATATTGGGCAAATCATATCACAAGTCCCAAGTCTCATTTGCACATTATGTGCACTAAATAACTACCAAGGGGGTTCCACAATATTCGATCTACATCTCTCGATATTAAAGGCCCCTATATGGGTGTTGGAAAATTGTAGAAAATAAGGATGAGAGACCAATATCCCATGTTGAAAAGAGACGCTTGTTTTTAATCCTACCTATGTTGAAAAGAGACACTTGTTTTTAATCCTAACGTGATTTAATCTTATTAATACTTTAAATATGATAAAGGCTGAAAAACAATTGCACTTACAATGATAAGAAAATAATACAAAAATCCTGATATGGTACAACTCCCTGAGGAAGTTATCATGCATATATGGTTCACGCTTATCAGCTGCCTACGAGGGCAATTGGACGAGGTTTGCAATCACTCCAATGATGTGGCCACTGCCCGTTTGTGCTTTTGGCAGAAATGGCAGAACACGCCTATGGTGACGCTAGGAGGAAGTGGCCCGAGGTGGAACTACCAGCCCCCACGCTGGTTGTTTCCTTCTCACATGCCACCCTCCCTTTGTTGTAGGCCCCAGGAGTCGGCTCATACTGACTGACACTAAAGGCCACTGCTTTTAGTCATGGGTATCTACTTACTTTAGGTAGTCTCCTTGTAATAATCCTTCCTAACTAATGGGAAAGTAGCTTCATTTTGGAAAAAAAAATACAAAAATCCTCATAATATGTATAACAAAGGTGATAGGAAGAAATTAACCAATGAAATTATGTTCCATAAACTTTATTAAAAAGCATTTGCAACTAGTCCTAACTAAAGTGTAGCACCAATTTGCAAAACGCAAACACAAAAGCATAACAAATATCTTATGGATACTCGCGACACAGGCTTCTTTATACGCCCTTGAAAGATTTGTTCTTGAAAACCCCTTCACATTTATGTACATAACATGAAGTTGAGATAGTCAGATTGTGTTTTTTTGCATGAGAATGAATACATTCTTCAAAAGCTAACATTACAACCACGAAATAAACAAAAATCATAGTATGAAACACTGGAGACTCAGAGTCTATCGACAGAATACAAGACTGACAGATTTCCTCCCACACGAGTGAAGGGGGAGTTTGTTGGGAATATGTCCCTCCAGTGGGAGGAAGAGCCGATTGTTCGGAAAGCCAACTCGAAGGGTCGAAAACAATGATTCGACTGTTATTATTATTATGGTAATAATAATGATGATGTTAGGAAACATGTCACTCTGGATGAGGAGAGAGAGGAGCCGAGTTGATGAGGGACTCAGCCGAGGCCAAAACCAAAATCGTGTATATAGCCAACTCGGGAGACTATACTTGTAAATAGTCTCAATGTGCATCCCATGAGGGCTAGGTATGTAAATAGCCAGAAAGTTGTGTAAGTATATATGCAACTAGGGCAAACTTTAAGATGTAGAATAGAAGAGAACATAACTGTGAGTGTGAGATAGAAGTGTGCGTCATGCCATAGCTGTTTGAGTAACAGCAGACGCGAAGAGCCCTACGTGGCTGATACACTCGACAGAGTGTTGTAACCCTCTCAGTGTTGTATATCCACTATCCATAGTGAAGTTCTATTCTTGTGGTTTTCTCCTGTTTTAGGGTTTCCACGTAAATATTTGTGCATAGTTGTCTATCTTTTTTTTTTGTGATTCGTATTTCAGCATTGTCTGTTCATTGTGATTTAAATTCTGAAACAATTTCTCAACAAACTGGTATCAGAGCTTGAGGTGCATGCATCGAAGGAGGTGTGAGCGGCTTCCCAGGAATGATAGTTCTCAACTCAAAGAACTATGCAGACTAGAAGATCAAGATGGAAGACCTTCTCATAGTAAAAGACCTGTACGAGCTAGTCGACAAGAGTTGGACTGGAAGCTTTTGAATAGAAAGGCGGTAGCCATTATCCGACAATGCGTAGATGTAAGTGTCCTTCAGCATGTAGCGAACGACACAAATGCCCACGAGATGTGGCAAAAGCTATCAGGTCTTTATGAGAGGAAGAATGCACTAAACAGAACCTCGCTAATGAGAAAATTCATGCGGCTGAAATACAGAGACGGTGAGAGCATCGTCGAACACATCAGCACATTCATGGGGTATGTAAATCAACTTGTTGCGACCAAGTTTCCCCTTGATGACGCAATGCAGGCCATCCTGCTGATGTGTACATTGTCGGACAACTGGGAGAACTTGGTGGTTACTCTTAGCACCTCCTATCAAGAAGAGAACTTGTCTTTACAGACGGTGAAGACAAGCATCCTAAATGAGGAGGCAAGGAGGAAAGACAAAGGAGTCATGTCCCAAACAGAGTCGAATTTGACTCAACATATGGACAAAGGCAGGGACCGGCGAAGAAGAAGTCCGCAATGAACGGACAAATCCCACGCCAGATCGAAGTCCAAAGGTAAGCTAGTGTGCTTTTATTATGGAAAACCTGGACACTTCCACAAGCACTGCTGACACATGAGAAGAGACAAGAGTGTCGAAAACAATGTCGAACCCAGGAAGATTCCTGATGAGAAGAACACTTCGGTCATTGCTACGAGCAATGAAGTACTCCTGTTCATTTGTGAGCAGACAAGTGCAAATCTTGCGAGTGAAGAATGCACTTGGGTGATCGACTCCGGCACATCCTTCCATATTACTCCGTCGAGAGAGTATTTCTTGACTTACTGTTGTAGGTTTTAGAGTTAGGGTTAGGGTTAAGGATGATGATGGTTAACGATGACGAAGATAGACATGGTGAAATAGCAAAGATGATGAAGAGTATGATGGTGAGAGAGATTGACATGAAGATGTTGAGAATTATTGAGAAGCATTGTGGGGTAAGGATGACATTGATGAGCATTGCGGGGTGGGGGGTGGTGCCTAGAATGGCTCCACCCCCCTCCCAAGGGGTTCAACGTTGAGAGAGAGAGAGAGAGAGAGAGATGAAAAGAGAGATAGAGAGAAATGTTCATTCATGTTTCATTCATTCCCCATAAGGGGGTTAAATAGTACAAGAGGGGGTAGATACATAGGGGTGTAAGCCCCCTAGAGCATTCATATTGGACACTCACTCACACCTCATCGTATCCCTCCACATGCACACACGTGTGCATGTGTTCACATACATATCGACTCACAATTACATTTATGTTCCCTACACATACACAACAACATCATGATAACATTCGACCCTCGATCATCACACTTGACTCTCCGTACATCTCGTACGGGGTAACACAATATGACACGCCCGTGGGAAAGTGCCTTGCACGTCGATCCCACATGCCTTGATGATGATATATCTTCGACCGAAACTCCATCGGTCCATTGATCGACTCCCTCGATTGGAGTGCTTGACTCGAACATCTTTGTCGGTTAGCAAATCTTCCGCGACACGAACATCTTCGGTCGACTTACGAACTTCGTAAAATCATTCGGGTCGTCAAAAAAACGTTGTATGTATGTGTGTTCCTTTTGTTGATTTTGTGAGTTGTGTGTCAATCGCGTCCATTTCTTTTAGGTTCATGAGTTTTCGACATTTCGTAGGTGCCCTTTGATTTTTTTAAATTTTGACAATGCCATCATGTTTTTCGAAATTCTTCGGATGCCCTTAGGTTTTCAAAACTCCTCCAATGCCCCTTATCATTCTCTTTTTCCCTCTTTTTTCTTTTCTTGTTTCCTTCTTTTTCTCTTGCTTCTGTCGTTTCCCTCCTTTCTATCTGTCTGTCTCCTCCAATTCCTTCCTTCTTCTTCTTCTTCAACGTCTCTTTCTCTGTGTTTTCTATTTCTTCTTCCCTTCTCTCTTTCTTTCCTTCATCTCCGTTTTCTGTTTCTTCTTCTTCTTCTCGCATGCTTTCTTCTTCCTTCTGCCACTTCTTCTTTTTCTTCTCTGTTATGGTACCACTGCTTCTCTTTCCTCTTTGTTTCATCATTTCTCTTCTTTCTTTTCTTTGCGATTTCTTCTTGTTTCTAATTCATCTTTCTGTTCCGTTCCTTTCTGTCTTCTTCTTCTTCTACCACCGTCATTGTTGTTGCTTCCTATCCTTCTACTTGCTACCGCATCATCCGGCCGCTCCGATCAATGATGTTCGGCCCGTCCGTTGTTCCTGGCTGTCTATCTGTGTCTCCGCCTCCGTCCAGTCAGTCAGTCAGATTTGGCTGTTATTGTTTGTCCGGCCCTCCATCCACTATTCGGCTTTCCGACCGTCGTTTCAACGTCATCGTCGTTTCGGCCATCAGCTGTCCGGCCATTCTTGTCGCTTTTCGGTGTGGTGTCGCATTCCGGTTGTTGTCCAGCCGCTTCTCGGGCTGCTCCGACTGTTTGTCCGGCTGTACTTCAGCAATTGTTCGGTCATTTCGGCCTCTCTTCAGCCGTTAGCTAGCCATTCTGACCGCTCTCCGGCCACTTCGGCCGCTCCGATTGCTCCTATTCGGTCACTCTCCGGCCAATCTGACCGCTCGAAGTGCCGTCGTCGCTCCATCCCCCATCTGGCCGTTCTGGATGTTGTCCGACCACTCCGACCACTTCTTGGCCATTGGTATGTGGCCACCGTTGTCCGATCGTCGTCCCACCTCCGTCACTGTTCCGACCGTTTGGCCCGTCTGGCCGTGTCTTTTCGGTCTGTCGTGTTTTTCCAGCCGTCTGTCTGCTTTTTGGCTGGTCTCCGGCCGTAGGCTGTTCTTGGCTGCTGTCTGTGGCTCAGTCCGACTATCCGTCTCTAACCATATCTTTCCGGTCCTTCGTTCATTCTTTCGTCCATCCGTTCGGCCTTTTCCGACCATCAAGTCGTTCTTCAGCGGTCTTTGTCTCCTCGCATATCTATCGCTATCGATCTTGTTCGCCTGTCTTCGTTCATCCCGACTGTCGTCCCTGGTCATTTCCGTTGTTGTTCGACACGAACGACCATGTCTTTCTGGCTCTCCGGTTGTTGTCGTCCCGCTCATCTTCGGTCTGTTTTCCAGCAGTCAGTTCTGCTGTGTCTTTTTGTTTGCCTTTGCAACCTTCCGAACACCGTTGCTATTCTGGCCTTCATCCATCGCCTTGTCCGGCATGTCCGTCCATTCTGGTTATTCTGATTGCCTGTCCGGCAGCATCTTTCCGGCATCTCTATCCTGTTGTCGGTTGTTTTGGCCATCATGGTTGTCTCTTGCAGCACGCTTTCTTGCACACACACGTCATTGCTAACCGCACATTTGCACATTGTCATTTCTATTCTCGCACACTCACGTAACGCCATCATTTCGCGACTTCCTCTCATGCATTGTCATCGTTTTTGTACATCTTTGGCAACATGTCTCGAACATTTAGGACAAAAACAGACCAAACAAAACATACACATATAGAGATTAATTCGTTGTAGAATTGTGCATCAGTCAATCTTCCATTTCCGACTTCTTCTGCACATCATTGCCATCATTTGTCGCTTTTTTTTGCATACTTCTGCAGCGAATAGTCATCACGCCATTGTTCTTTCTAATATTTCCACCAGTTCTCGCACATCGTCGATTCGACTTCTCGCTTTGATGAGGATTGCATCATTGTTCACTGCGTATTATTCTTCGACTTCGTCTCCAAAGGGGGGTCACCTTAGTGGTCGCCAAAAGGTGTTGTAGGTTTTGGGGTTAGGGTTAATGGTAATGATGATTATCGATGACGAAGATAGAAATGGTAGAATAGTGAAGATGGTGGAGAGTATGATGGTGAGAGAGATTGAGA
This sequence comes from Azolla caroliniana, assembly GCF_043228905.1. Taxonomy (NCBI): domain Eukaryota; kingdom Viridiplantae; phylum Streptophyta; class Polypodiopsida; order Salviniales; family Salviniaceae; genus Azolla; species Azolla caroliniana. The sequence goes on from NW_028230447.1 coordinate 1,534,300, forward strand.
TGAAGATGTTGACAAGTGATTGAGAAGCATTACGGGGTGGGGGGTGGTGCCTAGAATGGCTCCACCCCCCTCCCAAGGGGATTCAAAGTTGAGGGGGAGAGAGAGAGAAAGAGAGAGAGAGAGAGAGAGAGAGAGAAAATGATTATTCATTTATTCATTCATTCCCCATAAGGGGGTTAAATAGTACAAGAGGGGGTAGATACATAGGGGTGTAAGCCCCCTAGAGCATTCATATTGGACACTCACTCACACCTCATCGTATCCCTCCACATGCACACACGTGTGCATGTGTTCACATACATATCGACTCACAATTACATTTATGTTCCCTACACATACACAACAACATCATGATAACATTCGACCCTCGATCATCACACTTGACTCTCCGTACATCTCGTACGGGGTAACACTTACATAGCCGGGGATCATGGTTATGTAAAGATGGGTGATAGTGGAGAGTGCAAGATAACTGGATTTGGAAGTGTCAGCTTGATGATGTCGACAGGGTGTCGACTAACGTTGAAGGATGTTCGACACGTCCCCGATATCAGATTGAATCTGATATCGACTGGAAGACTTGACGACGAAGGCTACAGTGGTAGCTTTTGGAATGGCAAGTGGAAGTTCTGCCGAGGAAATCTTATAGTGGCCCGAGCACAAAAAGAAGGCACATTGTACATGATGCATGCCCGAGTGTGCAAATCGGAAGTAAATGTGGCAGTAAACTCGGCAGGTGAGATATGGCATAAGAGGCTAGGCCACATGAGTGAGAAGGGAATGCACTTGTTAGCTGACTAGAAACTTCTACCAAAAGTCAAGGGAGTGCACCTGGAGAAGTGTGTCGACTGCTTAGCCGGAAACCAGAACAGGGTGACATTCCACTCAAGACCACCGAGAAGAAGAGAAATTGCATTAGAACTAGTACACACGGATGTGTGCTATGTGGATGCTCCATCGCATCGAGGTGGACAGTACTTCGTGACATTCATTGACGACAATAGTCGGAAGACATGGGCCTTTGTACTGAAGACGAAGGATCAAGTACTGTCATTTTTCAAGGAGTTCCAGGCAAGAGCTGAAAGAGAGTTGGGTCGGAAACTGAAGGTTGTTCGAACCGACAACGGTGGCGAGTACAGAGGGCAGTTCGAGGAATGTTGCAAGTGCTAAGGTATTCGAATCGAATACACAGTGCCAAAGACCCCAGAATTAAACGGGCTTGCAGAGAGGATGAATCGAACAATCATGGAGAGAGTAAGGAGCATGCTCTCCCATGCGAAACTGTCGAAATCCTATTGGACTAAGGTGATGTACACAGCTGTTTACCTTATCAACATGTCTCCCTCGGTGCCATTAAAGGGTGATGTCCCACAGAGGGTGTGGATAGGGAAGGATGTCTCCTACCAACACCTGAGGGTGTTTGGATGTTTGGCATATATGCATGTACCAAAGGATCAGAGGTCAAAGCTCGACAACAAGTCGAAAGCATGCATATTCATGGGATACTCAGAAGATGAATTTGGATACAAGTTGTGGGACTTAGTCGACAAGAAGGTAGTAAGAAGTCGGGACGTCGTCTTTCTTGAAGATAAGACAATTGAAGACTAGAAGCAACAGAAGTCGGAACCGACTCCCCAGTCAACCTCGACAACCATCGACTTAAGGCCAAAAGTGTCATCACCGGCAGCTGTAAGGAGACAGCTGGCCGACAAAGTCGAATCCGAGTCGGTCGACTTGGAAAGACCGACAAACTGTGAGTCAGAGTCGGCAGATCTGCTGAAATCAATTGAGGAATATGAGTTGGAATTTTCCAACCTACAAATGCCAATTGATGAGCAGAATCCCGAACCGAGAGAAGAGTTGGCAGAGACATCCGAAAGAGAGCCAACAATGAGTGGAAGAAGATACCCACTCAGAGAAAGGAAAGCACTGACTACATATGCCAGTCAATACATCCTTTGACTGATGACGGTGAACCAGAGTGCTATAAAGAAGCCATTGCCGACAAGAGCAGAGAAAAATGGCTGAACACAATGGAAGAGGAGATAGAATCCTTGCACGCAAATTACACCTACAACCTAGTAGAGTTGCCGAAAGGTAAGAGAGCACTCAGGAATAAATGGATCTACAAGGTGAAGACTGGAGAAGTCGACAACGAGCTCATGTACAAAGCCCGCATAGTGGTAAAGGGTTTCCAACAGAGGAAGGGTGTCGACTTTGACAAAATATTTGCACTAGTCGTGAAGATGACATCCATACGAACTGTTCTGAGCATAGTGGCCAGTATGGACTTGGAGATCGAACAGTTGGATGTAAAAACCGCATTTCTGCACGGGGAGCTAGAGGAAGAAATCTACATGCAACAACCCGAAGGCTTTGAGGAGAAAGGGAAAGAGAATATGGTGTGTCGATTGAGGAAAAGCTTGTACGGACTAAAACAAGCACCACACCAATGGTACAAGAAGTTCGAGTCCTTCATGATGGAACACCGGTTCCAGAAAACACAGGCTGATCATTGTGTGTTTGTAAAAAGGTATGAAGAAGGAGACTTCTTGATTCTCTTATTATATGTTGATGACATGTTGATAGTCGGTCAAGACTCAAGGAAGATTGGAAGCTTGAAGAAAGCTCTCAGCAAATCATTTGCCATGAAAGCACTTGGACCGGCAAAGCAAATCCTAGGAATGCACATAGTTCGAGATAGAACTCAAAAGGTGATGTGGTTATCACAACAGAAGTATGTGACGAAGATCTTAGAGAGATTCAACATGTCATACGCAAAGCCGGTCGGCTCAATGTTACCGACAAACTGCAGGATAAATGCGAAGCAGTGCCCGAGAGGGGAGAAGGAGAAGGCCGAGATGAGGAAGGTATCATATGCCTCGGCCGTCGGCAGTCTAATGTATGCTATGGTCTGTACGAGACCGGACATAACATTTTTTGTATGAGCAGTAAGCCGATATTTGAGTAATCCAGGCAGAGAGCACTAGGCAGTAGTGAAGTGGATACTCAGGTACCTGAAAGGCACCTCGGAGGTGTGCCTAAGGTATGGTGTCGAAAAACCTGTGCTGGAAGGTTTTACTAATTCGGGCATGTCAGGAGATGTTGACTCGAACTGATCCATGTCAGGGTACGTGATGACCTATGCAGAAGGAGCAGTGTCGTGGCAGTCACGACTGCAGAAGTCTGTAGCTTTATCAACTACAGAGGCAAAGTATATGGCAACGGTAGAAGCCGTAAAAGAGCTTATCTGGATGAGAAATTTTCTCACCAAACTAGGCATGAAGTAAAAGGTGTCACGGACAAGTATAATAGAGTAGAACAAAGATAAGACTAGAGAACAAGAGAGAGTAAAAGAACAAGAACTCAACTTATAGAACCCGTAACTTGTGTTGTTCACCTTGATTAGAATCAAGGTGCACATGAGTATTTATACAAGAAGGTAGGGCTATGTAAGCCATCTAGAAATAGAGTATGCATGAGGATGCATGCAATAGAGTACGCATGAGGATGCATGCAATAGAGAATGCATGAGGATGCATGCAAGCTAGAAAATGAGAATATATGCAAGCTAGGAACTTCCAATGTTCAATCTTCAACTATATGAAGTTGAATTAAAAAGTGGTAGGGTTGCCCAATAGAGACCATGAGGTATTGGGTTCAATCCCTACCTTCTTTCGTGGCATATGTCTATGACATTATCCTCCCTCTAAGGCCGCCTCCTAACACCCACGGTCGGTTTATGGGGGTATCATTGATGAAAAGCGTGAATTGCTCCGGTGCATTTTGTAAATGTGTAATTGGTTCCCATGTGGCGTCCGAAAGAGGGTAACCTTTCCATAAGACCAAGTATTGAAGTCTCCCTCGACGCAAGCGAGAGTTGAGGATCCGGTCAACCTCATACTCCTCACCTGTCGATAATTCCACGGGCGGCGGCGAAGGAGGTTGTTGTCCCGGAATGCGAGAAGGATGATAGAGTTTGAGGAGAGAGACGTGGAAAACATTGTGAAGCCGAAACGTGGGGGGAAGCGATAACCGGAAGGCAACTGGGTTAATGCGCTCGAGGATACGGAAGGGGCCTAGCTTTTTGTAGTCGAGCTTCACGCAGGGACCGGTGGTTGCGATGTGCTGACGTAGCAACCAAACCATGTCACTGACTACAAAGGTCGGCATGACTAAGCGATGTTCGTTAGCGTGAGCTTTATACTGTTTGCTAGCGGCACGGAGCTCGAGGGCGAGGTCACGATGAACATCTTGTAAGGTGTGGGCATGCTTCTCAGCCGACGGATTGATGGATATCTCCGGAATGGAAATGTTGAACCGAGGGTGGAAACCGTAATTTGCAAAGAATGGAGAAACCTTAGTTGAGGCATGGATACTGTTATTGTAGGCAAAATCCGCCATGGCAAGGAGGTCCACCCAATCGTCTTGTTGGTAGCTAACTGTACACCAGAGGTATTGTTCGAGGTTTTGGTTGACTCTTTCAATTTGGCCATCCGTTTGAGGGTGGTGCGCGGTTGACAAGTTCACAGAAGTCCCAAATGTCTGTAGAAGTCAGCGCCAAAATGGGAGATAAATTGAGGACCTCGATCAGAAGTGACATCCTCAGGCAAACCGTGTAAGCGGACGGCATTTTTCAGAAAAAGGGTAGTTGTCTCCTCCCCCGAAATGGTTTTCGAACATGGGACAAAGTGAGCCATCTTCGAAAACCAATCGACGACCACTAGCACCGTGTCATGGTCACCGACTCGAGGAAGGTATGTGATAAATTCCATGGAGAGAGAAGCCCAAGGTCGACTGGGGATTGTAAGTGGGTGTAGAAGGCCGTATGGACGATGGTGAGTCGCTTTGGAGCGAGCACAGATGTCACAAGTTTTGATAAATTCTTTGACCAATTTCCAAGGTTGAGGCCACCAAAACCCCCGAAAAAGCAATGCCAGTGTTTTGGCGACCCCAAAGTGTCCAACAAGAGGATCATCATGGCAAGTTTGTAGAACTCGGAGGCGACATGGGCCAGCTAGTACGTAAAGGAGGTGATTACGATAGAGTAGCCCATCCTGAGTTGTAAAGTGACTGAGATCCAAGCTTTGCCTTTCCTGGGATGGGTTGTTGAGGCGTGCCATCATGTCAGTAGTGAAAGGGTCCAACGTGGTTGCTTGGGCAATCTCGTTGAGCAAGGAATCATCGTGCAACATATAGGTTGCGAACATGTGGATTTGATCGGGCCGCAATAAACAATGTGATTGTTGAGAATAAGCGTCGTCACTTGGGCGCAATACGAAATCGGGTCGACGAGAGAGAGCATCTGCTTTCCCATGTTGAACGCCGGGTCGAAACAAGATTTCGAAGTCGTAGTCGGCAAGAAAAGATGACCAACGAGCCTGCCTCCGATTCAACATACGAGTGGTGGTGAAGTAGATGAGATTCTTGTGGTCGGTCACCACCTGAATACAATGTTGCGCCCCAGCCAGATAGGGTCGTCATTCAGTGAAGGCCGAGATGATAGCCGCAAGCTCCTTGTCGTAGATCAGATAATTGATTTCCGGGGCTGTAAACTTTCGAGAGTAGAAGGAGATCGGATGTAGGGTGCCGTCATCATTGGGCTGGGACAAGACCACACCTATGGCAAAGTCGGAGGCGTCGGTTTCAACCTGGAAAGGGCAGGTGGTGTTGGGGTGGACTAATAGGGGGGCGGAGAGAAATGTTGCTTTGAGGGCATTAAAAGCATTGTGTGCTGCGGGGGTCCAAAGAAATGGAGTATCTTTCTGGGTAAGTTGGATGACATGTTGGACTAGGGAAGAGAACCCGTCTATAAATCGTCTATAAAAATTTGCAAAACCAAGAAACTATTGTACCTCTTTTAACTGAGTCGGAAGAGACCAATCAGTGATTGTCGCGACCTTGCGTTCATCCATTGTGATCCCGGTAGGTGAGATCATGTAACCCAGGAATTCGATAGAGGTCCGATCAAATTCACATTTCTCACTTTTGGCAAAGAGCCCATATTCTCGGAGTTTGGTGAGAACTAGTCGGACGTGGTGTGTGTGCTCCTCCAAGTTGGAAGAAAAAACTAGGATGTCGTTAAGGTAGATGACCACGAAATGATCGAGATACTCTCGAAAAATATCATTCATCATGTGCTGGAAAACGGCTAGAGCATTGGTAAGGCCGAAAGACATCATTTTGTACTCGAAATGTCCATAGCGCGTCCGAAAAGTCGTTTTCCACTCGTCCCCAGGCTTAATGTGCACCAAATTGTAGGCGCCCCGAAGGTCGATTTTGGAGAAGATATGCCCCGTTCGGAGTCGATCAAGGAGCGCTAGAATTAAGGGCAGGGGGTAACGATTACGTACTGTAACTTTGTTGAGACCTCGATAATCCACACATAAGCGTAAGGAGCCGTCCTTTTTTTGACAAATAAGATTGGTGCCCCAGTTGGTGATTTGGAGGGTTGAATGAATCCCTTCGTGAGATTCTCAGCCAAAAATGTGCGGAGAGCCTCAAGTTCGGGTTCGGATAACCCAGAGATAGGACCGAATGGGGGATGCTCGCCAGGTTGGAGATCGATTGGGCAATCGTAGGGACGATGAGCTGGTAACCGATTGGCATTTCGCTTTTCGATGATGTCGGAAAAGTCGTTATATTGGATGGGTAAATTGGTGACAGGAACGGTGACGTTTCCCGACACAACGGCTAGTGTAGCGACCAAACCGGACTCGACCGTAACAGAATTAAGAGAGTGTCGTGACCAAGCAGGAATTGGCATTCTTGGAAAAGTGATGGAGTGCTACACCAATCCACCATCGGATTGTGTGTCTCCAACCAAGATAGCCCCAACACAATCGCATGTCGGGGAGTCACGATGAGGTAGAAAGTCAGTTCCTCCTGGTGTGCCCCGATTTGAAGTGCCAACGGGATAGTGGCTTCGGTAACCGCCCCCGACGAGAGAACCCGGACGTCGATCGCTTCAACGGATATGGGTTGTGATGTGCGGACGGTGGGGATATGATGTGCGCATACAAACGATTTATCGATAAAGCAAGTAGATGCTCCGAAGTCGAGCAAGGCATGAGAATGTATTGAAGTCGAACCAAAACAAAGACTTACTTGCAAAGAAAACCCTCCTAATGGTGGTATGGATTTGTAGGAGCATGGAGAAGGTGAGTAACGGGAAGCGTCCAACGGCATGGCTCCTACTGCAGCCAGACTTGGTTGTTTTCTTGTTGTTGAGGAACCTCCGCAAGACGTCCACGATGGAATTGGTGTCGAGGGCCTCACACAGGACAGTGGCGGATGACATGGCCAGGGTTGCCACAATAGAGACAAAGTCCATTGTCCCGACGATGTTGGCATTGGGCTTCAGTTAGTGGTTGGAACTGAGCATGGTTGATCTCCATCGGGGTATGGGAATCGACCTCCATTGTGGTATGGGTTTCACTGACTGATGGTAAGGTTGGTGTGGGCGACAAGTAGGGCCTGGCAATTGTTGTGTTCCGAGAAGAAGCTTGAGATTCGCGAGTCCCCTGTTCTTCTTGACAAAGTTCAAAAAGACAATTGTCACACTAGACAACTTGGGAGATTACTTGAGACAATGATGTGGGCTCCGAGAAGTTTAAGAGAAGAGTCTTGACATCATTTCGGAGACCGCGACGGAAATGGTCGCATAGGGCTTGGTCATCCCAACTAACATCGCAGGCAATCTAGCGTAACTCTGAGGCGTAGACCGAGGCAGGACATGAGCCTTGTTGGATAGAATAAAGCTTTGTGAGTGTCGTTCGTCGCCGATTTGTCTCGCCAAATGTCGCTTCGAGCTCCTCAATGAAATCGGTGAAGTCCTCCAAGAAAGGGGATGAGGTCTCGATGAAGGGTGTAAACCACACTTGCGCCGGCCCAGAGAGAAACGTGCCGACAAGCCCAACCCGAGAAAAGTTGCTAGCATACCGTTGGGGCAGTAATCGGATGATAAGCCAAATTTGGTTGATGAAGTTGCGAAGATACGTCCTCGTGCCGTTGAATTTGTCGGGTAGGCTGATGGTTGGTTCGAGGACATATGGATGAGAAGAGGACGTGGTCGGGCTAGGTATCGACGGTGGTTGTGACTCAACGGCTAGTGGATTTCTTGAAGTGCCGGATTGCAACTCTCGTAATGATTCCCGAAGGATTTCATTCTCTAGCTGAAGTTGTTGCAAGGCTGCCATGATTTGGTTTAGGTTGTCGATGGAGTCGGACATGGTAGCAAGAAAAAGAAGGCGAACAAACTGTCACGAACAAGTATAATAGAGTAGAACAAAGATAAGACTAGAGAACAAGAGAGAGTAAAAGAACAAGAACTCAACTTATAGAACCTGTAACTTGTGTTGTTCACCTTGATTAGAATCAAGGTGCACATGAGTATTTATACAAGAAGGTAGGGCTATGTAAGCCAGCTAGAAATAGAGTATGCATGAGGATGCATGCAATAGAGTACGCATGAGGATGCATGCAATAGAGAATGCATGAGGATGCATGCAAGCTAGGAACTTCCAATGTTCAAACATCAACTATATGAAGTTGAATTAGATACAAGGATGCATATGTAGCTCAAGTGGTACGGTTGCCCAATAGAGACCATGAGGTATTGGGTTCAATCCCTACCTTCTTTCGTGGCATATGTCTAAGACAAAAAGAGTTCTTGCTTCATTGTGATAGCCAAAGCGCCATACACCTAGCCAAGAACACGACATACCACTCCCAGACCAAGCACATACAGAGAAGGTATCACTGAAGATGGAGAGTTTGCTCTTGTGAAGATCCATACTGACGACAATGGATCTGACATGCTGACAAAGAACCTACCTATGGACAGACTCAGAGTCTATCGACAAAATATAGGACTGATAGATTTCCTCCCACAGGAGTGAAGGGGGAGTTTGTTGGGAATATGTCCCTCCAGTGGGAGGAAGAGCCGACTGTCGAAGGGTCGAAAACACTGTTATTATTATTATGTGTTGGGATTACGGTCCCTCCGGATGGGATGGTCAGATGTCCGGGAATCGGGAATGAAGACCCGAATGAGGAGTACCCGGTATCGGAACCGGATGATGAAGATCCGGTTTCGGATCCGGATGATGAAGACCCCGGCTACGGAGCCGGATGACGAATGTACCCGGAGAGAGATCCGGATGGGGGGACATGTTTGTGAATATGTTTGCCAAGGGCCCTCGAGGCTATATTTGTAAATAGCCCGAAAGTCATATGTGTATAAATATGACTTAGGGCAAACAGTTTTGTGGTTTTTTTTATTGTTGCTCATTCTTCTGTTTTCCACTTAGAGGGAGCGAAGTGAGAGCAGCCGAGAGAGAGAGTGAGAGAGAGAGAGAGAAAGGAAGAGGTCGACGCCTCTGTGTAATACCGCCGCCTGTGGCGAGGACAACGAGCTCAAGGTCGTCGCCTTGCAGCTCGCCATTGTACATTCGCTGCGTATAGTGATAGTTGGAGTCTTGCACTCCCGTGGTTTTTCCCGTCTAGGGTTTTCCACGCTAAACCCTGTGCATTCGAGTCTCTCTCTGTGTTTTTTTGATTTTCTGCTGCATTGATTCGTGTTTCCTCAGTTTGTGGCCGAGAGGTGAAGGTTTTTGAAAGCGTCAATTCCTAACAATCTGGTATCAGAGCGACTGCAGTGCAGAAAATGGAAGGCGGCAGCAGCGGGCAGCCGGGGATGATGGTGCTGAATGCGCAGAATTACGCCGACTGGAAGATAAAGATGGAGGATCTGCTCATTGTTCGGGACCTGTATGAACCGATCGACAGGTAGGAAATACCCAAGGGGGTACTTGAGACGGAATGGAGGCTTCTGAACCGGAAAGCCGTTGCAACCATTCGGCAATACGTCGACGTGAGCGTTCTACAACATGTGGCGAACGACACCAACGCATATGAGATGTGGCAGAAGCTGTCGGGCCTCTACGAGAGGAAGAATGCGTTGAACCGGACCTCCCTGATGAGGAAGATAGTGAACCTCAAGTACCGAGACGGCGAGAGTATGGTGGAACACGTAAGCACGTTCATGGGATTCGTGAACCAGCTTGCGGCGATCAAGTTCCCGTTGGAGGATGCAATGCAAGCCATCATGCTGATGTGTACATTGCCGAAAAGCTGGGAGAACTTGGTGGTGACTCTCAGCACCTCCTGCACCGAAGATAACTTGTCCCTACAAACGGTAAAGACAAGCATTTTGAACGAAGAAGCGCGTCAGAGAGATAAAGAACCGGCCTCCGATCCGAAGATGCTGCTTACCGAATCGGATCGGGGAAGACAACGGAACCGGAGTCCGCAAAGACGGGAGAAGTCGGGGACCCGGTCGCAGTCAAGAGGAAGGCCCACATGCTTCCACTGTGGGAAGCCGGGGCACTTACGAAAGAATTGTCGGCATTACCGAAAAGACAACGGAGCCGACGACACCGATTCGAAGAAGTCTTCGGAACGGAACGGTGCTTACTGGGGAGCCACAGACCAGAATGGTTCGGATCGGCGAGGGCAGGACCGGAAAGGAACGACGGCACTCGCGGCAAGTGAAGAGGAGATCATGCTCATCACCGAAGAAGGTGAACTAAACATTGCCGGCGATGAGACTACCTGGGTGGTCGATTCCGGAGCGTCGTTCCACCTGACCCCGGAAAGAAGATACTTCTCATCCTACACAGCCGGTGAGCATGGCTGTGTTCGGATGGGAAATGAAGGTACGTGCCGGATTGCCGGCATAGGAGACGTGTGGTTGACAACCTCGACCGGATGCATAATGTTGCTGAAGGATGTCTGACACGTTCCGGAGGTTCGATTGAACCTGATTTCTGCCGGGAGGCTAGACGATGAAGGCTACACGGGTAGCATCCGGAACTGCGTAATGAAGTTCAGCAAGGGGAGCCTGATAGTGGCTCGGGCCCGGAAAGTCAACACACTGTACCTTATGAATGCCTGGTTGTGTCCGGAGGAGTTGAACGTGGCAGCCGACACTGCCGGTGAGCTGTGGCACAAGAGACTGTGCCACATGAGTGAGAAGGGGATGAAGAGGCTTGCAGAAGACAACCTTATTCCAGTGAAGCATGTGCACCTGGAGAAGTGCACCGATTTCCTGGCCGGTAAGCAGAACCGAACCTCCTTCCACTCAAGGCCACCGACGAGACGTAGCGCACCATTGGAGTTGGTGCACACTGACGTGTGTCAAGTAGAAACGAAGTCACATGGCGGAGCCCAGTACTTCGTGACATTCATTGATGACCACAGCCGGAAGCTGTGGACGGCACCGTTGAAGACAAAGGACCAAGTGTTGTGCGTCTTCAAAGAACTCCACGCGAGAGTGGAAAGGGAATCCGGCAAGAAGCTGAAAGCGATACGAGCGGATAACGGAGGGGAATACCGGGGGCAGTTCGAGGAGTACTGTCGCTCGAAGGGAATCCGGCTCGAGTTTACTGTGCCGAAGACGCCGAATCTGAACGGGCTGGCCGAGAGGATGAACCGGACCATAATGGAGAGGGTCCGGAGTATGCTGGCGCATGCGAAATTACCCAAGGGGTTTTGGGCTGAGGCAATGTCGACGGCGACATACGTGATAAACAGATCACCCTCAGTACCTTTGGACGGAGACACGCCGCAGAAAGTGTGGACCGGTAAGGAAGTATCCTACCGGCATCTGAAGGTGTTCGGGTGTCTCGCATATGTGCATGTGGCAAAGGACCGGAGAGGAAAGCTAGATCCAAAGACCCGGCCATGCATATTCCTCGGTTACGGCGATGACGAGTTCGGCTACCGAGTATGGGACCCGGTCGACAAAAAGATATTCTGGAGTCGTGATATCATCTTCATGGAGGACAAGACACTCGCCGACTGGGAGTCGGAGAAGAAGATGAAGAGCTCCAAGTCGACCGGTGAGGATCAACTCTACGAGGAGCAGTCCCGACCGGCAAAGGACCGGTTAGCACTCGAGGATCCGGCCGAAGACGGTGAAGAAACAGAACCGGCCGAGGAAGATGAAACTGATACCGGAACCGGCCCCGATCCCGAAATGGATTCGGATGAAGAGGAAACGGAGGAGCCGGTTACCGAAGCTCCGGAACGGAGATATCCTCTAAGAGAGAGAAGGGCCCCCCGGAGATTTCCGGAACCAGAGCACGTGCTGCTAACCGACGAGGGGGAGCCGGAGAGTTTTGAAAAAGCAAAGCTTGACACCCATAGCCGCAGGTGGTTAAGTGCCATGCAGGAGGAGATGGATTCCCTGCATGAGAACCACACATATGAACTTGTGGAGCTGCCGAAAGGAAAGCGGGCACTTCGAAACAAGTGGGTGTTCAAGCTGAAACCGGGAGATGCCGGAAACCCCCCGAGATACAAAGCCAGGATCGTGGTGAAGGGGTTCCAGCAGAAGAAGGGCGTCGACTTCGACGAGATATTTGCCCCGGTAGTGAAGATGACCTCCATCCGGACGGTGCTGAGCATTGCGGCAAGCATGGACCTCGAGGTAGAACAGATGGACGTGAAGACGGCATTCCTTCACGGTGACCTCGAAGAAGAGATCTACATGCAGCAACCGGAAGGATTCGAGAAGAAAGGGAAGGAGCACCGGGTATGCCGGTTGAAGAAGAGCCTTTACGGACTGAAGCAGGCTCCCCGGCAATGGTACCGGAAGTTCGACTCTTTCATGACCGACGAAGGGTACCACAAAACGCAGTCCGATCACTGCGTGTTTGTGAAGAAGTTCGAAGGAGGAGACTTTCTAATACTCCTCCTGTACGTGGACGACATGTTGATCGTCGGACGGGACCAGGTCAAGATACGGATGCTGAAGAAAGCGCTTCACCGAACCTTCTCAATGAAGGACCTGGGTCCGGCGAGGCAAATACTAGGGATGCACATCATCCGGGACCGGAAGAAGAAGCAGTTGTGGCTGTCACAGGAGAAGTACGTGACAAAGGTGCTTCACCGGTTCAACATGTCGGAAGCAAGACCGGTCGGGTCAACCCTCCCGGCAAACTGCAAGTTGTCCAGCAAGCAAAGCCCCAAGACAAAGGCTGAGAAGGAGGACATGATGAAAGTACCATATGCCTCTGCCGTCGGAAGCTTGATGTACGCAATGGTGTGTACAAGACCGGACATAGGATATGCAGTCGGAGTGGTGAGCCGGTACATGAGCAATCCCGGCAAAGAGCACTGGAACGCGGCCAAGTGGATACTCCGATACTTGAAGGGCACGGCAAACGTGTGCCTCCGATTCGGTTCCGGTAAGCCCGAACTCGACGGCTTTACCGATTCGGATATGTCGGCTGATGCAGATACCAGCCGGTCCACATCAGGGTATGTGATGACGTATGCAGGGGGAGCTGTTTCGTGGCAGTCGAGGCTGCAGAAGACGGTTGCGTTGTCAACCACGGAGGCGAAGTACATGGCGGCTGTTGAAGCCGGCAAGGAAATAATATGGATGAAGGACTTCATTAGAGAGCTCGGTATCCGGCAGGAGGAGTACCGACTCTACTGCGACAGTCAGAGTGCCATCCACCTTGCGAAGAACGCGGCCTATCACTCCCGGACGAAGCACATCCATCGAAGATATCACTGGATCCGGGAAAGGATAGAAGACCAGGAGTTCGTGCTGACGAAGATCCACACGGACGAGAACGGGTCAGATATGCTGACCAAAGTGCTCACACCCGACAAGCTCGAAGCGTGCCGGAAGAGGGTCGGACTGGAAAGACATCCCATGCCGAAGTGAAGGGGGAGTTTGTTGGGATTACGGTCCCTCCGGATGGGATGGTCAGATGTCCGGGAATCGGGAATGAAGACCCGAATGAGGAGTACCCGGTATCGGAACCGGATGATGAAGACCCGGTTTCGGATCCGGATGATGAAGACCCCGGCTACGGAGCCGGATGACGAATGTACCCGGAGAGAGATCCGGATGCGGGGACATGTTTGTGAATATGTTTGCCAAGGGCCCTCGAGGCTATATTTGTAAATAGCCCGAAAGTCATATGTGTATAAATATGACTTAGGGCAAACAGTTTTGTGGTTTTTTTTATTGTTGCTCATTCTTCTGTTTTCCACTTAGAGGGAGCGAAGTGAGAGCAGCCGAGAGAGAGAGTGAGAGAGAGAGAAAGGAAGAGGTCGACGCCTCTGTGTAATACCGCCGCCTGTGGCGAGGACAGCGAGCTCAAGGTCGTCGCCTTGCAGCTCGCCATTGTACATTCCCTGCGTATAGTGATAGTTGGAGTCTTGCACTCCCGTGGTTTTTCCCGTCTAGGGTTTTCCACGCTAAACCCTGTGCATTCGAGTCTCTCTCTGTGTTTTTTTTATTTTCTGCTGCATTGATTCGTGTTTCCTCGGTTTGTGGCCGAGAGGTGAAGGTTTTTGAAAGCGTCAATTCCTAACATTATGGTAATAATAACGATGATGTTAGGAAACATGTCACTCCAGATGAGGAGAGAGAGGAACCGAGTTGATGAGGGACTAAGCCAAGGCCGAAACCAAAATCGTGTATATAGCCAACTCGGGAGACTATACTTGTAAATAGTCTCGATGTGCGCCCCATGAGGGCTAGGTATGTAAATAGCCAGAAAGTTGTGCAAGTATATATGCAACTAGGGCAAACTTTAAGATGTAGAATAAAAGAGAACATAATTGTGAGTGTGAGATAGAAGTGTGCACCACGCCATAGCTGTGTGAGTTACAGCAGACGCGAAGAGCCCTGCATGGCTGATACACTCGACAGAGTGTTGTAACCCTCTCAATGTTGTATATCCACTATCCATAATGAAGATCTATTCCCGTGGTTTTCTCCCGTTTTAGGGTTTTCACGTAAATATCTGTGCATAGTTGTCTATCTTTTTTTCTGTGATTCGTATTTCAGCATTGTCTGTTCATTGTGATTTAAATTCCGAAACGATTTCTCAACATATATGCCCTTGAAATATTTGTTCTTGAAAACCCCTTCACATTTATGTACATAACATGAAGGTGAGATAGTCGAATTGTGTTTTTTTGCATGAGGATGAATACATTCTTCAAAAGCTAACATTACAACCATGAAATAAATAAAAATCATAGTATGAAACACAAACAATAAGATACATAAAAAGCCAAATTATTTCACCTGCTTAATACCTAAATAATAATTATTCAAAGTAGCACAAATATATTACTAAAATGCCATATAACTTCTACACTAAAAAAACAAGACGACAATGATACCTAGCATAGCATGCAAATGTTCTAGCAAAGACCTTTTCAAATCAACATTGATGTGCTCTAACATCAAGGCACAATGAAGGTCTAACAAAGACTATGTTTCATCCATCCGTTTGGTCTATCAAAAATCTAGGGTCCCCTACACTTGACACCATGTCTTTCACACCTCAAGTGTGGGCAATATGAGAGCCATATTCGCCTAATACCAAACAAAGGGATTTCTCAAATGTTGGCCAATAGGTCTCTGATCATGACATCCATAACCTTTAGATTGTTAAAACCGCGGTTTCGGTTTTCAAGTTAGGTTTAAATTCAAATTTTTATATTCTTTAATATTTCAAAGTATTAAAGATTTTTCTAAAAATGTGAGAATTAGGCTTAAAATGAAAAGGTTGTCCAAAAAAATACTTAAGAAAACAATAAAGTGGCAACCCTAAACCATTTAAATTGTTTAAACCAAACCGAACCATTAAAAAAAACTTGAACCTGAGTTGAATTGAACCGTTTAAACCGTTAAACCATAGTTTTTGCAAATCAATTCGGTTCAAACTGAACCGTTGCCAATTGCTAGGTATGCCCAAGAGTGTGCACTCATGAAATCGCATGGGGAAGGGGGACATTTACTACTTTTGTACGCTTAAATGTTGGTAAGAGATAAAGAAACAAGTGCCATGCCAGAAAAAGAGACAAAGGAATAAAGGCAAGGACAACATAATAGAAATTGAAATAGGTAAGCATGAAAAAGGCCCTAAGGCATTGCAAAAACTATAAAAGACTTTTGTATGAGTCTTTTTAGCATCTTCTTTTCATTTTGTAGAGCTAGGTTACAATTTAATATTTTCCTAATACCTAATTCCTAATTAAGTTATAATTAATTGAAATAGGTTAGTATGAAAAAGGTCCTAAGGCATTGTAAAAGTTGGAAAAGACATTTGTATGAGTCTTTTTAGCTTCTTCTTTTCATTTTGTAGAACTGGGTCCCTAACTCCTAATTGAATTACAATTAATTCTCTAAAGTTAAACTAATTAGAAAGTAGAATTCAAAGGCAATTAGGCTTCCATCTTAAATATTTGGGTCAACTATAACTTATCGAGTTTTTTTAATGCCATTATTCATCTCTTTCCTTGATCTCTACTTATTAAGTTATTGAGAGTGATTCCACTGAAGTAAGTTTGTTTATGTGTATTTGTTATTAGGTCTAGAGTTTGCATACTTCATTCATTAGTACTTGTATTAGGGCTTCACAACCAATTCTACTCGTCTTGTCAATAATAGAGTAGACTTTGTCCCATCACCACAATTTTAGGTAAGACTTAACTATGAGAAGCTCGACAAATCACGCCGCAAATATGAAGATGGAAGTATTTACGGCCGACTCTAGAGACCAAGTAAAATTTTTGAGAGGTGCAACTCTAACTACCGTAACTCTCAGACAACAAAACCCATCTTCCTTGGTTCAATTCCCCCTTGGTGCCTGCGGCTCACGTTTCACATGCATGCATGTAACTTTGCGACAACATAGGTTCCTAAATAAGATATAGGCTCTGCTCTAAATTGGACATAGGATCCTTCCCAATATGTACCTAATCCAAGCTATCATTCCATGCATGCCCGCCCTTCTTCGTTTTGTTGTTGCTACCCCAACTAAGGCCCAAGCCTTTTGTAAAAACTAGGCAATCTATCAATATCTGTCACTAGTAAGGACAAACAGACGAACCAAGAGATCTGTCGCATTCTTCGTTGTTCCAAGAGGCCCGAATCTTTTGTAAAAACCAGACATCTATCTACATATATCAATAGTCGCCAGGATGGACTGGCAGACCAAGAGACGAGTCGCATTCTTCGTTGTTTCGAGAGACCCAATTATGTATGTATGTAGTGCCGGGTGTCCGTCGTGTGGGACCATGGGAGGCGGGCCAGGGGCCTCTCTCTCTTCATTTTGGTTCTCTCTCTCTCTCTCTCTTTCTCTCTCTCGAAGAGTGCTTATCTCTAAGCAATGGATAGATATAGTTACTTCACTTACTATATATGTATTTGAAGAAGAAGAAAGAAGAAGAAAGAAGAAAGAAGAAAGGAGAAGAAGATTGAAGGTCTGTCTATCTTCACCATCATCATCTTCATCTTCATCAAGCCCATCCATCCCTTCTAATGGTGTCTACTTCCATGCTTCTCCTTCATCAAGGTAAGAAGAAGAAAGCAAGAAGAAGAAGAAGAAGAAGACGAAGAAGGAGACAATCCATGGCCGTCTCTGTTTTTCTTTGTGTATCCATATGTGAATCTATGGATGCTTTTCTAGATATATAGATTTATTGCTGTTTGTGTATAAATTTTTTCCCACGTTTGTCATTAACTCTGCTTCTTCTTCATGAAGGTCCATCTGCCCAGCTTAATGCGTCTCCGTTGCACCATGTGATCAAGTTTCCTTCTTCTTCTTCTTCGTCTTCTTCTTCTTCATCTTCTTCCCCTCGCAACAGAGGAGTGATGATGAAGCCATCGTGCAATAACGATAAGAATAAGAATAACGTAAAGAGACGAGATTTTTTGCAATTGCTCAGTGTGGGGACTGCCATTTCTACTACTTTTGATCACAATGTCCGTTGGATCTATGGACGTGATGATGATGATTGTGCGATTGCTGCTGGCCTCCCTCAAGAAGAGCCTCTCAAGCTCTGTGATGCTTCTTGTGAGAAAGACCTTGAAAATGTATGTTGATCGCCAGTTTATTAATTTTTTTTCGTTCTCTCTTTGTTCAATGAAGCATTAATTCACACATTCCCTTTCAGAAATTGATTATCTGTACGTTCAATCCCATTGTCTTTCCGCATTTAAGCTTTCATTCACATATTTCCTTGACAATGTAGTGTTTTGATTATTTGCACATAAATTCCATCTCCCTTGTGCATTCAACCATTAGCAAGCATAAATTTCATTCTGTCTTGTGTCTTTCTTTGATTAAGTATTATATTCATTGGTTTAGGTGTTTGTGGAAATCCCTAACAGCATTAAAACTTAGATATGCCATAATTTCTTTGGATGTAAGAATTTGTTTTCGCAGCCATCCTACATAGTGTAGTTTGTTCATGCTCATTAGGAAACACTCAGACTGAAAAATTAAGTCATGTTGTTAGAAATGCAATGTCATCAATATACTTTAGCCTTATGGGTTGGCTAAATGTTTAAGTTGATGCTATTAAAACCCCATTATCTGGCGTTTCATTGGAAAGATCTTAGTTTCCAGATCACTATTGTAATCATCTGCATTTCAAGATAGGTGTTCATGATTGAAAGTTTGAATTTTTTTGAAAACAAGGATGTCATAAAATCATGATTCTAGTCCCAGATCATAATTGCTTTTAGTTTCTTAATTTTCTGAAATAATACAATTCAATCAAGGAGACGTTTTCATCGATAAGAGGATGTTTACATTGAGCATAAGATGATCATGAATATATGTAATAGGCATCCAACCTTTATTCCACTTAACTATATATTATCAACTAACAATTTGAAAATAAATATATGTATTTGGAGACTCATGGTTCTAAATATTTTTGAGTTCTATCTACAGATTCCAACTGTCACAACTGAGTCTGGTCTTCAATACAAGGACATAAAAGTTGGTTCAGGGCCAAGTCCTCCGGTTGGTTATCAGGTTCGTTGACATTATCTTTTCCATGAAAGGGGAGATCAGATTATATATATATGCACTATTTCTTGCTATGCCATTGCAAGTTCTCTTTTTCTGTGTATTCAAGTTTAATGAAGTATTCTCAACAGCGTCTGCTGGAGTTTTTTCATATTTCTTCCAATGTTGGATGGAGTGAATGAACAGCAAAATATTGCATGTTTTTCACTTGTTAAGTACGGCATCAGCAGGAGATTATTTGCATTCCTTCCAATGTTGGATGGTGTGAATGAGTGGCAAAATACTGGGAAAATATTGCATGTTTTTCACTTGTGAAGTAGTGGTGGAATATGTATTCTGTTTTCCAAGTACACAACTTTCAACTACAGAGATGCATAGATAGATATATCATCCTCTCTTAGTGACTATGCTTATTTCTACTGTTCTATTGACTTCTACAAAATTTTGTGTTGCATTTAGTTATATGCAATTGTTTTACTTGAAACATTTGGCTGTATTACTGTAAAAATATCGTACATTGTTATATTTATAGGTTACTCGTAGTGTACCAACCCTATGATCTATATATGAAAATAAGGAGATAAAGAACAAAATCTCTACATGATGGTACTTAGTATTTACATGAACCAGTGGGAGGGGCTATATGCTCATGGAGGCATGCAAACTGGGAAAACAGAGATGTTTTTGTCCAGTCACTTGGAATGTTGAACCAGCGGGAGAGGCTATATGCTCATGGAGGCATGAACCAGTCACTTGGAAGGGAGTGTTGGGCGCTATTCAATGTCTAATTAGAGGTGTCTAATGTATAGGCAGCTTGTTGCTCTCATGTTTAATGAGGTGTTGTAAGAAGAATTCCCTGAGGAGTTGGACAATGGTACACTCATAGTCATAATCAAGTCTAGTGAGTCATCACCTTAGTAGAACAAGTATCACGCTGTCATGATGGAAACATATTTGAGTTCTATGTTCCGCAATATTCTGAGCATGAGATTCAATATGGTGGATCACATACTTACGCTTATGAGCAATCATAGAGGAGCAGGGACAATGTACTTCAGTAAAGCTTTTTGACACCGTATTGAAAGAGTCATGTTTGAAGTCTCCATTGACCTCTTATATTGACTTGTATGTTGGATAATACTTGAATCCAACCAATGTAATTTTCTTAGTCCTTTCAGGATGTAAAATCCTGCATTTATTTCTGTTTGTTAGTACAAATATAAGATTCTCTTTCGATGGAGGAGAATCTCTATATGTATCTCTCCATTCATTGGTTTCTCATTATATTGTTTTCAGGTTGCTGCAAATTACGTTGCCATGGTTCCATCTGGGAAAATCTTTGACAGGTACACATGGAATGAATGATTATAGTGTCATTTATTTTTATATCATTGGCTGTATACCTAGGAAGGGTCTAGCTGATGAATTAGCTATATTAAAAACGTTCATTTTTTGGACTTTTTGATATAAATAAGGTTTTCTAGTGATAGGGGGATAACTGCTTTATCAAGATCTGGTCATAGGTTTTTAATTACAATCTGCTACTTGTGAACTAAGATTTTGTGAGGAAAAAATGGACCATGGTCTCAAAATTCTTTTCAGGAGAAATGATTTTTCTAGCATTTTAAGTTCTACGGGCGTGACTCATACAGAATATAACTTTTCATCTGTTTGTTTTTTGTTAACTAGTTCATTAGAGAAAGGAACACCATACATATTTCGAGTTGGCTCAGGACAGGTCATTTAACAATTAACTTTGCTTCCAAATATTCATGATGATAAAGTTGTGTCGTGCTTTAATCTTGTGAAGATCAAAACTCTATATAGGTTGTCAAGGGTTTAGATGAAGGAATTTTGAGTATGAAAGTTGGTGGGAAACGTCGCATATATGTACCCGGACAGGTACCATGATCATATTCTTTTGAATATTCATGTTTTTTATTTCTTCTCTCTTCTAAGTACAACTCTATGCATTTTTTTATTAGGTTTTTGGTGCTCAACAAGAACAATGCCTCTAGATCTGTCTTATTTTTAGATTTAGCGTAATTGTGAAAAGAAACTTTAGGAAAGAGAAGCCTTGTCGGATTGTTTCACACATGCAATTTCGGCCTCTTCAAATCTGATAGTATATCTTCTTTCTTTCTTCCTCCCCTCTCATATCATAACTTCTTTCTTCATTCAATTTCTCTTTTTCTACTCTTTCCGAGAATAGATGGGAGCATCCCTAATAGTGAGCGAAGCACTACTCTGTTTAGGAACTGGTATTTGTTGGAGGATGGCAGCTCCAGACCTCCACTCTCTTTCATCTTTATTATCTGTCTTCAACATTCTCTCTCTAGAATCTACGACTTTAAATGCCTTCTCTCTCTTCCACTTTTCCAAGATATTCCCTCTTATTCCTCATTTGTTGTACCTTTTTGGTGGTACAAGATTCACTTAACTAGCAAACAACCATTTCACCCATGTTCCCCAATTTTGTATAAATAGGCTATACTAGCCACTTTTATAAGAACTTTATTTTTGCTGCTACTTACAAACAGGCTCTGCTCTTCGGCTGTATCTCTACTCTTTGCAACTATTTTGCTATTGCTGTCTAACATCCTTCTCACAGCTTGGCCGTGTCTATTTTTTCTAACAACTGTCCCGTTGTTACACACATGGTATCAGAGTTGTGAGGTAGTAAACAGTGATGCTACTACACACATGACTAATGGCAAATCTATTTTATATAATGTCAAACCCAACTCCTCTGAAAGCTTTCCACCATTTCTACTCTCAAAGAGGGGCACTGCTCGCCAATTTTCTACACCCAATACAGTGTGGTAGAAATGAAGAATCAGGCAGTCCAAGAGATGGCTCGTGCAATGCTCTCATCTGATCTTTCTTTCTTGGTTTGGGGTGAAGCTGTCAACACAACAATCTACATCATTGATTGCTGTCCAACTAAAGCAATGCTACAGTGACCCATTCAGAAGCATTTACAGGTTTAAAACCCTCAATTTCTCATTTAAAAGTCTTTGGTTGTGATGCTTATTTTCACATTTCAGATCATAAATGGACTAAAATTGAGTCCAAAACCAAGAAATGTAAGTTTCTTGGTTACAACACACAATCTAAAGCTTACAGGTTATGGGATCTAGAATCAAAGTCCTTAGTCATCTTTAGGGATGCTCATTTTGTGGAGTCTAAGCTGGATGACTCTAGGATTTTACTTGAGTTAATGGTTGAAATCCCAGCTGCCCCGAAATCTCCTAGTCTAGGTGAAGATGTCTCACCGTCAAGCCCCCATCTCCTCCCACTCCTACTCAAACTCCAAGTCCACCACTTTTCTACCAACATGAAAAGAACATGCAGGTCATAATGGCTTCTTTACTCATGCAACTTTGCCTTATTGTACACTCTTGTGCAATCGCAAGGTCCCACTACAACAAAGGAGACTCTTGTTCTTCCGAAGTGGAAAGCGACAATGGAAGTTGAACTTTATTCCATTGAGTGGAATCACACGTGGGAGCTTGTCCCTTGGCCTCAACATAGGCAAGTCATTGGATTGAAATGGATTATCAAGAACAAGTACCATGTTGAAGGTACTTTGGATAAGCATAAGGCATGCTTAGTTGCAAAGGCTACTCACAATTGGAAGGATTGCACTATGAGGAAACTTTTGCTCCAACAACAAGGTACACCTCTATTCAATGTGCACTTGCATTTGCGCACAACAAATGGCCGATCTTTCAAATGAATGTCAAGTCAACCTTCCGTAATGGTGACTTCAAGAGGAAGTTTATGTAGAACAACCTCCAGGTTTCAAGATTTAAGAGTGGAAAACCTTGGTCTACATGTTACATAGTCTTGTATGGTTTAAAGCAAGTTCCCAAAGCTTGGCATGACAAAATTGATGCATTGTTTCTCTCTTGGGTTTCAACACTATTTTGTTGACAACAATCTCTATGTCTTTTCCCAAGATGATTTGTTATGCTTCATCATATTATATGTTGATAACCTTCTAATTATAGGGTCCCTTGTGTGAGAAAAGCTGTTAATAGCAGCAATGGAAAAATTAGAATAAAATAGACACAGCCAAGCTGTGAGAAGGCTGTTAGACAACAATAGAAAAAATGGTTGCAAAGAGTAGAGACATAGCCAAAGAGTTGTGCTTGTTTCTAAGTAGTAGCAGAAAATAATCTTATTACAAAAGAGGCTGGTATAAGCCTATTTATACAAAATTGGGAATGGTTGTTTGGTAGTTAAGAGACTCTTGTACTACCAAACAGGTACAATAAACTAGGAATAAAAAGGGAATATCTTGGAAAAATTGGAAGAGACAAAAGGCATTTAAAGCATTGCAGATTCTAGAGAGAGAAGAATCTGAGAAGAGAGAATGTAGTACAGAGATAATAAAGATGAAAGAGAGTGCAAGTTTGGAGTTGCCACCCTCCAACGCCTCCTCTCAGCTCTAGAACGGCCATCAAACATTGAGTCGACCGAGGAGCTGATTAATGGCATGCCTTGGTAGCGGGAAAAAAAAACATAGAGATTGTTGTCAGCATAACAGTTTTGAAACCTAAGAGAGAGAAAAAAGGTGTCAATTTTGTCATGCCAAGCTTTGGGAACTTGCTTTAAGCCATACAAGGCTTTGTGGAACTTGTAGACCATGTTTTTTTGCTCTGAAATCTCAAAACCTAGAGGCTGTTCAACATCAACCTCCTCCATGTCTCAATTAAGGCAGGCTGACTTGACATTCATTTGAAAGATGGGCCATTTGTTGTGAGCAACAAGTGCAAGCGCACATCGAATAGAGGTGTACCTTGCTGTTGGAGCAAAAGTTTCCTCGTAATCCACTCATTTGACTTGTGAGTAGCCTTTTGCAACTAAACGTGCCTTGTACTTATCCAAAGTACCATCAACATGGTACTTGGTCTTGAAAATCCATTTCAGTCCAATGACTTGTCGATGTTGAGGCCTTGGAACCAGCTCCCATGTATGATTCCGCTCAATGGAATCAAGTTCAACTTCCATTGCGGCTTTCCTCTTTGGAAGAACATTGTTCCTCTTTTGCTGTTGTGGGTTCTTGTGATTGTCCAACAGTGCACAGTAAGGCAAAGTTGCATGAGTGAGGAGGCCGTTGTGACTTACGTGTTCGAGAACCACATGTATACTCATGAAGTTCAGCATCGGAGAGATGAGAATCATGAATGGTGGCTTGAAGCCACTTGGGAAGTGGTGGAAGCTGGTTTGTAGTGGGAGGGCAAACACGTGGAGTTGAGGGAGAGGTTTGAATTGTTGGCGAAGTTAGAGATTGAGTAGGAGGAGATGGGGGGCTTGAAGGTGAGACATGTTCGTCTAAAATAAGAGATTCGGGAGGAGCCGGGATTTCAACCGTGAACTTAGGTGAAATCCTAGAATCATCCGGTTGAGACTCCACAAAATGAACATCCCTAGAGATGACTAAGGACTTTGACTCTAAATCCCAAAACCTCTATGCTTTAGATTGTGTTGTAACCAAGAAATTTGCATTTCTTGGTTTTGGACTCAAATTTCATCCTTTTATGATCTGAAATGTGAACATAAGCATCACAACCAAAGACGTTAAAATGAGATATTGAGGGCTTTACACCTGTAAATGCTTATGCAGGCGTCATTCCAACAACTGCTTTTGTTTTTGTGGGCAGCAATTGATGATGTAGACTGTTGTGTTGACAGCTTCACCCCAAAACGAGAGAGGAAGATCAGATTGAGATAACATCGTACGAGCCATCTCTTGGACTGTCCGGTTCTTCCTTTCCACGACTCCATTTTGTTGAGGAGTATTGGGTGTAGAAAATTGGCAGCAGTGTTGCACGATGATAGGGCTTAGCCGTGTTGCACGTTTGACGGGTCAAATTAATCCCACCCGAAGGAGCTTATCAATTTCCTCTTTGTCTTTGGCCGCGTAATTGGGACTCGTTCAGTAACGGCGCTGCTGCACGGGTCGGGCATCACGCTTCAAATTGATTTGGTGCTAGAAGTATCGCGGATTTAACCCTTTCATATCGCTGTAAGACCAGGCAAAGACATCCTGATACTCCGTGAACAGTCTTACCAACGCCAAACGTTCGTGGGGGGGTAGTTCCTTTGCTATTTTCAGGGATCTCGGGTCTGTGGTGGTACCGAGATTGATTTCTTCCAGAGTGGACGCCTTCACCCGTTGTGAGATGGCTAATTCTCGTTCGAGCTCGTCGCATGCATGGTGTAATTTTTCGATCAATCTTGGATCAGGTTCTCGGCCTATATCTTGCTCTTCTTCCGCTGGCTCGAAAACATAAGGGCCGACGGCTGTTACGATATCAATATCGAACAACGGAACAATCCTCGGGTGATCCTCCAGGAAGTGGCCCACATAGTCCATTGAGCATGTGGACACCTTCCGCATACAAGGGAGTGGTGTCCTGTGGGGTGCGGATTTGCTCCTCCGTGGCGACACGTACCTTGGTTTTCCCGTGTCGGAATGATATCATTTTGCGCTGCCAGTGCTGCTTAATGTTGGCCGTGCGTAAGCAGGGACAGACGAACAGCATTGGGTAGGCGCCAGGAGCATCCAGCCGTAACACCACTGCCGAAATCGTGAATGTGTGGCCTCCGAGGATGAAGTCGAGGTGTCGGATTAAACCCATCGGTCTGATGGATCGTGTATCTGCCATCCGAAACCAAAATGGGCATGGTTCCCATTGGGTAATGCCGAAAACTCGGCAAGTGGCCTTGCTGATGACATTGACCGTCGATCCACTGTCGATAATGCAACCGTGAACATCCCGCCATTTAATAATGAGTTTTACGGCGGGGTTTTGGGAATCCATTAGTGGTGGTCTTGCATTCGGCTCAGCAAGGTGCACGCGCATGGTCTTCTGATCTTTCCCGGTGGTCAAGGAAACCACCGTGTCCTTGAACCGTGGAAGTAAATGCAGAAGCTTATTTAGGGGCATTGATATCTGGCAGCTAGTAAGTGCTTGCCAAGTGGGATCCTCGTCCAGCGAATCGGTGGGGTGGGAGGAAGGCGATGCACCGATAGTGATTTCCTTCATCTCGGTATTCATGTGGTCGACGTTTGCGTTATTAGATTTCTCGATCCAATCCTTCGCGGCTTGCCGGACTTCATCTTGGACTTCCCATTGCATGTGTTGTGCCTTGCTTCTTGTTGTGACCTGTTGGACTTCGGCCATAATGATATTTACTGTGGGTCCTTTGCCATGATCACTGACCGGACTCTGTGTGGCATAATGCCCTGGTTGATTACAGTTAAAACACATGACCGGCGCCGAGTTGCTTGATTCCCCTTGCTCAAATTGAGTTGTTTGATACCGTTGGGAGTTTTCTTCTCTGGGCGGCGCGGCGTATTGCTGTGCTCAGTGGGAGTCATCGTAAGGCTCGGTCAAGGCGACCAACGATGGTCTGGACGCGGTGGGTCTTGGCGTTGATTATCTGGAGGTTGTTGATTATTTCCCGATTGCTGATGACCTTGATTATGTTGGGGAGGCTGCTGATCGTGCCTTTGGTTGGAACGATGTCTTGGTTCGTAATCGTCGTTCTAATCGTAGTAGTCGTCTACTGGTCGATAGCGGTCCTCCCTAGGCCGATAACGATCTTCCTTGGGCTGGTACCGATTGTTTGGCCGATAGCGATCCTCCTCGGTCCTATACCTCTCGTCATGTTGGTATCGATCATCGTATTGGGCCGCTCGGCTTCCCGAAATCTAGGTGGCGGATGATTATGATCCTCCTGTCGAGGACGATTGTGGCGGGGTTCGATTTGGCATACCGGGGCAGCGGTTGTGTGAACAAGAGCGAACACCGGAGGCTACGATACAACAGCTGAACGCCGAGGACCACCTAGTGGCACCAACAGACAGTCAAACGACCGAGGAACAACCGACACACCTCGAGCAGGCGGTCGAGTTCGACACTAAAGTAGATGACTTGCAGCAATCACCGAGCATCTTGCACATTTTTTATGAAGAGTAAATAAAGATCCATAGTTTTGGCAAGGACATTCTTTTCGATTATGTTATTTTTGGGTTCGACGTGCAAGGCACTGTCCCACGGGCGTGACAGGTGTTAACCAGTGGGACAAGGGTGACAAGGTGTGAAACGAACAAAGGGAGCGAAGTACCACAAACAACCGAAAAAAGAAAGCTGAGTAGCGTAAAAAAGGCATACAAAGACTATAAAATTGAAGGAGCAGGGGACCGAAGAAGGGAGAGGATAGATCGTCATTAGACTAAGATTAGAGAGAGAGTGAGTGCTTACCGATAATCGGTACTTGTATCCGAGTGTATACACTTTAATCGAATATACTTCTTGTGGGCAACTCAAGTGTTTGTTTTTAAGTCTAGTATATAAGTACTGTCTGTGTAAGAGTTGTGTTCTAGGATCGGTTGTAGCCGATATCCCGGAAATACTTTTCTTTGTTCTATCATTTGTACTCCATATAAGTGGAACGGTCTAAATAATGGCCTATAGGTCTCACTAGTACAGGGAAATCCGTATACTGGGTGACAACTCGGAGAACAGTCTCTGTGATCCCAATTTCTTATTCGTGCCACCATACCTTATTCCGATTACCTAGGAGGAGTAATCGAAGGTGTTTCCTCCAGTAGAGAGTAACACACATTAGTTAAGAAATTGACTTACACGGTTGTGGAATCAGAAGAATATTATGTTTGCCTTTTTACTATTTTTTATGAAAAAGAGAGATACCATTGCCTCTTCACTTACGGCTTTATCTCATTATGTAAGGCAATGGAATACACAAATTACCTAGGAGGAGTAATCGAAGGTGTTTCCTCTGGTAGGGAGTAACACACATTAGTTAAGAAATTGACTTACACGGTTGTGGAATCAGAAGAATATTATGTTTGCCTTTTTACTATTTTTTATGAAAAAGAGAGATACCATTGCCTCTTCAATTAAGGCTTTATCTCATTATGTAAGGCAATGGAATACACAAATTAACAATGATTGGGACTGTTCTTACTAGAGCTCAAGTGACATAACAAGAAGTTTTTTAAGGACAACAATACGACACATTAACTCATCAATAAAGAACCATCACAACTATCTTTAGTTCTATTATTCATCATATAAGTCAATTGAGGGCTGCATAAGTACGGTCTCAACCACAATGTTCAAAAGGGGTCATAATAAAGTGGGAAATAGCAATTTGTTGTGCATGTAGGCCAGACCCATCTAGACCAGAACTCTGTCATCCCCTGCCATGGACAAATAAAGGCCAGTATTACGTGACCACAAAGGTGCTTTTGCCTCAAAGGACTCTCCACCTTGGATTGTTCCATGATGGGACCTTTTGATGCGAAGATTTGAGTCCATCTAAGCTTAGAATATCTCGCTAACAATACTGTTTGGTACCTCGGGAAATTCTATTAAGTTGCATTAATTCTATTTGTTCTAAAGAATGAGAGAACATTTTAAGATGTAAATTCTTGCGTTGCCTCAGAGCCATTCTGGCTTCTTAAAAGATTCTAATATATCTTTCTTTCTACTCTCTGCTACGAAATTCTTCGGACATGCTCATGAAGCTTTGTTAGACCTTGTTGGAATATCATCCATTGTAACTCATGACTCACATCCTGAGATTTCTAAGGGTTAGTGGTGACATAGGTTCCTTCCCATGATTGAGTTGCCGCATGGATTAAAGGAGTGCCCAAGTTAGGCAAGTCACTCCGTAAAGTACATAAAGTTGGTGGTTAAGATGGGAGTTTGCATTTTTAAACCAAGACATGTGTAGCTTCCATTTTGGTTCAGATGTAGACAATCAGCCAGTAAGAACACTGCCGAAATAGCTACCAAGAAGATAGCTCTGTTATACAAGAAAACATTTTTAGGTCACAGACTCTGTAAGGATCCATAATTGCTTACCATTTTTGTGCTGATCACTAATGATGAGATGAGCCCAACTTTCATGCCTTGGCCCCACAATACAGAAGTGGCCCAGATTCTTTTAGTCCAGGAGGTGCAATGGTGGGTAGCAGTGATGTGTTATAGGAACCATACTTTATCGCAATACCTGAAATTTAGGAAGGTGTCCACTTGGTCCTTATGCCTTTCCTGGCGAAATCTCCATAAACCTCCGCGATTTTCCATGCCCATTCTTCCATGGAAAGGTTTATGAGCTTGCAAGCATAGTATGAACCATACATGCATTCGCATTTGAGTATGTTTTGTTCATTCGAGTATGGTAAACACCCTCGACATATGGTAAATACCATACCTTTGTATTCATGTTTTACTGTAAGGTAAAACTTTTTTTAAGGTAAAAAAGAGAAAATAATAATAATAACATAAAAAAGAAAATATAAGTATGTTTTCATAACATATACATTCGTTTGCAAATGTATGAAAACGAATGTTTGAGCAAAAGAATGCGAATATTACGTTCTATGTTTGCAAGTATATCCATGCTGATATCGTGCATAGAAACCGCAGCTTGTCGCAAAGAATGAGGTCGCAATTGGGCATATATGCCTGTAATAACTAAAATGAATGCCTCAGGCTTGAAAACTGGTGGTTAGCCTCGTCAATGCCCCCAAACCTAGAGAATTTAATCTTTTGCTGTTAATTATTTATATTAGTGTGTAGTTTGAAAATAATTACGTACTTTCTGAAAATCCAAGTTCATTTGTGATAAATTGGTTTTGCTCAAACATGTTGCACACATTACACCGTTCTAAAAGTGGTGTTGCCTTGAACCATTTGACAGCTAGCCTTCCCGAAAGGTCTTCCTTCAGCTGCTGGGAGGCCACGTGTACAACCAAACAGTCCTGTTATATTTGATGTCAGCCTTGAATATGTACCCGGTCTCGATGATGTGGAGGAATGAACTGTAATACATATATCCTTTTTTGGGGGGTCTTCAGTGTGAATAGCACGAGAAGCGATGTCAAAAAAGGGGTGTACAATAAGTCTCTTACTAATTATAGAATGTATTCATTTTTGACGATTCATATTCTTGCTTTCTTGGCAACTATTCGTTCATCGCCAATTCGTAAGTTGTAGCAAAAGTTTGTTTTAAGAATTCCAATGCTTCTTTTGAACATAAGTCTTGTGGTATAGCAGAAACCTATGGAGGAAGTGGGCCATAAGAAATACATGTTTGTGAGAGCCCATCTAACATCTGGAGATTGGTGCCAAGGTAATGGAGTTACTAACTAGTGTTTGTGAATAACAAGTACAATTTTACTGGAGACATAGATTGAAGGCAGTGGTCAACATAAGTTCATGCCCAAGTAGGCAATGAGGACTATGTGAGGAAGTGAGACTTTCCAAATCCACACAATAATGTATTTGTATCTAGGGTAACCAAGCATGACCACTATATCGATTTTGGATACAACAAATTATACACAATTTTTTCCCCATTTGGCTTACTAGCATTCTAAGAGAAGCACACTTTCATCACCACTGTCCACTTGTGTGCGATCCACTTTCTGCTATCTGAGATTACTACTGAATGTAGTATTCAGAATTGCACTTCAAACCGTTACCACAAAAAATCTACATGATGTTACTTGCATGAGTTCTTACCTCTGCTTTTGCTAAAACTATTGTAATCAATATATACAATCGATTTATTGAAGCGTTACCATTTGAGTATCAAATGGAAGGCGCAAAACCTTTTTAAAGTTTCCTGCATAGTACAACACAATTGAAAATCATTACTGGATCATATCTAAGGTCATCACAAATGTTGAATTTCATTATGTGGAATCCCAATGTGGTTGGTTTGATAATTATGAATGCTTCCTATAACATCTTTTTTAGGTAACTTTGTTACCATGGTCAAATTCATGTGTGATTTTTGTTGCAATAGTTTGTAGTGCTAGGCCACATTGAGCGAACATATGTGACTATTGTGTTGGAGTTGTTGTGATTTGAAACTCCAATGATATTTTTACAAAATACATGAATCCTATAGTTAGTTCTTTACATCCTTACCCACATGAAATATGCGTAAAACCTTGAACACTTCCCAAGTCCTTAACACAAAAAAGTTGTAGAAGATGATTAGTTGTTAGCAAGCCAGCCTTGAAGGCCTCTCCGTCTCTCAACACGTACACAAAAGCCCATTTTTGTTAAGTACAAATGTTAGATAGTGACACACAATGTTTTTGGCATGAGAAGCGAGTGCGTTTCATTCCTTTGGTGCCAAAAGGTTTGCGTGGCCGACGTAGAAAGGAAAAGGAAAAGGAAAAGGCGATGGTGGGGGGAGTATAAAGAAATTCGATTACTTTTTCCCCTAGTATAGTAGTGGGTGGCCTCTCTCTTTGTCTCTTTTCGTGTAGACGCAGACACGCACCATTCCTCTCTCTCTCTCTCTGGGTCTCGGATGTGAAGGTGAGTAGCACCTTTTGTCTCTCCCTAGGACCACGTAAATACTCTCTCTTCTTTTCCGTAAAAAAACGTGAAGGAAACCCGCACCTTTCTTCATCGCGTCCGAGTAAGTTTTTCATTTTCTGTTTTCCTCTCGCGTCTCTTTTACTTTACATACACACAACACACACACACACACACACACACACACACCCATACACACTTTTTCTTTTAACCTTTTTCTTTTTGTAAAGAGGACCTCGTGGGATGTGTTTTTTTTTTCTTTGTGATTTTTTTTTAGACCACAACAAATGCATTTCTTGGGTGCCCCCCCCCCCTTCCTCTTTCACCTTTTTTCCTTTTTCTTTTCTCATTTTTCCTAGGCTTTAAGAAAAAAGCAAAAAAGAAGAAGGAAATACATAAAAGAAAAAGCCGAAAGCAAAAAGTAAAGATTTCCCAAACAAAAAGAAAAGAAAAGAAAAGAAAGGAAGAAGAAAAAAGTTTGGCGCCACAAAGCAACGGACTCGGAGGGCGCCACGTGGCGCCGTGGCCCCCGGCCCCGCTGACGTGGCACTGCGCGTGCTTTGCAAGCTAAAAAAAAACAAACAAAAAGTAAATAAATAAAGCAGCTTTTTTTTTGAAGCTTTTTGACACGTCACCCGGCCGCTTTCTCGGGGGAAAAGAGAAGGGAAAAAAGAAAAAAGTAGAAAAAGCTTTTTCTTGCTTTTGTTTTGTTTATTTATTTATTTTTAAAAGGAAAAACAAAGCAGGCAGAAAAGATGGCCCCAGCCCACCGCCGACGTGGCAGCCCCCGTCCGACGTGGCAGACCCCCGCATGACGTGGCAGACCCTTGCCTGACGTGGCAGATCCCGGCCGACGTGGACGGCCACGGCGGAATAGCCCAGCTGGCGTGGCACAATGGGAAACCGATCTGCTCGGGGCCCCTATTTCGTGGCACTGACGTGCCGGCCGACGTGTCAGGGGTCCTCCACGCGGCCATCGATGCGTGCCGCCACGTAGGTATGGGCGGGGACAGCTGGCAGCGGAGGCGATCGTCTCTCTGTTCTTTTCTGTTTTTTCTCTGATTCGCTCGCTGCTTTCTTCTTCGTTTTTCGTTCGTTTGTTTTTCCTTTCATTTCTTTTCTCTGTCTTGTTTCTTTTCGCAACAGTCATTCATGGCTATGGAAAGCTCAGATTTCGACTAGTTCTCTCTTCTTTTAACGTCTTCTCTGTTCCTTCCGTTTCTACTCTCTTCTTCTCTCTCGATTTTTTTTTTTTTTTTTTGTTGCCTCTCCAAATTGCAATGCGTTCTTCATTCATCCCGAAACCCTAAAATATCAACCAACAATTCCTTTCATTCATCCCGAAACCCTAAAATATCCCCACATTTCCTTTCCTTCCTTTCTCCATGCCTGTGAAAACCCTAAACATTGTCCATTAATTTTCTTTGCTTCTACCTTAATCTTCTCTTTCTGCTGTTCTTGTTGATTTTCCTTCCATGGTTAATGAAACACTAAACAGAGATTTACCTTCTTTTGCTTGTCCTTCAGCGCAGCAGTTTTTTTGATTTTTTTAGTTTTCGGCCATGTCCAAACCCTAAACCAAATTGCCGTCTTTTCTTTCCTTGGATTCTTTCAATTGATTTGAAACATTAAACCCCCCAAAGTCTGCATTCTTTTGCGCAATTTCCATGCCTGGAACTCAAAAATCTACAAAAAATATTTTCGCGCTTTCTGTGTATGGAGATTCATGAGTTCCATGAGCAAAATAATTTAATCTTTGTCTTCTCCTTCTCTGTATAGTAGTCTACATTTATTGTCTTCATCTTCTCTGGTGAAGTCCATGTCTGGAAAGCCCTAAAAAATTCTTTATCTCCTTCCCCATCCTTAACACCCATGCCTCTTAAACCCTATATTGGTTCTTCTGTACTTTCCTGCTTCACTTTTAACATCCATGCCTGAAACCCTAAATTTTAGTCCCTGTCATCTTTTAGAGATTGCAAAGCGGTCAGATAGTATTGCATTTTGGCTTAATTGCTGGCGTTCAGGTTAGAAAGCTAGTCGCGTTGAATCAGAAGTCAAGAATCTAAGCTAAGATCTGCCATGGATCAGAAGAGCAGTATAACAACAGATCAGTCGTCTGCAGAAGAAGAGAATGACCAAAAGCCTGTGGATGATCAACCCTCGGTGGCTTGTCCGAGATGCCATAGCTTCAACACCAAGTTCTGCTACTTCAACAACTACAACGTGAAGCAACCTCGCCATTTCTGCAGAGAATGCCAACGTTACTGGACAGCAGGAGGTTCTCTGCGTAACGTCCCTGTTGGTGCGGGTAGAAGAAGGAACAAAGGATCATCGCCGACGATCAGCTCTAATGGCGCCATCGCGACTCCTTATCATAACGATCACATGTCAAGAAGCCTTTTTACTAACCACCATGGCAGCGATGGTCATGAAGGTATGTGCGTTTCTTCTTCTTCTTCTTCTCCTCCTGTTGATTCTACGGTGTCTTCCATTCTTTCCTTCAAGCAGCCCGCTATGGCGACAAATCTGTCAGAATCGGCCCAGAGAAGCTTTGCGCTACTACACAATCTGTCTGAAACGCAGAAGAACTTCGCGGTTCTGGCGCAGAAGCATCCTTCAGAGTTAACGCAGCAGAATATTGCGGTCCTGCAGAAGATTCACTCAGAGCTAACGCAGCACAACCTCGCAGCTCTGCAGAAGAACATCCACTCAGACGCAACGCAGAATTATGAGGCTATGCAGAGGAACGGGTTCGAGACACACAAGAGCTTCCCTGCTGTCCAAAAGAATCACACAGAAGCTCAACACAGTTTTGGAGTTCTACAGAAGAATCCATCTGGATTGCACCAGAGCTTCACGGTTCTTCAGAAGAATCCATCTGAATCCCACGAAAGTTTAACGGTTATTCAGAAGAATGCATCAGAAACACATCAGGGCTTCTTAGTTCCGCAGAATAATCCTTCGCACACCCCAGACTCATTGAATGCTGCCACAGAGACGATGGAGAAAAAACCTGACAGAAAAGTTTCACTGGAGTTGAAGTTATCCAAGGCCAATGGTGAAGAAAAGGTCGAAGAAGGATTACAATCTGCGAAAAGTTCTGCAGAGGATAAGATGGTGGTGCTAGCACCATCGTCTTATACTTCTACTGCACATCATCCTCTTCCTGCTCCTCCTCCTCATCAAGATCTTCCATCCTCTCTACACAATACAGAACATGATGAATCCACTTGCTGCTCTTCAGTAACAGCAGCTCTTGCTTGCTCATCTTCAGAAGCTGTATCTCATCCTGCTACTGCTACTGCTACTGCTACTACCATAGCCATGGCACCTTCCAATATTGTACCTCCTGTCTCGAACCTTCATGCAGGCTTTGTGAATCCATCTCCATTGATGTTTCATCCATGGCTCTGGCCGTTCATCCTCAACAGCACTGGAGCTTTGCTCGGTGCGGGTATCCCTAGATTTGATCCATCTTTTGCAGCAGCTTTTAGTGCTATGGCATTAGCTCAAACTGATCCTACATTAGCAGCAAAAATCGCAGCTATGGCTTCTTTAAATGGAGCTATGACTTCAAATGGAGCTATGGCTATCAATGGAGCTATGACTTCAAATGGAGCTATGGCTATCAATGGAGCTATGGCTTCTTTAAATGGATCTACGCCATCCAACGGAGCTGTGGCTATCAATGGAGCTATGTCTGCTTTCAATGGACCTATGCCTTCCAACGGAGCTGTGGCTACTAATGGAGCTTTGCCTTCTTTGAATGGAGCTGCGGCTTTTTTGAATGGATCTATGCCTTCTAATGGAGCTGGGCCTTTGAATGGAGCCATGCCGCAGAGCATTAATCCCCAAGTTTATCAACCTTCAACGGCTTTGAGTAATACTCCCCAATCTTATAATCCAGCCTCAATCTCTTCAAGCAGTATTCTCCAAGCTTATAATCAAGCTTCGATGGTTTCTAGTAGTATTCCTCATGGTTGTAATCAACCTTCGATGGCTTCTAGTTGTGTTCCTCAAACTTACAATCAAGCTTCCATGACATCAAATATTGTTCCTCGACCTTACATTAATCAAGCTTCCATTGCTCAGACCAGTATTCCACCATCATCTTTGAGTACTCCTCATGTCGATCCAGCTCTCATGGCTCGCGTTGCAGCTTTAGCTTCTGGAAGCATGGCTCATCTTGATCCATCTCTAACAGCAGCTTTAGCAGCAAGCTACCTACAATGGCAACAACAAGCATGGAATCCTTACACATGGGGGTTTCCGTGGAACCTTCAGTGGAATACATCAAATACTATTATGAATACAAACACGAATGTGAATACTGCTAACAATAGTACCAATATTAGTACGGCCAATGCCCCGAATATGGTAAACAAACGGCCTCGATCTCCTCCTACAAACGAAGAGCAAATATCAGCTCTCGAAATTCGCAAGACCTCGAAAATAGAAGCAGACACGGAAGATGGAACAAGAAATCATAGCATTGGTCTGCCCTCGGATTTTCCTAATCCATTAGGTTCGCTTGGCGCGTTTGGTTCCTTCAATCCTCAACTTAATGGTAGCTTTCTCACACAGAAAGCTATGGCTCAACAAGGAGTCGTGCAATCGGATCAACAGTCTAAACCTAGTAGTCAAGCTCAATCAGTTGCCTCTCAAGAAGGTACTTGAGAGTGAATGTTAAAAAGGTGTGATTCAGTGTAGGCTCTCTTAATCTTAACATATATGTATACATTGTGAATCATCAGCTATCATAATGAGGTGAAAACATGTATTCAAGTTTTCATCTTCCCATGAAGAAGAAAACAACTAAATCATATTTGAGGTTTCACCACTGATCAATCTCTTGGGCATGAAGTATATGTCTTCTAAGTAATGAAAGGTTATAAACTTTTATACCCCACGAGAAGTATTCTCTTTGTATCAGTGAGTGAGTGTGTATGTATGTATGCCTCAAGTCATGCATTTGTATTTATGTATATATATATATATATATAGTATGTGGGTATCTTTGCATGATGGTAAGACCCCATCAAAAAATGCAAGCCTTTTCTTGTGACTGAGAGAGAATTCATCTCAATGTTTGAACCCTAAGGATTTGATAAGCTTCTGAAATCTTCGTCCATTGAAAGTGAAGAAGAAGAAGATGATCACATGGTAAGTGCAAAGTGGGGCTATGGAGCTTCTTAATTGTAGCTATGCATTTTTGGGTGTTCTTAGA
Organism: Azolla caroliniana; assembly: GCF_043228905.1. Classification (NCBI taxonomy): domain Eukaryota; kingdom Viridiplantae; phylum Streptophyta; class Polypodiopsida; order Salviniales; family Salviniaceae; genus Azolla; species Azolla caroliniana. The sequence continues at coordinate 1,570,770 of NW_028230447.1, forward strand.
TAATCTTTTGGTAGTTAAATGGATAGTGCCCAAAATGTGATCCAAAGGAAAAAAGATGGCATCACCCTCCAAATGAGGGGGGAAAGAGACCAAGCAACCGAAATAGTTATTCAAACTAGATGTTTGGAAACCTAACAGTTGATTGATAGAAGTTCTTATTGATGGACAAGTCCATGAGAAGTGAATCGCTGTTTCTAACCTTAACCAACACCTTACATAAAGAGACTGATTTATTCTCCTTTTCTCTAGGCAAGATCCTATTGAAAGTATATCTCATAAGCATCTCCACAATAAGGCCCTTTGATTTAATCACTAGAGCATGCATCCGATTTCGCGTTTCTCCAAAGAGCACTTCCATGTGCTTATATCAAAGAAGTGTGAAGCAGCTTGCAGATGTTATGAGCTGATCATGCATCCAATCGGGCACTTGGGTTACATAAATTGCTTAAATTGACAATTGAAAAGCCTATCTAATGTTTCTAATGGTGGCGTAGGGGTAAATGATTGTAATTGTTCCATAAATTTAAATCTAAATGTAATATTTCTGATTAGGATTGAAACGCTATCATCGTGTTGAATCTTGAAACCTTAGTACATGTCTGACATCATTGAACACATTTTAAATTAAGTTAACACCTTGTTTGGGTTATTGAAAAGAGAACTCCAATGGCGGCTCAAAATCTCATGGAGTTGCCTCTCCCTTTCCACATAAGGTTTTGGATAACTCAAAATCATGTGGTGTTTTAGTCCACTGCCATTTGTTTTGACTTTCATTTTTGCAAGTCCTCTTTGAGACAATCTCTTTATGATTGCCTCCATTTTTCAAAACTCCATCACAAATTATTTTGCTTTACTTTGAGTACTTTTTGACCTAGAATTGAAGCTTTTCGCCAATAAGGTATTTGTCGCGAGTAAATATGATAGAGACAAAAGAATTGCAAAAGAAATGTGCTTTTATGACCAAAGTAGTGACTACAATGGTGAGGCAAATACCCTTGCCTTGACTTTATAGAAGGGTGTATAAATGGCATTTTGTTGAAGGGCCATGCTAGAGGAGTAGAAGCCCAAACCCGTGTGGGGATACTCCAAATAGAAGTGGCATGATAGTATAGTGAGTAAATAGTCAAGTGAGTAGCAGACAAACTTTATGAACAAGAACCCTAGTGAAATGAAGTGTCTTATCTCGCAATATAAGTTATATGAGCCTATAAAGTTTCATGAGGTAAATTACAATTGCATGACATGGTGTAATGATCCAACCCCCTCAAAAGAGTTAATGATGTTTGCTTTGAATATCATAGTACATAGTACATCTACAAATGTAATGTTGCTCAACTTTGTGTCCCATTCAAATAGTTGGCAAAGCCTACACTCCACTATCACGTCTCCCATTCACCAATCTCCTAAGATTATGTGAAAAGATGCTTAGTTGTTTGATGATCACATATATAGTCCATGAGTAAGATGTGTAGCCATGTATCTAGAATGGATGATGAAACCATCGAGGGAGACTTGGAAAGTGGGTATAGTGATTTGTCATCCTTGTCCCATGATGAGTTAACTCATATATTCTCAGTCTTTAGCTTTGTGTGTGATCTATTATCACCAAAACAACTTTCAATCGGTTAATCCCTCGATTAGGCTAATCCAAAATATTAACCAAAAGAGTCTATTTGTTTATATGCACACAATTGCAAGATCAATGAAGTGCCTCTTTGAGCATTATCAACATTTGTTTGTGTTTGGTTGTTCCGAATAAGTGCATAGGTAGCAAATGAGAGAATAAGTCATGAATTTGACTATGAAGTCAGTCTTTGTTCGTTAGAAAAGACTATTGCAAACATGTTGGATGCTAAGAGGTCTAACAATAAAGGACAATATGAAAGGATCAAGTATTAATGGAGGAAGGAACTTGATGGTATATAAAGTTAGAGGCATTTTTAAAAGGTAGAAAAAGAAAAAAAGACGCAGAAAATGTAAGGCAAAGAAAAAACCTAATAACTTCTTCATCTCATATCCAAATTTCAAAAGAAAAGATTCATAAGAAAGCTAACAAAGAGAGCTTTCTTGTTAACAAATTTGGGATGACAATGCAGAAATAATGGTATAAAAAAACGCCTCACATATACTTGAGGATATGTAAAAAGAAAATATTCTAAAAGGGAAAAGGCAAGAATAACGCAACCAAAAACCTATAAATAGGGGGGTATTCTTAGCAATTGAGAAGGAGGAATAAGAAGGCTAGACGAAATAAGAGGAGTCTTAGTAAAAGAAAGAGAGAAGAAAGAAAAACTATTCTAAACTAGTGTCATCGAGATTAAAGTAGTTCTTTGGGGATGTTACTATTGGAGTCTACGAAGATGGTATTGTTTTCCTAATAGTATATTAAAGTATTGCTTTCTCTTCCTCTTCACTTCTCTATCTTTTTTCTATATCTCTCCATCATTTTGGCGCTCTAGGGAGGGCCGATTCTTTCCATACCCCAAGGAGGGTTAGATTTTTTCCGTATAATTAGAAGCCAATATGGCTTTTCAATTTGCTTTTGCAGGTGACATGGTCTAAGATGGGGGAGCTTTCTTAGCTGCCTTCGAACATCATGCAATATCAATAGGGGAGATGACAGATTTTGAGAAGCTTCCTCTATTGGTGGCCACTTTTTATGGACGAGCAAGGGATTGGTATGAGTCCTTGCTACGAAACCAACAAGTGAATTACCAACTATTGGCGAAACAATTTAAAGCTAAGAATATTCGATGCCGAAATGCAACGGAAGTACGAGAGGAACTCTTTCGCTTATGAACGTCATCAACAATGGAGTATACTGATTATGAGAGGGAGTTTATTGACATGTGGACCACATGGATTCGACTACGTGGTGGAACAGAGGATGAATGGTTTAAGATGAACCGTTTCAAAGTGGGATTAAGTTCACACTTTGCGTTGGAGGCAAATCTAAAGTATCCTACAACTTTCCAAGCGCTTGTTCAAACTTTCAAGCCTACAATAGACAAATCCAAGTTCTAAAAGAGAGAGCGGATTCAACTGTTGCAGCATTTAAATCTCCTATTCTTCAACAATCATCAATTGTGCATGGAGATCAAGTATTCCCTAATGTTTTTATGACCATTCCAACAACATACCAACCTAATGTTCCGGTGATGCAAGAAGCTACTCAACCTAAGGTGGAAGGAGGTTTCTCAAAGCAAGTAAATCAACGTCTCGATGAAATTACTCGACAAATCCAAAACGTGCAAGCAAATTTTAATGTAAGTCAAACTCGTGATGCTCCACGGCAAAGGAGAGTGATTGTGTGCTACACATGTGGTGTTGAGGGACATATATCCGCACGATGTCCTTCACAACAACAAGGTGATTGGAGTCAAGGCATGTATCAATTTCAGAGTAATCAAAACAACTTTCACCAACTCAACAACCATGTGGTAAGAGGGGAAAGTACTTTAGTGCAAATTCCAACAATTCCCCCTAAGGTAAATCTTATTGACTTCATGTATGATATAGCTGAAGATTGTGATGTTGCACATATTAAGACATCTAGTGCATCACATAAAAATAAAGAGTTGGAAAGAGAGTCTAGTAACTCTCAACAAAATGAGAAGGCTAAGGAGACTAATTTGGAGGATAGACCTAGAAAGAAACATTCACGAAGATAGATTAAAATTGATGATATGCCTACGGGGAAATGAGTAGAACCATTCGATCTCAAGCAAGAGCTAATCTCTAGTGAACCTCGCATCACTTGGCCACAACTTCTTCAACTTTCGCCATCACTAAAAAAGGAGTGGGGACATGTATCGAGTATACAACAAAGTATAAAGACATCGTAACATTGTGCGAGGATTGTGCAAGTGAAAGATCGAAAGGATATTTGGCCCGCTATTTCAGCAACTGTTCAAGGTCTTTAATTACAGATGCCTTAGTAGATAGTGGTATTAGAATTGATCCTACATCTAATGTCATATTGAATAAGATTGGAAATCCTATCTATCAAAAATCCTCTACAAGGATAGACATACTTGATAGACATTTAGGATCTCGTTTTGGAGTTATAGGGGATGTTGTCGAGTGTTTTGGTATATCCATTTCTATGGATTTACATATAATACTCCTTAAAGGGCCATCTTGTTCCTTAGTTTTAGTACAATCTTGGATGCAAGAATTACATGTAATATCGCATTGGACTATGATGAACTTATCACTGTCGAATGGGTTTAATATCTTCTATGACTTGTATCTACAACGAGTAAAAAGGAGAAAGAAACATCTATCAACAATGGCAAGAAAGAAGAGGAAAGCATAACAAATGATAGATCTTCGTGGGATAGGGAAAAGAAATTGTTCCACGTGGTGTGTAAGGATGAAGGAAAAATGTCATTGAAGAAGGTATTATAACCTTAAAGGGGAAAAAGAAGATGATTTCAAACAATGTCCAAGGAGAAGAGGATCTAAGGTTTATTTCTATTCATTCTAAGTTTCCAAAGTTATTCATAGATGACTATTCACAACTAAGAGAAGGAATCAAGCACCACATCAAGTTGAAGGAAACTATACCAATTACCCAAAAGCTTCGACGATTAGGGATTGTGCAAAAGGAAGACCTTATAAAGGAGTTGAAATCAATGTTGCAAGAGAGTTTCATTTATCATGTGGAGGATTTGAAGTGTGTGTCACCTATTGTTGTGGTTCCAAAGAACAATGACATCGACTTCAAACCCTTGAATGATTCCACCACACGAGATCAGTTTTCACGTCCTTTCCGAGATGAGATTCTAGATGAAATAGTTGTACATATAAGACAAGGTAACGTGGAGAATGTGGTGTTGGGAAAACATATCCCTCCATATGGGAAGGAGAGAATGAGTCAGATTAGTCGGATTCGAAGGAAAAGATAGACTGGATCCAGATTCAAATCAGTGTCTAGATCAATGTTTGGATAGGCATCCGAAAAAGGACACATATGTAAATAAGTTTTGTGTTGCGCCTATTTAGGCTAGAGTTGTAAATAGTCCTAAAGTTATATCAATGTAAATATAACTAGGGCAAAACATTAGGCATGTGATGTTCATATTGTTGTAACTGTGTGATATTGAGTGTGTGTGTGTGTGTGTGTGTGTGTGTGTGTGTGTGTGTGTGTGAGTGAGCGTGAGAGAAGTGTAGCATCTCTATTGTAACCACCTGTAGACAAAGAAGACAAGCTCGAGGTAGGTAGGTGCTTGTGAGTCTCATTGTATTTTCTCTCATATAGTGAACAATTTGGAGTAAGTGAACTCCCATGGTTTTTCCTATTCAGGGTTTTCCATGTTAATATCTTGTGTCCAATATTTCTGTATTTTTGTTTCTCTCCGTTTGTACTTGAAACTCAGTTGTGGCCAAGTCCCATTTTCTTATCGTGTAGTGTGCCAAGAAGGAAGTAATGTTGATAAAGCAAAGATCAAAATAATTCAAAAGGTGACAACCCCAACAAGTCTCAAAACTTTGAAGGTATTTGTGCAAAAAGTTCGTTCGCTTTAAAGGTTTATTCATATGTTGACATGCCTACTTCTATCAAGAACTATGTATCGCATGTCCCTACTTTTGTTCCAAGAGTTGATAAAGACATACTAATTGTGGTAACCTCTTTCTTTGTATTGACAAGTAGAAAGATGGTGATGGTGATTGTCAATGTGTGTGTGTGTGTGTCTAGGAGTGTGAGATTTTTTTCTCACTCAATAATTTGTTATATTTTTAGTATTTATACTCCTTTGTCTATAGCCTACCATAAGGCAAAGGATTTTTTCATCTTCTTTTTTAGGCTCACCATAAATGGTTCGCTCAACAAGCAAGAAGAGGGGCTAAATGTGAAGTCAGTCTTTGTTCGTTAGAAAAGAATGTTGCAAACATGTTGGATGCTAAGAGGTCTAATAATAACGGACAATATGAAAGGATCAAGTATTAAGGGAGGAAGGAACTTGAAGGGATATAAAGTTAGAGGTGTTTTTAAAAAGTAGAAAAAGTAGAGGGGGGGGGGGGGGGGGAAGACGCAGAATAAGGCAGAAAAAGCAGGGCAGAGAAAAAACCTCATAACTTCTTCATCTCATATCCAAATTTCAAAAGCCTCACATATACTTGAGGATATATAAAAAGAAAATATTCTAAAAGGGAAAAAGCAAGAATAACGCAACCAAAAACCGATAAATAGGAGGGTATTCTTAGCAATTAAGAAGGATGAATAAGAAGGCTAGAAGAAGTGAGAGGAGTCTTAGTAGAAGAAAGAGAGAAGAAGGAAATACTATTATGAACTAGTGTCATTGGGATTAAAGTCGTTCTTTGGGATTGTTACTTTTGGATTCTAAGAAGATGGTATTGTTTTCCTAATAGTATATTAAAGTATCCCGTTCTCTTCCTCTTCTCTTCTCTATCTTTTTTCTATATGTCTCCATCAACGATCAGGGGGAGGGTTTCATAATCTTTGTATGGAATTCATTATTTGAAGTAGATCGTGAACTACCATGGGTAAGGACTTTGGCTCTCCCATGACAATCTCACGTGGAATTGTATCAAACATTGTATAAGCATGGTGAGAAACTTTTCCATAGCTTCCATCCATCATGATATTCTATGTCGGTGATTTTCTTCTATGAGTGGTTCTCTACACTTGTAGATGGATGGCCACGAGGTATCATGTGATCGATCACTTACACCAATTAAACCAAAATGTTTATAAGTAGAGGTTCAAGACAAACCAACACTGACAATGAGTAACACTTTTACAAAATTTACACTCTTCGATTACAATGATGACATTAATGTAGTTATAAATGTGTGCTTGTAATGGGGCTTTTATACTATATAGGATGGGTTGTTATCCCAAGTTAAGCTTTTAATAACTTACAATTTGTTGGTTGCTTGATGATCAATGATCACTTTAATCCTAAACTATTCATATAGCATCTTAAAGTATATGCTTCATCTTCCATGACTTTCTATGCAATATAAGTGGGGAGTCTACGAGTTCTCCACAATGAGGGGTTAGCTTGGTGGTTGCAAGGTAGGCCTTGACTATGGACAAAGGTACCATGGGAGTGGCAGTCTCAAGTGTAGCATCTTCATGGCTACTCACATGTTGGTCCCACCTAGACAAGATGGTGACCCTCATTCATTGGTCACATTCATGCCCGAGTTCATGGTATGCTTGTTCTATAATTCTCCACATCTAGGAAGTCAGCTTCCTTACCTTGCTGGACCTTACCTCTATGATCTGCTTGGACAAAGTGAAGCTAGATTGCATTTGCCACCCATTCGTGCCAAGAAAGCCTTTATGGCTACCTACAATTTCTTGACCCCCTAACATTGGAGATCTCATGGTTTGAGCTCATGTTGGTTGCAACGTCCTTGGTCACGACCTCGTTTTTGGAATTTGTGAGCTACTTAACTAGTATATTAACTCATTTGATGAGTGTGGCCACATGAGTTCTCGAATGATCCGATCATCCATCATGAGGTTTGGCAATTAGTCTAGCTAAATTTGGGGCCTATGCAAGGTTGTTGACTTTTGGGCTTTCCAATCCCCCTTCTCATAGCATGTTCAAGCTAGAGAATTTGCTATGCTAACTAGTGGGATAGCTGTGAGCATTCCCGTGGTCGAGATGAACTTTGGCGCCACTATAGTGTGTTGCACCTCTACATTGGATGTTGATTGGTCATCTAGTGGGGATAGAGAGGGTTGGGCCTTCTTGTGGACGATTATCGTGATCATAGGCAACTACAACATGAGTGGGTTTTGTGGGGGCCGATGATATCTTGGGCTATTGGCAACAACCTAGTTTCCATGAGGTACTTGATAAGGAGCCATCACAAGCTTTTGCTAAGGTTCTATCAATGTGGATTAATCAATTCTTTGGGGGCAACTCAAGAGTTGGGGAAGTTGGGGTTATTGGTGGTGGGTTGTTAGGGTGACGTGGTACTTCTACTGGTCCTTCAACCAATGTGAGCAAAGGTTGGAAGAGAACATTGAATGATCAAGGGAGAGTGGTTGGATGCAAATTCTTCAAATGTTTTGTGCACTGATGCAACTTCTTCTGCGACCGTGGATTTTGCGACATAATGGCCCCAATTGACATCCTACCCTTGGTAGGCCATAATATTTTGGGGCACATAAGGTAATTTGTAGTGAAACAACCCCCTTTTCCAATAGGAATGCCACAACCTCTGGGACGAGCAACTTGGGTTGTCCTAGGTTATGTATATCTTGGACAAGATTGAACATTGTTTGAATGATTGAATCATCATGTTGGAATCGGGTTAGTATGGTTGGCTTTATAGAGTTTGGCCTAGAATTATGTATGTGCCAAACCACCGTGTTTGGGCATGGTGGCTTATTTGCTAGCCACGAGGAAGGTTGCTAGGGTTGTTGATGACAAATGCCTTGTCTTGTAGGGGGTAAGTAACTCGCATATTGCTCTTCCCAACCTTGGCATTATGGTTTAGGTCCACATGGAATTGATTTTGAAAAATGTGTGTGAGTCTCCATGTTGCAATTTAAAAAACTCTCCTTGTTTAAATATATTCACTAGAATATCTTACATTGGTGCAAATGAGCTAGTTTTGAAAAAATATATTCTCCCCTTACTGAAGTGTTAGATGCCAAACACAACGTGTTGTGGAAAATCTGCTAATTTCATTGTTGTCATTGTTTTCTGAGGAATTTGCGTGATCTCCAATTACAATTGATAAAGAGTTTCTAGTGGTCAATCTAAACCTTTTATCACAATCTACACTAATGAACCCATGAACTTCATTTTGCAAAGCACAAGAATTACAACTATGACTTGATGGATGTTTACATGTACATTTGGAGCTTCTTACACAACCTATAAAAGCCAACCCTTTCACATTTATCCATTAGTGCATGACGTTTTGTTTATATCTCAAAGTTTGTTTGGGAATTTCAAGCACATACAGGAAGCAAGAGAATTGGATGTGTCTGCGAAACATGCCCTAGAAAATGTGGGGATAGTGAAACCCATGTAAGATAAGGTGTGTATACCTTATTGAGAAGGTGGAGCCTCACCTCTTGGCACTAACTATAAATAGAGATGAGAAACTCATGTTGGCAAGCAACTTGTAAAGAGCAAAGTCTAGTTGTTGGACAAATTACATTTGTCTTCATTCTCTTCGTCTCAGACTCTCTTGCTCATTGCCATATTTTGACTCTAGACTCCTTGCGCATTTGTGATTTGCTCATTTTCATTAGTCTCTTCAATAGGAAAATGAGTGAGTGATCAACAGATATTAGTATCCCAATAGTGGAGATTATTATCGTATTATGCCATCGAGCTAGATTATGATTAATGAACTAAATGGATTTGTAAGTAGTTATCTGTTATGCATTTCCTTCAAATATTTGATTGATTAATATTTGGTGTAATGAACTTCAAAATCTACAGTTTAACTAGAGATGTAACTATGCGTCAAAAGGAAAGCAATGACTACCACATTTTGCTATACATTATATTACAATTTACAATTATCGTAGCTACATGTAATTATGCAATCATGGAGTCATCGAAGGCAAGTTAGATGACAATGTATGATCATGCTAAGAAGGCAAATAACTTTGACCTATGGCACCCAAAATGAGCATTACAAGAGAATCTCTTATGTTGGCACTCATGTATGTTTTTTAGGGAAACTATCAATATGTTTACACAAACTACCCTTTGTATTTTCAACAATACCAAAAACATAATATATCCTTAGTTTTAAAGTAGCCCACAATGGTTGTTTTACCTCCAACTTCAACGCACAATAAAGAGCCAATTTCGCCATCATTGTAATATGCTTATACATAATAAGATAAATGATCATTTAGTATGCTTGATTTCTAAGTTACCTATATGTGCTTGGGAAAGTTGACTCCAATAATCACATGATAATTATGATGAAGCACACAATTAAGAAAACAACAAGCAACACATGGCTTCGAAACATTCACTTAGTCAACATAATGATAAATTCTTATTACTTTGATCGAGCCTAATGCAACAAGATTTGGATGCTATTATTCTTGATGCCGTGCATTGCTTAAAATGACGATTGGTTTAATCGTGTGAAATTTACTTCACAGACATCATGTCGTGATTGGTGTGAAACTAATGTTCATTATGCCCAAGAGTATACTTTGATATTATTGAAAACACATGATGTACCATTAATATTTCTTTAGCATGATGTGCGTATATATGTATATATATATCTTGTATTACGAAAAGACAATGTATCTTGTGTATACAAATATGTAATGTATAAATATGCCATGATTGGAATCATACCTACCACCATTTCCTCATATACTTTTGTTGCTTTGATTTTCACAATTTGTCTATGTTTGCTCCATATCACATAGTTATGCGGTAGACAAGCAAACTATGTTAAAATCTAGGCAAGTAGTTGTCTACCCCAAGTTTGGGACGGATGATCTTGATCCGCAAAGCCCCCCCCCCCCTCCCCCGAAATAAAAAATAAAAAATGGAAGCACCTTTGATTGTCCGGCCTCAAAAAAAGACTTGGACAAGCAACAATGATGCACTCTCCAAATTCCGGGACATGTGTTTTTTGATCCTCCCAACATACTGGTCAATTAGGGTCATGGAGAATTCTGGAGCTCGGACTACGGTGATAGGGCTAATAGAAGGATTTGTTCAGGTCACAGAAGAAGAAGAAGAAGAAGAAGAAGAAGAAGAAGAAGAATTTAAAAGAATGTTGGAGAAGGAGTTGTCTGGGTCACAAAAGAAGAAGACGAAGAATTTAGAAGAAGAATTTAGAAGAAGAAGAATTTAGACGAAGAATTTAGACGAAGAAGACTTTAGAAAAAGACTTTAGAAGAAGAAGAAGAAGAAGAATAGGAAGACAAACCAAAGGATAGATTAGGTCCCTCGGATTCGATCTAGGCCGTCCATTCCAAAACGCATCGGACGGTTCTGATCTTCTCATCAATGCGTGTGATACATACTTGACACAGAGAGAGAGAATAGGAGGAAAAATAAATGAAAATTACAAATCCGTTTTATTTTTGGGCTTCTGTTTCAGAAACCCTAAAAATTCTCTGCGTCTTCTCCTTCTCCTCTCCATCCATTCCATGGCTTCTTCCTCCTGATCTCTCCCCTCTCCATTCCTAGGGTTTCCTTCCAGGTTAGTTTCTCTCTCTCTCTCTCTCTCTCTCTCTCTCTCTCTCTCTCTCTCTCTTGTGCTCTCTTATTTCTCTATACTGGAAAACGGTTCTCCTGTTTAGCTCAATACTGTCACGAATCTCCCTGTAGTTTTGTACCTCATCGCTGTAACGATTCTCTGTAAAGTTTTATATCTCGACACTGCAACCATGCTCTGCGTAATTTCCTTTCCCATTTTATAGATCATATATCTGTTTCTCCTTCGAACATACACACACAGAAAAAAGAAAACTCTCTCTCTCTCTCTCTCTCACACACACACACACACACATGTATGTATGTATTCATATACGCAGAAGGACATAAATTCTTTTATCCTTTTATGCAAAAAAAGAAACAAGTTTTTCTCGTGAAGTGAAGATTCTTTTTAAAAAAAAATCGTTGAACGAAAGCATTATATGTAGTGAAATGAGTACTGTCTCCAAAAATCATATGCTAAATTTCTGCCATGGTCGATTAATTTCTAGAGTACTTGTGAAAGTATAAATTTCAGAACTGTTGCATTCTGAATTGATTGAGTTTAAGCAACCCATTTCATATCAACATACTCGTCCGACATAGGTGATTGGTTTCTTCAATGCTTTCAGCAACATATTTTTATGAATGCTGTATTGGAGAACGTACAGGTTCACACTTTCTATATATCCACATGTCTGTGCGTGGGAAGAGTCATATTTTCAGGAATGAAACATTTCATTCACAAGAAAATTCCTTCATCTTTCCTTTTGCTTCATTTGTATAAACAACACAATTAACAACCTTGGCTCATGCTTTATTCCTTAAAACCAAATCACTTGAACCAATTCTTATATTTACAACCTCGTAACAACTCATAATACATGTGGAACCCTCCAGTTCCTTCTTCTTCGTAGGAGGGATACTATAATCTGATGCTTATCCTCTTAACTAATAAAATTGGTGTCTGTTCTTGAATATCATTTCACATGTGTTAAATCATATCCCACATTATTAACTGTAAGTGATGTTTAAAAACCAAGACTATGTGTTTGTTTAGCAAGATGAAGAGATTACATTATATTTGGTGAATGTTACATTCCTCAGTTGAATGTATCCACTAAGCTCTAAAAAGGCTTTTAAAAATGTGCATTCATTGTTATATACAAAAATAAGTATCATTGCTACCTCCCAAAAAACCATGATTAGCAACCTCCAGGTATATCTTCGCTATCTGAACATCTGGATGAGGCTATGTGATATTGATGTATAGATATGACAACGTAGCCTACAAAATATGAGGGGATACCCTTCACCTATTAAATCGTAGGATTTAAGATTGTTAACTGTTCTGGCGGAAACACCTTCGATATGCCTACAAGCTATCGGTATCAAGGGAAGTGTAATCGTGAAGACTGGTGCACGGAGGTGTCGTTAGGGGGAGAACACGGAAAGCATACCTGGAATAGAGCCCGGGTCGTATACGTAGTTGAGACCCTAAAAGCGACGACACATAGATGAAAACAACAAGAGCTATAGATATGTATTACTGCAATAGTTAGCGATGATTACAAAAGAACACGGCCCACAGCCGGTAGCCTTACAAAGCTTTTTTAACTATGAACCGACCTCCCTAGGCTCTGGATATCTCCCCTTTGCTGAGGTACGCAGACCTCGGTTTATATACTTCTTTTCCTTCATACAACGCCGAGCGGTCGGCTGATTGTGAGGCTCGAAACTCGGCGTTTTACCTAATTCTCCCTTACCTACTCGCCTTACTTCCGGCGTATTATATTTAATTAATTTCTATTTTTGGCCTATGGACAACACCTAGCACGCCCGTGGGACAGGACTTTGTCCGTCGAACCCATGGTTCACCATGGATTTAACAAAACCACACGAATTGCAAAAATGGCCCGTTCCTACGGGGCTTAGAGGTTGGTCTTATTCTTCTTCCAATATGCTGAGGATATCCTCGGGGGCGTGGGGTTGGGTTGGCTGCTCGGCCGATGGGGTTGGTGATGGGGGTGGTGTTGCCGAGTTGGGGATGACGGTGTCGGCGTGTGTGCCCTCCTCTGTTGGGACCGATGCAGGCAGGGTCGGGGTTATAGTCTGTGGCTTCGGTGGGATGTGGACGTTGGTAGGAGCAGACTCCTCCGGTCTAGCTGCCGTGGGGAGTGACTCGGTTCCTTGCTCGGTGTTTGTGGGAGCTCTGTGACTCCCGGTAGCGAGTCGTTCTTCCTCGTATGCTTCGGCTTCTAAACGAAACACCATTAGATCGTCGTTGAATTCCTCCAAGAGTTGCTCGATGGCCGTGGTGTGGGATGTTGCCAAGATATGATATTCTTCCGTTAAGTCCTCACGGAGGGTCTGGATGCTGGTGTTATCCATCTTGTAAAACCCTCGGCCCTCCTTCCGTCGGTTCTCGGCATCCACGCTTAGTATGTGTAGGTCCGTAGCTTGGGCTGACCACTCCTACCAAACATGGTCAAGCGTTTCTTTGATCTTCGTGGTGAATTGTTGGCGATACTTGTGGATTAGGGTCTTGATTTTGATATCGTCCATGCCGATGCTCGCGCGGTGAACTTCCAGTGCCTCCCTTGCGGCCTTGGCTTTTGCGGGTGAAGAGTGCTAACGTAGCTTGATTATCTTTTGCTTTTTCCGTGATGAGCGCGATGGTCTGCTCATAACGGTTGGTGACCTGAGCTACAGTTTCGTCCCTTCCTAGTTACCAAGTGTCCCGGTGTTCTTTGACGGCGATGTGCTCGGATTGCAACTGGTGATATGCATCGGAAATTTTTGCTCGTTGCTCCTCCGAGATCCTCGACTTCTGCATATTTTCGTTGACCATGTCCTGGAAGGCTCATTGATGATGGCGTAATTCCTGGTTGTCGGTGAAGAGCTCTTGTTCTCGTTGGCTATTCCGCTCGGTTTCTTTGATGAACCGTTCCTTAGCCTCAGTTATCGAGACTTGGAGGGTCATCACCTCTTGTTCTCGTGCTTCAAGCGCAGCCGACCTTTCAGCAAGCAAGCGCTTGAGGTCCGCTTCGCGGCTCGCGGCTCATTCTCGTTGTTGGCCAAGAATGTTGTTGTGATTCTGTTCGGCCATTTCGGCCAACGCGATCTGGGCCTGAAGCTCCTCCTGGTAGTCCCTAAGGGGAGGCCCTATCTGGGTTACCGCTTGCTGGAGTTGTGCCGAGGACTCCGTCTATCTGTGTCGCTCGTTCCATGACTTCCGGAGGTGGTGGCGTTTGTGTCGAGGCGTGGCTGGTATGGGGGTGCGGGCTGATATCTGCCCGTGACGATGGCTCACATGCTTGTACCGAGTCAGTCATTGTGCTGGCCTCGGCCATGGCTACTGTGGGGTGGGCGGTGTCGTCTTTGTGTGCTATGGTACCTTCAGCACTCAGGCTCGGGTTCGGAAGAGTGGCTGGTGAGACAGCTTCACTCGGCGTAGGGAGGATTAAGGGCGGCTGTTGCTGCGTGAGTGTCACCGGTTTCTCCTCGGGGGCTTGCCATAGGTCGGTAGCCTGTTTGGCTTGCTGATGCGCCGTTTTGATACGTCGGGCCATGTCCTTGGCTGCCCGAGTAGTGTGGTGTAGATTGCGATATGCCTCAACTAAGGCCATGTTCAGATCCGGTAGTTCCATGAGAAGCGAAGCATTCTGGACTTGCTTCTTCCGTCCTATCTTTTGTAAGGCTTGATCCTCGTGAGGTTCGATTTCACCCATTAGCGCGTGTTGGTTCATCTTTGTTTCGGCGTGCTCCTCGGCCATACGAGCGGCAGCAGCTACTTCGACTGGGCACAACTTACGAGTTAATGGATTTCCTCGTTCGTAGAGGCTCCCGTAGGCTGGACAGGAATGCGTCCGGATTGTGTTGTGCAGAGACATCGTCGGCCACTTGTTTGTAGAGATCCTAGAACCGGATCGTGAATTGTGTGACCGTCTCGTGCGGTTCTTGTCGCATGGAGAAGAACTGTCGGAGCAATTCTCGTTTGGGCACCTCGCGATGGAACGGTTCTAGGAACTGTGTGCGAACGTCGTGGAATGTGCCAAACTCCCCTGTGTCAAGGCCAGAATACCATCGCACAGCTGGTCCATCGAGGGATAGCGTTAACTCGGCAATTTTTGAGGCCTCGATTTCGGCAGGCGAGAAGCGCTGGGTTGAGTGGTTGGCCTGCCGGTGGATACGAAGGCACGGATGTGCGACTCCGCGTCGGGGCTGTCGGTGTATCGTGGGTAAGGATACGACATGGTATCGAATTCGGAGTCTTCCAGTAAAGCCGGAAAAGGGTTAGGGTCAGGGTGGGTGATCTCTGGAGGGCTTGGTGGAGAGGTTGGTGTGGACTCGACTCGCGACCAAGTAGCAGATGGCGAGGATTGCAACCGGTGAGCCTCCGATGTTTTTGGGAAGGACTGGTCCGTGACCGCTGAGTCGGAAGTGCCTTCGACTGGCTCAGGGTGTCGGCCAGATGGCCGAGACCGCTTGATGCGCATGGGCGCCGTAATGGCGGCTGAAGGTTGTTTTCAACGTAGTTCGCTGTGATCTCACAGCTGTAACTGGGCGTGCCAAATTGTGTTAACCATTCTGGTGGAAACACCTTCGATATGCCTACAAGCTATCGGTATCAAGGGAAGTGTAATCGTGAAGATTGGGTCACGGAGGTGTCGTTGGGGGGAGAACACGGAGAGCATACCCGGAATAGAGCCCGGGTCATATACGTAGTTGAGACCTTAAAAGCGACGACACATAGATGAAAACAACAAGAGCTATAGATATGTATTACTACAATAGTTAGCGATGATTACAAAAGAACACGGCCCACAGCCGGTAGCCTTACAAAGCTCTTTTAACTATGAACCGACCTCCCTAGGCTCTGGATATCTCCCCTTTGCCGAGGTACGCAAACCTCGGTTTATATACTTCTTTTCCTTCATACAGCGCCGAGCGGTTGGCTGACTGTGAGGCTCGAAACTCGGCGTTTTACCTAATTCTCCCTTACCTACTCGCCTTACTTCCGGCGTATTATATTTAATTAATTTCTATTTTTGGCCTATGGACAAC
This sequence comes from Azolla caroliniana, assembly GCF_043228905.1. Lineage (NCBI taxonomy): Eukaryota > Viridiplantae > Streptophyta > Polypodiopsida > Salviniales > Salviniaceae > Azolla > Azolla caroliniana. Next base: position 1,587,017 of record NW_028230447.1, read on the forward strand.
AAAGATCACCTTATTTCTTTGGGATAACCATCCATATGCTTCATTTCTCTGTTGGACTATTGCCTTTTCTAGTTGATTTCTTTTTCTATGTGATCTGCAGTCTTTTGTGACTGATGGAAACCCTATTATCCCCTAACCTTGATCCATTGGTATTCAAAGTCATGTAATTATGCTTTGATTTCAATCTAACATTCTCATTCATACCATTGCTTTCATTTTATCTGATACGTGAAGTTAGGATTTCTTTTACGGAGTGAGTATTTTTCATTGACATGCTAGATCAACTAGACACTGTACAATTACCAAGTGTTTCAAAAATAAAGCGAACATTTTGGTCAATTTTTTACTTTTATTTAATGATTTAAATCCCAAAGTGAATCATGATTGGTATAAAGGCTGTTAATAACAAGCATATCATAAAGGCACTTTCTTAACTCTGCTTGTATAGTATCTCAATGAAAGGCACTTAGTTCAGAATTCCCTTAGTAATGCAATAATTTATAAATGCACTTACTTAGCTCTCCTTTTGTAGTCTCTCAATGGAAGGCACTCAGTTCAGAACCCCTTTAGTATTGCAATAATCTTTCTATTGATCAAACCATATATTAGTTTCCATCAAGCCAGAAATGATACTAATCTCTGTTATGATTTTCGATTTGATTCTGGAAATAACCCATTATATCTTCTGTTGAATTCTATGGAAATGCTCAGCATTATGAAGTTTTTTCTTATTTTCTTGCTTCATTCTGTCTGAATTCCTTTTTCAGAAGTTAAATTAGAACTGAGGATGGAAGCTCTCGTAGAAGAGTGCAAGATGGGCTTTGCAAGGAAGCTAGCTTCACCAAGTTTGAAGACACGTGAAAAAGCTATCTCACTGCTTGTTGCGTGGCTTACATCTAAGAAGCATATTGAAGATGAAGAGTTGAAAAAGATTTGGAAAGGACTTTTCTATTGTGTGTGGCACTCCGACAAGGTACCTGTGCAAACTGATCTCATTGAAAGATTGACATCAATTCCAGAGAAGCTCGATGGTGCACTTTCATTACAATTTTTTAAGGTTTTTCTTGTGACCATGAGAAGGGAATGGGCTGGGATAGACAGACTCAGATTGGATAAGTTTTATCTTTTGCTAAGGAGGTATTTAGTCCATATGTTGATGGTTTTGGAAAGGTCAGGGTGGGATGCCAGTTTGACCAAAGAGTTTATGGATGCCCTTTTGGAGTGGACATTCTTGGCAAAAGATCATCATGCTGCTCTGGGGATTAATCTCCATTATGCTGATATTTTTCTCAACGAACTTGAGAAATTTCTCCCATTGAGAGATGATATATTTAAGATATTCATAGAGCCTTTCATACAGGTCATTGCCCATGCTTCTGACAAGTCCCTTCTCCAGAGAATTAGAGAAAATATTTTTGGACGCCTTCTTGAGCATGGGCATGCCTATGTTAGGGCCAAGCAGAATGAAACTTTATGCAAATCAGATGCAGAATTGCTTGGGTTCTTGGCTCTCAGCTCTCCATTAACTTTTGAGGCTTTTAAACTTGCATCTATGCCCACTGTTTCACAAGCAAATCGGAAACTTTTGTATGAGTTACATAGAGAATATGAAACTCTTGAGAAGCTTTTCAGTGCCTCTGGCATCGTGCTTCCTATATCTGGAAAGATAAAGAAGAGAAAAAAGATTATGGAACAGGCAGATCCAAAGGTTAAGCAGAAAAAGAAGAAAAATAAGTATGCTACTAAAAGCATCAATGTTCTAGCATGTGGAACCTCAGAAATGGTGGAAGGTGAAGGTTCAGGACAGAAGAGTGAACTAACATTCACAGCAGACAAAAATGGAACCAATGAAGAGCTGAAATTGGGTGAAGCTAATGTATCTGAATGCCAAATAGATACTATTTCAAGTAACGGCACACTTTCTACTGAAAAGAAGGGAAGCAAGCAAAAGATGAAGTTGAGTAAACGGAAAGTGTCTGAGGCTATGACAGACCCTTCAAAAAGTTCCAGGCCAGCCTTGTCAGGCATGAAAAAATCAAATAAAAAGTCAAAGAAAGAAGTTTCTGAAATTCCCTTAGACATTGTTGATGTGGCTGAGAAGCATGCTAACAATGTAAAAGAAATTTCTGATTTTACAGCTGAAAATGACGCCAGAGTATTAACCATGGATGATTCAGTGATTTCAAATCTGAAAAGGCAGTTTGATTTACTTGCAGAAGAAATATCTGAGTCTGACACATGTTTATCACCTGTTGCCATGATTACTGCTGTTTCTCCACGTAATACTGGAAGTAAGAAAAAGAAGCTAGTGGATGTTTGCGAAAATAAAGGAGCAAAGTCGCCCAAAAAAGTTGATGCTGAATCTAGCATGGACACCTTTGAAAGAACTACCACCAGTTCTACTAAGGTAAAAAAGGTAAGATTTGCTCTCAAGAAAAACTTGGTGTGGAGACCAACTTCTCCGCTTCCACCAGAGAGTGTAAGAGTACCTCCTTCAGCCACCCCTCGAGGGAGTGCTTTGAAGAAAGGAGTTCCTCCTGGTCCTATCATTTCTGAAATGAAAAGCATGGCAATAAAACAGCGAAAGGGGACTCCAAGAAGACCTCAAAATAATGCTAGAAGTATAACAAAGAAGCCCAAAACATTATCTAACCGTCGGAATAGCCTTTGAGAATTTATCACCATTCATTTATGTTAAGTGATTTGACCAAAGGCTTGGGTGATTAGATGTGGTTGAAGCAGTAAGATATCTCAACCTTTGAGAGGTGACTGAGAGGCATAAGTCTCTGTCTATGAAGCATCTGGTGATTTGAATTTTGACCTTGATTTCTTTTCTTTTTTCTTTTACCTTCAATCTAATTCTATTTGACACCATTAGGAACTCCGGATACTCTATTGAAAAGGGAATACATTTGTTGAGGTGCTCCTTTTTTTCTGTATCTGAAAGTTTCTGACTATACATAAGTTTGTGTGGCAGAAGTGTTGCTTATATTTCTGATACAGGCTTATACAATATCTTCATGATACTGTACAGAAATGTAAGTCAGAGACAAGGTTCTGTTCTCTATCTATGTATACTCTCTTGATTTAGGAATTCAAATGCCAATATATCAAGCAGAATTACAGAATGGCTGGCTGAATGTTTCTTTGTCAATGCCCTCTGGTATTCTAGGGATTTCACTTGCTCAATTAATCCTGTTTGTTGCTTGAAGAAATTTACTTTGATTCATTGGTTTGTAATTGTATGTGAAAGAGATCATGGTCAGTCAAAAGTTGTCCTACTGTATAGTTTTTTCCATGCAGGGTAAGACATGATCAAAGAACTGGGATAATTTGTGGCCAAGTTGTCCTACTGTTTAGTTGATTGATAGTGTATGGTAATGTACGATGCTTTAAACTAGTTCGCTGCAAAGATCCAGACACAAGTGTGGTAGGTGAACCTCCCATTCTTACTGATGGATATTGTAAAAGAAAATTGCAATATATTATATATATATATATAAATAGATATAGATATTTGACATTATTGATAGTGGATGGTAATTTACAATGCTTTAAACTAGTTCGCTGCAAAGATCCATACACAAGTGTGGTAGGTGAACCTCTCATTCTTACTGATGGATATTGTAAAAGAAACATGCAATATATATTATATATATATAAATAGATATAGATATTTGACATTTCCAAGGCTGTGAAAGAAAATTCACGTGGGATTGTTCTGTGCTCAGTACGACATGATCAAACTAGGACTAGAGTAATTTTATGTTAACCATATTTAGTTGAAATCATTAAATTTATTTTCTGTAGCTACTAATCAATTTTGAATGCCTTTTGAATTATGCTCAGAAAACTTGGTTGACATAATTGATGAATTGAAGGTGCTATTTAAAAGCTTGTGTTAATATCTGATAGGGCTATCTATATAATTATCTCTCTTCATTTTTATAACCTGCACTTTTTAGAATTTGGTAGAATCCAAAAACAGCAGGATAATGTATATGCTTTAAATTTTGTGGTGCAAGAGTCTTAAGACCTCAGGAGTATATTTATCTTGGGTAGTGTTTGAAAGCTTTTGAATGCATATGAAGAAGTAAGGAGTCTGCTTATCTTCGATAGTCCTTGAAAGCATGTTGCCATGCATATGTAATACCTCAAAAATATGCTCTTGGATATTACTAAATGCACATGCAAATTTCCCAATGAAACCTGAGGAGTCTGTTCATCTTGGACAGTCTTTGAAAGCACAGTGCATGCATACGAATGCCTTAGAAATATGCTCTTGGATATGTATTCCAAAATGCATGAGCAAATTCCCCAATAAAAAATGTGCACGAAATCAAAGAAGTGAGTCTGTTCAGAGGGTTGCTTTTCAGAAAAACGTCTTTATGAAGGTGTATTACTGACAATTTGTGAAATTAAAGGTAAAGATATTCTCAGTTACGAATAATGCCATTTCATGGATTGGGCAAACATGACTTTACAACAGTCACGTCCTCAGGAATAGTATACACGGAATGGAATGGCTAAAAAGGCCGTTTTCACCACTACACAGTAAACTGTTGCATCAAACAATTAGACAAACGATTCAATGGATCAATTTCAATACTAAGGAATAGAATGTCTTTAGCAGGAGCTAAATCAAATTATGCATTCACAAATGACATCAATTCGCAGTGAAATTCCTATTTTGTTAACAATGTCTGGTATAGATAAATATTGGCTGTTGTCCATGAAATGAAACAAACACAGTTCTTTTTGGTAGCTGTTCCTACAGAAGGGCAACTTTCTTCCTAGCATACAAAACGAAATGTTGAATATTCTAAAAATTCGTGATGATTAATGATTCCAGTCCATAGATGTGCATTTACTTAAAATCTTTAGGCAAACAAGCTGTAGCTAAAGCATTTCCTACAAAAAAACAGAAACATGAAAATGGGTGGTTTAAAGTTAGAAGCTATTGACAAACTTCAGTCTCCCTATAAAAACAGGTGGTTTAAAAGTGCGGAACCTATATCTGTTTCTCTCTACACGTTCTCAAGGATTAATAGAGAGTGGACAGTTCAATTATGTGATCAATATCTTCCATCATGTGTGCTTGGTTTGAAAGTCAAAACACACCTTGAAAAAGCAAAACCAGAATTCACTATGTTTTAAGCTCAAAATATTTGACGATGCCATAAAATAAAGACACATTCAGAAAAAATGTGGATCTTACTTTGTCAATATCTGAAATCACCCACACGTACTTTTATACTTCTTCCAATGATAAAACATGCTACTAATTGAGTAAAAGTGCAAACGTCAGTGACAATATCAGCAACTTTATATATGATGGCTGAACAAAAATTTCTAGTTTTCTTATTTTTGTAATCAAGATTGTCAAAGTTTGTTCCAATGTGAAACACTCATTCGGCCTTGTTACTCGACTGTAAGCACATCAAAGAAAGAAAATGAAATGGGAGATCTAATATGGAAATCAAAAGAAATAAACATTGAAAGAAAAATTACCTGAGCTGCTTCAGCTTCTTCGCGAACCCTCCAATCTCTTTCTTCCATGGCTCTATCCCAAGCATCTGAGCAAGGATGTTTGGGCTGAAAGTAACATAAATATAGAATAAATCCTAATTAGAGCAGAAACATAAGGAACCCCGATATCCTGGAAAATAGTCACTGGTCTACAAATAGCCAAAATGTTTCACTGATCCCAATCGTACCTTTTCTTTTCCTCTTATATAAACTATATACGATCTCGTGAACGAATGACAAACAGATCTCCTGCTTTTAAGATCCTAGAAAATGTATTAATCTCTCAGGAATTACCACCTGCTGTGATCTATTTGTTTTAGTTGCTACAAAATACATTAATCTTATCTACATCAAATGCTAAACAGGTTTCTAAAAATGGATTCTCAAATGTTAAATAATTTCTTGTTTTAACGTTTCACAGTCTGGCCATCTCCATGCATCCTCCACTTCAGATCATAATATTGTACCATAACATTATGAAGTCAGATCTAACCCCCTCTTTCTTCAATGTCTTTTTTGGATTTCACTGAATATCCTTATATTTATATTAATAGTATACAAATCACCTGGCCCAGCTTCACAATGCATAAATAGTAAGAATTATAAATGGCGCCAATACTCCTGATCTACCTGAGCATTAACCCGTCAAACATTTTGTAGCACCTTTAGCTACATAACCAAGAAAATAATATTAAATATATATAGATATAATATATGCGTGTTTATGCATGTATTAACAGAAATTTTAATTCTGCAAGAAACACTATGTATATACTCACAATCAAGATTAGGTTCACCACCCCAACAATAATTTCGACGGAAAATAATTAACCATTCTATAAAATAATACCTTGCCAAATGCAGCCTTATGGAAGAAATCTTGTGATTGTCCCATTATGAAAATCATCCCAACAATAATTCCCATGGGGAGCATGGATTCCCACCACATTTTTCCTTGTTCCTAAAAACCACTGCATCAGCAAGAAGTTAAGTGAAATAAAACATGTGGATGCTATACAATGTAGACAGTGCTTAGAAGAACAGTCATCTTTTTCCTATCTCAAGTGTCATTTGGCACAACAGCATGGTCTTAACCTCTCCATCACGTATTGAAAAGAATAGAAAAATACTACTTAAATGGGATCCTCAGGGTTTTCTATAAATCTCTGCTGCGACTGTCCCATTATGAAAATCATCCCAACAATAATTCCCATGGGGAGCATGAATTCCCACCACATTTTTCCTTGTCCCTAAAACCACTGCATCAGCAAGAAGTTAAGTAAAATAAAACGTGTGGATGCTATACAATGTAGACAGTGATTAGAAGAACAGTCATCTTTTTCCTATCTCAAGTGTCATTTGGCACAACAGCATGGCCTTAACCTCTCCATCACGTATTGAAAAGAATAGAAAAATACTACTTAATGGGATCCTCAGGGTTTTCTATAAATCTCTGCTGCGACTGTCCCATTATGAAAATCATCCCACAATAATTCCCATGGGGAGCATGGATTCCCACCACATTTTTCCTTGTCCCTAAAACCACTGCATCAGCAAGAAGTTAAGTAAAATAAAACGTGTGGATGCTATACAATGTAGACAGTGATTAGAAAAACAGTCATCTTTCTCCCATCTCAAGTGTCATTTAGCACAACAGCATGGTCTTAATCTCTCCATCACGTATTGAAAAGAATAGAAAAATACTACTTAAATGGGATCCTCGATCCTCAGGGTTTTCTATAAATCTCTGCTGCAGTGATAACCTTTGACAGTTTAAAATCTTAGCCCTCCTCTAAAAATTTTGCAGGTGTCAAACATTGTAAATGCACAAAGTTGCTGGCTAAATGTAAGGATTGGGATATCTAAACTATGACACTTGGAAAATTTACTATGAGAATGGAAGCCAGCCCAATATTATGAATTTGCCACCAAATTAGTACTTGATCTCAGGGGGAAATTGCTGAAGACGGCTTGCCAATGCAGACGCTCACATCTGGACACCCATGCTGTGACACTGATGTGCACAGGCTTACGCACATTGAGCGTACAAATTGCTGGTTAGCTGAATAGTGAGCCAAAAAATAGAATATTCCAACTCAATCTACCAAACACAAAAGAACATGAAATGCCTTCCATATGAGGACACCAGGCACGACTTGCAAGAAATCCCACAATGTTTTATCTTTCAAGAAGTTCTAATAAGAACAAAACCATTGCCAATGACAGTGGACATACTTTTTGCTTGTCGCCTTGATAATAGAGCCAAACAAATGACAGATTCAAATAGTGAAACAAGCTTGGTTCACATTCCAGATTTTACAGTATATTTTTCTTCCTCCATTCTTTTAATCCCTCAATTCCACGGCAGGGGAGAGTGCATTGAACATTTTCTGGTTCCATGGGTCATATTGGTTCTCTATGGACATAAATGTATATCATCATCACCTTTCTCTTTCATACACGCTTACAAACATACAAGTACAAACCCCCTACTTCTCTCCTCTACAAGAATGTTCCACTTTGTTGAGTCAGCAACAGAACCAAGTAGTTACGTTGGTAGGGAAGAACTGTGGGAGCATCGAAGCAGAAAGCAAGTAAAATAACATCATTTTTATAGGTGAGAGGTTAAAGGCCCACCAGGACGATGGGCTTCCTTATACCAATCTATTTCCAACATAAACTTCCATATATCCTCCATCCCAGTTGTCATATGACCTTATACGGCATCATAGACAGAACCCAAGTTTGATCATCACTATGGGATCACCCCCGCTCCATGGATTAAACCACAGAGATAGATCACCAACAAAGCACCATTATTTTACCACACATGCTCACATGATCTTATTCGGCGATTTCTTGGGTGGAGGATAAAACAATTTAGGCATATTTTACATCTCTGTCGAAACTCTGATGATGTTGACATTGAAAGAAAAACCCAAAAAGAAAACAAAGAGAAACCCAAAAAGCAACAAAATAGAAATACAGATGAAAATAAAAGAAACAGAAACAAAAATTCAAAATACAACAACAGAAAACACAGAGAAAAATAACATTAACACTGATGACGATGAACAGGGATGGTGGGTTGATTACCTGGACCAGTATGACAGAGATCCTTGCGAAGCAGGCGAACGATCTGACCTAAACGCCAAAAGATCTAAAATGAATTGAAAGATGAGATGTGAAGATAAGAGCTATTTACGAGTACAATTTACTGGTTCCATTAACCTGCAATTATGCATAATACAAGCTCACTAATAGTGCCATGGTTTACGGACAATAGATCTTATCGAATGTTAAGGACACGACACGGATTTTTTACAATGATGGTATACATCGGATTTTTACAAATAATCTACAAAGAGTAGTATCAAGGATTATAATCTACAAAGGGTAGTATCAAGGATTGATTACCGTCGTGTGTGATGTTCCCTTTTCGTCTTAAGAAGCTCTACTCATCTCGTGCCAGCTATGATGCTCCCAAGTCCTTTGGCATCTTGATATCGAGAATAGTTGTTCCCATTCTTGAATTGTTGAAATAAGAGTAGGGGTTTGTGACATTTGTGGTGTTGTTCATTAGGGGCAAGGGTAAATGCCCAAGAAAGTATTGAAAATTCGGATCCAAATGATCTCATTGCTAATTGAACAAACTTAAAGCAATTAACATAAGAGGTGGATTGGGATAATTCTCCTCACCCAATTGAATGTTGTCAAATAGAGAATTTTGTATTGGTCCATCTTATCTTCACATCATGTACAGAAGCCAAGCATAAATACCTCAGAATGCTAATGCACCTCGGTACAAAGGTGAAACTCCAGAAACTAAAATAGAAGAATCTCAAAAAAGCACACAATTAATTGAAAGCCCTATTTATACCATTAAACTCACCTATATCCAAACCATAATGTGGACAACCATATAACCATCGATGCATGAAATGGTCACATAATACTATCAAATGCCTTTCAAAAACGTTGCTTGTTTAAGCTACAACAAAAGATATTAGGGACATAATTGATAAAAAGTAAAAGACATAGAAAGGTTGATATGACATTTGATGATCCAAGTTGCACTCAAGCTCTTTCCATAGACACAATTAAGAAAGTGGTGGATTTTTTAGTACATGAGCCTTATATCCCTACATGTTTAGATAAGGGCATGTACAACCAAGCCTAACATTAAAATGATTGTACTAATTTAAGAGGCCCTAAAGATGGAAGGTATTAAATTAGCCTTGGACGTAGGATCATGTGTCCTCATATTGTTTTTTGTCCACCTTGCCAAGCTTTTACTTGTACATCACCTATGTGTTTTGGTTGGTGGCATCAAAGGCTACCCCATGCTATTACTAGAGGTGTGTCTATTGTTTGCCCTTACAATGGGAATATGACTTTAGCATTGTTAGGTCTTGTAAGGAAATCGAGATCCCAATGAGCTTTTTGAAACAATGGTTCAACAATTGGATGTGGAAGTATTATGTTACCACTTCCTAGATTCTTGCACAGTTATGTGCATGCATGCCGAATTGTTGGGACAAGATAACCTTTTACAAGATTTTGAAGTGTGCAAAAGCTTTTATTGCCATTGACCATAATGCCAAACAAACCAAAATCCATACACATAGATGAAGATTGAAAAGAATTCCAATGGTGATAATAAGATTTCTTTTGAAAAGGTTGCCCTCCAAGCTTTAACAAGACACATAGAAGAGGGAAGAAGAGCAATAATAAGGAATGCTTGCCATGACATTAAATTATCAATATTAGTCTTCACCAACAAACCAATCACCATGAGACCCAATTAGACACTCTTAATGAGGGCTCAAATTCCTCTCCTTTTGAAATCCTTCTTTTTCCAAATCAACTTCCCGATTTAACACTCTTAACGTGTGATTCAATCATTTTGAAACCTAATTGCACCTCTTGTGCTTGATTTTGCAATCATAAATTTTGCAAACCAGCCTCCATTTCCTCAGAATTTGATGCAATTCCTACATTAAACCACAAACAACAGAACTTAAGATAACTACAGCATAGAACTAATCAACTCAAGTTAGGAAGCCCAATGTTGATTTTTTCCATTCAAATCATCTGTCCAAGTGATAATGGAGAACATACTGAAAGTTTAGGATTTGCAACAAAGCTAGCATACATAGATTTAATGCCCATTTGTATGCAACAAGTTAAACTTCTTTGCAATAAACAGAAAGTACCCCATAAAATTGACATACAACTAATTGATAACTGATGCTAAAAAAATCAACACTTGATATACATATGGAATGTACAAGAGATGGAATCCCAACGCTACCTTCAATAATCTTTACCATGTATCATTGGGAGTTAAATGTGCATCAAATGGTCAACCTACAAAGGTTTGCAGTACATAATAAAAGATGACACACCAGATTGATTTCACCCAGAATCCTACATTGTCACTTTTGCTTTCTATTGTTAATTTTGCCAATCTTCTAACATGAGTTGATTATGTCCAAGTCATGCATCTTCATGTTCCACTAATATCATATTGCGACAATTTAGCTCCAAAGGCAATGGAGAATGGCATCATTAATTTAGAACGCTATATATCATCAAAGAAAAAATAAGTTTTGATATTTTGAGAAAAAATAAGTTTGATGTTCCCACAGCACAAATAATAAAGCTTGATTTATTCCAATCACAGGACAGCAGTAATAACTATTTGTTCTCTCTATGGCCTGTTAACTGGATTATGAAAACAAGATTATTTAATATACATTATTACATCCAAGAATATTGTTTATGTAAACCATGTTCATAGTATATGTCACTATAGACAGTTACAAGTGTACAGACTTACTACTCCTGCTCTCACCAAAGGATCAGTGACATCTCATTTATCATTGTGAACCCTCCCATGATTTGGCATTGCAAGGTCAAATGAACCAATATCCACATTGAAAGTGAGTGATGTCACTTCATCTACATACCTCAATTCATAGTCTCCCTCCTAGCATACATGTTACAGAAAAAGAAAGCATCAGAATTTTGGTGAACGCCATCCTAACTTTTTTGTGGTTATGTGCCTAGACATCCATCTGGATGGGCACCTAAAGTGTTCTATCTAGTGCGAGAGGCACATGAAAAAGAAAGCAGATTTCCAATGTGTGAATAAATACATCATTAGTTAGAGGGAGATTGAGGAGATCCTATTTAGACATCCAGATGGGCACCTGAAATATTCAGCACTTTCACAAGATATAATATTATAGTAGGGTAAACAGCACAAAATTGTTCACAGAATCAGACGTAATGTAACCTATATTAACAAAACATACTATTACCGTCCTTACCATTTTGCCAGATGAAGTTGCAAGAGGACATGCAGAAGTGTATTCGAAATTAGTTCCAGGAAGCAAAACAGGCTGCTGACCAACAATACCTGGACCCCTATTACCACCACAATCTGTTTATTAATATGACTTTTCTGCAATCTATTCTCTTTGAGTGCTAGCATAAAACAGTTTAAAAACTAGGAAAAAGATAATCCCCTCTTCTAATAGTATCTCCAGCAGTGTAGAGCTTGAGGAGTTCTTCACAAACACACTTCTGCACCAGTAGAGTCATCATTAGGCAGCATTGAACTGACATCTACTCTAATGCTGGAAATGGAGGTAGGCACGAGTGTCACATTAGTGCTAATCACTTACGAGAGTTTCACTTAAACACTTACATTTGTTTCATTGTCTTTATCACATGTTAAATAAAGTCAAAATGATTAATTATTATTGGCACAACCAGCTTCATACAAGGTTTAGGAATTTAAGATGAGAGTAATTAATACTCAGAATCTTGGTTCGAAAGGAGTTATTGAGTATCAACTGGACATTTCCATTTTAGTACCTTGTTTGGCAATACCAACATTGGTCAAAAGGAAGAACAAGGGGAAAATTTATAAACCTTCGAGAAAAACCTTAGAACAAATATGTAAATACCCTTGTTTACCATCTTCTCTCTCTCTCATAGGCCAAACGTGGTTTCATGGACTATAAAATATCTATTTAAATTTCCCTCCTCCTTGAGACAGGATTGCTTCCCATGAAGATCATGGCCATGGACAGGGTTGTTAAATACATGCTTGGGGTTCAAAAAAGTCCCTCACATTAACTTCCTAGAATTGCATGGGAAGCAAGTAAAAAGATCCAAAAGACGCATAAAAGCCAAAATTTTGTGTTCCAGTTGGATGCAAGATATAGTAAAATGGTTTGGTAGATGGGATGCAAGACACTTGCTTCATGATGCATCACTAGATTCCTCCGTAAATGAGGACTTTTTGTAATGCCAATGTATCATGACATGGGACAAATGTGGAGGCTCACGCTTCACACATTATACTACATATGTTGCACCTAACTACAAAACCATATTCTTCGCGGAACGGGGAAACCGTACACATCGATACATGTTAGAGCCCATCCCGTTATTTGCCATTCGAACCATTGCTTTCATGTGACTTAGCTCACATGCATTGTGAGATGGGGCGTTGGGGCACAAGTGATGAGAGTGACCAACTATGCACACTTTGCCTAAACAAGTTCGAGAGTTTGAGTATCACACTTTGATACAATGCTCTGCCTTTGATCATATTCGACCATGCTTTCCACATATCTTTGACCGAGCCCAATCCTCACACTAATTTCTCTCATAACCACAATGTGCAATTTCGATTGCAACATTTGTTGGTAAAGTTCTTGAACATTGAGAGTTGCTACTCATTTTCACATGTATCACGTGAAATGTAATATTTTTGGTCTCATTGGTCATATTTGACCTCCAAAGACAATAATAGAACCTATCTATCTATCTAACTACACATATTGCACCTAGCTACAAAACCATATTCTTTGCGAAACGGGGAAACCATACACATCAATACATGTTAGAGCCCATCCCGTTGTTTGCCATTCGAACCATTGCTTCCATGCAACTTAGCTCACATGCATTGCGATGTGAGATCGGGCTTTGGGGCACAAGTGATGAGAATGGTCAACTATGCACACTTTTCCCTAAACAAGTTCGAGAGTCTAATATCACACTTTGATACAATGCTCTGCCTTTGATCATATTTGACCATGCTTTCCACATATCTTCGACCAAGCACAATCCTTGCACGAATTTCCCTCACAACAACAATGTCTTCCCTCACACAACGGCCAATCCCCCCAAACTTTGTAGAGTAATACAAAATAGTTGGTATGATGAGGAATGTCGTGATACAAGGAGATGCTTGCAACGTGATGTAACTCGGGGCATTTATACACAACCAAGCAAGCACAACCTTCCAACGCCTTGTAAGGAAGAAGAAGAGATTGTATTTAGCTAAATTTGAAGATCATTTGTATCGCTTGTTTCTAGGCCGAGAGAGTAAAAGAGCATGGAAAATGTTAAATGAGAGGCACCCACCACACAACTAACCTCACCTCAGGTGAGGCATGAATATGCAAAGGTTCTATATGATATCCCGGGGCAACCTTCTCTTCTCCACCCGAATGCCTCACGCCCACATGAATCAACCTTCTTTACACCACAAAATGTAAGAATGCCATTGATCGGCTACAATTGGGAAGGCCCAAGATCATGATGGATTGGCGGGTGAGCAATTTATCTATGCCCGTGACACGTTGCTCCCATTGCTAGCACACATCTTTAATAGAGCCATGTGTGAAGGTTTCCCCACTAGATGGACTCAGCATACCATTGTACCAATCCTCAAGAGTGGAGACCCCATGATGCCAAGCAACTATAGGAAAATCATGATTGGCCATTACTTGGCTAAACTATATGGGTCGATTCTAGAATCAGAATTGAGTATATGGGTAGAGCAGAATGGCTGCTGTTTAGTTGGACAGGCAAGCTTTCAGAAGGGGTTCACAACTTTGGATCACATATTCACCCTCCGGGCCCTTATTGAGGAGGGCAGATCCCACAATAAGAGGATTTATTGCTGCTTTGTGGATTTCCGAAAAGCCTTTGACACTGTGACTCTATGACAAGAAAAGTGTGGTCTTCCAAGGGCTTGTTAGAGGCGATGGCTAGCACAATTGGAGTGAAGCAAGGATGCCCACTATCCCCCACTCTCTTTGGTCTCTATATAGATGAGGTATCACATTACATAGAGAGATTGGGGAGTTCTGGAGCACGCCTAGTAGGTATAGCTATACAAATATTACTATATGCTGATGATATTGTGCTGACTTCTGACTCTCCGGAGGGACAACAAAGACATCTAAATGCCTTAAAACTATTTTGTATGGACAAAGGTTTGTCAATCAACATGGAGTAGAAACATGGGGACTGAGTCTTAACAAGGCAAATCATTGGAAAGATTTAGAGAGACCTTTAGTGTCAATGATTGCTCGCATGATAAGGAGCAAAGCATCAGTGCCCCACGATATAATCCGGGCAGAGACGGAAGCAACACCTATAATAACCGAGGCATTGTTCTGATCAATGACATTTATCCAACGTTTTTGGGAGCTCTGTAAACGAAGGTACCCAAGGTTGGCACTTATGTCATCAAGACAACTGGCTGAAAATGGAGACACTCATTGTTGGCATTCTGAAATGCAGCAATGGTTCGAGTCACATGCACTACCCCCGTTCCAATATAGCTTGGACTGTCCCCATCTAAATATGACCAAAGTAGAAAAGAACAGAGTGATCCGAACTGATATTATTAACTTGGAAAACAAGATAACATGGATCAGCCCCAAAATATCACTTGGTACAAAGATGGCCCACTATAAGACACACTTCTTACATACATTGGAGGATGGATTTGTCATCAGGCCACCTTAAATGGACATACATCTATCCTATGCGCTGCGTAGTGTGATAGGGCGGCTGCGAACTTCATCACATTAGCTACAAATTGAGGTAAGGTAGGCAGATATACACGACTACCTCTAGAAGAGAGAATTTGCCAATTGTGTCATCAAGGAGTGGAATCTGAGGAACACTATGTTTGTCATTGTAGTGTCTTTTATCAAATCAGAGGGAGATACCATTGCCTCTTTAAACAAGGCTTTGGCCCACTACGCAAGGTAATGGAATATGAGGACCAATGATGCCTAGGACTTTTCTTGCTAGAGCTCAAGAGACATCGAGAAAAGTTGTTGAAGAATATAGCCACACAAACTCATCCACAAAGAACAATCACAATTTTCTTTAGCCCCATCACTCCTACTTAATGCTACAAGTCAATCACAGGATACACAAATTGGCTCTAGACTAGGACTTAACAAAGGGGTTACAATTGATCGGGAAATAGCAATTTGCCGTGCACGTAGGCCCCAGCGCCCCAGCCCCATGGACCACGACCTCGACACCCTTGTCATCGACAGATAAAAGCCATTATCTCCCGCCATCGTAGGTGCTTCCCTCGCTTCGGAGACATTTCCATTCTGGATCGACCTATGCTAGAGATCTTTCGAAGCCAAACGCTACAATATACCTAACTTGAGAATCTCACATGTGCCAAAAACCACATTCCCTCGTTTCTTCTCTTCTCATCTTATTTACTTTTATATTTACTGTGTAATATTTATTTTATTTTGATTTGTTCTCAAAGACGAGACAACACTTAAGATGTAATCTCGTTAATATCTCTCTCTCTCTCTCTCTCTCTACAAAACACTACAAATGTACCACAAATAAATGGTGCCATTGCTATATGGGTAGTAGGACATATTGAATCATCACTAGGCAAAACGAAGTCCATCGAGGAAAGAATTTCAACTTGCCCCAATTAACAAAATTACCACATCAATAATCCCTTCAACTTTTGTACATACACTCTAACTCCATGCACATATCCCATAATGATGGAATCCCCAAGATCTCAAAATGAAGAAAATGATCGTCTCTAATCACTGGTTGAGGTAAGTGATATTTGCAACACCCATCGTCTTGGTATCAAATACCCAAATTTTGACAAGAAACCAGACATTCCATGAAGTGATGAATCCTATCTTCCATTAGAACAATGCAAAGGTCAATAAACCCATAATTGGGCAGGATGTGTAATAATCATTGTGTTTCAACAAAATCAAAAACCTTTCACAAGAGGAACAGTCTCTAGGATCTCCAAGCTTCAAAAGTGTGTTGCATTGTCTACTACAGAAGCAGAGTATGTGGCTGCCACTGAGGCATGTGAGCAGGTTTTATGGATTTCATGTCGGTTGGGAGATCTTGGCATTATAGAGTTGCGTGTTCTTCATTGTTACAATCAGAGTGCTCTTATGCTGGCACAGAATTCTATCTTTCATGCAAAGATGAAGCACATACAAGTGAAGTATCACTTCATCAGTGAAACACATGCATATAGGTGATAACCCAGCAGATCTTCTCACAAAGAGTCTTCCAGCAGAGCAGTTTGCTCATTTTCAACAAATGCTGGGAGTTAGATAGATATATGTATTTCAGCTTTGCACATACGGAGACTTAGTTGATCCTTTCTCCTCTCGAAGCAAGTTGCCTTTAGGTGGGAGGTTGTTGAGTATAAAGGGCCACCATACCTTTTATTAGTGCACAAGTGTGAACACACCCTTGCCACACTTTAACCTTCATATGTATATATAAACCTAAAGAGAAGACACCGAAAAGAAGGAACTATTGAGCATCTCTCTATCTCTGCCTCTGCTTCTGCAGCTGTCTCACTCAATGTCTGTATGTGTGTCTGGTTCAGAGGTGCCATTAATCTGCTCTCAGCTCCCTTCAGTTCAAAGTCCATTGTATGCATTAACCTTGAAACAAAGGATCACTTAGCACGATCATAAACTTTCGCCAAATTTAATTGCACCATAATCAACTCATGATGAGTAAATCAGCTATAATCCATGGCCATTTGAACATCAAGCACATCCTTGTTAAGCCCCTGTTGGACGTTGTATGGTGAAAATTATATTGGGCTATGTGTATCAACTTTGGCAAATAATTTTGTAATCTATTTGCCAAGACCTTTGTAAATACCACAAGATCAGTTCATTGTTACACAAGATAATGCACTATATTTTCCTTGGCACATAATGAATATCTTGTTAGATTCAAATTGTGTGCAATTTGCAACTATTTGAAGAATATTTAATTTAGAAATATGATACAAGTTCAACCCCTTACCTGACATGTTCAGTTCTACCATTTGCATCTGTGATACACCAATGCCTACTTAACACCTGTACAGGTCTAGCACAAGTGTTACTAATGCGGACTCTATAGGCAAAAAAGTATTGTCCTTTCAAGGGCTGGCTGCGTTCACTGATGTAAATGCTCCTCACTTCCACTCGAATTCCCTGCTATCACAAATTATTTATATGACTTTTTACCTTTCCTATATAATAATACACATTTCTTTTACATACCTTACACAATTCAAGGTGATAAATTGATTAAAAATTAAGCTAATAAATCATGATTGTAGTAAGAATTGAACAAAGGAAAGAAAAAGTTACATGTGTAATAGTATCGCTGTAACAACGTGGATCAGAAACACATTTCGGTAACATGTCCTCTAACTGCTTACGATACTCCGTGGCATCCTGAACTATGGCCAGTCAGCACTTTTCATAAATAAAATAAAGTTACATACACACACAGTTTGAATCTACATAATGTATATATCAAATCTAAATAAATGAGGTACTTTGTGGCATTCTAAAAATTGACAAGCCAATGGTCTCCATAAGGAAAAAAAGAACAGCATATATAAAGTAATAATCTATACCTACTTATATACAAAGTAGTAGTCTAATATATATATATATATGATTCAAACCTAAGCAATTTTGGTACTTTGTGACATCTTGAACTTTAGTCACTCAGCACAAAAATGATGAAGAAAAGATTAACATAGATACATACTTCAAAACGCTCCTCTTCCACAGCTTTATTGATCAGTGTTTGTAGCTTTAACACTGGATCTTGCTCCAAGAGTGCATTGATGGTATCACGCGTAGATGCAGCGTTGGCATAATCCTGAAGAAAAACAAATCACAGTAAGGCACATTAATAGAGTATATTTTATACCAGAAATTCTCCCACAAACTCGAAACTGAATGAGTTCCATTCCTCAAATGTAAATATATGCCGAACATCAATGGTACAAACAAATGTGAGAAGAACAAGATGTCCATATGTGATCTTTGATTGCCTGAAATCTTATTCTCTGTGTTACAACAAGATAGCCATTGACTAGGCATAGTACAAGCTTTCTACATTCATTTTACCTCCTTAAAAGCAAAACTTTCATATAATAATGATAATAACTGATCTTTAAATACTTGAATCAAAAAAATTCTATGCTGGAAAATTCAAGTGTACAAAAAATATCTGAATTGGTCACAACAAAAATGAATCAAGATGGCAATTTGTCAGCCACAAAAGCATTCATATACCTTGTAGCACTACCACCTTTACTTGCCAAAAGAATAAGTAAAACAAAAACGTAACACACATATGGACATTGAAAGGTAACATAGCAGCATTATCGTCCTCCCAATGTGTATGCATATAGGAAAAAAAGTCTGGATTTAACACATGAAAAGACGATACGTACATGAAAGAAGATAGTGTATGAACGCGAGGAAGAACATTAGAGTACATGAAAGAAGATAGGTGTATGAACGCGAGGAAGAACATTAGAGTTAAGATGTGCGTATGGATATGAAAAATGGGATGAGATTGCGCATGAACATGCTGAGGAAGCTCAACTTCGATATGAAGAAGTAGAAGAAGATAAGACTCAACACATGCATAAGTAGATGATGAAACAAGATCAAATTTAGCATATGCCTATGGAAATGAAGAAGAAGAGGATGATAATGATGAGACTTAAGATATACGTATAGATCGGGAGAATCATTGTAATACATGCATATGGACATGAGAGATAAAGGTTATTCTAACACAAAACATATATAATTGAAGCATAAGAAGAAAAACAAATGCATATAACAAAAATAAGTAAATAAATGGCAATAACGTATCTGACCTCTTGTGCGATTGCCATCTCCATTTGCCTGTGGAGTTGTTGGAGCATCTCTTCTGCAAAAGAGGAGGCGCTGTTGAGCCTTGGCTTCCCAGAGGAGCTGGCCGAAATCCTAGAGCTTCCAGTAGGCGGCAGGTGAAGAGACAGGCTTCTGCTGCTGGGGAGGATCGGAGGGCAAAGGGAGGGGGAAGAAAGGAGTTTCCAGGGCGCTCTGGTTCTTGCATCAGGCTGAGGGCGAGAGGAATGACTGAGGAATCGAAGGGAAGCAGCCATTTGCGTTGCTTCCCACATGAAATCAGTCAGAAGCTTTCTCTTCAGCTCCACATTTGATATAGTTCCGACTCTGTGTGTGTGTTTAGAAAACCGGTTCGGTTCAAGCTTGAAAACACTCAAACTGGTTAAGGCTTAACCGGTTTAAAACCGGTTAAGCTGAAACCGAACCATAGCTGATTCCTACCACTAGGGTAAAACCTTACCCAATGTAGACTAGAAGGTCATGGGTTTAGCCCCTACATTTTATAGTGGCATCTAGTAAATTAAGAGAATATGTATGTGCAGGGTAATAAAGAGGTGAGATAATTGGGTTTTGAACCTAAGACATAGTGTTAATAGTGTAACGACTTATCACTAGGGTAAAATGAGAGAGAATATTTGTTGGCATCAAAGTTGTTGGCAATCTCAAGGATATTATTACATTGAGATGGAAAAGAATGTCTAAACTCACATTTGAATTGAATGGCAAGGTTAGGCTTGGTCTCACAATTCAATCAAACAACAAGGATGGGCTTGGTAATTGTGGAATATGTTATCTTAAAATCACATAGGAATATAATGGCCTTTCAAACACTCCGAAATAAATTTCACACATCACAAGGATATGGCATATTTGCCAATCAATATTGGCATTGCCTTGTCTAGTCTTCCTTGCCCTAGGGTTGGTGGTTGAGGAACCATGGAAAGATTGGTGTTTTGGTACTGAAAAATCAATATTATTTGTGGTGCACACTAATGATGTGTGCCATAAGTTGGTTAAGGATAGAGCTTGGTTAGCAAATAAGGTTTTGGATACCTAGCACATTACTTTGACGTGTAAAATGGTGACATGTGTGGCATTCTTGCTTATTACACATGAATAAATATGTACACCCTCACTTGTTCAATAGGTCAAAGGATGTATTGATCCATCATGAACCTTTACCTTTTGTTTGAATTGACAAGTCAAATCTTACATTCTTGCTTGAGCTTATTAGGCCAAACAATTCTATCTCAATTCGCAAGATTGTCTAGCAAAGACTAGAAGATCGTGTGCTCAACCTAGAAAATCTATAGTGGCATCGAGTAAATCAGAACATGAAGTAAGATTTGAACCAAAGTTCATAAGTTAATTTAAACTTGGTAATAGGCCTAATACAAGAAAAAAAAAGAAAGGTGATGATATATTGATGTCCATGGACAAACATGACATGATGGGAGGTGGTGAGGAAAACACAGCAAATTGGTTTCATACATTACCTACATATAAACAAAAGAATAATGCATTCACTTAAGGATAATCACCTACACGTAGATATTGCCATTATAATTAAATAAAACAAACGGGTGACAATTTCACCCAAAAACTCAACAAGTAGACCAATCAGAGTCATATCCATGACACACTGAAGGGTTAGGAATATCGAGTTTTTTTGGTGAATGTGATATCATTTCATTCGTTGAAGAGACAAGAACATTGGAATTTCTTGGTGAATGGGATTTCATTTCTTTCGTAGAAGGGTTAGGAGCATCAGATTTCCTTGGTGAATGTGATTTAGTTTCTTTAAACGGCCCCTGAGATTGATTTTCCTCCTCGTTTTCACAAGCCTTGGTGAAGCCATGCACGTTTCTTAGATCCATAATGGTTGAGGTTAGTGCAGGATTTGTATTGACTTTTACTCTGTTACCATACAATCCCATCACTCTATCTCTACATGAGCTTTTACCATCATTGTCTTGGACATCATATGATGAATGAGTTGCATCATTCTTCGGTTCATGTTTGAAATGTCTTCCATCTTGAATTTGTTTACTGACGAGGTCAAACATATTTAAAAATTGTTGTAAGGTCTTAAACAAATCAAGTTGTCGCTGTGGCTGGTCATCACCATTCTCTCCAAAATATTCACATACATTTTTGAGCTTCATTAGGCTTGTATCCAGAAGCTCTTTGAGCTCAACAACATTACAGAAGCATTCCTCGTAGAATGGAACCAATGAGTCAAGAAACCGAGAACGGAACACCGACAGGTCAGTGACATCATCTCTTGCAAAGTCTATTTCCTGATTTGTTAGTTTTAACCCAACTTCCAACTCTTGGATACTTGCAATAATATTTTCAAGCTTCAAATTGGATGCAGTTTTTATAGTTTTCAGCTCATCTCTAAGGTAGAGAATCTGCATCATAAAGAGTATATTATATACATACACTTGTGAAAAGAAAAGAAAGGCAAACAGTCCACATGAACGCAGCTTCAAACAACTCTAGGAAAATTTTTCCATTTGAAAGACTAGTTTTGAAGATTAAAACAACTGCACAAAAAGTGATGACAAAAGAAAAAAAATCAAAGAAATTAAAAGAAAACCCAATTGCGAAAAGAACAAAGAAAAACAAACAAGCATGCATCTGAACAAAGAAGTATACTGAAGTAAGTTATTGGTTTAAAACTTTGCAAAATTATGAATGTGTGCAAAGGAGGACGCAAAAAGAATCAAAATCAATGTACAGAACATTTCATACCTGCCCATCCACCTTCAGAAGCTCTGCTACAACAAAATGCAGAAGTGACATCTGCTTATTAGATCCTTTAACTTCCACCAGTTTTAGTAATGAATCTAACTTGAAGCCTTTTGCATCTCCTTTACTAGTATCACCATTCAGGTAGTTTCCAACCGCCAAAACTGCCTCTAGAATCTTAACAAACTTCCTACTACCTTTAAGCTCGTCACAACCATACTGTAACTGCAGTAGCTCTTTCTTTACCTGGAAATGAAAGAGATATAGAAGAATGAATGCAAGTAAATGTATTTTCTCTCAAAGGCAGCAACTCATTGCCGGAAATAGTTCTAGTCTACATTGGTACTCAATGTTGTCAACATATTTCTTGGCAAGCCCTTAATAAAGCCTACACTAAACTCATTATTCCAAAGCTTAAGGAAATGCAGTCACTCTACTTTATTTTGCACCAATCTAAAGAAAATTACATTAAAAGAAATCATGACATACTTGGTTGATGGAATTGCTGCTTTGAGTCATGAAGTGAAGAACTCGTATTCGTTTCTCCACCCGTGGGATAAGCATAATCTCCAAGTAATATCTATTAGTAAGACGAAATTGACAGCACAGAAAACAAATTATGTCATGCAAACATTATTGCACTAATGATTTTAAAAGAAGTAAAAGTTTCAGTTTCAAGATTCACCCCTTCTCCAAGTGCCAAGTTAAATATTCGCCCTTTTCGAAGGGCCCATCCCAATGCTAACTATCACAGAATTGCACCTGCCTGAAAACTGATAAGGTCAAATCCTTTTTCACTACTGATATAGATTGAATGTGTTCTGTTTTACCATTCTTGTCATTTGCATCATCTATTGATTATCTACAGATTTCACTAACATATAACCTTCTTCACTTAGGCCTTCCTAAAATCCTAACTCTGCACAGTTCAACTTCTCAAACTAATATGCACTATAAACCAGTGTGGATGCATAACACCAAGGGAATATTTGAAGAGTTGTAATTTCCACCAGCTGCAAGTAAAGCTTGCCATCTTTTATTAATTTCCTGGAA
This sequence comes from Azolla caroliniana, assembly GCF_043228905.1. NCBI lineage: Eukaryota > Viridiplantae > Streptophyta > Polypodiopsida > Salviniales > Salviniaceae > Azolla > Azolla caroliniana. The sequence continues at coordinate 1,610,395 of NW_028230447.1, forward strand.
GAAACAGTGTGTGTATCCCACGGCCACTGCAGGGTGGCCATGAGCTCATGCCAAATCGCCAGCAATACATGTGTAATAGACTCAGCATTCTGGCAAAGGGCATGGACTCCTCCAGATACACCATAACATGATGGTGGAAATGATAGATAATATATTATAACATGAATCATCATTTTATATTGTAAGAGGGCAACATATCCATGCTGCCTCAAGAATATCTTGAAGCTATCAACATCAAGGCCGGGGAGGCTGTAAGGAATCCCCCTAATCAGATAGGTGAACATCTGGCCTATGCTACTAGTACAAGTTCCTATCAAAGAAAACCAAGCCTATGTAGTCATTGAAAGTCTTTGTGTTGAGTTTCATGCTGAATAGTATACCATGGAACAGCACTAACAGGATCTTTTCACGAAGGCCTCGCAACATGTGGTGTACAACATCATGCCTAGTGGAACCTGGTTGACCACCGCCACTCTTATCCAGCAAGGACACATTAGCAGTGATGAACAAGTTTTTGATTTGATTTTACATACAATCGGAAGATTTAGTGATTAAAAACATTGAAATGACTAGAAAATCTAGTAATTTAAGCAGAATACCTATTCACCAAAAAGAAGCTTTTACTTACACAATTTTAATGAATACAAGAGGCCATGTGTTATTAATTTATAAGGTTCTCACTTTTCTACTTCAGCCAATTGCTGTGGATCACCATTGAATTCTTTCAGCAGACATATATCCTCCTTTGTCGGCAAAGTACGCATGAGTACATGAAGTGTCTCACTTGTCAAAACTCGTTGATCAATTTCATTCAATGCTTTGCAAAGATCAGAGAAGGGTCTACGCAAGCTGGACAATTGAATGCTTACATTATGTGCTCTCTTTGTGTCAATAACATGAATGCCTTGAGGTCTCTTCTTCATTAATATGGTCTGATACAAATTTGAAAGAATCTCCAATAGTTTATTTATATACATATATAGATAAATAAATACAGAAGAAAATATATACAAAAGTATATTTAAATATATATGTATATATCATTCCAAAACGTTAATGTTAAGTGTGAATGTGTCATGTCCATACAAATATATTCAGGTTGGATAACATAGCCAGATAGTAAGGGACAGCAATGCAGTAGTCCTTATTAACAAAAGGGGGACAATGTAGGTGATTCTGGATAGACAATGTTCACCATATCATCCAGCAAAAGTCCATTAAAAGACTGGTATAAAAGTATGACCATTGAATGACTGCTATACGATTCTGTAGTCTAGTAAATGGGAAGTTGTTGAAATGTATGTCATTTTGGTTGTAAATGTAGCAAGAGAAAATCTACCATGTATTAGCTTGTATGCAAAATTTCAACAATTCCATTGCGATAATATTGATAGATGGTCATTGGTAATTAATTCAACCAAGAAAAAATAATAACAGCCCACCAAATATGAGTATCCACTTTATAAGTACAAATTACAATGTTCTCAAAAGCACAGCTTGATCTAGTCAAACCAATTTTCATAAAGGTATTATTGTAGGAGGACAACAATTAAGGCTTCATGGCAGCAATTACTGAACGTATGTATTTCTCTTAGGACTCCTTACTCTTCATGTGTTCAACACTTGGTTGTCTCATGGCAAAAAGTGCTCTGCTCCATCTCAAAGGATTTTGAAGTTTGTTGGAGCATGGAAATTATTACACATCCCCCCCAATTATGGGGTTAGCTAGCAACAACTACAAAAATATATTGCATTGATGCAAGGTCCTTTACCTTTACAAACAGAAGAGCAACCATGGATTAATTGGTGTTTATTGGGTAAGACAACATTTTTACAAGTCACTACTAATATCTTGCATCATTGCTCCATTGAGTCTCTTCGATGGCTATCATCTAAGGCTGAACAAGAATGGAAAATAAATAACTTTGATCATGGATGGTGGCAGATCTTAAAACATAATTAATATTCTAAATTGTCACTTGTAGCAAAGGTCTTCATTTGGAGAGTTTTGATTTTGGGATTAACTCTAAAGCAACATGGACTAGCAACAAACTTGGAGACTATGTATTTGTTGTTCAAACTTCTAGACACAATAATAGGCCTGGCTTACTAAATAGAAGTTACAAGTGAAAGTATTTTTGTACTCCCAGCGTAATATAAAATAAGACTGCCATAACTAGGTCTCAACAATCATATATGAATTAGCCATCTCTTGGTTGAAAAGTCAAGATCTTCTTAAGTATTGTTTGATTTATTGTCGACATGTCAATATCAAACCTCAAGACAATAATAGGTCTAGCCTCCTGAATAGAGGGTTCAAGTGAAAGAATTTTTCTATTCATCGTGAAAAGACTGGCATGTAATGTAAAATAAGGGTGCCATAGCTAGGACTGAACAGTCATAAATGAATCCTTTGTCTTTGGTTGAAAAGCCAAGACCCTCCTAAGTATTGTTTGGTTTACTATTCACATGTCAGTACCAAAATCGATTCAATTTAAAGTGGGATTGAAGCTGAGCTCTTCTACCTTTCCAGCTTCTGCATTTGGAGTTGAGGTGTTTGCAGAAAATAGCATTTCAAGCTGTTTGAAATCCATGCAGCTATTCGCTGACTCAACAGCTGCTTCCTTCCAAACCGTTTTCTGTGTTAATGGCACACTTATCTTGCTCCAACTCAGCTGCTTCATTTTAGCTTTTTTAGCATCTGCTGGATTCTCTTCCAGATTGGCATCTGATTCCTTTATACTGTCATTCCTCTTTGGCATTGCATGAGGTGGAGCTCGTGGCGGTGGTGTTATTGGTGACTTCAAGACAGCTTTTAATGGTAATGGTGGTGGTGGTGGCGGCGGCGGCGGTACTCGTGGCGGTGGTGGAGGTGGTGGAGGAGGTGGTGGTGTGCATAGATATGTCGAAGGCGGTGGAGGTGGAGGTGAATGAGAGGAGACACAAGCATTGCTAGGCTGCAAGTTAGCAGTAGGTGTACTCTGCAGTAGTAAGGGATGTAAATGTGGATCTGATAAAAGCTGTGCTGTAGGTGGAGAAGTGACAAGGGGAACAGTTTGCACTATCAACGATTTGACGGGCGGTGACGGTGAAAGGGGAGGTGATGGCAATGTTAGTGGCAATGGGCATATTGGTGTTTGTAAAGATTGATTCCCATGACCTTTCTGTTGAGCTTCACCATGTGATGCAGCTGAACCACCATTTTTGCCACTATCTATGCTGGTAAAAACAGAATATTTTTTATCAAGCAAAAGAATCCTCCTTTTACATAATATATTCCTGATATTTTTCTTTAGTCTAAGATTAAATGTAGGTCCACTTTTCAAATTGTTCTTGCAATTCTGGTTCAAGTATCTCCTTTCATTTTCCAATGACAGGAACTTGTGAATATCTGCATTGAAAATCTTACGGTGCAATGGAATTATATTCATATGCTCCATGTCAGATGATGACAAGCCAACTGTCCTTTCATCCCTCATCAACCTAATGTTCAGGTAGCTCTGGGTGGAGATCACTTTATTTTTAAGATGAGAATTAGAGCTCTTTAAACTTCGTATAATCTGTGTATTTGGAGTGTTTTCAGAACCTGCATTCTCACTGCATCTGTTTCCATGCCATAGTCTGCCAATTTTAAATCTTTTGATGCTCTTGTGACATTTCAGCCTTGTCTGTATCAACTTTCTTTGGCACGTAAAGAAATTTATAGACGGCTCGCAGCTTCTACATATAGAATCATCTTTCTCTCTTAGTTGATTGTTCTGGATCTCGCGAAGTAATCCATGCCTCTTTGATTTTAAACCTATTTATTCCACAACTATAGGTAGATAAATATGCATGTTATTGTGGAGAAACACATGCAAAATTTAATACATGCCACATGTAATTGTTGGGGATGAAAAGGGAGAATTATGCAATTGTGATCAAGTTTTTGGCATGAATCCACTAAATTCTTTACATATGCACTGTGGACAAAGCCTTACGCTCTCTACTCACAGGAGGGTTGATCACTCTCAAATAAATATCTCCACTGTTTGACAAAGAATATTAGAAGGCGAGTAGAAGCTTCTTCCATTGTCAGCCATCTATAGAAAGATTGAAGAAATATCGTGTCAGTTAATGTAAATTGTACTGGATGATCCATGATCTGATATTTATTTACTCTTGATTTGATTAAATTACCTGTGAAAAACATCATAACATCTTTCTTTATTTAAAATTAAAGGCCCAATTAATGACCCTAGCCTCAAAACATGTGCCCAATCATTACCAAACGATGACAGCTTAAATAACAGAAAAGAAAGATCCTTCAGGATTCTATAGTTGCGCTCTGGTAAACTGTTCAACAGCATCCGTATAACATATCGCTGAGAATCAAAATTTCTGTTTTCTGTAAATGGAATTCAATACATGAACAATACTATGAGCAATAGTCATATATATATATTATAAACTCACCATAGCATTGTTGTTGAATATTTTCAAGAAAAAATAGAAGCATACAAATAAAGAAAGAGAAAGACACATCAACATCTTTTAAGAGGCCAAAATGGCCTATAAGACCAAACAAGAGATTACATCTTAAAGTGGTGTCTCATCTTTGAAAACAAAACAAAAATAAACATAACTACACAAAAGACTACATAGAAATAAAATTAAGATGTGACTCAAAACGTTCTTCATCTATAAATGTAGAATTCTTAAGCTAGATAAATTGTATTGTTTGTCTTGGAAAGATCTCTAGTATAGATCTACCTAGAATGAGAGGTCTCCAAAGTGAAGAAAGCACCTACAGTGCCCAAAGATAATGGCCTTTATCTATTGGTGACAAGGGAGGTGAGATCGTGGTCGATGAGGCTAGGGCTTACATGCATGACTAATTGCTATTCTCTTTGTGTAGTCTTTAATTGACTTGCCGCATGAGTAGGAGAGATGGGACTATAGAAAGTTGTGATTGTTGTTTGTTGATGAGCTTGTGGCTGTGTTGTCCTTCAATAACTTCTCCCTATGTCTCTTGTGTTCTAGCAAGAAAAGCCCTAAGCATTTTTAACTCTCGTAGAGTTGGAGTATGCGGAAGCATAGCGCGTGCGTGAGAGTGGGTGTATGAGCAAGAAAAGGAATCAGAGAAAATAACCAGAACTATTAAAATACACATTAGGGGGATGACAACTTATGCATTGAAGAGAAAACTATATTAATCAACTAACGATCATCAAAGAATATCAGATATCAGATATTCTTATGACAAAATCGTACTCGGGTGGATATCTTGATTAAATTCCACCAAACACATTTAATGTGGCAGTCTCTTGAGTACTTGCACATAAAACCCCCTTGGCCCATTGGATTTAGTTGATGATCTTTAGTTTATTAATGTCGTTTTTTCTTCAGCGCATAAGTTGTCATCCCCCTAATGTGTATTTTATTATTTCTGGTTATTTTCTCTGATTCCTTCTCTTGCTCACACCCCCACTCTCACACACACACTGCGCTTCCGCATATCCCAACTCTAAGAGAGTTAGATTCTTTAGAAAAATGTCCAATACTCCATCCAAATTCATTAAATTCACAAACTTGTTAAAGCCAGACAAATCTGCTAATAATTGCTTGAAGATCGAGGAAAAGTTTTAAAAATCATTAAGCTAGTAATCATGTGTACATAATGTGCATGGGAAACACCAGTAGAAGGCACAATTTGCATTTCAACGTGCAATGTTTGTTAATCATTTTCATCAGCTCATTTGTGACAACATCACCGAATCAAATAATTAGACTACTAACAGTCTACCATTAAAATTATAAGCTGACATTAAGAAATGTTATTCAGAGCAATATCTGCTCAATAAAACTGAATTGGCATATTCTAAAGACATCCATTGTAGTCTGGTGCAGGATGAAAAGTTTCTCCAAAACAAGGATAGTGCAATCAGATGGCCTTGATTTGTTTCTGTGGCTGGTGTCTAGGTGGGCACTGTCATTGTGCACGGCACAATGATGACACCTTTGGGTTGTAAATGGACTTGCCCCCTCTAGCTAAGCTCCAAGTTGTAACGAATCATCTGCATCATAGTTGTACCAGAGTGTGCCCCCTCTAGCTAAGCTAGTGTGGTTTATTCTTGCTAAAGAGATATATGTGTGTGTTTACCAGTCTTGCCGACAAGAAAATCGTGATCTTGTGCAGCTACAAGTAGTAACTCATCATCTGCAATTTGAATATAGGAAGAGTAATGAGTATAAAGCCACATGGCAATGTGGGTGTACTGTCCAGTTGTCATATGGAGCATCTGCATAGTTGTACCAAATCTTATGTGAAGCAATGGGGGGCTTATGCAGATTTTCTTTGACCATCTTCCATGCGCTTTTACTTTCTTTGCCAAGAACAGGTTATATATTTATTCTTCAAGTCTAGCTAGCTTGGTTATATATTTATTCAAGTCTACCTAGCTATGTTTCCCTCACAAGTTGCCTAAACACCACTCTCAGCATCATGAACCCAAGGCCACTTTTTTCTTGAATTTGTTCTGTGTGTTACAAACTTCATTATCCTACAAATATATTTTGTGAGACTTTGTCATGTGTGGTGTTGTAACCAAATCTGGATTGTGGAAAGACATACACTGCTACCAAATGCAGAACTTCTGCAATTTTCAATTGGTAAGCATAGGTTCAATTTGAGTATCTTGTGATATTTGATTATATGGCACATAAAATATTAAATGAGCTTTCTTGTTCTCATTTTCTTAAAATGTTGAGCAGAAATTTCGTTATTCCTTGATGTCTCAATATATATAAAGAATAGACATCATCAAAACCAAAGACAAGTTCCAATCTTCTTACAAAAAGGCATTGCATGCAGACATTCATAGAGTAATATAGGATATGAAAAGATAAAGGAGTACCTGCTATTGTCATAAAATATTGATAAAGAGAACTTGTAAACAGAGACCCATTTAACTTCTTAAGATGCGTAAGTACTATATTTGCTATGGCATATGGGCATATGGTAACTTTCAATGAACCTGAAAGAAGTGCAGAATCAATAAGCACACAAAAGCAAGAAAGAGATACACAAATGCTTCTTAAGAGGCTGAGATGGCCTATGAGACTGAACAAGATATTACATCAGAAACTATTGTCTCATCTTTGAGAGCAATAAGTCAACATAAATATAAGTACATTAGAAAGGCTGCCTTAGGTATCAAATATTCCTGCCAGCTAAGAATGAATATGAACGAGCTTAGATGGACTGAAACTTCAGTCTTCAAAAGATCTCTAGCATGAGCTGACAAGATAGAGAGGTCTCTAAAGAGACAAAAGTACCATTGGTAACAGGTAAAGATTTGTCAATAATTATGGTGATGAACCCATAGTTTAGATGGATGTAACTGACCTGCACCACAAATTACTTTTGCCCAATATAATATAACCCCTTTAGAATGTCATGGTCAAGAACCTACTTTATTAGCCCTCGATTGACCTGCAGAATGGGAGGGAGAGTGATGCTGCTAAAGAAGGTTGGTCCAGTTTTCATTTAACAACTTCTCTCTATGTCTCTTGGTTATTAGAGATAACAGTCCCAAGCATCATTGTTCTTTGTATTCCATTAACTTGAGAAGAGGACAAAACCTTGTGTGAAGAGGTGGTGGTATTTCCCAAGTTATTTCATAGGACACAATACAATGTCAAACATAGTGTTCCTTGGATTCCCCAACCCGATCGCATGATAGTTAGATGTGTTCCTCCATAGATCACGTCTTCAAAAAGACCAAAGAAACCTATGAGAGCAAACCTTTCATCCATTTAATCCTTAAAGGAATATTGTAAAAGAGGGAGAGAGAGAGAGAGAGAGAGAGAGAGAGAAAGAGAGAGAATCATACGCTCATTCCTAGTTTCTAGCCATGTCTTCGCAATCACAATATCTTCTTTACAAGAATGAACTAAAAACAATCCATCACAATCTGAATATCACAAAAGAACACTTTAATGTTAGACGTGTTTGCCCAAACAAACATGTTTAAGCATTCCAGTTACTCATTAACCTCAACTCTAGAAGTATTACCAGTTGAAAGGAGAACTTTTATAGCTTTTTCTAGTATCAAAACACTTTGTTCTCCCAGCATCAGACAATCAGTCCCATTTAATCTCTTGTTAGTTATGAACATTTTGAAATAGTATACATATTTTCACGTAGCGCTAACTGGATTCATATACTTCTAGTAGTACATGATACTGATAAAGCACGTTGGATGCTCTTGAAGTGGAAAAGACATCTTGCAATTTCACTGTAGTATGATGCAGAGTTGAACAATATGATGTTACAGCATTTTCTACTCAAATGAATAGTTGAATGGCAGCATAAGATCTGAAACCCTGTCAATGATAATCATGTCAAATTACTAGCTCTATGATTAAGAGGATTCAGGGTTTAAGAAGATTCTTATTTGAACTACAATGCTCCACCAGGAATCAGGTTTCAAAGAAAAGTGGGCTGAAATTAGAATGTCCATGAATACAAAAGATGGAAAGAATATTCTCTGGCTTCACAATTTTATGATCTTTAGAGAGCCTTCCTTTGCTAAAATATTCCCTTCCAATCCTCATTACAGCATTATGTACCAGATTCATACAAACTACTCATCAATAACCTGGCATACTATCAAGATCCCAACAAAAAATAAGGTATTGGATATCAACGTCTCGATGTCTTCCCAATGTTACGGTTCCTTGTATGATTATGCTCTCAAGGTTTCTTCAAGAATATATTGAACAACGCTTTAAGGAAAGACGAGAGAAATGATGAGGAAAAGCAGAGCATGCAGCAAAGAAAACATATAACCAGTCCAAAGAATTTACATTGCTAGAAAGCTAACGTCTTTTAGAGGGCTCAAGTGATTCAGTTATGACTTTATAAATATTTCTATTACTGAAAGGGCAATACACGCCAAAGGTATAATAATTATATCAGAATTCTAACTGATATCTGGAAATGGGAAGGTTCTATGCCCTTCTCTTTCCATATATCAACTCCTACGAGGGAAATTTGTGTTACACCAATGTATTGAGAACATGTCTCGGATACCTGACATATTATCAACCTAACTCTAAAAGTCATTGTATGCTTAAAATGAGGTTATCTTGATCACTTGAAACCTGGAAAGCTTCATCATCTTTAATGCTATCCACAATCAAACAAAGAACACAGAGACAACAATCAAGACGATGTGACTATATCGTCAATCCAATTACAAGATCAATCATGCGAGGCTCACCTTATATCAAGAACCTATTTCCATTAAATCTGCTATTAATCTGCTCTAAATAATAACAATAAGGTAAACGTGACTAAATCTATTCACATCAAGATAAAAAGCATGAGACTCACCTGATGCCAAATCATGTAAGAACCTTGAATTCGATGAAAAGAACACCACATTTCCGTCCATTGATAAGTCCTTCCAAGAAGGTGTACATGCTAAATGTTGTCCATACGGATCTTTGCAATTGTGAATATCTTTCTAGATTGTAGCAAGAATTCCATTTCTATCTCATTGTTATGACCATCTTTCTCTGTTGCACCGTGAAAGAATTTCCATCTTGTAACGACGCATACCTTCCTGTTATCGACATGATCATTGTAAGAATGAGTATCTTTCTACCATGTAACGATGGATATCTTTCTATCCCGTATGCATGGAGGTATCTGTCAATCTGGTAACCATCAATACTTGCCTACCTCGTCGCCATGAATACCTGTTTATGTTGAACCATGAACAAGATCTTGCTGGAACATCATCACCCTCACAATACCCCTTACCATATGTATATGGCGAGCAATCTCTGCAGGCGATGGCAAACTCTTTGCAAATCAACGACATTGTTCATGTTATGTTAGCTTACACGCCCATGCATACACATACACATGTACATATATACATACATACATACATACATACATACATACATACATACATCGACGTGTCTATTCTACATCAAATCATAAAGAGGGTTGGCGAGGGAATCGCGGCCACAGACGGTGCAGGTCGCTTAGAGGAAGGCACGTGCGATCTTCACCGTCAGATTTCGATAAGGAAGAACACACGAGAAAAAAAGTTCTGCAAAGGTCGCCCAACCCTGTTAGAGATCGCCTAACCGTAGGTAAGTTTATATTAAGTTGGTCGCCCAACCATATATTTTTAAAACGGTTGGGTGACTTGTTTAAGCAAGTCGCCCAACCGCAGGTAAGTTTATATTGAGTTGGTCACCCAACCAACTCAATATAAGATGCAGGTCGCCCACCCGATGACTATAAAAGCCTAAAACCTGTCATTATCTCTCATTTTTTCAAACGAGATTGACAGGGTTTTTTTGCCATGAAAGAAAACTATCGTCAAGCGGCCTACGATTGACATAAGTGGCAATCAATCTCCTCCATCACTATTCCCAAGTATGTTCTAAACCCTATTACATCACTTTTTCTGATTTTTTTTACATGTGGTAGGAATTGTTGAGGGATTAGGGTTTGGAATAGTTGAGGGATTTTTTTACATGTGCTCATTTGCAGCTGACAATCTTGCATGTTGATGTATGTGTTCATTTGTAATTGTGTACTTTCCATCTGCATTTGCTTAATGGAGAGTTGTGTCCAAGGGTCTTGTAACATCTACACTCTTTTACCTTTAGATTTTCATTCTTATCTCTTCAGATCATCCAAATCTACCACTACTTCGTAGAAGATGCCAGTCCCATGTAAAACCAATTTTATGATGGATAAGACAAGATTTGCTAAAATTTCACTGAAGGAAAGAATATAAACCAGAGTGAGAGTGATGTAAGAATATTGTAGAGAGAGAATATCGAGATAAGATGACAAGATTCCAAATACATTTACTTCCCGCATTTTGTACTGGGATATGGTGATGGAAATAATCGAACTTTCCAAACTTCACCTCTTGGCCACAACCAAGGAAAACACACGAATCGTTGTTGCAGAAAATGGGAAATGCAATGGACACACGATTTATCGTGGAAAACCCTGTACGGGAAAAAACCACGGGAGTACAAGACTCCGAACCAAAACTATGCACAGAGAAGTATACAATGGCGAGCTGCAAGGCGACGACCTTGAGCTCGCTGTCCTCGCCACAGGCGGCGGAAATACACAGAGGCGTCGACCTCTTCCTCTCTCACGCTCTATCTCTCTCACGGCTGCTCTACCTTCACTCCTCTTGAGTGGAAAAACAGAAAAATAAGTAGCAACATTAAAACTGTTTGCCCTAAGTCATATTTATACACATATGACTTTGGGGCTATTTACAACTATAGCCTCAAGGGCCCTTAGCAAACATATTCACGGATATGTCCCCGCATCCGGATCTCTCTCCGGGTACATTCGTCATCCGGCTCCGAAGCCGGGGTCTTCATCATCCGGTTCCGAAACCGAAACCGGGCTCGTCGGCATTCATCTCCGACATCCGACCATCCCATCCGAAGGGACCGTAATCCCAATATATGGGGGCCTTCTCATTTTAGCATGATATAATGTGAAGGTTTATATGAGTGAGGGACTAATTTGAAGCATATTATGGAAATATCTAGGTTACCCCACTCATTCATGCATACAGGATTCTCTAAAGAGAAATTCAAGCACGTTGTTTGGACTTGGATACTAGAAGGATAATAGTGCTCTCTTGCAACCTTGGCAACTTAATTCAGGCATATGGTTTGTACAGTGACAAACACATTTAATCAGACTAGGATTCTATATCAATACCAAGCCTTTGATAATTTTGAGCAGATAAATTGGTTTCTCACCCATCACTGGACATTTGGATGGAGGGGAAATATTGTTCAAAGAGGCTTATTTTGTTATGATAGGCATAGTGCATGTTTGTGCTTTCTTGTGACCCAATTAATAAGTCCACAAACATGAGATTCTACACCAGTTTGAAGAGTCATTAATGCGAGCAGAAAATATTTGTTTGGATGGCCTATAAAAGATGGCATGTATGATAGCCATCCTAATTCATGGCATATGATCATTCTGGTTTGGAATGAGAGTCATGTTCTCATGAAGTGGAAGTAGATTGATAGTCCAAGAGATTTTGAATCAGCTTTTGTGGTTGTGCTGCCACACACATTATGTGAGGATTGACGTGTTTGGCTATGAGAGCAGAATAATTTGCAAAACATTTTGTGAAAGATTCCAAAGCTAGTTTTTTTATGGCATAATGCGATTTTAAGGATCTAAGCCTAGTAGGGTTTTCTTATATGCTACAATACAATAGTGTTGTTACCTTATTACTGTAAACAAGGGTGGAACAATCCTTAGTTTACTATCCTCATCCTATGCATGGTGTTTTAACAAGGCTGATCTTATTTCCAGGTCTAATTTTATACAGACGAGGCCAACTGTGAATTGTGAGGTCGTGGGTTGAGGTATACTACTACAATCATAATTAGAGCATTCCTCTTGGTTGTGCCATAGCAGTTGTACTTTGACAACTCTTTCTCACATGCCTTTCTTCATGATGAAATGGTCCATGAGGTGCATTTCGTCTGGCTTAGTGGTCAACAAGGACCACATCTCGGTTGTGAGGGTTGATTCTCAGTGGTGCCCTATACCACAAACATGGTCTACATGTCAAAAGAAAGATGAGATAGAGGGAGATTTTTATGTCAAAGATGAGGTTGACATAATTTTTATGTTGAAGAATGAGATATAAGGAACTAATGAGGGTAGATTCTCATTGGGACCCTATATTACAAACATGGTGTGCATGGAGAGAGAGAGAGAGAGAGAGAGAGAGGAGAAGAATATATCAAAAGGTTCTACTGGACAAAGAGACTTATGCATCACAATGTAGCTAACATGTTATGATCAAGGACAAGAAAAATTTGTTGTTTGGTTATGTTACGATAATTAGTTAAATTTGACTGGCAAACTATGTCTATATAAGCCCCTACATGAAAGAAAGAGACCTCGTGAAATTTTGAGCTCAAAAGACAAGCGGTGTATTTATGAGAAGAGGATAATTAGTCATATAATTTGGATAATGGTTCTCCTTTGTCTTGAACCGGTTTGCACTCTTCAAACCTAAATCACTGCGTGATATTGACTCAAGAAAAAATGCACTTTAACCATGATGACCTGAAAGTTATTTTAAAACTGGTTATGATACATTTGATGTTGGTTATTGTAACCAAGAAATCATGATGTGGGAAGACCAACGGTCATAACCAAGAAATCGTGAAGTGGGAAGGCCAGTGGTTAACTTAAGTGCCGGAATGAGGGGGGAAAACTCTTAACCAGTTCTAGAACGTGCGCTTCACACCAGAGCTTGCATCCCCGTGATACACTTTGTGTATTCAATAGACATAGTCCTATCACGAGGGATGCGTATAGAGGAGGAGGCGGGTACTCTGGGGGCATGCTCTAATAGCTATGAGCGGCAGAGATCACTCAGAAGATTCATGGACCCCGAAATCAAGTACAATAGAAATCGGCAAACATATATCCAGAAGCTGAAGGTTAAGGTTGTTTCGAGGTACAACTCTATATTTTGGAATCCACACAAATTTTGTATAGCGAGAATCGACTCATTGTATATCGCGAGTACTTATTAATGGAAAAGTTGTTGGAAATGAGTGTTTATCTCAAGTTGATTTGTTGTTTTAAACCAATCTCAAGTTGTGATCTAAAGTTGATTTGTTGTTTTAAAACAACCTCAAGTTGTGATCTCCAATTGATTTGATGTTTTAAACCAATCTCAAGTGTAAATCAATCTCAAGTTGGTTTGTTGTTTTAAACCAATTTCAAGTGTAAACGAATTGATTTGCGGTTTTAAACCAATCAATTGCCCAACCCTTGTAAAAAACATCAATGGTAATAAAGCAGGTCACCCAACCTATATTTACCAAGTCACCCAATCCTCGTAGAAAACATCGATGGTAATAAAGAAGGTCGCCCAAACCTGTTAAAAATCATTCTCTGTCCTAAACCAGGTCACCCAACCGTTTTACAAAACAGCTCGCGATTAGGATCCAGGTCGCCCAACCTCTTTTAATACGGTCACCCAACCTATATTTACCAGGTCACCCAACCCTCGTAAAAAACATTGATGGTAATAAAGAAGGTCGCCCAAGCCTATTAAAAATCATTCTCTATCCTAAACTAGGTCACCCAACTGTTTTAAAAAACAGCTCGTGATCAGACTCCAGGTCGCCCAACCTCTTTTAATATGGTCACCCAACCTGTTAATCACATTCGGCCAAAAAAATGGTCATATTAACATTTAAATTAATCACATTTTAAGTCACATTAAACCCTTCACCGTCATTTTAATCAAACCTGATTCCATCTCCAATTAATTACCTCTTAACATCAGATTCAATTAATCACATTCTCTGTCTTAGTCAAGTTCAATTAATCACATTCTCTGTCTTAATCAAGTTCAATTAATCACATTCTCTGTCTTAGTCAAGTTCAATTAATCACATTCTCTGTCTTAATCAAGTTCAATTAATCACATTCTCTGTCTTAATCAAGTTTAATTAATCACATTCTCTGTCTTAATCAAGTTCGATTAATCACATTGTTTGACTTAATCAGGTTCAATTAATCACATTCTTTGTCTTAATCAAATTCACTTCATCATACTCTCTGTCTTTAATTACCTCTGACTAATCACTACAAGAATTAGAAGTTATCGAGATGAATCCAAATGAAGTAGATTTCATCACGTCCTTGTATGATTCTGAGGATGGTTATGCATCACCATACTCCGCAACCATTGACGAAGACTTGGATTCGTTTGCATCCGAAGACTATGAGTCGGCTTCATCCGAAGAAGAGGCGGAGGAGGTTGATCCCTTCATGTACTGTTCGGCGAGGTATTTTGCGTTCACAAGAGTTACGTACGATTTAATGCTTAAAGATTTATCAGATCAAGTTAAGGTAATGTTTGAAACATTAAACACAATTGCAAGGGGTGCACCTCTTAATTTACATGCATGGCGGCGCATGAAGAGTCATCTCACGCTTAGAAATGAGAATGCAATACACCTTAAGGCATCACCTCATCTTCATGTTACGCACATAGAGGAATGGAGGGAGATAGTACTGGCGTCACATTGTGGCGCATCGCACCGTTCTTTGACGGGTACTCTGACAGAGTTAAAGAGACTTTGGTCCAATGACCTTCGTGACCATGGGATCCCTAGTGCGTATGTGAAAGCAGTGGTTGACTGATGTGGTTGTCAAGTTGTGTCAAGGTTAACTCCATCTGACATGGAGGGGACAAGTGTCGTGAAATATAAAAAGTCTAGACCCATAGAAGTGATCAAGATAGAGGCCCATAATGTTGATGATACACTCATAGACGTTCAATTGAGGTATCACACACGCTTCCATACAGGGGCCACAAGGGGTGCACATGTGACTAGGTATAATTGTCACCGATCCGGTGTGGCCAACAAGCAATATCCGTGCACTCGACATAGAAAGAATTCATCCCGATGTGGGTGTACTTTTCATGTGAACGCTTGAATGAATGACGGGGTTGACCATGGGACAATGACCCTTTCAATATATGAACCTCATACGGCTCATGTACCGGGAAGTAGACTAGATGCGTACTATTTGCCGGTGGCCCCAAATGTTATAAGTTGTTGCCGAGATGACCTTTTTATGTTGGATGCACACGACATGTGGCACGGATGAGCATGCGTAAGGAAGCATATCATAAGTCCAAGGCTAGTTCATTAGACCTTGTGAGTTATAGGTTCTTTATGATACCAAAGGAGGTACATAACATGGCCAAAAAGTTAAAAATTGGGAGTGTTATGTGTGAAGTTGATTGTTCTTTGATGATGCAAGATGCCTATGCCCTCCGAGATCTTGGGAAGGTGGCTCATGTCCAACCCTACTTGCCTGGTGAATATGGATCTCCCGCAAGGCAACCGTTCATCTTGGTGCTCCAAGATGAATGGATGTTAGAGATGTGTGAGCGATTGTCAATAAACAACTCTTGGGCAATCGATTCCACGTTTAAAACAAACCAATTTGGCTTGCCATTATATGCAACTATGGCCCCAAATGCTGTGGGAGTTGGTACCCCATTATGGTACATGATATGTAGTTCTAATAAGGGGTCTAACCATGAGCAAGTAGCTTTAGAAACTTGCTTGAGAGTCATATTTGCACGGATGCCCAATGTGAGGCCAAATGCCATAGTCCTTGATAAAAGTTGGACATCATATAATGCCATAAGTAATGTGGTTGCGACAGACCGATTATCTTGGATAGTTACAAATGGGCAAAGGTCACAAACACATTGTTGACTTTTGTTGTGTCAGTTCCATGCAAAAAAAAGATGGTTGGACAACTTGTTGCCAAAGGTAAGTACAACTGAGAGAAACCATCTTTATAATCGGATGTGCCAACTCATGCAATGCATTACGGAATCCACATTCAATGCCCAATGTGAGGAGTTAAAGGTAGAATATGCAAAAAAGCCAAGTGTTTGGCAATATATAGAAGGAGGATGGTGTGGCTTGACATGTGTGTGGAGGAAACTGTGGTCCAAATTTGGTAGAATTTTCAACTACGGACATGTTCACACTACCAATCTTGTGGGAGAGACATTGGCAGTTTATCAAATATACTGCCTTGAGAGGGAGGATAAACCGATCAATTACCAATCTTGTGCATGTTTTAATTGGGGACAATCAAACTGGCACTTGCATCAGGGTACTGTTATTGAATGGTACAAGCAACGACAAGAAATATGTGAGAGTGGTAGATTTGCACCCCGTGCAAATTGTAGGGATCATACAACAAGACTTAAAGAGGCAGTGAGGCTACTAGAGAGGTATCAAACTAATGATGCAACAATGCATATTGTGGACGAGCCCCAATATTGGTTTAAAATATTGAGCTTGACAAAACCGAATGTATGGTATAATGTATCGTTCCAATGCTCATATTGTGATTGCCAAGACCCTACGAGTAAATGTAAGCATATACTCGGCATCAGGATGATTATTGAGAGGCACATGCCACATCTATGTGGGTCATTGCCCTTTATAGCTCATGCAACCCATATGTGCAATGACCATTTCACAGAGATGGAAGTGGAGATAAAGGTAGAACTGGTCGAGGAGACAAACCTTATAACATCACAAATGGAGGAATGGGTGTCAAAATCACAAACGGCTGAGGGGGCTATTCAATGTCTTAGGCAAGGGTTATGATCCCTCAACCGTGCAACAATTTTGGCATGTGTGGAGTCCATTGAAGAAATGAATCAGACGGTGGTGTATCATGCAGGTGCACCGAAACCAACCAATGAAGAAGACTGTGGATCTGTAAGGCGTAAACAAGCAATTGGTGCAAAAAGGGGAGCATCAGTCAACATTTCACAAGATCTTATTGGCAGCTCCCCAAACACTTCCAAGGCACACACTGGAAAAATGCAAAGAGGCACAAGTTGAGCTAGGAGGCGGTTGCCAATATGTGCGACAGAGAAGATTCGATGCTTGCAATGTGATGCCTTGACCTTTAGATCAAGGGACTCAAATGTTGATTGTTGCAAGAATTGTGGCCGCATCTTGCCATCATCTCCGGATGAGCCATAAACATAGCTTGAGTGGTTTTGCGGACTAGTGCATTTGGGTTTACAATGTTTAAAGTGGATTTATGTTGATTTATGAGTGCACTTGGGAGTATGTCATATGTTGATTTATGTTTTCAGTTTCTTGTTTCAAGTATGTCACATGTTGATTTGGGTTTACGATGTTTAAAGTGGATTTACGTTCAAAGGATGTCATATGTTGATTTATTTTTCAAGAATGTCATATGTTGATTTATGTTTTAAGTTTTATGTTTCAAATATGTTGTATGTAGATTTATGTTTCAAGTATGTCATATTTTGATTCATGTTTCAAGTATGTTATAAGTTTATCTCTATTTTAAGTTTTATGTTTTTTAACTTTTAACTTTTATGTTTTAAGATGATTATTTGTTTTATGTTAAGTATGGTGAAGATCGTCAATTTTGAATAATTTAAGGTTGGATTTTGTGACTGTTTGATATGTTATTGTAAGTTTTAAGGGTAATGATCAAGCTTATTTGAAGATTTTGGTCGAAATGATACATTTGGTTGGGCGACCTGCAAAGGTCAAGGTTGGGTGACCTACAACGGTTGGGCGACTTGCAACGGTCAGAGTTAGGCGACCAACAACACAAAGTTGGGTGACCTCTGACAGGGTTTTTTTCACGCGTTCTTCCTTATCGAAATCTGACGGTGCAGATCGCACGCGCCTTCCTCTGAGCGACCGGCACCATCTGTGGCTGCGATTCCCTCGCTAGCCCTCTTTATGATTTGATGCAGAATAGACACGAGCTACATACATACATATGATGGTGACTATTTTGCTTCTTGGGCTTGTGTCTATCTGCTACCAAATCAAAATTAGGGTTGGCAAGTGATTTGCTGCCAGAGATGGTGCAAGGCATGTTTCTGAGGTTGTGTGCAATCTGCACCATCAAATATTTATCTAAAAAAGCGCTCGAGTTTCCGATAGCCCGACTCTGGCAGCCTCAGTCACCAGTAGTAGCTTGGTTCAAATCAGGAGCCCAGTCGACTCAAGGCGAGAGCCCGACTCAAATTAGGAGCCCAATCAACTCAGGGCAAGAGCCCGACTCCAAGCCTGACATCAAAAACTTCGAAAATACCTTGAAGTGTAAGAAAAAACTCCGACTTCAAAATCGTCGAGTTTGAAATATATAAAACTTCCATCGCTAAATCTAAAACCCACGCAAACCTTCTTCCCAATGTAAAACAACAAGGAAGAGATCATTCCAAACACCGTTCTATCTTATGTTTAATTGAAACATTAAAATTTCAACCACCAGTAATATCTCAGCCACCAAAGTTTCACTAATAGTCACGCTCCTGTCTTTGAATCGGGCCCCTGCCCTTTAAGTCAGGCTCCTCCCTTCGAGTGGAGCTCTTGCCTTTTAGTCGGGCTACTTGTCGATGTGGGGTAGTGAAAATATGGCGAATAAAACATATACATTTTGATTAACATATTCATGTCATGATTTCAAAGTACCATGTATACACTTTGCTACCAATCGCCATATATACACTTTGAAACCACATAAAAAATGTTTCGGAATTGCTTCCTCGTTCATATGAATTGCTTATACAAAGAATGTTGAATATACCATGTACAAAATGGTTGATATACAAGACGTTCTTACAATGTAATGGCTGGCAACCAAGATTTATCGATACAAATATGACATTACAAAAATGGGAATATACAATATGGGATGGCAAGGCTAGTCCACCAGTTTAAGATATCGAAAACCGCAAAACCCAATGTGACTATTTCACTATACTCATCCAAAGGAGCTCCATGTCTTCGTGTCCAAACCAATGCTTAGAACCCTACACCACAATACTTCTAAGAACCAATTCTCAAATCCAAATTTGGGCTACACTTACAAAATCCAGAGATCCCAATGCATGCATGAACTCCTCAACTAGCATCCAAATTTTTTGCATCACGTAATAGCCTTAGTCAATCCCATTGTGTTGCGTTGGGATGTGCATTTTGTGATGTCTTCCCTCAGTTAGGATGCAATGGCCTCTAGGCGCACTACAAACTTCCGTACAACCATATCTGCCAAAGTCCCATGATCATGTGGCTTTCCCAAATCCAATGTGGATAGTTCCAAGTTCTTCCTCACCTAAATCTGATGTAATATGTTAACATTAGGTTGAGTCTACCTCTTTCCATCAAACTTGGATTTTCGCCCTTCTCAGTTTAGTTGGTGTCGATTCAAATGGTTGGCTTTGTCCACAATCGGTTGATAAACCACCATCATCTTTCGCCATTGCAAGCCTGTGAGTTTTCCACTAAAATACCGAAGTTTGGAATAAGCATATTAGTAAAGCCATACATTTAAAATGTCATCAATCTTGAGATTCATACTTACATAAGATTCATATCTAACAACAATCTTTAATTTGAGCTTCTCCATTCTTTGGTCCTTTATTGAGTCGTATATTGTCATCTTGTCTCGCATGAAATTGACATGAATTCTGAATCCATGTAGGTTCAGAGTTCTTTTAGATATAGCGTGGATTTGGTTATTAGCTCTCATCTTCCAAAAAATGCTTTATTAATCATCGCCTTTCATTATAGTTGTTGAAGAATGATGGCTCACTAGTCTTTCCATGAGTCGATTACTCTTCTTAGTAAGAATGTGAAATAAAACATATTATTTGTCTTCACTTTGTTTAAGAGAGTAATCGAGAGAGAGATATTAGTACTAATTGGATATCATTAAGTGAGTAAGCGGCTCAGAGGTATTTCACAACTATCTTCGCCCGATTCACCACCAATAGGGTGTACGACATTGAAGGGAGGTAAAACTCCATCGGTTGATAGAAGTGCTTCCGTGAGGTGCACGGAATCGACACATCTATTTGGTGCCACTATTAGGGAAACAACTAGCGCTTGACGCTATCGATGTATTGAGCTAGGACCGTAAATAGATGAGAAAGATGTGCTGAAATATTCACACGGTAAACATAAAACAACAAAATGCACAATACACTGTTTTATGTGGAAACCCTAAACAGGGGAAAACTACAGGAACATATATTCCACTATGTCAATGGGAGTACAGAGAGAAAAGAATATTACCAATCTCTAAAACTTAGATATTACCCCAAATTAGGGTTTAAGGCAATTTCCATTGAACTATGCCGCCGCTCACACGCGCGCTCTTGCGTCTCTCTCTTACTCTTTATTTCCTTCTATACAGAAGCTCAACGCTATGTTTTGCACAACACACTGAGTTTGCCCTAGCTTTGTATATTTATAGATAGGAGGTAAGCTATTATTATCATTATCTAATAATAATAATAATCATTAATCAGCCGACTACTCAACTAATCGATTTGACTAGCCGACTCTTATCTCCGCTATACAGTCGACCCGAGTAGTCGGTCTTATCTTCGACTTGGATCATCTATCCAATATCGTCGACTCTCCACGTCGACTCGCTGGTCGATCCGATCGACCATCCTGTCGGCCTGACCGGTTGACTTCATTCGACTGCTGACTTTTCCCAATTAGCTAGTTGGCCTCTCCCTTAGGAAGGACAAAATCCTAACAAACTCCCCCTTCACTCCTATGGCCAGAGTCGTCTAGTCCTGTCTTTTGTCGATAGACTCTGAGGTTGTCCATAGGTAGGTTTTTTGTGAGCATGTCGAGTCCATTATCATTAGACTTGTGGATCTTCACAAGGGTAAACTCCCCCTCATCCACCTTCTCTCGTAACCAGTGATACCTTCTCTATATATGCTTGGACCGGGAGTGGTACACGGCGTTCTCGGCCAAGCGTATGGCACTCTGATTATCGTAATGAAGTAAGAATATTTCTTGCCTCATTCCCAGTGTCGTGAAGATTTTGGGCTACGGTGAGAAACCGGGAAATATTGGAGGAATCGGCAAAGTGCACCATGTGCACCCACTCTTTTAGAACTTGTATAGGGAATAGGGCCGCCCTTATGGCGCTGAGCGGCAATAAAGTCGGGATGGAGGATCCCACGTATCACGGGATTTATCCCACATAATCACGCAACCCTCACCTTGTTCTATAAAAGGGAGGGCGCACTTCTTGTACAAGGGTTCCCACCCGTTGGGTCCCAAACAGTTTTGTTCCTCACTTTGAGGTTTCGATTAGTGTTAATGAACTTTTGTGTATAACGTCTTTCTCTATGCTCTATTCTTTGTTAGGGTTTCATCTTGGAGTGTGTGTTGTCTCTGTTTTCTGTTAGGGTTTTGGTGTCTTCTGTGTGAGTGTGTAGGTGGGGTGTTGGGTTGTGGCAGGTGGTGTGTGGACTGTCTGTGCTTTCCCCGAGTTCCTGCTCGTTGGCTCTCAGCACTCTGCTATCCGACATGTCTGTGAGTGTGTGTGTGTAGGTGTTGGCTTCTACCGCTTATGTAGAGCTTGCGCGCTAGGTAGTTCATTGGCTGGTCTCCCTCCTTGGCGCACAAGACCCCACTTGGTTTAGCGAGCCCATGCGCTCCCTGAAGGCGGCTTGGCACAGGAGGCGGTCGTTCTGGAAGAGGCGTGCCCTGTACGAGGGTCCCATGGCGCGGACAAGCCCAAGAGCTCCCCGACCAGCCCTAGGGTGCAGGCTCCCTCTTCCCCTCCGTGTGGAACTCGCATCGCAGCGAGCGGTGCGTGTGTAGGTGCGTGTGTCTCCGGTTAACGTAGGGTTCGAGAGCGGGTGCGTGTGTGGTCGCCGGTGTAGAGGTGCCGGTTGTAACTGGGTGTGTGTGTGTGGGCGCGGTTAACCGGGCCATGTCCCGTGCCTCTTTTGGGCCCCTTTTACATACGGGCGAAAAGGGTGGCAAGGACGAGGGTGCGCTCTCTCGCTTCCCATGCGGTTACCGGTCGTGTCCGGAGAGTATCCGGGATCGAACCGACCGGCAATGCGGCAAGCCCCTAAAGATTCGGGTCCCCGACAACTCCTCCCCTCCTAGTTCATGACCCTGGCGGTCCCGCCCGGATCCGACATGCAGGCACAGATATTTGCGACACCAGTTCACTAAGAAAGTTCTTCATCCAAATCAGTTCTTTATTGGCCTCTACCAAAGCCATATACTCTGCCTCTGTGGTTGACAAAGCCACCGCCTTCTACAACCTCGATTGCCATGGCATTGTTCCCCTTGCATAGGTCATCACGTAGCCTGATGTGGATTGGTTTGAGTCTACATCCCCTCACATGCTTGAATCGGTAACCCTTCGAGCATAGGTTTTCCGACACCATACCTAAGGCACACCCTCGAGGTGCCTTTCAAGTACGTGAGTATCCACTTGACTGTTACCTAGTGTTCTCTTCCTGGATTACTCATGTATCGGCTTACTGCTCCCACAACAAATGCTATGTCTAGCCTCGTACAAACCATAACATCTCGACCTTTTCCTTCTCCCCTTTGGGGCATTGATTGGCATTCAACTTGTAGTTTGTCAACAACATAGAACCGACCGCCCTTGCTTCTGACATGTTGAATCTTTCCAAAATCTTTGCCACATATTTTCCTTGTGACAACCATAGCACTTTTCTTAGTTCTGTCCCGAACTATGTGCATACCCAATATTTGTTTGGCCGGTCCAAGATCTTTCATGGCAAAGAATTTGCCTAGGGCTTTCTTTAAGATCACAATTTTCTTTGTGTCCTGCCTAACTATTAACGGTTTATTCATAACATAGCATCCCCATGATAGAACATTACCTGCTATTGATGCATCCACAGAAGCCCAATTCAACCGATGATGGCTACTAAGCAGAAAACCCCTTGAATTTGAAAAGAGAAAGTTCCAGATCAAGGGCTATCTCAACAAGTCGTCCGTTTTCAAATGCACCTTCCGAACTAGAAACTTTTTAACATCTGACCAACTTGTGAGAATTCCATTAAAAAACATATCTTCTGATAAGGTTGTTTTAAACAAATGAAAATTTTGAATAAAGCCCCATCTTAATGATGGTTGCCACTTTCCTCCTATTGTTGGACACATAGTAGACAACCAATGCATCATCAACCAACTCCAAACACCTTGCATTGGCAACATAGCTCTAAACACAAATTTAGAAAGCAAAGCCTTACACTGTGCTTTTGGATCCACCAACCCCAACCCACCATTTTGTCGCGGAGCAATCAATACTGCCCAAGCTACTCTAGGCCTTTTACCTTGACTTGTTTTTCCTCCCCAAATGTAATTACGAATGAGGCGTTGCACCTGTAAAATACATGATCTAGCAAACAATGTAGTTGAAGCAATATACCAAATAGTAGCTAAAAGAACTTGGTTAGCTACAAGTACACGACCTACAAGTGACAAGTTAACCGAATCCCAAAGCAACAAGTTTCTCCTTAATTTTACAAGTAGAGGAGCAACTGACATATCTGCAGTAACATGAAGTCCCACTTGGCAGCCTAAGTAACGAGTAGTGGTTCCATTAGGAACCCACTTGAATTCCTGCAAAGGCATCCAAGTAAGCAAGGAATTTTGTGATACCCAAAAACCAAGAGATTTATGCCAATTTATCTTTGCTCGAGAGGCCAAACAGAATTCCTCCACTACTTCTTGCAATTTACTTAAATTTTCATCATTACCTTGAACATAAATTGCAGTATCATCTGCAAATTCTGCATCCAACAATTGTTGTTGCGTGGCAAGCAAAGGCAAACCCTTCAGAGAAACTTGAGAAGAATTTAAATACATTGAGAATGTTTCCATTACTAGCAAAAACAGGAATGGGGCCAATGGACAACCTTGATGTACAAAACGTGAAATAGAAAATTTTCTAGTTTGCCCACCAACGACCAAGACTGAACTAAAGGCCTCACGATACAAGGAAGCTACAACCCTAATCCATTGAGCAGGAAAACCTAATCTCAAAAACGAACCTTCCATGAAGTCCCAATCAACTCTATCATATGCCTTCTCAAAATCTAATAAAAGTACCGCAAGATCTTCTTTATTCTTCATTGCCATCCCTATTAATTCCCAAAACAGAAAAATATTGTCAAAAATACTATGTTCTTGCATAAATCTTGTCAATGAATCATGCTCAATCTCTGGAAGAAAAGGTTGTAATCTCAAAGCCAATAACTTAACATAAATTTTGTAAATTGTATTCAATAAAGTAATGGGCCGCCAACCCTTCACCTCATCCGTAACAACATCACCTTTCGGAATGAGGCATATTAATCCCTCTTTCCATTGTTGTGGCATAATACATGTATTGAACATTTCTTGAAATGCTGCCAGAAGACATCGGCAATCAAATCCCAATATGTAATGAAAAAATCTCTTCCCATTCCATCTACTCCTGGGGACACATCTGGCCCAACACCTTTAATAGCTTGTAATATTTCAAAGGAGGAAAATGGACAAAGAAGTTGAAGCAATATCCGAGATGTTACCTTAATCGCAATAGCAACCCATACTTTTTGGCGCATTTGTAGAGTTTTAACACTTGGAGTATCTGCTGATAACAACGACTCATAATAAGTGGCTACAATATGCCTCATTTCATCTCTATCCATTGTAACTGTGCCATCAGATCTTTTCAACTGTACAATTTGAATTTATTTCTTTTAGGCATAACATGTTGGGAATTTTTTTTTGACATGGTGTCACCTTTTGCACACCATCTTGCTGCAGATGCTTGAAGAAAGAATTGAGCACGAGAAAGAATTGAGCACGTTTTTGCTACAAAGAAGAAATAAGCATCATAGCATTCTGTAATTCACAATGAATATATTGAGAATGAGGTTGTTTTTCTTGCAAAATTTGAAGAGAAATCAAACCTCTCTTAGCATTCAACAAATTTCTAGTGTAACTACTTTTTTTTATCTTAACTTGTTGTATAAAGAAGTTGGAAACTACGAGAAGAGCATTCTGTAATTTTTGACAATTAGAATCCCCTACAACCATTCTCCAAAGTGACAAAACTGTATTATGCAAATTCATATCGTCAACAATAAACCTTGGCACATACAATCGAGAAATCGAAGTGTGGCTGTCCATACAGAATTTGAGCATAATCGAGGCATGATCAGAGAATGAAATGCCCGATATAATACCCACATATCCTCCACGATCCCAAAAGAAAGAATCTGCATAAAACCTATCTATTCTCGACAAATTAAGAGCGGCACTTCTTCGATTGGAATGTGAATATAGCAAGGAATCAGGCATGCGAGAGAAGGTAGGAATATGCCACAAATAAGTAACTTCATATTTGAAAATTAATTTCTCCCACTCACGCAATTCCAAACCCGAGACAGTAGTAGAAGATCCACCTAATCTATCAATAGGGCTTTCGATCATGTTCCAATCACCACACATACATCAATGTTGTGCCACAGGAAGATCTTGCAATAACTTATTCCACAATTGAATTCTTGCAGTAGCAAAATTCAGAGCATATACATTCAAAAAACCAATCAATTTTCCAGAAATAAGAATAAGCATATACTGAACTCTACCACCAAACAAGACTCTAGCTTGTACATGAGACTGCCATTGCATTCTAACTGCGATACAAAGGCCACCTTGAGTACCAGAAGGTCCAAAAACCGGAACCCATTCATAAATCCAATTACCACGTAGTAAATTTCTATTCGATGCTATCCTTCGTGAATTAAGATGGTGTTCTTGAAAACATAGCATATCAAGTCGACCTATAGAAGGTAAAGATAATTCTTGATTCAAGTAACATTTTACTCTATTACAATGACTCGCACCTAACCCTTGAAGGTTTCAAGATAAAATATTAAAATAATGCATATCAAGATTGAGATGGAGAAGACCTCTTATTAGTCAAAACCACTTGTCTCTCCTTTTGAGACGAAGTTACTGCTCTTGTTATTCTTTTTTCTACATGGGAATCCTTGAATAAAACATGATGGTCTTTATATACCCTATTTTTGCTATTCCCAAGTGCTTTTGTAGTATCCTTTGTAGATGTTAAAACATATGGTGATTGCCCGACCCATGTCTACAAAACAGCTGAATATGATGGAGCATCTACCTTTGGATCGTTATGTTGAAACGATGTTATCATTTTCTGAACTGACGCTTTAACTTTCGTCTGGCATTGGGTCAATGACTTGAACAATTTCCAAAGAGGAAATGGAAACCGGCATAACTACATCTTTTTGCAAAGCATCCATACTACATTCCGGCAATACTAAGGGAGGAGGAATGGGTGGAATGATCTCCATAGATGGAGCAGAAACTGACATTCCTAAATCTTGCCTCAAAGTGTCCATACTACACTCTGATAGTGCAGATTGAGGGAAATTGGAGCAAATCATATCAACACTTTTTCCCTTACCCTCTTTATCTAACGATGTATCGAAACCCTTTACTTGTTGAGTTTCATGAGGCAACAATGTAGTGACAACACTATTATTTTGTTTATTCATAGCTGCAATAGGCTTCCCATGGGCAGTCAAACAATCTTTTTCGAAATGGCCAATTTTTTTACAAGAAAAACATTGGTTCGACAAACCGAAGTAAAGCACTTTCTGAATTTTATAGATAGAAGGGAAGGTATTATTATTGTGAAATGGACATAAGAGATCAAAACCAACCTAGTTAGCTTCTTACTTCTTACTCAATTTATAGTTGATACAAAGGTACCCATTTGGGTTGGCTTAGCTAAAAAGGGTGTGCTAAAAGGGTGAGTTGGCTTACATACATGTATCCTAAAAAGGGTGTGCTAAAAGGGTGGCACAAGGGTGGCACAAAGGAACACATGCACACCACATCCCCCCCCCCCCCCCCCTTGAGAGAAACAAGAGACTAAGGAGCAAGAACAAGAGTAGTGTGTTGTCGAAGGAGGGGGAGCATCTGTTGGAGATAGAGCCCCTATCCATGTTGGCAGGTTTCAAATGGATATCAATGGATGATTCTGGTGGGAGGCGAGGGTTATGCCCATAGGGTGCTCGAAAAGGGTTGATCTGTGTCAACGCTGTCGTGCCTTTCGGCACCAGATCGTTTGCGTGAGCCGGGTGGGAACCACCGGGGTTTTGGACTAAGAGGAGGAAGAATTTGAGGCTAATCTAGTTATGAATATGAATAGATTATAAGAAAGAGATATAGAAACTTGTGAATCCCACAAGTATAATTATTTTAGTTTATCTTAATCGTAGTAATAAATTGAAATAGTTTAGAATAGATTAGAGTATATTGAGAAAAGAGATCAAACCTTGTGAATCCCACAAGTATTAATTAAATCGGTTATATTATTTTTACTTTTTCACGTAGTGTACGAAATACACTACGACAACGCCTGTACGGATGTATTGTAGGTGTGGGTGACAAAAGGAAAGATTTGATCCTAGGTTTTGTGGCATGGATCGATGTAAGCGGCAATCTCCCCTTCTTGAGGGTCTTGTTGAGGTGTTCGGTGAGGCCATTTGTCTGAGGATGGTATGGGGACTTAAACACCTGGTGGACACCTAGTTGAGCTGCAATGACGTTGAGGACAACCCCGTGGAACTGGCGGCCCTCATCAAATAATAGTTGGACAGGGCTAGTGACGGAAAACGAGCTAAACACCGAGTCATTTGAAATAGGTAATATGTCGCATTTTAAGAACTGTCCATCAAAAAAAGGGAAAAATTAGGGTGACTCACAAAAAGGGGTGCCACATGCGTAAAGGATTTTAAAAATGACCCAAAAATATATTGATTTCTAGTATGTACGAAAATTTATGTGTTAAAAAAAATAGCCTAAATAATGGACATGCCAAACTTACAAATAAATGTCCAAAATGACTAACACCAATATTTATAGAAATTCATCCAAATCTTGATGTACAATACAATATTTACAGTTAACGTATTAGAACAATCGTTTTCCAAGTTTATGCCATCATCTTCATACCCATTAGATGAACTAGTAGGAGTTTATTGTTACCCGTATAGGTGTACGGGAGGGTCAGGTGTAATGTGTAATATGAAATGTTAACGTGTGAGTGTTAGGTGGGGTAAGTAGGTTTAACTACCCCCACTTGGCTTTTTGTAATGTACTAATCTTGTACTATTTAAACCCCACCCGTGGGGCATGGAAAGAAGAAGAAATATATTAGAGTTACCCCTCAACTGTGTCTATCTCGATTCTCCCTCTCTCTAATTCTCTGTGATTCTCTGTGTGTATCTCTCCTTCTCTCCCTCACATTCGAACCCCCTTGGGAGCGAGGTGGAGCCAAGTTCGGCTCCACCCCCCACCCATCAACACATGGCATGCCCTACGGGCCTAACCCCCCTTGAGAAGAAGTTTCTATCTTTCTCCCTTTCCATCACTAATCTCTCTCTCTCCCCCTCTCTACGGGTCTGTGTCCTTGTGTTAGGGAGCGGTGTATGTGTGGACTCTATGTGTGAGAGCCAATCTCTGATGGCTATGGAGATGGAGCAAGAAGAACACCTATTAGATATGGAAATCATCTATTCATCCTCTCTCTCTTTCTCTCTTTGATCCTCCTCCTTTGGATCTTATGTGTTATGGCTAAAGAAGGACTTATGATCAACATCGATCTTAAAACTAGGTATTCTTGTGTTGGCATATGGCAACATGACCAAGTTGAGATCATTGTGAATGAACAAGGCAATCACACCACTCCCTCTTATGTTGCATTCACTGATACTAAGCGTCTTATCAAGGATGTTGCCAAGAATCAAGTGGCCATGAATCCTAGCAACGCGGTCTTCGATGCTAAAAGACTTACTGGATGAAGGTTCTTCAAAGCAAAGTGATATCAAGCTATGGCCATTTACGATGTTGTCAGGTCTTGCTAAGAAGCCTAAGGCGGAGATAAAGCAGTTTGCAGCTGAAGAGATCTCATCTATGGTTTTAACTAGGGAAAAGTACCAGGATACCCCTGGAAGTTCGTCTATTTACCAGAATGCCCTTGGAAGTTCCAAATTTACCAAACCCTTGAGATATGTTGACTAAACGAGAAGGTTTGTGTTAAGCTAGCTCTGATCGAAGTTATCAATCATAGAGCAGTAATCCAGTCGAGGAATTTCCAACCGTGAGAGAAGAGAAGACCGATGGAGTTTCCGGTCAACGAATTTTTGGCATGGGCTTGTGGGTTCGACGTGCAATGCACTGTCCCACAGGCGTGCCAGGTGTTACCCATATAGGTGTACGAGAGGGTTAGGTGTAATGTGGAATATAAAATGTTAACGTGCGAGTGATAGGTGGGGTAAGTAGGTGTAACTACCCCCCACTCAACTTTTTGTAAGGTATTAATCTTGTACTATTTAAACCCCACCTATGAGACATGAAAAAGAGAGAGAAATATATTGGAGTTACCCTCAACTTGTGTCTCAGTCTTGATTCCCTCTCTCTCACTCTCTCTGTGTGCATCTCTCCCTCTCTCCTCTCACATTCAAACCCCCTTGGGAGATTGGCTCCACCCCCCACCCATCAACACATGACACTCCCGGTGGGACAAATTGTGTTGTCTCCTTCTTGGAAGCAACACCTTCGATTACTCCTATGGTAATCGGATCAAGGGACTGTGGTACGTGGTGGAGGTTAGGGTGAGAGAGGGATTGCTTGGCAATCTGATTCATACCAAGAAAACAGTCGGCGTATGTTAGCGGTAAAACAAGATCTTAATTCAAGCTGTTATAATTCAGAAATGATCTCAAGGCCCAGAACAAATTGTACCCAAAACTAGATATATATTATGTAATTCGAAATAGTAATACACAGCGCACGACTGGAGTTACAAACAAAAATCACAATAAGATATTCTACGTGTTCTAGTACTATATTCCTATCTTAAATAGGAGGTTTCTCTTCTCTCTTCTATCCTCCTCTGTTTCATTTCTGCTTCACGTTTTATAGTTTTCTTTCCCGCTTGGTGTGCTTCAATCTTTACTCGTTTTCAGCTCCACGTTTCACGACTGCATTTTCTTCACCACCTTCCCTGTTACGGTTGCCTTTACCTACTTCCCCTACATCCAGATTCATTTTATACCCAAATTACCAATCTGTCCCACGGACAACAACGCCCTCACTTTCACACCCCCACTACGTATGCAAGTGCACTAATGTACACATGACACTTATTCCTCACTAACTCCCGTGCATTTTAGCACCCTTACAATTTCCCTTTTATTTCTATTTACATTTTCTAAGGTACATGTGCACATGTTGCATATTGCCGACTTTGCCCGTTCCACCCGGTTTTCTCACCATTACCGAAAATTCTCACGACACCGGTTTCATGGAGCATCAGTCTATTATGGACAACGTGATATTGTTCTGGGAGACTGTTATGACGGCAAGGGAGACCAAGTAGAACTTAGCCTGTATGATGCTCGACTTCAAGAAAGCCTATGATCGAGTGCAATGGTTGTTCCTTGAAGAAGTGATGAAGGTCATTAAGCTACCGTGGGAATGGAGGTGTGCTGCTCAAGCCTTATATAGGAATGGCTTGAGTAAGGTGTTGATTGCAAGGATGAAAGGAGCTAGAATCTCTCTTTATTAATGAAGCAATTCCTACCTTTTTTAATAGTCAAGTGACAAATTTACATGGTCTTTCGATCCCTAACTCAAGGAAGTCCCTCATGGACTCTGAGTTCGCAGGCGATATGATGTTGTACCTCCAAGGTAATGAAGTGAATCTCGAGAGGGCACATGTTGCTATTGATTTCTTTTGCAAAGCATCGAGAGCCTCCATCAACTGGAATAAGTCTAGGGGCTTCTGGATTAGCTCGGACGTAAAGATGGTATGGAAACCAAATGTTGAATTCAGATGGATTGCAAAAGGGGAAGCCACTAGATATCTGGGAACGTGGATTGGTGTAGACATCGACAAAGGAATACAACTGAAACAAATTCAAAGTAAAATCTATAACAAAATACGCATCTGGTCAGGGGTGAAGTTATCATTGGCTAGCAGGATCATAGTAGCTAACCATGCACTCTTGTCTATTGTATGGCATGCAGTCTCAGGGGGGATGTTTGACAGGCATGCTATTCATACGGTTAAAGCGTGTATCAAGGGATTCCTATGGGCCGAGAACAGGAAAGACAACGCGTCACCTAAATTATCATGGTCTACATTGATTCCTCCCAAAAGTAAGGAGGGTTTAGGTTTGATTGACTTGGATTGCAGAGTTAGTCATTGTTATGCAAGGTATTGGTAAGGAGCTTGCTGCCCAGAAATGAGTTATGGAAAACATTGATTCATAAATAGGAGCATCCTCTGGAGTCCACGAATTGGTGGGCATTGGAATCCACAGAAATCATGGCTATTTTGTATGGACTTAAAGCCTAGGAAATCTAATTGGTTGGCTGATTGCACATGTATGTCAGGGATGAAGGCGTGGAGTATGCTCCATGAGCATCTAAGTCAGATAGGTCCAAGTACTAATGCTAAATGGATGCACCAACCCCTATTGTGGAACGAGACCTTAAAGTCGACACAGGGAAAGATTCTTGGACAAAGCAATGGTATGTCGTGGGCTAGATTATACTGTGCAAGGATTCATTTAGTGGCGGATTGGATGCGATTGTCCGCCAGTAATTGTGATAAATTATATGAAGACTTGGGAAAGTTTAGAAAATGGCAAGAAGATGCTTGACCTAATTAATACAACACTATACTCTGTTCCTATTTGTAATGGGGAAGAGGGTGAATGGTCCGGACAATGTGTTGAAAAGGGAAATATTATCAACGTTAAGGGTCAGGAAGAACAGGAAGATCATCCAATTGGGATCAGCAAATGAACGTGCAAGTTGGTTCGCAATTAGAATTGTGGCATGAGATGGCAAGAAATGGAAGGTGAATCCACTAGTCGATGAGGTTGAGGAGGACTGGATCTGGTATGTGGTTGGAGGCAAGCCGCTCGAGTGTTTAGAACATAGTTCTAGGCATACGTCTCATTCGTGCCATACTCATACGTGAATATTCATATCATACTTGTTACGGGCATGACCATATAATATCCCGTGGTAAGAATTTACCGTAGTAATCTATACACGTGGATAAGTGTGAGGGTTAAATGAGAGTGTAAAGAAGGGGAGGATTACTTTTAATCCTCGGGATTGAGACAACCCATTAGGTCAAGTGTGAACTTGCCTGGGGGCCTTGGGTATCGCTATAAATAAGAGGCCTAGCTACCCTCATTTGATCATCTTTTGACTACATCGAGACTCTGCTCGTGTGGTGGGTCAACTCTTGTAGCGAGCGCGCCAGCACCAGGTACGACTCGACGCCACGGCGGTGGTATGGGACGCCGATCGAGGCTCGAGTCCGTCTCGATCCCTTCGCTCGGGGGTGGTCGGGTGGATCGGCACCCTTCTTTCTCTTTCTCCTTTCTATCTTTCATTTCTTTATCCATATCTTAAGCTTACTTTAGTACTAAGATCTATAATATTACTCATATGTGAAATGGATCCAAGTATGATTGAAATCCATACGCAATATATACATACACACATATATACAGTGTACATATTTTGTGTTTGTGTGTGTGTGTACAGTGTGTGTGTGTACAGTGTGTGTGAGAGAGAATTAGAATTAGAATTAGAATTTTTATCGTCCATAAAGAGGCCAATTTTGACCTATGGGACCAGAGTATACATGTGTTCTTGATATGTGGAGCCCTTCCTAAGAAGGGGTATTCATATATTAAAGCACAAAGTCTCTATGTGTGAATAAAGCATACACATATGAGTTCAACCTTCTCAGTGGTGGGCACTTAAGTTATCACTCCCTCTTAGTATGTCAACATATCTTGAACGAATTGCACTATATGTCGAGCATGTGAAGAGCAAGTGACATTCATCCTCTACCATGCCTTCATTACATACTTTGCATATCTTCAAATTAGTTACATTTTGATATCATGATGCAACTTCAATACCTAACTTGTGAGATCGAGTGCGAAGTAGTGTAAGGGCTCTACGAGCATTACTACTCATATTGGTAATGAGAAAAGGTTGGATATGATCAATAGGCATTCTTGCTTTATATTGAGACCAACATAGAGGGTTGGCATTTGCGATGTAGTATTCTAGCTTTGTCCTCTTAGCATCTTCCCACGTCATCCTTAATGATTCCACCAACCTTTCCTCAATCATTACATATTGCATAGCATTGCCCGAAAGCTCTAAAAGATCATCCAAACCCCATCTTCTAAACCATTTCCTTATGTCAACAACCCAACCGGATGAGAGAATCTTACTTTTATGATTCTTTTGTAGCTTACATCCAACATTCCAAGCAAGATGTGGTAATCGATGATTCGGCATATTCTTGACTTTTGTAATGTATTTATATACTTTTTGGAGTGCCAATAGTTCAATGGATCGAACACCTATTTCCAAGAGCATAACCTAGTAAGAGGTAGTGCATTTAACTCCTAATTGCCTCCTTAAAAACATCTTTTGAATTTTCTCAATATCATTCCATGCATTAAGAGAGATGGTGCCACCCCATACTTCTACTCCATAAAGCAATACTTGAGTTACCATGGCATTGAACAACATTAGTTTTACTTTCCATCCACAAGTATCACTTTGGTTGCATTGGTTCTCCAAAAGGTAATATGATTTCCAACCGGCTTGGAGCCTAGAATCAAAGCATGCACTCCATTTATTTGTGGTAGGTACATCAATACCAAGATATTTAAAGCTTTGAACAAATTGTATGTGTTCACCTCTATATGTGAGCATAGGGTAATGATGAGGTTGGTGTTAGGAAACAGGTCCCTCTGGATGGGAAGTGAGAAGAACAGTGTCAATGATCAAACCAGATGTGGAGTACCCGGCAACGGAAGAACCGGTGAGAACCGGATGAGGATTACCCGGAAACGGAAGACCCGGTGAGAACTGGATGACGAGTGCCCGGCAAGCGTCGGATGATGCAAGCCCGGTGAGGAGTGCTCACCGGATGAAGGGACATATTTGTAAATATTTTTCTGAGAGTTCATCAGGGCTATATTTGTAAATAGCCAAAAAGTCATTTTAGTATAAATATGACTTAGGGCAAACTTAGTGTTGTTGTTGTCATTCTTGTTGGTGCAAGATTAGAGCGCGTAACCGGTTACTGAGAGAGTGAGAGAGAGGAAGAGGTCGTTGCCTCTTTTGTAACCGCCGCCTGTGGCAAAGATAGCAAGCTCGAGGTCGTTGCTTCAGTGCTTTATTATTATACATTCTGATATAGTGATAGTTTGCAGTCTGTGGGTTGCCGTGGTTTTTCCCTAGTTTGGGTTTTCCACGTTAACATCCTGTGTACTCTTCTCTTCACTGTGTCGTGCGTTCATTACCCGTTTTCTGTATCTTATCCTAGGCTCGGTTGTGGCCAAGCGTTGTTCATCCGGAGCGTGTGTTCTTGTCAAACTGGTATCAGAGCGAAACGACACAGAAAATGGACGAATCGTTGGGAGGCATGTTCAAGCTCACCGGCTCCAACTATTCCGTGTGGAAGTCGAAGATGAGGGACATGCTCGTGGTTAAAGATCTTTGGTTGCCGATTCAGTTTGGGGACAAGAGACCGGACAAAATCGACGCCACGATATGGGAGGTGATGCACATGAAGACAACAGCTTACATCCGGTGCTTCATCGACATGAGTGTATACAACAACTTCAATGAAGAGAGCAAGGCTCATGAGCTTTGGGAGAAGATCGGCATTATGTTTCAAAACAAAGATGTTGTTAATCAGGTTTCTGTATTTCGGAAGATAGTAAGACTCTGGTACCAAGATAGCTCCAGCATGGCGGAGCACATGAATGCCTTCCAGGGGCTGATCCACCAGGCAACATCATTGGAAGTACCTCTCACCGATGAGGTACTAGCGCTACTCCTGCTCGGTTCCCTCCTAGATAGCTAGGAGACGTTGGTTGTCACCTTGGGCAACGCCGGGCCGGAAGGGAAACGGTTATCCCCAACAAGAGTGAAGTCGAGCTTGCTAGATGAGGAGGCACGTCGGAAAGATAAGGATACGAGCTCCGACTCCAAAGCGCTCCTTACCAAATCGGAACACGGAAGACAAAGGAATCGTAGTCCCCAGAACCGGGAGAAGTCGGGGACACGGTCAAAGTCAAGGGGGAGGCCTACCTGCTTCTATTGTGGCAAGCCAGGACACTTCCAGAAGAACTGTCGGCATTTCCGAAAAGACAAGGAAACCGACGGTACCGATTCGAAGTGGACCCCGAACCGGAATAGTAAAGACCGGAGGGGGCCGAACCGGAAGGGAACGACGGCAATCGCGGCAAGTGAAGAAGAGTTGATGCTCATCACCAAGGAGAGTGAGCTAAACCTTGCCAGCGACGAGATGACCTGGGTGGTCGACTCCGGAGCGTCATTCCACCTCACCCCGGACCAGAAATGCTTCTCATCCTACTCAGTCGATGATCACGGCTGTGTCCGGATGGGGAATGAAGGTACATGCCGAATTGTCGGCATAGGAGACATGTGGTTGACAACACCAACCGGATGCAAGCTGCTGCTGAAGGATGTCCGACACATTCCAGAGGTTCGTCTGAACCTGATATCAGTCGGTCGGCTAGATGATGAAGGCTACACGAGTAGCATCCGGAACAGGGTTATGAAGTTCAGCAAAGGGAGCCTGATTGTGGCTCGGGCCCGGAAGGTCAACACGTTGTACCTGATGAATGCTTGGTTATGCCCGGAGGAAGTGAACGTGGCATCTGATACTACCATTGAGCTGTGGCACAAAAGGCTGTGTCACATGAGCGAGAAGGGGATGAAGAGGCTTGCAAACGACAACCTCATTCCAGTGAAGAACATGCACTTGGAGAAGTGCACTGATTGTCTGGCCGGTAAGCAAAACCGGACCTCCTTCCGATCGAGGCCACTGATGAGACGTAATGCACCACTGGAGTTGGTGCATACTGATGTGTGTCAAGTGGACATGAAGTCACATGCAGGATCGCAGTACTTCGTGACGTTCATAGATGACCACAGCCGGAAGCTGTGGGCCACACCGTTGAAGACGAAGGATCAGGTGCTATCCGTCTTCAAAGAGCTCCACGCGAGAGTGGAAAGAGAAACTGGCTGGAAGCTGAAGGCGGTTCGAGCAGATAACGGAGGAGAATACCAGGGGCAGTTCGAGGAGTACTGCCGCTCGAAGGGAATCCGGCTTGAATTTACCGTGCCAAAGACGCCGGAACTAAATGGGCTGGCCGAGAGGATGAACCGAACCATAATGGAGAGGGTCCGGAGTATGTTGGCGCATGCAAAACTACCCAAGAAGTTTTGGGTTGAGGCACTGTCGACAGCGACGTATGTGATAAACAGATCACCCTCAGTGCCCTTGGATGGAGACACGCCGCAGAAGGTGTGGACCGGTAAGGAAGTGTCCTACCGGCATCTGAAGGTGTTCGGGTGTCTCGTGTACGTGCATGGTGCTAAGGACCGGAGAGGAAAGTTAGATCCAAAGACCCGGCCATGCATATTCCTCGGTTACGGCGACGATGAGTTTGGCTACCGAGTGTGGGACCCGGTTGACAAGAAGGTATTCCGGAATCGAGATATTATCTTCATGGAGGACAAGACGCTCTCCGACTGGGAGTCAGAGAAGAAGATAATGAACGCCGAGTCGACCGGTAAGGATCGATTCTACGATGAGCAAACCCAACCGACAAGAAACCGGTTAGCACTCGAGGAACCCACCGTTCATGGTGAGGATAGCGAACCAACAGAAGAAGTAGTAGAGGAAGCTGAAACCGGAACTGGTCAAGACCCCGAATTGGATTC
Organism: Azolla caroliniana; assembly: GCF_043228905.1. Lineage (NCBI taxonomy): Eukaryota > Viridiplantae > Streptophyta > Polypodiopsida > Salviniales > Salviniaceae > Azolla > Azolla caroliniana. The sequence goes on from NW_028230447.1 coordinate 1,647,742, forward strand.
GGATGAAGAACAAATTGTGGAGCCGGTTACCGAAGGCCAAAGACGGAGATATCCTCTCAGAGAGAGAAGGCCCCCCCGGAGATTTCCGGATGTAGAGCATGTGCTGCTGACCGATGAGGGGGAGCCGGAAAGCTTCGAAGAAGTGAAGGCCGACACCCACAACCGAAAATGGTTAAGTGCCATGCAGGATGAGATGGATTCCCTACATGAGAACCATACATACGAATTGGTGGAGTTGCCGAAAGGAAAGCGGGCACTCCAAAACAAGTGGGTGTACAAGTTGAAACTGGGAGATGCCGGAAACCCCCCGAGATACAAAGCTAGGATCGTGGTGAAGGGGTTCCAACAGAATAAGGGCGTGGACTTCGACGAGATATTTGCCCCGGTAGTAAAGATGACCTCCATCCGGACGGTGCTGAGTATAGCGGCAAGCATGGACCTCGAGGTAGAGCAGCTAGACGTGAAGACGACATTCCTTCACGGTGACCTCAAAGAGGAGATCTACATGCAACAACCGGAAGGATTTGTGGAGAAAGGGACGGAGCACCTGGTATGCCGGTTGAAGAAAAGCCTGTATGGACTGAAGCAGGCTACCCGACAATGGTACCGGAAGTTCGACTCCTTCATGACCGATCAAGGGTACCACAAGACGCAGGCCGATCACTACGTGTTTGTGAAGAAGTTTGAAGGAGGCGACTTCCTGATACTCCTTCTGTACGTGGACAACATGTTGATCGTCGGACGGGACCAAGCCAAAATACGGATGCTGAAGAAGGCTCTCAACCGGACCTTCTCAATGAAAGACTTGGGTCCGGCAAGACAGATGTTGGGGATGCATATTATCCGGGACCGGTCAATGAAGCAATTGTGGCTGTCACAGGAGAAGTACGTGACAAAGGTGCTTCAGCGGTTCAACATGTCAGATGCGAAACCGATCGGATCGACACTTCCGGCAAACTGTAGGTTATCCGGTAAGCAAAGCCCAAAGACGAAAGCAGAGAAGGCGGATATGATGAAGGTTCCATATGCCTCTGCTGTCGGGAGCTTAATGTACGCAATGGTGTGTACTCGACTGGATATTGGATACGCAGTCGGAGTGGTGAGCCGGTTCATGAGCAATCCTGGCAAGGAGCACTGGAATGCGGTCAAATGGATACTCCGGTACTTGAAGGGAACTTCGAATATGTGTCTCCGATTAAGCTCCGGTAAACCTCAACTTGACGGTTTTACCGATTCGGACATGTCGGTTGATGTGGATACCAGCCGGTCTACATCCGGGTATGTAATGACATATGCAGGGGGAGCTGTTTCGTGGCAATCGAGGCTGCAGAAGACGGTTGCATTGTCAACCACGGAGGCGGAGTACATGGCGGCTGTGGAAGCCGGCAAGGAAATAATATGGATGAAGGACTTCATCGAAGGGCTCGGTATCCGGCAAGATGAATATCGGCTCTATTGCGACAGTTAAAGTGCCATCCACCTTGCTAAGAACGCAACTTACCATTCCAGGATGAAGCACATCCAGCGTAGGTATCACTAGATCCAGGAGCGAGTAGAAGATCGAGAGTTCGCGCTGACGAAGATCCATACGAACAAGAACGGGTCAGATATGCTGACCAAAGTGCTAATACCAGACAAGTTGGATGCATGTCGGAAGCGGACCGGACTAGTAAGACATCCCATGCCGGAGTGAAGAGGGAGTTTGTTAGGAAACAGGTCCCTCCGGATGGGAAGTGAGAAGAACAGTGTCGATGAGCAAACCGGATGTGGAGTACCCGACAACGGAAGAACCGGTGAGAACCGGATGAGGATTACCCGGAAATGGAAGACCCGGTGAGAACCGGATGACGAGTGCCCGGCAAGCGCCGGATGATGCAAGCCCGGTGAGGAGTGCTCACCGGATGAAGGGACATATTCGTAAATATGTTTCTGAGAGTCCATCGGGGCTATATTTGTAAATAGCCGAAAAGTAATTTTAGTATAAATATGACTTAGGGCAAACTTAGTGTTGTTGTTGTCATTCTTGTTGGTGCAAGATTAGAGTGTGTAACCGTGTACTGAGAGAGTGAGAGAGAGGAAGAGGTCGTTACCTCTGTTGTAACCGCCGCCTGTGGCAAAGATAGCAAGCTCGAGGTTGTTGCTTCGGTGCTTTATTATTGTACATTCTGATATAGTGATAGTTTGCAATTTGTGGGCTGCCGTCGTTTTTCCCTAGTTTGGGTTTTCCACGTTAACATCCTGTGTACTCTTCTCTTCATTGTGTCGTGCATTCATTACCCGTTTTCTGTGTGTCTTATCCTAGGCTCGGTTGTGGCCGAGCGTTGTTCATCCGGAGCGTGTGTTCCTGTCAGTTGGATGGTTTGCACTACCATCATTTTTGTTTTCTTCACATTCATTGCTAGTCCACTACTATGGCAAAATTCTTCTAATAACCCAAGTAAATTTTGCATACTATCAACATCATATGAGAAGAGTACCACATCATCACCATATAGAAGCAATAAGATAACTTGTTGCATCAATTTGGGAGCATTCAATCCTTCTTCTCTTGTGGCCTTATTTACCACTTCTTCTAATTTATCAATACATAAGCCAAAAAGTGTGGGTGATAGTGGACATCCTTTCTTGACCCTCATGTTACTTAAAAAGTGCTTTGAGGATCCACTATCCATTTTTAGTTGGCATTTAACTTGTTCATATAGGTGTGCGACAGCAACTCGGTACTCTAATGGCAGGTCAATCTCTTCCATTCTATTCCAGAGCTCACTTCGTGGTACGATATCAAAAGCTTTCTTAAAATCAACAAAACAATAATAAAGTGTTTTTCCTTGTAGTCAACTCTCTTCCATGATTACTCTCAATGTGACCAAATGATCCACAGTGGAGCGTTTTGGTCTAAATCTTGCTTGCCCAAGTGCTCTTTTGCTTGTACTTTCAGCCCATGTGCTTAGCTTTTGCGCCATAATAGTGCTATATAATTTAGCAATAGTTGAGCTCTCCATTATTGTATGATAATTTGATACTTGATTCTTCTCTCCAGCTTTAAATATTGGTTTAATCCAATTCATTAGCCACTCATTTGGAAATCCTTGTTTTATAGCTTGATCTATAATTGTCATTATCCAATGACGAGTATGTGGCATTGTCCATTTAAAAAGCTTACTTGAGATGTAGGTTGCACCCGCTGCTTTCCCACTCGCCATCTTCCTTATTCCCTTATTGACATCATCAATATCGATACATGTAGTGCATGGTGTTTCAATTTCCTCAACCATAGGAGCCACACCTTCATGCATATATAGCCTTTGTACATAGTCTAACATCTCTTCATTTGTAAAGTGGCCTTTCACATCTTCTTTCTTACCCTTGAGTTGTCCCCATGCTAATTTTGGTTTGACCTTAAACAAGTTTTTCTTTTTCATCTCTTGCATTTGGAAATATCTTCTTTTCTTTCTCCTCGCCACTTTCTTATAAAGGTTCCATGCAACAATCTTTTCATTTTCCCCCTCTATGGACTTAAACCATTTGAGATACATCTTACATTCATCGTCGAACCAAGAATTACATGGAAAACTACACGTCTTATGCCCACCCACATGCCTCTTAAAGTATTGATACCCAACCTTAAGGATGATATCCTTCAAATGTTGCCAATTTTCTTTAACATCGTTGCTTAGAGAAAAAATGAACAAATGGTTCTCCTCTTCATGTGCATACATCTTAGCTTTTTCGTAGCAAGGTCGGATGATACATCTTTTTTCGTCTTTCACTCCATGGCATCTATTTGTGAAATGTGGAATTGCAAGCTCTAGGTACAATGGTTTGTGGTCTGAGTCCGGAGATAGAGAACCAACTTCAAACACATTCACCAATGATAGATCACATGCCATCATTAATGCGTAGTCAACCACACTTCCTCCACCCGAGGATGGTAAACATGTGAGCACATTTGTCAATGGGAATGCCTTTATGCCATTTAGGATAATCAAGTTTGTGCAATTTAACATATGTATCAAAAGTTTTCCATAATTAGACATGATACAATCCTTTGAGTCACGCAATAGACAATGTTCTACTACATTTTCTTCAAATGTCTCCACGTTTTGGAAATTTCCAACTCTTGCATTGAAGTCTCCCATAATTAAAAATTTACCAAGATTCTCAAATGAAAGTATATTATGGCATAATTCTATAAAAGGATCATCACAATCTAATCCAAACCTACTATAGTAGTTTGATGAGATGAGAGGAATAGCTAACTATCTATCTACTTTCTTTGCATGCACCACTCAGAGAGGAGTTCCTCATCTATCCTTACATACACACAGAGCGGAGAGAAGAGACATGCAAAGAAAGCATGTAGAGACAGAGAGAGGAAATCCCATAGAGAGAGAGAGAAACACACACACACATATATGGTTTCTCTTTTTGATTTGCTGTCATTTTTGGAATTTCTTAGGTTCCCTCATTTTTTATGACTTCTCCGCTTCTTCTTTTTAGGTTTTCTCTAGTTTCTCTGTAATTGTTGCTTTCTTAGGGTTGTCTCAGGTTCCTCTATGATGTCACTTCCTTTCCCTTTGTAGATTTAATCAACATCTCTGTTGATTTTTTTGGCTTCTATTTTTTAGGGTTTTCTGAAGCATCTCTCTCTCTCATTCTGTTGTCTTGTGTGTAAAATGTTTGTTTCTTAGGTTTCTTTGCATTTCGTCCCGTTTCATGGTTTGTCGGGATTTTCTATAGAATTCAAGCCTTTCAAGCTTTGTTTCTCTGTGACATGATCCTTTGTTTCAAGATGGAAAACGAATATCGTGTATCATACGCGAAAGTATACAAAAGTTTGCATACGTCTACCAGATTGGACGTATGCGATATTAGGAACTATGGTTTAGAATGGGATCTTGCAGAATATAAGTGGAGGGGAGAACAAGATAAATCAATAGGTTTCTTCGAGTACTCAACACGATTGGGAAGAAAGTTATGCTTGCAACATGAGAAGTGAGCCAACAAATGGGCCCATGTACTTGTCGATTTGGTCTTCGTGGATAGAACCAGGAACATGATATGGAACTCATTCCTACTTGAGAAGGTCAAAGTGTTTATCTGGTTAATCACCCATTGGGTTGTTCCAACTCGAGAGTGACTTGTGAAAAGGAGTGGCATGAGTGATTGCAAGGCGTATGAAGTGAGTTTGGAGGACATCGCACACTATTTGTGGAGTTGCCCGCTTGCCCAAGAAGTTTGGATGAGGAGCTTAAGAATCTTGGCTTAGTGCGAGGTTAATGTTCATGTGTCGAGTGCAACAACTATCTGGTTTGTTATTGAAACAGTGCTCGGCCACAACCGAGGAATAGGATCAACACTTGGAAAACAGGAAATACCGAATGCACGAGACAATAGAAAGAGAGAGTACACAGAATATTTTACGTGGAAAACCCTAAATGGGAAAAACCACGGGAGTTCTCAAACTCCAACGATCACTATGAACAGGGATGTACAATGGTGAAGCTACAAGGCAACAACCTTGTGCTCACTGTCTTCGCCACAGGCAGCGGCAATACACAGAGGCAACGACCTCTTCGTCTCTCTCTCTCTCCCTCTCTCTCTGGCTGCTCTCTTCACTCCCTCTAAGTGAAAACAGAAAAATGAGCAACAACATAAACTGTTTGCCCTAAGTCATATTTATACACGTATGACTTTCGGGCTATTTACAAATATAGCCTCAAGGGCCCTTAGCAAACATATTCACAAATATGTCCCCGCATCCGGATCTCTCTCCGGGTACATACGTCATCCGGCTCCGTAACCGGGGTCTTCAGCATCCGGCTCCGTAACCGGGTACTCTTCATCCGGCTTCATGCCGGGTACTCTTCATCATACGGTTCCGTAACAGCCTCCGGGCTTGCCGTCATTCATCTCCGGACATCCCATCCGGAGGGACCGAAATCCCAACACTTCCTTTCCCTTTGTAGATTTAATCAACATCTCTGTTGATTTTTTTGGCTTCTATTTTTTAGGGTTTTCTGAAGCATCTCTCTCTCTCATTCTGTTGTCTTGTGTGTAAAATGTTTGTTTCTTAGGTTTCTTTGCATTTCGTCCCGTTTCATGGTTTGTCGGGATTTTCTATAGAATTCAAGCCTTTCAAGCTTTGTTTCTCTGTGACATGATCCTTTGTTTCAAGATGGAAAACGAATATCGTGTATCATACGCGAAAGTATACAAAAGTTTGCATACGTCTACCAGATTGGACGTATGCGAATATTAGGAACTATGGTTTAGAATGGGATCTTGCAGAATATAAGTGGAGGGGAGAACAAGATAAATCAATAGGTTTCTTCGAGTACTCAACACGATTGGGAAGAAAGTTATGCTTGCAACATGAGAAGTGAGCCAACAAATGGGCCCATGTACTTGTCGATTTGGTCTTCGTGGATAGAACCAGGAACATGATATGGAACTCATTCCTACTTGAGAAGGTCAAAGTGTTTATCTGGTTAATCACCCATTGGGTTGTTCCAACTCGAGAGTGACTTGTGAAAAGGAGTGGCATGAGTGATTGCAAGGCGTATGAAGTGAGTTTGGAGGACATCGCACACTATTTGTGGAGTTGCCCGCTTGCCCAAGAAGTTTGGATGAGGAGCTTAAGAATCTTGGCTTAGTGCGAGGTTAATGTTCATGTGTCGAGTGCAACAACTATCTGGTTTGTTATTGAAACAGTGCTCGGCCACAACCGAGGAATAGGATCAACACTTGGAAAACAGGAAATACCGAATGCACGAGACAATAGAAAGAGAGAGTACACAGAATATTTTACGTGGAAAACCCTAAATGGGAAAAACCACGGGAGTTCTCAGACTCCAACGATCACTATGAACAGGGATGTACAATGGTGAAGCTACAAGGCAACAACCTTGTGCTCACTGTCTTCGCCACAGGCGGCGGCAATACACAGAGGCAACGACCTCTTCGTCTCTCTCTCTCTCCCTCTCTCTCTGGCTGCTCTCTTCACTCCCTCTAAGTGAAAACAGAAAAATGAGCAACAACATAAACTGTTTGCCCTAAGTCATATTTATACACGTATGACTTTCGGGCTATTTACAAATATAGCCTCAAGGGCCCTTAGCAAACATATTCACAAATATGTCCCCGCATCCGGATCTCTCTCCGGGTACATACGTCATCCGGCTCCGTAACCGGGGTCTTCAGCATCCGGCTCCGTAACCGGGTACTCTTCATCCGGCTTCATGCCGGGTACTCTTCATCATACGGTTCCGTAACAGCCTCCGGGCTTGCCGTCATTCATCTCCGGACATCCCATCCGGAGGGACCGAAATCCCAACACTTCCTTTCCCTTTGTAGATTTAATCAACATCTCTGTTGATTTTTTTGGCTTCTATTTTTTAGGGTTTTCTGAAGCATCTCTCTCTCTCATTCTGTTGTCTTGTGTGTAAAATGTTTGTTTCTTAGGTTTCTTTGCATTTCGTCCCGTTTCATGGTTTGTCGGGATTTTCTATAGAATTCAAGCCTTTCAAGCTTTGTTTCTCTGTGACATGATCCTTTGTTTCAAGATGGAAAACGAATATCGTGTATCATACGCGAAAGTATACAAAAGTTTGCATACGTCTACCAGATTGGACGTATGCGAATATTAGGAACTATGGTTTAGAATGGGATCTTGCAGAATATAAGTGGAGGGGAGAACAAGATAAATCAATAGGTTTCTTCGAGTACTCAACACGATTGGGAAGAAAGTTATGCTTGCAACATGAGAAGTGAGCCAACAAATGGGCCCATGTACTTGTCGATTTGGTCTTCGTGGATAGAACCAGGAACATGATATGGAACTCATTCCTACTTGAGAAGGTCAAAGTGTTTATCTGGTTAATCACCCATTGGGTTGTTCCAACTCGAGAGTGACTTGTGAAAAGGAGTGGCATGAGTGATTGCAAGGCGTATGAAGTGAGTTTGGAGGACATCGCACACTATTTGTGGAGTTGCCCGCTTGCCCAAGAAGTTTGGATGAGGAGCTTAAGAATCTTGGCTTAGTGCGAGGTTAATGTTCATGTGTCGAGTGCAACAACTATCTGGTTTGTTATTGAATCAGCTGCGTGGTTCCATGCATGGAATGGAAGTAATCCTTTAAAGGTGGTGCATGGAATTGTACAACCTTCAGCATAGGGGGGTTCATTCTACATACAAGAACGATGCGTGGACATTTGGTTATTAGTGGTTGGGGCCTGACCTTACAATTTAGCATGTATGAGTATCTAGATGCAAGGAGTCTTTCACTGGTAAGCGAACCCCACCAGCTGAGAGTTTAATGATGATCTGGTTTAATCTTATTTCTACGTCACAAAGAGAGTTTGAAAGCATTCAAGGGACTTCAAACGCGAATGAAGAAGCTAGAGGCCATTTCCTCTTGAAATGGAGAGGTTCTCCGAAGCTACAGATGGTGGATGGCAATGCAAAGTGGATTTATCAGCCACCACGGTGGTTGTTCCCTCTGAGGGTACCAAACATCGTAAATAGGTGGGTGTTGCCACATGAGGAGATTGGAGGATGTCTATGTTGAATTAGGGTTGTATGAGGCTCACGTTGAGGGTATGCGGTTGAGTAATACTGTGCTCATCAAATGCATGTTGTTATAATCTAGATCCTCCAAGGGTAGGTTGCTCATCGTGTTCGTCCCTCTTGAGGCGGTGATTATTAGCTTATTTTTTTGTTGATTCCTTTGTACATGTTGGTCTCTTTGTAGCCATGCAAGTTGGTTTGTAAGATATGAGTTGATGTATATTATCCTATGTACATTGACTTAACAAATGGTAGTAAATTTTTTTGGAAAAAAATAAATACAAAATAACATGAAGTAGTCTATATTGTGGAATAATTCGTAGACTAATGCCCAAAAATTGAAAGCCCATGAAAACATGGAGCACCACCATATATTAAAAATTGTGGATGCATGATCACATTGCCTCTTTGCATTTTTGTCATTTAGAACTACAAAACACAAAACACTTCGCCATGCCCTCATTATATTCCTTTTTTATGAAGCTCTGATAGAAGCCACCGACATACATACACTTTTCTAGAGAAATTCTACTTTGCATGACTGCACATAACTTATGTTGAACTCAAGACACATTTGTCGCTCTTCTAACTATACATGTGTATGAATCGGACATGATAGAGGTATCAATCTTCGTTTCTCCTTGCCACATGGAAAGTGGGCCATAAACTTATCCGATCTCTAATTAGCTCGGCATACATTATATATGGACATCTTTACTTCTAAGGTTCCGTAAGGGGTATACAATGACTACAAAACACATTAATACACTAGCATACTAGCTTTGGCAACTAGGCATTATACAATTGTGCATATACTTAAGGTTTCATGGGATTTAACATCAACACTAAAACCTTATGAGCACCCTAGTGTACTAGCCATTGTCTGCCAAGCACTATACAATTATATACTTGAGATTATTGTGGTAAAGTGTATGCTCACTGTACAATCACAAAAACTCACCAAACTAGGGGAGGATAAGCTCGTTATCCCTAATCTAAGAAGGTGATCACCATCCACTTCAAGAGAGTAAGCAAACAAGCACATGTCTCACTCATTAACTTTTCATAGCAAAGCTTGGGCTTTTAAGTGTCAAGGCGAATAAGAGCAATTGAGAGCGGAATTGTCGATGTGATGGTTATCATATAATCACACGATAACTACACCAATCATATTTTTTATTTGAATAAGCCTTAAGGCAGTTATAGTTTTGTTGATTTTCATGCATGTTTTGTGTAGCATTTGTTAGTTATAGAGATATTGTTTTTCTCTTGTTTTATGCGTAACATCATCAACATTCATTGTCTTCTTTTGTTGCATGGACTACCATTTGTGATACCATATCTTGATGATACTACAATAATTATGGATACCAATTTGGAAAAACACGTGATTGAACTCTAATTACCATGCCATGTTTATTGTTAGAACTTTGTGAATTAATTGTGTAATCTTCCATTGGTATTTATGGAATTTATTGCTGTGATGATATATTTATTTTTCAAGTTTTTGTTACTAGGGTTAAGGGTTCATTATTGCAATCTTATTATTTGTAAATTATGTTATACCAAAATTTATATAAGTTACAAATGAATTATTCCAATTTCCAATCATTCGTAGTTTTTCTTTTTTTCATTCATGAATTATTGAACAATTCTCTTGAAAATAAACGTGTTTGTTCTATGATTGGAGTCAATTAGGAGATAAAAAATTCTGATAGTTTCACATCCAACAAAATAAAAATGGAGAATATGAGAACCATTCACCAAGGTAATGAAGCATTCACCCTAATTGTGACTCATTGGGCATGATCAAGCAATGCATTTCAAAAATTGAGTACAAGCAAATGAAATTGCCCAATGTAAATATAGAGGGGGAAGAATAGGTGACATTCCCAAGCATTTTGAATTCTCCACACACCTTGCTAAACATTTTGTTCAAACAAAGAGAGATTCTTAGGGGTGACCAAGCACAAACAATTTAATTTCCTCGACATTTACTACACACTTTATTGCAAGTTTCATTTCGATGGATGCATAGTGCCCTCAAGTTAAATAGCTTCGAGCGAATTATAATAAATGATATACTAGCTAGACTAAGTACGACAACAACGAAACAAAAAAGTTATGTCCATGTCAACCTTATACCCAAAAGCAAAAGATCTTAGAGATTCGTGCAACAAATGGCTAATAATTTCATCAATTATCTCTCATCACACATGCTACTATAATATGAAATTATTGCTTGTACAAAGGATGAAAGCAACTTTCTTCAAAGTTGAGCTATACATCCCCAGAATCAATTAACACTTACCTCGAATGGAACTGCATTGAAGCCTAATGTTAATTAATAACGAGGCTCAACTTAGATGCATGTATAACTGCACTTAGGAATCTATACAACAAAAAGCTATCATGAAAATTACATTGATACATCAAGCTATTGGGCATCAAATGTTCTACTCAAAGCAACACAAGTCGGAACATGTCATGAGCAATTAGAGATGAAAAACACAAACCTCAAAGGAAAAACCTACCAAGTATGTTTATCGTGGAAAGCCCATAAGTTGGTTGCATGTGATTAATTGTTAGTTATGTTGGGGAAGCACAAGACAATACCACTCTTCCACACGAAAGCTAACAAATCTTTTCCCCACTTGTAATCAAAATAGAAGATAGTAATCAAAACCAAAACTAATCTTGACAGCAATTCAGCAAGAAACTCCACACTTGAACACTAACAAGATCAAAGAGACACGAGATTTATGTGGAAAACCCCGATGTGGGGAAAAACCACAGGACCGTTCACAACGGCACCAAAATTCCACTAATAAACAATAATCCAGTAGGTACAACAGGTTTTCATCTCTAGTTCAAAACTAGAGGCTTTACAATCTTCAAGGTAAGACCTTGGATCAACAAATCTCTACAAATCATCACATATAGTGGTAAATTTCACAAATTCATAAAATCTGATCAGAGTAAAATCTATAAAGATAGAGAGATCAAAAACAATAATCCAACTGTTGGATTTGAAGAAGATAGTATCATGAACAAATCATTAAACTTTGGCCACGATCGGAGGTCGTTTGGTCATCGATCGAGGCAAGAATAGTAGCTGGCTACTCTACATCTATCTTCTATCCCTCTCTCTCTTTCCTTTCTTGCTGCATGTTCTTTTTAGTGTATATTCTCAAAAAACAGAAATAGTAATAATAAGGGTTATGTTTCTTAAAAAACCCCTTATTACCCCTAAGAAAAAACCTATAAGTAGAAACTTTATTTGAGCCCTTTTCATACTAATTTGGACCCATTACAACATACACATCCACATACTAATGTGGCTTAAAAAAACATAGACCCAATGAAATATTTGGACCTCTTCCTCCATGTAGGAGGGAAGAACCCAACAAGTTAGAACTTCTGGTTGTCATTCTTATTGTTGAAAGGCCATAGGTTGGCAAAACGCTCGACAACTGCCACACCTTTGGGGAATAACCCAGAGAATCCTTGAGGAGTTGTTGCTGGTGGGAAGTCTTCTGCTGGCATTGCAAATGGCTGAATCATGCTTTCCAATTTGTGTAGAGTAAGGTAGGGTGCATCCCCTTGTAATGTCTCCGGTGGAAATACAGGTAATGTATGGTCCTGATGCCGCGGTGTCGCCTTGAAAGCAAACAAACAAGGCCAAGAAGTTATATTTCTTTCTTTTTAGGACAGAAATAAGAAATTAGGAAAGCGATAAGAACATTCTTGAATAGCTATTAAAAATAGAACATTCTTTGATTACCTCAAGTGGATTGACAGCTGCTCCACAGCTGAACAGTAGCTCAATCCGGAATCGCCTTGGATCATCAAGTGAAACCTGTAAAAACTTTCACAATCTTAATGCAAATGGAAAAAGCATTTTATTACTAGAAAATGGCAAAGCAAATACTACAGTTGATTGATCCTTCCTCACCGCTTTGTTTTCAAACATCCTCAGAACAATGTGAGTGAGATAGTCAAGCTCTTTAGTTTCGAAAATCTTATGCATCGCCTCATCAACAACAAGTCCTTCCTCTTCATGTGAACCATCCAAATTGCAATATCTCAAAACATTTATCAATGAGTGTATATGTGACTCCTGTCAAAATCACCGAAATGGTCAGGTTTATTGTATCCACTAACAAACTAAATAAAAAACTTCATACTTCACATCTATGTCCATATTGAGATCTATGTAACATACCGAGGTAAAATATAGACGTGTACGGACATGGCGTTCAGGAGTTCTGACATTTGCATACCTGAAATGACATAGATTTAGTCACGGAATCACACATAATTCAGGAGAGATTCTGCTATGATCACATCCTCCAAATACAAGGTCAGGTTACTTTGGGTCAAGACGATATTGTGTTTCTTTATCATCATCCTCATCAGCATCTAGAGATTTGTCACTGTTTGAGCTTGACCTTCTCAAAGTATCATTTTTTAACTTAGATTTTGCATGTTTAGTATCATCAGCTTCAGTCAGCTTTGATAGTTTAAGTGTTGGTGCACAATCTTGTGCAGATTTCAGCTCAGCAACACTTATGGTCTCTTCTCGTGCATTGTGAAGGTCGATCAAAAGTTTTCCAAGAAGTTTGCGGGCTATCTAATTAAAGAAAAATAAAAGCATTAGACTTTATGGGCCACTGAGAATATGTTAAAGACAGAATAAAGCTAATCACCAGAAAACTAAAACAAAGTAAAATAGAAACTAGAGTTCCTTGCAATTCTCTTCCAGCAAAAAAATAAGCAGAAAAAGGGGACCTCAGGAAGGGATTACCTTTGATCCAATTTTCAGTTTGTGAACAGGATTGATTCCATATTCATTGGGTATTACCCCATCAGCAAGAGCCTAGTACACAATAGCACAAGAGACCATGCGTCATGCAACTTCCATGTAAACCATATATCATTAACAAGTATTTAGATCAGTTTAACTCTTGGCTACAATAGTGTCAGTATAACAAAAAGAAGTTCACAAAAACAGTGGTTGCTTTTCTGAAGCACTAACCTATGACTAGCAAATAAACCAAAATATTACAGGTGAAGTAATTTGTTTGTGGAGAAACGACCTGGGTAACCTAATCAAGCATCTCCAGTCTATCATTACAGTCTGTATCACACAAAGAGAAGTTTCCTTTTGCACCAAGAACAAGAAAAATTAAAAGAAAATTCTAGGGCAGTATGAGCTAGGGAAGAGTCAGTAATATTACCACTCAATGCTCATTGATGGGAGGTGGGTGTTCGCCAGATACAAGAGTATAAGTGGAATAAAGGTGTTTTTGAGTCTCTTATATATCTTTGGCTGCATCCTTGTGAAACTGGAGACTCTGAAGGCTATAAGAGCAAGGTACAGCTGGTCTTGGTGGTTCTTTTGTAGGCATATATATAATGTTCATCACTTAGGTATATTTCATACAATAACAGTTTTGAAGCCCTACTAGGATGAGGATGATTTCATGGATATTTTGGCTAGAGGATCTTTGCCATCTTTGGTCTAGGATATCATACATCAAGTGACTGAACTTTGATTCATTTGCTAACAACTTGTATCAGAGAATCCTTTGGAAGTCAGAGTACACTTGAAACACATTATTTACTCTGGCTAGTTTATCATAACTACATCAGATCAGGTATATCATAAATATTTATGTTTCTCCTTGAAAAGAAACAAATTTAGAAATTATTTCGAAGCAAGAGGCATCCACATTGGTGTCATTTGTAAGAAATAGATAATTGGAGTCATTTCCTTTCAAAGCATTCATAATGCATTCATTCCCAAAATTTGGTGTGTACCTTGGCAACAGTATAAAGTTCTGCAAGGCCATCAAGTTTCAAATGAGTGTTGTGTAAAAGGTCATACCTATAAATCAAAAAAAATTAAGCCATGAATGGTTCCCTCAAAAAAATGTATACCCAGTTAAGACATCATTGATATAAAGTACTTACTTTGAAGAGTCGTAAACATCAGGAATCTTGGTAATATCATATCGACTGAAAAGAAAGACAATATGATGAATCCTTGGAGCTTCAATAGAAAATAGAGAAAATTACCAAAACGTGTTTATATGCTTGCTTATTTCCAAACTTCCCTGTATATGTTTGATCAAATGGAGCTTTAACATGCTCCTATTCACATGAAATTGAGATTAGGCGCATCATGTTGCTTTAAAATCAAATATGAGGTTATATGGTTGAGTTACAATCGTAACGAAAGGTTTTCAACTAGCTACAATATTAAATTAGCTATGGTTGAGTTACAATATTTAAGTTTCTAGTTAGAAAGTGGGTAAATCTCATTTGATTTTGCCTCTAATTAGAAGCTTAGAGTTTTAATCAGCAGCTTCTATCATCCGGTATATTAATCACGATAAGCTACATATTATCCTTAAATACAATTATTAGGTTGATTAAAGTATCCAGTATACTATAAATACTTATATTGCTTATGTTTTTTCTTAACTACATACCTAAGCTTCATTTTCATGTGGTTAGGAGCATCAACTTTGATCAAGCATATATGCGTTATTTTGTAAATAAGTAAGCATGCTTTTCAAAATTTCCATAACATATGATCACTTGGGAATCAGAACCAACAGTTTACCCTTTCCGCTCATTATAGATATCTCTCTCTAGCTTCTTCCACCGAGCAAACATGAGGAGGAATCCTTCACTGCCACATGGCAAACCAGCTGCAATACGATCAACATCCATATTTGTTTTACCTAAGGCCGTTGCCTGATCATACGGTGGCAAAGCTTCATCTGAAGTTGTTTCCTCTAAACCATCTTCTTCCGTTTTGCATAGAACCTTAACTTGGCTAGTCACCTTTTTAATAAGCTGTACCTGTAACAAATAAAACAGCAGCAATAAATTGTTTGACCAAAACTTAAATATATCCCGCGTCATCTCAGACAAAATAGTGGATATCACCCTTTCAAAGATATGATTTTCAGATTCGTCCAGATAAAATATAAAAGCGCATTTATAATAAACAGTTCCACTCTTCAGAAAAAACACTAGCAGAACAAACTGTATAATTTAAAATCTGGAATGATCTAATTATCTGCAAGAAAAATGAATTCTAGAAAGCATCAGGTAAGTAAGAAAACATGTAGTTCCTAAAGAATGTAGAAAGCATCAGGTAAGTGAGAAAACACATAGCTCATAAAGAATATAGAAAGCATCGCTTACATAACGAACACATAAAGCTCGTTAAGAATGTCGAAAGCATCAGTTAAATGGGAAAAAGTATAGTTCATAATAAATGCATCTCATTCTAGGAACCAGTCATACAAAATGCTAATTAGCACAATCTCCAAGCAGCGCACAACATTGAAAAAACAATGAGAAAACATTGTACTGCTACTTCCTTGGGCTGTTAATCTGTTTATATGATTTATATATCACCTTGGTACTACACATTTGTTATATACTTCACATCTGTAAATGCACATCTCCACGCCAATAAATCTAAAAAAGCATATGAAATGAAATTCAACCATTATCTCCATTTACTCATTCTCCACATATGATTCTCTAAAGCGTCTCTAAATATCATATATACATTTATATTTGAGTCATTCCAACTGCTTCCTCACAATAAGTGTGATATACAAGCATTCATGACCAGAAGCATTTCTTGCAAACACATTTGCGCACATAAATAAGCCTTTGGAGAAATACTTCCACTAAAACATATCTTCTGTTAATGTTGTAAATCAAATGCAAGGCATATATTACTTGAACTGTAGTTTCCCTACCAGCTTGGGAAGCAATTCCAAAGCATTCTCAGGCAAGCCAGCTGCATCCGTCATCCAAGGTTTTTCTGAATTTGATGAATTCACTGACTTCCCTGATACAATAACATCGTAGAGGCGAGCCTGTTGTAATTCTAACTAGATGAGACAATGTACTAAGGACATATTACAGATATAATCAAAATATAGACCACTTCATGCATTACTTTTGCTTCTTCCATCTCTATACTTGCTGTATCTAGTCCATCCAGCATGGATGAGTCTTTGCTTACAAGAGAAACCTGCATATGAACAACCAATCCATCAAACCAATGCTATCAGAATAAAGAGAGAATTTTACGATTCTTTGATTAAAAAATAATTGGAAAACTCATTACCAAAATCGGCGTTAATGGACCTTCTAAATCAAGCAAACCTTTTGCAAAAGCTGCTGCTGACATCTGAAAGAAATGAACATTGGAAAGTTTTAAATCATGGACATTGATGAACAAAATTCTCTACTATTGCATTCCTTTAATTAGTACCTGAACTCGGCCCTCTTCAGAACTGTAAATCTTAAGGTCATGGCGGTAGGTACTATGAAGACGAAGTAATCCAGTACCTTCACCTACAATACATGGTAATGCTTCTACATCTTAGATAACAAATTGATGATTTAGTGGAAACTCTTGGGCTTCATAAGCAAATTGATGATTTCGCGGAAGCGCTAGAGCTTCAGAAGGCACAATTGTAGGTTTGAGGCAACAAACAGATCAGATATTTACTTCACAACCTTGGTTTCATAACTAAAGCCATGGAAATGAGCCCCAACTGAGCAAATCATAGGTAATATATCCATATTCATAAAATTGAATCTTGTTGAAAGTTTAGATCTCATAAAGACTTACCTGGATACATTGAATTTCTAAATACACGCCCAAGTTCCTCTGCCTGAAGCAAAAACAGTAAAATTCATAAATAAGGCAATGCTAAATTTGGCAGCAGAAAAATATACCAGTATTTGTATGAGAATTAAATCTTGAGATGGTAGAAATACAGATTTGTGCAAAAGCATATGATAGATCAACAGTCTGCTTTCCTTTACTAATAAGGATTCCATTCTTCTTGAATGACTGATCAGACAATAACATTATAATCTCATCAGGAAAATGTTTTGCAAAGTGTGGACTATATAAAATGAGCTAGTACAAAAAGATTCATTTCCTCATTATGAATGAAATTTACCACCAATTTCCTAGACAAAGCTGATAATAGAATAATGAAACTGCTTCAATGATATTGCTTAGGAATGAACATTTAAAAGAAAATCTGATTGTACCTGCTTTCGTCCTGCATGTGTTAAAACACCACCATATTTCAGAACCATCAGGGCTTCAATTGGATGTTCCTCCTCTGTTTTATCTTCTTTCTGGACCATCGCCCATTTTGTGGGCTTTAATTGAACTTTTCGATATATACCAGAGAAATGCCCTCCCTGGAAATCAGAGGTACGAGAAATATTTATACGGCTTTACAATATACTTTTGTGGTGCATTATGCATTCTACATGCATCCACCCTAGATGATAAATTGCGATGCAGAGAATGCAGTTAACTACCTCCAAGGTCACATACCTAATTATGGATGTGATGTGTCATATGGATCTACCTCTAACTGATTGAACCCTTAAATACCTGGACCACTTTTACTAACCTAAGCCAGAAAGAAAGAATGGAACTTTCCAAGCTCTCCATTCCTATGGACATGAACATGCTATACATTTAATAATGAGGATATGCCTTGATTGTCCCCATAGAGATGAATGACAATTGGTGTACAATTCCATCTTTAACCATAGATAGAGGTTCCTCCAGTTGGGACTAGGTGAGAAGAGTTCTACCACAGTAATCTACTTAATGAGTTAAAAATATCACTGAAGAATTCATTTGAGGATAGTATCCAATCCCTATGATTATGGATATTTCTGAATCTTTCTGGCTGAAGATTGTGTCACCATATCTGTACCTATTACAGGAGAGTCGGCATATATCAGAGTGCCCAACAACTTAAGTTAGGTGGCTTTTCCAGAAAGAGCTACTGCCTTTCAAATGTGACTCAAAAGTTACACATATGAAAGGAAACAGGAACTTGATAGGGACAGAAAATTGAAATGGAACCATGGGGAGATGAAGCAGAGGGATACATTCAGTTCCAACATGGAGGGGAAGAACTCGGGATTCAAGACAGTGTACGTCAGTTCCATAATCAATTTGCCTTACGCATTTATTAATCCACAACCATTATACAACTATGTTCCACCCATGATACAACTTATTGATTTACTTTGATGTCAAATCATGATATTACTACGCTCCACCCATGGCAGTCGCCTCCGAACGTAGTGATGCATCATGCATGCATATGATATACCTGATCGGGCAACAACAGAATGCCCCATTTATGAAGTCGGATTAAAAGTTATGGTTTATGAACCCGTAAATTCACTTATATGCGAACAAGTGAAGGGTGCAAAAGAGAGGTTTTCTTAAGTAAACATGCTGACAGCTGGCAGCTTTGAATCGTTCATATAGGGGTGTAACAGTCAAAACGTTCAACAGAAAATTATATTCTGCTTTCCAATAGAAATAGCATATCATATGGGTGATGGGAGGACCAGTTAGAAATTATCAACCCCTACCTTTGAGTTACAGTTAATCATTGCAAGCTTAATTAGATCTATTTCCTAGAATTCACTTGAAAAACGCCAGCTATATATGTTCAAAGCCAGTATTATGTACTAGCTCTTCAATTATTTAGTTTATGGAATTAATTATGGATTCTTGGGATCATCTAGACACATCACAAATCAAGTCTCCACATTATGGCTACTGTTCCTGTAATATGGAAAATCTACGAATTTACTATAGTGCAGCACAATAAAATCGAAAGATGAAGGGGAAATACCTTTTATGTAGGAGAAAGCATTATGATTATCAGACACTTTGGATTGTTAAAGAAGGGTTAATCAAATGAGATTTCATATTTTGATTGAATTTATGCATGGCAAGGATACTGAAGTTTTCATAACAGAAGTGCCACAACTAAATTCAATCATTGTTTATGGAGGCCTTTGTCTTTGAAGTTTGACAAGGTAAGCAAAAACATTGTGATAATAGGATAGACTCCCTTCCCACATAGATTTCACAATCACTTTAAATGCTTTATATGTCAGAAATCCACACCTCCTCTAAAACAGCTTTAACATGTCGAAGTTTTTCAGCGTGTTCCAAGTCCTCAGCTTCACTATCACTCTCTTTACCAGACCTGCATATAAAGAAACAGTACATGCTTTTTTACCCCAACTGCTGAAACTCTCGCGGCAATTCTTAAAACTAATGAAGGAAATATAAAGAGATTATATCATGTTAACACATACAACGCAGACAAGACCAATGTGTCGAAGACATAAAAATGCCCCAAAAAGACCACCCATTTTTTATTTTCTTTCTTTGACAATAAGATTACAATGAGAAAGAGGCAATAGAATGCACGTGATAAGAACCTACAAGTTCCTCATTTTTATTGAAATCATAATGAGGCAACCAAAAGACTGGAAAGTAGCAATCCATCAGACCACAGTATCCATGCCATGTGAATAGTGTGTGGTTTAACTGAAGAATGTTTAGGTATTGCATAAATTTGATGATAAGTCAATGCAACAAAACATTCCTGTTGCATCATCTGCTTAGAAGGGAACACTGATTCTCACTTTACAGGCATAAAGAAAATAAATGGATTCTGTCTCCCCCGCTAGATAAACATCCATCTGTCCAATAAACGTTTCAGTGCAAAAGATTTCACCCTTAAAACACATTTCTCAGCCTGATAGGTTTCAACAATGTCAAAAGTGAAACAACAAATTGAAACATGCATTGACACAACGTATACACACATAAATTAGAAGAGAAATAATGGAGAATTGGACTTCTCTATATCTGTCCCGTAACATACTGTATATCAAACCAGGTGCCTTACATATCCAGTTTCTGTTGTACTGATTCTTCAGCTAGAAGCAAGCTCCTGGCTAAAGTGGAAGCCTTTAAAGACCACATAAGAAAGCAGATACTAGATTTCAAATAATGTTCCCATTAGATATCATGAAAAATAGAAATAAGTGATATTACCATCTCTGAAAGGCCAAAACTACCTATGAGACTAAATCATTTTTAAATGTATAAAACTGACAAAATCAATTTTTTTAAATACTAGATTACCAAGAATGTCAACACTAAGATGTCATGAAAAATAGAAAGAAAGTGATATTACTGTCTATGAAAGACCAAATTATCTATGACACCAATCAACTTTTTAAACATATAAAACTGACATATGTGATGAGTGAACAGCAAAAATAATCCTCTTGCATGAAACGAACATTCCTGGGTTATGTGCTCTGTGACACATCTAGCAAACTTGCATTTTCGTGACACTCCATTTCATCCTGTGTGTATGTTAAGACACTGAATAGGCACACATTTTTGCAGATTAGAGAGAAAAACCTACTGCATGCTATAAAGTGCTGCCACTTGTCATGTATATTCAGTGCTGCTGCACCTATATATTACAGGTGTAAACACATATGACCTCAATCGTTGTTGAGGGACCAAGTTTAATCACCAGTACCCCTGCATCTTTTGAACATGCTAATGGCACCGTTTTCCTTTAATATGCATTCTTGTTTCACAATCTAAGCTATTGTTATTTAAAGGTAAAGAAAACTTGAAATTGACAGGAGAAGATTTCCAAACCTAGCTCTTGGAAGAAGTAATCTGGTCGCATCTAAAAGATCTTGAAGTTGAACAGCACTTTTCAGTTTTGCCTGTGAGAGAACCAAACTACTCATCAGAATAATTTAAAAACTGAAATGGTCAAAAAATGTGCCAGTTAGACTTAGAATTGTACATTGTGGTTTGTAAGATAGAAATACCTCTGCCCTTGGTCTTCCTCCATTATATTTAAGCATCAGATTCAGTAAACGCTCCTGTGTCACCTTCATCTTGACCTTTTGTTTAGGTGTTCTATCACCACTGATATGCAAGCACAAAAAATTACGCGTACAGTCCTCATTAATATCCCATCCAAACAACGCACAGCAGAGACAGAATAAGAACTTAAAACTTTCATTTCCTTACTGTCGAATAACTGCAATAACACATCTCAGTTCCTCTGATTGGCCAAATGTGCCCAATGTAACACTGCTTCCCTGTCTGGAGATTTCTACATGCACAGGTTCACTACACTTCCATGGCAAAGAATTGAAACGAGGTAAACTTGATGATAGATGTGGAGCCTTCGCATCCAAGAGCATTTTTCGTAAAACACAGGCGGCATCATCATAATATCTAAAATGTCACATTAAGGATAAAGTCTGAGTGCTTCCAATTACGGCATTAAATTTTCCTAAGTAGAAATGGATGATTGTACTTGTATGAATTTTTCACAAAGCTCCAGCCATTGACATCACAGACATAGGACTTTCCTTGTGATCGTAGAAGATCAAATCCACAGACCTATTCCACAATATACTATATTATTTCATTGGTGAAAAAAATTGATAAAAATCTTTAATCTGCCACTAAATATCAACCTCACCGCTTGCCCAAAAGCTACACAAACTTCGCGAGCCATCTCCTTCTCTGTTGGAGTTAAAAGTACTGGATACCTAACCTGCTAAAAACAAGAATATAATTCCTCAAACAAAGTAAAAATAATAATTACCAATGAATGCAAAATAATATAAAAATGGTAGATCCATGAAAGGATTAAGTTCTTTTACGAAAAAATAGATGTGCACAATTCCTATCTGATCATTTATAGAGTAAACAAAATCCCATGGATTACATTGTCGTAAAGGGAAGCATAAGAAATAACAGGTGATACAGAACTAACAAGAAAAGGAAGCAGATCACAAGACTATATCAAGAACCCAAAGGTTCAATAAATAAATTAATAGAATATTTAGAATGGCTGTGTGGGCAGTAGTCAACAACATGATTGGAAGATTCTGTTGATTTCGATGAATCCTCTATCAAGTAGAAACTCATGGCTGGCAGATTAATGAGTTTAAGAAAGAGCTCATTGTTACACTTGGAAAATAAGACCCTCGTTAACTTAGATACTACATTGTTAGTTTTTATTTCTCTTCAGCTCAGTCTCTAGTTTTCCCTGATTAGTTCGGAGTCGATTACTTTGTAAAAGCTTGGAGGTCCCATGGATAGTGTTGGCCTCTAGAATACAATAAAAGATTATTGTCAGCATCCTGGAGACCTTTTCCATTTTGCTAGAAACTTGCACGTAATTTTTTATTCCTCAAGTCTGGACATTCAATTATTCAACTTTTGGGGGCATTTTTGCTTCCTTTGTAGCACTTAATTCATTTTTCTTCTTGTTGGAGCCTACTCTCCTGATGTTGGTTTTCTTCTCTTCACCTGCTCCTCCCATGTAAGCAATTCATAGAATCAATAAGGAGAAAATAGTAGCCAAAAGGGAGGACCTCTTTCCCATCAGCACTACGCATCACAACTCCATCAACCACTGGTGATTTCCTTGCCTCCGCATGGGCATATTCTTGACCAACTGTATACACCTGCAAAAATAAGTGGCGCACATAAAAAACTAACTTCTAAACCATGATCAGATGACTTTATCTACATTGACCATATTCAGTGATTGGGAATCCAGCTAGCAAGACATTTAGTTCCACATTTGAAATTGAAGGCTTCATTAAAATATGATATAATCTCAATCACAAGCATGTGTTTATTGCCTCAAGAACATCCCAGTATACCTTATGTTACTTAGACTGCCCCATTTATTGTTTCCAATCCTCTAAGTAAAAAATGTACCTTTACATCTGTTCCCCCAGTAGGCATGAATTCCTCATATATATATGAAGAATCTCGGCGTACTCTTCTTACTTGGGGTTGGAATTCACTGGAACGATTACCAACCTGTTAACAACATAAAACTGCTTAAACAGAAACAAACATCTCAAATAACAGTACATTTTGAGGAAAGAATCATTGAAAGAAACCCGAAGGTTCACCTTGCGAAATAGTTCCTTCATGCCTCCTCCAGCTGCACTTGGATAATATATTCTTACACTGTGATTTTCACCTGCACAAAACATAGTTCACATTGGCTGACCACACACCGACTCTCACATATGAGACTCATGATATAAATCTAAAATGGCAATGTAGAATAAGGATCCTTATTAATAAAACAAGGAAAGTCTTGAAAATGGTCTTTTCACATCTTTGATGATTCAGAAATTCATGGAAGCCTCATATCGTAGGAAAGATTCTTACCATCTACAGGCTTTTCAACGAAGGGCTTGAACATTCGTTTGCCTTTCACTGAAATGAAATCCTCTTCCTCAATAAAGTAATCAATATTTTCGTATGGAGTATCTCTGTTTACAAGGGCATAACTAGGAATAGGAACTCCATGTTTCTCCAAATGCTGCAATTAACATAATAAATGATTTAACGTGTAACAATGCAAGAAATAGTTCATAAGCTCAGCTGCTTGCCCATAATAATAAACCCATCATAAAACCAGAATTTGCATTTCTCCTTTTCCTAACTAGAATCACTACCATTCAGCATTATCACAAGAAGTGCCATGCCTGAGTGACACTCTCCACTTCCAAAGCCTTTTTAAAGTTTTCATTTTTTGATAATTTTCAATCTCCAATCTATGAATATGTAAAAATCAATGAAGAAATAGCAGACCTTGCTTCCACAGGACTACCCTGAAATTATACACACTTGCATGTGAATTAACCAAAGATTCATATTGATCACGTACAATGCAAAGACTATGATATGAACAAATATCTTTCTTGAAGTCTTCAGATTAAAAATGTGCGCAGAAGTAGCAAGAAAGAGACTCATTTTATCATCATAGAGTTTAACAACAGGACTACCCTGCAATTATACACACTTGCATGTGAATTAACCAAAGATTCATATTGATCACGTACAATGCAAAGACTACGATATGAACAAATATCTTTCTTGAAGTCTTCAGATTAAAAATGTGCGCAGAAGTAGCAAGAAAGAGACTCATTTTATCATCATAGAGTTTAACAAATTACACACACAAGTACCCCAGAAGCTTACCGCATACACCTTTCGACGATCACGAAGCAAATGTTGCATCTTCAAATCATTAACAAGAAAAGGCCTGTTGAAATGAACATCATGACTGAAACACGTCCATTTGAAATTCAACAACATTTATAGTATAGCATTACAAGCAGCAGATATCTCTGCCACAAGAAGACCCTCACTTAGGCATGTCTATCACAAAAGCTTTCCTATGACAAGAATACCTGAACAAACCCTGTTTTTCCAAACTGTGAAAATTCCTAGGATGCAATGAAAAAAATAGTACATGAGTTCCAGAGACATACTTTCTTAGATCAGCATATGCTTCTGCCTTCTCCATCGGAAACCCAGTGGAATAGAAGGCAATCAAACAGTCACAATTGGGCCACCTGCAACATAAAAAGTTGAGCCAGTATACGAAACACCTTGACCTAATACAAAGTAAATCGTTCAAAATTTATCTATTAATTATGCAATCCTTGACCATCTACTCTGACCATACTCATTTTTTCCCACTTCATCTTGTGTTTCCTGTGATTTACATCATTGAGAAAAAACTACCTCCTCTAGATGAGCAGTTGACACAAGGACTGAGAAGTAGCAAGCTGCAGGCCCCTCAATCTTGCAATTGTGGATTACCCAGATCTCCTCCTGGGGGTGTTGCCATTCTGTTGTGATACTGATGCCATTTTGTCATCAATTTTCACTTAAGTGATGAAATGATCAGTGTTTATAACCTTGTCAACACTATATTACTCCATCCAAATTGTAATATCATGATGTTTCAAATTCTCATAGACCTTTGACCTTTCCAAATTCAGGGGTTACACACCATTTTCAACGTTTGTTGAGCACGTTGAGTTACCAGGGGCCATTTCAACAACCCCTGATTTTGGTTGACACCCATAAATCATCGAATAATTTCTTCATCGGTTCACAATTCTTTTGTCCAGTAGAATAATATTTTCAGTTGTTAGCCTTCCCTGTTTTGTGACATGTGGTATGCTGTCTAGTTGAATGAGCTCCAAAGCCGACTATCTTCTCACTCAAGTGACTTCAAGCTTCTTTTGGTGCATACAGTTGTCATTTTTCATTATTGATTGTGCCCACTCTTATTTCTTAGTTTTGCTCTGTACATTTTACGATGGAATTAATGGCATCCTTGATTTGGATCCTTTCATATTCCAAGAGGAAGCCAAAAAAGTCTTGTCAAAGTCATATCATTATTCTGCAGTCAACAATACACCTATAGGTGGTAGAGCCACACAAAATAGTTGGTATGATGAGGAATGTCATCAGATGAGGAGCTTGGAACAAGAAGTGACCTGGGGGATTTGTACACAGAAACACGCAAGCACAGCCTTCCAACGCCTTGTGAGAAGAAGACATCATATTTGCCTAAATTTGACATAGAGCTGTACTGGTTTCTCTAAGAAAGAGCATGGAAAATGTTTAATGAGAAACAACCTAGTGCACAATTGAACTCACCTCAAGCTTGGCAGGAAAATGTAAAGATCAGGACTGCAATTCTTCTTGGGAGAGGAAAAAGTGGCACCTACTATCTCGCACATATCTAGTGGTAACATTCACAGGACCTCAGTTCTTCCTGTAGGAGGCTGCCTGTGCTCAACTTTCTCGTGGATACGCAGCCCTTGGTACCCTTCAAACACAACATGTATATATATCCAATTCCAAGAACCACTAGTAAATTGTGGTTATTTGATACACTTGAAACGCTAGCTTTTCTATACAGAGTAAAAATTTTGGGACCCAGGCTCATAACTGGACAAATTTGGAGAAACCTTTAGTCTCAATGATTTCTGAGATGATGAGGAGGCAAAGCATTGCTGCCACATGATAATATCCAGGTGAAGATGGGAGCAGCCCCAATAGCAATTGAGGCCTTATTACAATCAGTGACCAGTATCCAAAGTATTTGCATGCTCCCTAAGCAAAGTTACTCAAGATTGACACTTACGTCATCAAAGAGTTGGCTGAAAACAGAGACAATCATTGTTGGTATGTTTGAAATGCAATAATGGTTCCAGTCACATGGCATAAATATATGAACAATATTGTTGAGAATCAAGCTCAACTTGTATGAACATGTGCTTATGAAGAAAAGGATAATGTGTGAAAAAGTGTGTGAGCACACTTTATTGTAATCCGTGTAGTTGTCGAGTGTTAGTGTGGTCAAAGAATATTAGATATTCTTATGACAAAATCGTACTCAAGTGGATATCTTGGTTAGATTCCACCAACACATTTAATAGGCCAGTCCCTTGAGCACTTGTATATAAAACCCCCTTTGGCCATTTAGTTTAGTAGATGATCTTTAGATAATTACTATAGCTCTCTTAAGTGCATAAGCTGTCATCCCCCTATTGTGTGTTTTCTTATTTTTCTGGTTATTCTCTGTAATTCCTTCTCTTGCTTATACATTCACTCTCTCTCTCTCTCTCTCTCTCTCTCTCTCTCTCTCTCTCTCTCTCTCTCACACACACACACACACACTATGCTTCTGAATACTAAACTCTACTAGAGTTAGATTCTTTACATGGTATCAGAGCGTTAGGGTTAGAGATCCTTCACTGAGCTCTACCATTGAAACTGTGTGAGCAGCTAGAGATGTTGTTTTAAGACCTGCTATCGTCACTGCAGTTTTGCACAGCAAGAGGCTCACGTTAACAGGATCATACGAATCAAGCTAAATCAGAAAAATGAATGCACGGATGGGTAGCACACTTCCAACAGAGAAGTTGGACAGGCACAACTACGCATCTTGGGAATATAAGATGCATCAATACCTAGTTGGGCAAGGGTATTGGAGTTATATCGAGGGAGCTCAAGAAACAGCCCCCAATAGTACAAATCCCAACTACCCCACATGGCAACAAGGCACCAGTAGGGTGATGTATTGTTTGGCAACATGTGTGCAAGATCGCATGTTAAGCTATATTCGTGATGCGAAATCCCCAACAGAAGTGTGGAAAAACTTGAAGAAGATTTTCGCGGCTTCAACCACAGCGAGAAAACTTCAACTCCGGCAGGAGTTGAACAATATTCAGCAGGGGGATATGTTCGTGACGGACTATACCCTCCAGATCAAAGACTTATGTGATTCACTTGGCTCCATCAATGTCGCAGTTGATGATGACGAGATGGTGCATATCTGCCTTGGCGGCCTCACACAAAAATATGGCTCATTTCGAACTGCCATAACAACAAGGGAGAACCCCCCAAGCTTTTTCGACTTGCAATCCATGCTAATGGTTGAGGAGAACCATACACGGTCAAAAAGCACGGCATCTGATGAGCAGATGCTATATACACATGATGATCTCGGTCGAGGTCACGGTCATTTGTTGTGGAAATTGGGGGAGGAATGGCTGAGGAAGAGGTGGACGACGTCCACAACAGTTTAATTCCAGGCAGCAAGAAGGTCGAAACAGCCGAGGGAATTCGGGCAAAAAGGGGAGCTTCCACCAGCCTGCATCAACCAGGCAGAACCAGCAAACTGAGTGCTGGTATTGTGGAAAGCCTGGCCACTTTGAAGCCGAGTGTCAGAAGAAGAAGAATGACTCAGCTGCCTCACCCTGGCAGCAAACAAACTATGCTGTGATGGCTGACCTAGAAAACAAAGTGCCGATGTTTGTTATGCGACACCGGGCGAATAGCATGATAGCAAGTGTTTCCCAACCTGATGATGTATGGTTCGTGGACTCAGGTGCCTCAAATCACATAACAAGTCATCAAGAATGGTTCATGAATTTGAGGGAACCTGAGAGACCCGGCGTGGTGGAGACTGGTGATGACTCCACACACATGATTGAGCACATTGGAGATGTGGCCCTTAACAATCACGACAACAAGGGCTACATGAAGGATGTATTGCATGTCCCGACAATCACAAAGAATTTGGTCTCGGTTGGCCAAAATGTCGAACAAGGAATGCAAGTGCGATTCAACCAGGAAGGTTGCTTCATCGAGGATAAAGGCCAACTTATCGCTCATGCAAGAAGAGAAGGTCGCATGTTTATTCTTGATGCGACTGAGGTGAACACAACAATGTATGCAAAGGGACTCAAGGCGGAGTCTGATATTGAGTTGTGGCACAAAAGGGTTGGCCATGTAAACCTCGGTAAACTCCGATCAATGCAAACAAAAGGGGTTGTGCACGGATTGCCACGATTTACTTCGAAACATCCTGATAATGTATGTGAGGCGTGCCAACTAGGCAAGCAACATAGGCATCCATTCCTAAGCGAAAGAAATGTGAGGAAAGGCTTGTTGGACGTCATCCACTCAGATGTATGGGGCCAGCTCATTGAGAAAGATGGCCGACTCATAGCGAAGGGGCGGAAAGACGGCCAAATGTTCATCCTCTATTCGAACGAGGTGAAACCGGCCATGTATGCCAAAGGTCTCAAAACCAAGACAAGCATCGAGTTGTGGCACAAGAGAATCGGCCACATAAACCTCCAACGGCTTTGAGCGATGCAAACAAAGGGAGTCGTCATTGAACTTCCGACATTCGAGTCGACCGAGTATGCAAAGCGTGTCAACTCGGCAAACAACATCGACACTCATTCCCGAAGGAGATCCACGCAAGCAAAGGCCCCGTCGACATCATACACTCGAATGTATGGGGACCGGCTCAAACGCCGACGATCGGCTGATGCCAATTCTACATCACCTTCATTGACGACTACTCGCACTACGCGTGGATCTTCCTGATGAAGAAGAAGAGTGAAGTGTTCTCCCACTTCCAAAAGCTCAAGGGCCAAGTCAAAAAAGAAACCGGTCGGCACATTCGATGCCTACAATCGGATGGAGGCAAGGAGTACTTCTCCGATGAATTCACCTCCTACCTCCAAAGTGAAGGCATTCGAAGAGAATTCTCGTGTTGACACACACCCCAACAAAATGGAGTAGCCGAAAGAAAGAATCGGCAAATACTTGAGGTAGCATGCGCCATGATGCATGAGAAGCACATGCCGAACTTCTATTGGGCCGACCCGGCATCCACGGTCGTCTATCTCATGAACCGGTGCACCACCAATGGAGTCCATGAGTTAACTCCCTACGAGCTCCTCGTCGGAAGGAAGTTGATCCTGTCGCACCTCAAGGTGTTCGAAAGCATTGCGAATGTACGCATCCCGAACGAACAACGACAGAAGCCCGACGCGAAGTCGGAGGAATGTATCCTCATAGGATACTCGTCCAAGAAGAAGGCATACAAGTGCTACAACCCTTCTACCCGAGCGGTTCGGGTAAGTTGAGACATAGTCTTCGACAGTCCGCATCCTGGTACACACCAGAGACAACTTCGATTCCAACTCCGCTCGACTCGGAATCCCCCGAACAAGAGGTAGAAGATGGAGATCACTTCGAACACATGTTCGAAGAAAGTTTGACTACGGCAAGGCCTAGTGGGTCACAAGAGCCCCGACGCGACCCAAGTACGTCGCGGCCAAGTACGAAGTTGGACAAAGGCAAAGGTAAGATGCCCAAATACGAAGTTGATCACCCCGACGATAGTGATTCGGATGTGTCAGCTCCCTCACTAGACAGTGAGTTCGGTGTACCCATCATGCAGACACCCGGAGCAAAGAAGGCGCTCACATCGGCGAGCGAAAAACTTCAATGCTCATCTAGAGCAAAGAACCCCGTCACTCGGCTTGGCTACAACGAGTACACGGTCCATCACTATGCCTTCGCAATGAAGGTAGCGGCCGAACAAAAGCCCAAGAGCTCCACCGAAACGGCTTATAACCCACAATAGGTGGAAGTAGTAGACCTTCGCCCACACACTACAAGCCTTCGTCCCCGGCTTGAGGGGGAGGAACTGAGATTGTCACGGCGAAGAAAGCCGAAGGCCGGACGACAGCACCCGAAGCCAACGAAAGCCAAAGCGGATGTCGGACGCCTCACACTTGAGCTTGAGGGGGCGTGTTGAGAGATCAAGCCCAACTTAGTTTAGTTATTTAGTCAACCATGTAACTTCCTAGTTACCTAGATAGAATCTAGTTAAGAGTGTTGACTATAACGCCTTAAATAGGACCTTGTACTTAAGTGGGATATTCTAGATCCTCCACTCCTAAGTACATTTAATATAGGACTTATACCTTAGTACCTATATTCTACTCACACATGTGTACCTTTGCACATGAGATGTATATATACCTCATTGTGGGTATTTTTGTATTTTGATGATG
Organism: Azolla caroliniana; assembly: GCF_043228905.1. Lineage (NCBI taxonomy): Eukaryota > Viridiplantae > Streptophyta > Polypodiopsida > Salviniales > Salviniaceae > Azolla > Azolla caroliniana. Next base: position 1,678,468 of record NW_028230447.1, read on the forward strand.
ATAATGCTAATTTAATATAGTTACTCATCCCCCACCTTGTGTTGTTCATAAGTGTAACTTCCTCTCTCTCTTCCTCTCACACACATATCACTTAAGCTTCTGCTTATCAACTAATCACATAATTAGGTACTAATTAACCCATGTTTAATTACCTAATTATTAACAGTCGTAAACGACCCGAGCACTTCGAGTGCCAACACGAAGAAGACGAGCACGTGGCGATGAGGGGATAAAGGGGTATGAGATGAAGAAAAATGGTGAAGATGAAGATGAAGAGCTCCGAAAGAAAAATGGCGATAGTCTCCTCTCCCAAAACGTCTCTCCTCTCTCTTACTTTTTACACGAGTTTCTATATCTCCTTTCCACCCTTTCTTTCCCCTTTTCTTTTGCATGTGCACAATTAACTGCCTTTGTGTGCACACACATTGCACATGCACATTTTGACCCCCCCTTTCGCCGGTTTTTCCCACACTCGAGCCTGTGGACCCAAATACATATAGGACGATTATGATAGGTCATACACTTGCTAAATTATATGGTGCAATAATGGAAGCTGAGCTTAGCAATTATATGGAGACCCTAAATCTTCGCACACTTGAACATGCTGGCTTTAAATGAGTTTTTTCTACTATTGATCATATCTTCACACTTAAATGCTTAATTGACCAGACTAAGGCTCGCAAGAAGAAATTATATTGTTGTTTTGTGGACTTCCACAAAGCATTTGACATGGTCCCTAGAGAGAGGTTGTTTCATAGGCTTAAAAGCTTGAGGATACCAGATGACATGATTTGGGCCATCGACGCACTATATGAGCAAGTCTCTGGGTGCATCAAATGCCTAGGTGGCCTATCAAATTGCTTCACTAGCACTATTGGTGTAAAACAAGGTTGCCCCCTATCACTGACACTTTTTGGGATCTACATTGATGAGATCACAGATTTTATCGCCCGTAAGGGAGGCAACGGAGTAGTCCTTGGGAATACGCAGGTTCATATCTTACTCTATGCGGACGACATAGTTTTGCTCTCTAAATCCGAACACGACCTACAAAGGCACCTAAATGCCTTAGACGACTTTTGCACACAACGAGGATTGGTAGTAAATCTAGGGAAAACTGAAGTCCTTATCTTTCACACAACAGCCCAAGTTAGAGCTAAATGTCACCTAACCATCTCCCATAGCCCAGTTGAGATGGTTGGATCATATGTCTATCTCGGTGTCACTTTCAATGCCTGCTCAGGTAAATTTTCGATGACACAGGCAGCGAAGGATAGACTTACCAGAGGACATGCATCCCTCTCACTCCTAGAGAGACAATGTCACCAAGCATACTTCCAAGAGCCACGGACTAAGGGGTGGCTCTTTGACTCATTAGTAACCCCCTCTCTCATGTATGCATCAGTGGTTTGGGCTCCAGAGCTACCATCTTTCATGTGGATGCAATTAGAGAGACCATTGGTGATGATGTTATCACGCCAGCTCCGAAGCAAATCGACAGTATCACATGACATTATTAGAGTTGAGTTCACTTTACCCCCGATGCTAGTAGAGGCACTTTTTCAACTTGTAGTCTTTATTCATAGGATACACAGCCAACCACATGATAGGATATCCTATCAAGCCTTTGAGGCCTCTAGGTCATTGTATGAGTCCAGCTATACTAGCTCATGGTATGGCATGATGGTGAGTTGGCTTCTTATAAACGGTCTAGACATTAATAACCTACCTCCCCTTAGGTACAACCACGCAATTGATAGCACTTTAATCTCTCATGAGGATCATAATAAAGTAATACACCAAAAAATATAGCAAATTTACATTCGGTATAAATGGATTACACCATTAGAGCCACTCCCATCTAAAATGTTGTACTATAAGGAACACTTCATGCATTTCTCGAAGTTAGGTTTTATTACACGACCAAAAAACCTAGATGCATTCTTACCAAATGCACTAAGGGTTGCCATTGGACAACTTAGAATATCATCTCACCAACTTGAGATTGAGCGTGGTCATATTAATGGAGTCCCTAGAGAGGAACGGATATTAGACTATGTCGCATAGACATTGAGGATGAGTACCACTTTACATGCAAGTGCCCAACTTACGCCGAGGTAAGGGCAAAATACCTAGACATACTCGGTCCCTCTCCCACCCTCCCGAAACTATTAAATACTCTAGATATAAAGAAATTAGGTAGATATATCCTAGAACTAAAACAACACAGAGAAAATAAGCTACAAAATGTTGACAATAATGTTTTTAATATTCACCAACATGTAACAAATGAAGTTTTTCAGGAACGGGGGGAGACAACGGATGTCAACACACCTGCACCACTCAGCCTCTTCCTTGATGAAACAAAAAACCAAGGAAGAACCAAACGCCCTCATATGCCGGATTTCAAAGCAACTCAACATGGTGTAGAAGCCATTAAGAAAATAAGGGAACATGAGCTACACCGCCTACAAGCCATGGCGGGTCATACCCACACCAAAACCCTTTGACCTCCCACTTCTTTTCGAGAGGCTTGGGTGGAAATGAAATTAGGCTTAGAGCAAAGTCTTTTCCTTTATCGAATGTGTTACACCATACCACATTTTGTACAATACTAGAACTCTCCTAGCGTAAGTACTATTTTTATTTTACTTTACTTATTATTATTATTATTATTGTCAGTTCAGATGATTGGAAAAAAAAAAACCCATTTTGTTGTAAACTAATTGTCTCATGGGCCAATTTTGGCCTTAGAAGACGTTAATAGCTTTCTTTTCTCATGCCATTGATAGAATACTTGGAGATATCTCTGATAACCCATATGATTCAACAAGAAGGTTTGATCTTTCTTTCACCAAAGAAAGACAAACTTAAGGTTCATTCTTCAACATGCCAACTCCACGTACATTTCTATCCTAGATTTGCTTGTAATGAGATGAAAATCTAAAATGTCATTATATGGATGAGTGAAAGATAGCACGTAATGTTTACAATATATGATTGATATAAGAGCTTGAGCGAAAAGATAGACAATAAACCTACTCTATAATGAACAAACTACAGCAAAAGGTATACCAACTCTAAATTACAGATTGGGAACACAACATTAGAGCAATGAGACAAATAACATATTTAAGAAAGCATACTTCCAAAATTCACTAAAATCTGAAATCTGAAGCACTAAAGCATAATGACTAAAGAACTAGTGAAGATTTATAATATGACTTTATTAAACTTACTTTTCGATGGGCTCTTCAAGAATCACCTTGTCTCCAAATATGAAAATCTGTCACCAAGAGCGTCGTTAGTTCAGGATTTAACTCCCAAATGAATTGAGGCTTGCCAAATTAAATCATCATTAGGCTTATGTGTGGTTTGACACTAAGGCTTCAGTAGTGGTACATGTATCAAAGGCTTCAAAATGAGTAAGTACCATGAACTCATGACCTATAAATAAACCTAGTTGAAAGATATATTAACGGCTTTTAAAAGGCCAAAATGGCCTATAAGACCAAACAATAGATTACATCTTAAGTTTTGTCTCATCTTTGAGAACCGCAAATCAAAATAAAATAAATGTTACTAAGTAAACATACAAGTAAATAAGACACAAGAGACTAAAGAATCTTGTTACGCAATTCACTTGTTTCTGAAGTTCCATTTTTTCACCAAATTGTGTTGGAATGTTGACATCAGTTCACTCCACAATTAATGGGGTGTTCACTCTCTTTCTTTCTGAATTTTTTCAGCCTTTATATAGATGAGATCTCTGCCTATATCAGTTAAAGAGATATGAGGGGCTCAGCTCTCAGGAACTTGGGATAACCCCTTTTTTTTAAACAGATTTTATGTTACACAAATTCCAGGTGGCATAATTCTAGGAATATTACAAAAGGTAATACATAGTACATACAATAGCAACAGCTGAGGTTTAGAAAAGGAGAAGAGCTGTGTATACCACCATCTAATAATGCTACGGGCTAAGTCAAAAAATAGGCCTGTAAATCAATTTATGCCAAACAGTGGCCAATATATCTGACGACATTATGGATTTTGATACTCATACTATTATATACGTATGTTGGTGTCCTATCTCTAGACTCTAACTTTCAACATGGATTATTGTGCATCTAGACAATCTATGCACTTTTGCACCTCATTATGCGATTTCAGTGGATCTTGGTAAAACCAAGATTATGATTTTTAACACTACAAAATGATGGGTTGGGAAATCTTGACATATGGATAGGACTCATGGAGCTTGTTGACTCATATGGCTACGACTTCTCTACATTGGGCTTTATGGAGCCAGCCCTGGATTACTTACGGTGGATATACAGCATTATGTGAACAGGAGACAAAATGCGTGTATATACAGGTTCAGGTGCCCCATGCTACATTAGACTGATAACACTCTAACCACATTTATAATCCCTTCATGGACTAAGATCTGTGCAAACCTAGACCCCCATAGCAAAAATTAGTGCATATATGATGGATGGATGTCAAGGCCTCACTGTCACAGGTTTAATAAAGCTAGATAGGTACATCACTGATTGTAGAAGAGGGTCTTGCGATATCATACCTTCAGATCATAGTGAGATCTCATATGACATGTGTAACGTCGGTTCTTGAGTCTTCATTGAAGCTCAAATCAGGGAAATTCTCCACGCTGTGGTTTTAAACTACTTGCATATATAGATACCTACTTCTCTCTTGGTGCAACATATAACCGAATGACTTGTAATCTAAAAACAATTCTGCTTTTAAAAAGAATAATTCACCTCAAATTCACCGAAGGATCTTAGCCTGTTCAAAATCTGAGTCATTGGAGGAGAGCCTGCCTGTATACATATCCAAAATGCAGTTCAGTTATGAAAAGGAGCTTGAAACTTCCTTGATACCCCATGCAAATTGTCAGGATCATGCACTGCTATTAAAAAGACCCAGCAATCTAGTACAGTCCAATCATATAGCATTTGCATGTCGCCATTCAGAAAGAGCATTCAAATTGGCATGCACAGCTATCTTCACATCATTTTCACATCGAACAATAAATGCTGAGTAAGCCGTGCATAGACAGAAGACCTACTTTCTTCTCCATAACACAAACTCCAACAACTATCTTCGAGAAATGATGGCTAGAATCAGCCTGGCACAAAGCATCTTTGTTGTCCAAACTCATTTTGATCTTTTTTCCGGCTTCCCACAATAGACAGAAATAGTAATACTATTTCTTTTTCTGCAGAAAATGACAAAGGTTGTATGAAAAAGAAATGAAAACCAAGAAACCAAACAGGAGATGAAGTTACCTTATACTTGCAAGAAGAAGCATAATGCTACACCTTTGTTATCCAAACTCATTATTGTCTTTTGCCATCCTTTTAAACACATAAGGAAAATCTGCACATCTTTTAACCTTTTATCTGCAGAGAGGGCTGAAGCTGTACAAAGAACGATGCATTACACAATGAGAGCGGAAAAGAAGGTCAATGGAGGATTTCACCTCATGATAATATGAAGAAGATAAATCATCGAAGTTCAAATCCTACATTAGAACAATGATAACCGTGTCTTCCAAATAATCTTTGTTGTCCTAGTTATTTTCAACTATAGAATATTTCTGTCTTTATCTGTAGGAAGGGCTGAAGAAATTATAAATAGACTTGAGTAGGGAAACAGAAGTCGATATTACCTTAAGATGACATGAACAATAATTGACGTGAAAACCTATGACAATACCATATAAGCTGTTACCTTATGATGGCATGAACAATAATTGACGTGAAAACCTATGACAATACAACGTAAGCTTTGTCTTTCAGTTCATCGTTGTTGTTCAAAATCAATCCTTAAAAGTTTTGTCGAGCATTCAACAGCAGAATTTTTCTGCTATGAAGATGTTTGAAGAAACGATGTTTACTTGAGCAGGAACACAGAAGTTCAAACATTCAACATCGGAAATTTTCTGTTATGACGATCTTCAAAGAAACAATGTTCACTTGAGCAGGAAAACAGAAATGGATATTACCTCACGAGGGTATGAATAAAACGAACAATTGATGTGGAGTCCTGCATCAAGGCAATGGAAAATGTAATGCTCAACTTCATACTTCTTCTTCCAGATGTCCAGACACTATTCTCTAAATAAATTTTCACATTAAATTGGATAACAAAAAGGCAATGGAAAATGTAATGCTCAACTTCATACTTCTCCTTCCAGATGTCCAGACACTATTCTCTAAATAAATTTTCACATTAAATTGGACAACAAAAATTATCTCTCTGTATATGTTTGTAGAAAGGGTAGGATAAAAACAACATTGTACATTTGAGCAGGAAAAGGGAGATGAACAAGAAGAAGAAGGTAATGGTGATGGTGACTTATCGAAGTGAAATCCTACAACAGTATTCCAAAAGAAAAGTTATTATGTTTCCTAGATTCATCAGTATCCCTATCAGACATTGCTAATTGCCTTCTGCAATAATTCAAATAAAATTCACCACGTATTAAGCTGAACAAAGCTTCTTCTGAGAGAAATGGAATGGAAAAAGGAGGGGGTGTTATATATACATACATACATACATACATACATACATACATACATACATACATACATACACACCTGCAGAAGTGTGTATATGTAAACATACATACATTTGTGGGCATATGTATACACATGCAGAAAGCCTTACCAAATTACCTTCTTTCGCGAGATTTTTTTCACGTGTGCGCGCAATCCAATTCAGCTTCGTTTGTGAGAGAAACACAAAAGGGAAGGGATTTCGGAAACAAAGAGAAGCCTAAAGCTCCAGCGGAATTATACGACCTTTGGCAGCTAAATTGCTGGGATCGAATTTTGTTTTTGATCTAATGAAGGAGAAAAAGACGTAGAATTTTCCAGGAGAGGTGATCAGAGACGCGATTGGAATGAAGATTGCTCCCTTTCAAATTTTTGTGTCTGAGAGGGAAAAGATATGGAAGGAGGAGGAGGAGGAGTTAGGAATGGAGGATTTGTTTGTTCTCTTCGAATTTTGGTCCGAGAGAGGCAGGAAACAAGAGAAGGAAGAAGCGATGGAGATGGAGATGGAGATGGAGATACACAGAGATCAGGCTTTGGTTGAGAGAGAGAGAGAGAGAGAGAGAGAGAGAGAGAGAGAGAGAGAGAGAGAGAGAGAGATGACGGAGCTATGGCGATGGCTGCGGGGAGAGAAGAGAGTCTTTGTTTTCTTTTTTCTTTTTCTTGTGAGAGAGAGAGAGTGTGTGTGTGTGTGTGTGTGTGTGGTTTCTCATATTTATATGATATACCCCCATAGAGAGAGAGAGTTTTCTCATATTTACATGATATACCCCCCCCCACACAGAGAGGTTTCTCATATTTAGAGAGAGAGAGAGAGAGAGAGAGAGAGAGAGAGGTTTCTCATATTTACATGATATACCCCCCCCCAACACAAAGAAAGAAAGAAAGAAAGAAAGATATATTAACGTCTTCTTGGACCAAAATTGGCCCATGAGACAATTGGTTTACAAAAAAAATGGGGTATTTACCCATTCAAGAGGTTTCTCATATTTAGAGAGAGCGCGAGATTTCTCATATTTATATAATATACCCCCAGAGTGAGAGAGAGTGAGAGAGAGAGAGAGAGAGGTTTCTCATATTTACATGATATACCCCCCCACACAGAGAAAGAAAGATATATTAACGTCTTCTTAGACCAAATTTGGCCCATGAGACAATTGGTTTACAAAAAAAATGGGGTATTTACCCCCATTCAAGAGGTTTCTCATATTTAGAGAGAGCAAGAGATTTCTCATATTTACATGATATACCCCCCAGAGAGAGAGAGAGAGAGAGAGAGGTCTCTCATATTTACATGATACACCCCCCGCAGAGAGAGCGAGAGAGAGAGAGAGAAGGTTTCTCATATTTACACGATATAGCCCCCGCCACGGAGACAAAGAAAGAAAAAAAGATTCTCATATTTACCTGTCAGAACCCCCCCTTGCCGATTTCAGAAACTTTTTAACCAGTGAAAGATCGATATGCCTGTCATTCGTTGGATGTTGGTGAAGAGCAATTGAAGAGTTATAGCATTTGATTCTTTGGAGTTGGCATCTTCTACGTGAATTGTGTCGGATATATTGCCTAGACAATTGTTTGCCGATGAATTGAGGAGTAAGAACCGTTAAGTTTTTTACGATCGTCATGAATTGAATTACAAGACCAAAGCATGAAACTTCTCCTCCATAAAGGAGAGATATGTTGGGGGTGGGGTGGCATTTTGAGGATTCGAAAACAAGCAATGACATCAAGTATATTTCAGGTCAACAGGATTTTCATTTGTTTTATCGTGGGAGAGAGAAATAAGTGTTCCCATCTCATCGGGTCAAGTCTCATTGTTTGGAATATACCCGATTTGTTCTTCACCAATGCCCAAACGAAACCCTCCTCTTGAAGGTGCGATTTGTTCCATCAAATGATCATCCATTGGATGACTATTTATGAACTAATCCAGTGTGACACAATATCCCTATGCGGCAAAAGTCCGTAAGGTCATTGATAGATTCTCATAACCAATCCCCCCCCCCCCCCCCCCCCTTTCAAAATATTTTTGGGAATTCTTCAATGTTGGGAACAGATTTCCAATCTTTCCCCCCAAATTGTTTGGGTTCTTATTCAATCATTTAAGAGGATTCTGAATAGAAAACGTGTGGGTTATTATTGAATCACTTAAGTGGATAACATGGACTATTGTAAATTTAAGGAAGTTCCTCGAGGAACCATCACTAAAACCTTAAAGTTTCCTAAAAAGGGAAACCACAAGTTCTTAAATTCAACTGAATTAGGAAACAATTCAAAAGCTGTTAATAAATACTACACTTAATATCAGCGAAATGAAATACTAAAACAAAAAAAGACTTTTATTCTTCCTAGACATTCATTAACTTTTGACGTATCACAAATTTGTACTGTTTTAGACCATTCGAAATGAATCCCAAATCAAATGAGATTGTTCAGCCTTTTAATGATGTGTGGCTTATCAATTTATGGTACATAAATCCTTGACTCACATGCAATGTTAAAAATTTGCTTCCCAACTTGTACACTAAAGAAATTATTGAGATGTTTTACACAACATATATTCTTAATGCTACAAATTGAATGACCCGAAATGATACATTTGATTTATAATGCTTAGTCACATGTATCCGTGGATCATTCATGATTCTTCACACAGTAGAATATCGAGTTACTTTGAGGATTAATGATACTTGGGGTCTTGTGGGAGTAAGACCCCCCCTTTTTTTGTATACATATTGATAATCATAATATGCTTCCATCAGTTTTTCAACATTTGAGCACAAAGAAAAATGATTCTCAAATTTTTATATTTGGGCTAAGGTCAAAATAAAATATTCTCCCCCATATCTCTTATGCCAGGTTTAACATTTTATTACTTCAAATTATTTGATGTATTTCTCTAATCAAAGGAGAAGCTTTGACAATCCATGCACGATATTATATTAATGTTCAGTTTTCATGCTCCAAGTTAGAAGCTCAATAATTATTGTTACACGAGAATTTATTGCTATCGAGGACCGAGAAATTGTATTTGGTCAAGTTTGTGAGTTGGGGATTGATCATGCTTGCTCTAAAACCTCGAGTTTAAGCTTCCCATTGTGCAAGGGAAAGTATATTATGTTCAAGATTAAGGATTAAGGATCCATCGATGATGTTTTGCAATAGTGTGATGATTTGGTGATATTGTATAGAATGGCTTCAACTTCCGCCCCCTCCCCCTCCCCGCCAAAGAAAAACAATTCTATTGTCAAGAGTTACTTTCCTAGCATCAACAAATCGCCCAAATGATGGTTTTCTCATGTTGTAATTCAAAGATAAATGAGATTAACAAATGTAATGTCTACATAGATTACGTGTTTAAAAGAAGATGACCAATCATGGATAGAATCTTCTTGTTACCTAAATCCCATTGTTGTAAATAGATTAACGCAACTTATGTATGCACACATATATGTGCAACACGCATATAACACCTACTACACACATGCATATACATAAGCATACATGCTAACTTGTCTCTTGTCTATATCTTGCACCCATCATACATAAAGTGTGTGGAAAAGGTAATTCCATGTATTGATTGGCCTACAATTATCCTTAGTTTGTATCATTGTGTTTTCTTAGATTGTAGAACATCCCTGTCCTCAAAAAATATTTGTCAGAGAATCATATCATATAAAAACTTTAGTAAATGCAACTAGTGGATTTGGCCTACAAATATATACAGGGATTTATATATTTGTCGTATTGCCATGTCAATAGCCAACTGATTATATCGATAAACCCTCTCATTCGGTCAATCACTCGCTTATCTCGGGCTTGATCTTTATGCCATTGTTGGAAGTGGCAATATCATCACATAATTTGCGGTTTCGTTAGAAATATAAATAAATGGTTAGAAACACATTGAACATAAGACCTCTAGAGAGCACATATGATGAAAATGCATTATGTTCATATTGTTTTAGTTAGTTTTACGCAAATCCATTCAATATGTTAAAGAATTTGATATAAGAATCCACAACACAAATTGGAGAGCACACATGCATTTCCATCTCAAAGGGTTTGAGCATCTTTAAGTCGAAAAGAAATACTATGAGTGAGTTATGTGAATTGGTCCACAACTTTATAGAGCTTCAAAAGTGTACGAATCAAAAGCATTAGCATATCCTCTACAAAAGATTAATACGCTAGAGTCTAGAAAGCAACTAACTCAATAATGCTTTTCTACGTGTGTTTTACCACTTATGTGGATTCATCGTTCCACCATCTTCCCATATCTAGAAAGTGGGCACTAGAAGATAGAACACTTTTAACATATCCGATTTGTTCCCTATTAGGGTGCATAGCATTTCAAAGCTTTTTGGTAGGATGGTTAGAAAATAGAGCCACATATATTCATTATCATTTGAAGTATAGCAAAACATTTACAAATATCCAAACTTTTGTGACAAATATTTTGCCAAGTGCATAATAAAAAGGTCCACGTCACATCTAACATCATCACATTATAAAACATGATCGATGTTACCGACAAAACATAATTATTGCTACCGACTTCACTCACTTCTAAAATCAATCATGCTATTCAAAGCACGGATAAAATGACTCATCATAAATTTGATAAGTGTTTAAATAGACAAATGTTGAATGTTCTAAAACATACTTGTCGAGCATCACTTTTTATTGATACTAAGCGAGTCAAAATGTAGTTGGCATGCACCACTTTTTATGGAATCTGATACTAAGAGTCAATGTCTAGGGTGAATGGATCAACAAATAGATATGGGCCTAAAGTTAATGTTCAATAATTCTTCTCTTTCAATGGACAAAAAAAATATGAAATATAAAGCATGAAAACCACAGAATGGGCATGTAAAGCTTATTGTTCTCAAATTGGCACACTTGTTTGTTCCTTTTACTAAGAAAGAGTTGACACTAACCAAGAGGCGCGGTGTCATCATCATTCGGTAGGGAACTACTGTATGATCAAATATTGAGACTCAAGAGAACACATTCATCGAGTTGAAGAGTAAGGCAATGTGCATATGTCAGCATTACAAGGATCTCGATAGGTTAGATGGATACCCACCGATGTTAGGACTTCCTAGTCAAATCATCGACATATGATTAAGGTTGGTATGCATGTTGTGATATTCTCTTACGATATTCAAGCTCATCAATTGTTTGCGTAAACATCTGTGCATAGAAGGTATTAAATTATACGTCAATGTGCAACAATGCACATATTTTGAGATCTATATAAGTCAAATTACACACCAATATATTTAGTTTGGTAGTTGAACCATTAGGGCTTGGAGATAAAAATGACATAATAATATACACTTGTATCTTTAAGGACGATTGGACTTGAGTTGGGAAGAAGTTACAAGAGAAATAGCTACTATAAACACAACATTGGACAAACCTAAAGGTGCATCCTTAAGGATTCAAATACTTCACCAAAAGATGGAAGTATCACTCAAGAGATTGGAATAAAAAAGTGGGGGATCATAAATGTACCACCAGATTTTGTTGTTCAATGTATGAAGTGCGATGGGGGAGAAAATGCCGGTGAATCTCATGACAAGAAGGGATACGTACAAGATCTAGAAGATAAAGCTAATAGCGAGGACCATGTCGATTATTATGAAGACCAAGTGGATGATAAGCATCATGAACAAGGAAAGCAAGGTGTTATGTGCTAAAGTACCATGTGAAAGCATTGCCTTTACACATCTGCTTTAGATGTCCCCTCAAAACTATTTCTTGATAGATCCCATAGATTGCTTTATTGAAAGTGTAAAAGTAAAATATAGAAATATGAGAGGTGTACTCCTAAATCTTGCGCATCTCTTGTGCAATAGGCTCGATGTTATGTTCATCGTAAGACCCTTTCATAAATTTTGCTTGAGAGCTATATATGTTTGCCATGTAAAGGCATCATAAAAAAACTTGGTTTACAACATTGGCTATGGCATTAGCATTGCCGTGTTTTCAACAAACAAAAAGAAGTGATATACTAGAATATAAAACTAGGCTCACAACATTGACATTGTGGTTTCTTTCACAATAGAACGAACAAAAACCATAATGTTGCCAATACAACTTAAAAGGTAATGCTCACTCTACTCATAAAATCAAGCCCAATTTTGATATGACTTAAAAGAACATACAAATTGAAATAAAACATTATGACACCATCTTTGAATCATTTGAACCGATTATTTCACTTATTGGAAAGATTCCTTGTTTTTACTAATATATATATTGTTGATGGGAAATGTCAATATGAAGTTAACATCCACAAAGAACTAGATGGCTTTTCAATGCACAAATGCACTCGAATAAAGCTGAAATATTTGTGTAGAGATTTTTGTTGTTTGGCGGCAATCGTAAAAAGACTAACTCCAACAGGCTTGAAAAAACAAATGCTATTGACATGCAGTGACCAAATACCACATGATTGCGAGCTATCCCAAACGTCATAAATGCCCAAAATCTGATCCAATGAGGGGACTCTTTGAATATCAACAAATGTAAACATCCTCGTATTTTATATCAGTGTATAAAGAAAGTTGTAACCTTCTTGGTAGCTAGGTTCGACTTCCATGGACTCTTTGAATATCAACAAATGTAAACATCCTCGTATTTTATATCAGTGTATAAAGAAAGTTGTAACCTTCGGGCGTTTTGTTCTTAATACTATTGAAGAAAATCTTTTATAAAAAAAGAAGAAGAAAGATATCATACAAGTTTACAACCAAAAAGATATTCTAGGTTATATGTTTTGAAACTTGAGATGATGATTAGCTTTGAGTTGCTAGAGAATAATTGTTTCAGATTGTCTACAACATCTCACACAAAGAGAATAAGTAATTCACTTTTTTACCTATGGTGAAATCCTTTATTGGATGTTTGCCCAATGAACATCTCTATAATAACACCTTTTCTTTAAGTGGTAAAACCCAAAGTTTAATGTGTATGTCCTTCCATCATCCCTCAAATCCCAAATGAGGAGAAATTGCACCATCTTTTGGCATTTCGTAATCAAGTTTTCTTCCATGTTCGAGAAGATACCATGCAACTTATGTTTTCTTTGGACAAATAACATGATCTACCTTGATTATCAACCAAAAGCTTGGATTTATGTTTACCAACATTCAAACTTGTATGAGTATTACTCAATAAATTGAAGTGCAATATAATTTATCTCTTACGATTATTGTTGGATGCCCGTATACAACGTGACCTCATTTATGAATATTAATATAATCATGATCTAGATTATGGGGACCAACTGTTAATGGGTTCCTAAAGTTCAACAATTTGGGTGCCAATAAAATATAAATATTAAAAACTAGAAAGTGATAAATAGTGTTTGTTTTTTTCACCTAAAGTGTTCAACGTGGTGTCGTTTGTCATTCAAATCGTCAAGAGATATGTTCGCGGGACTCTTCAGAACTACAAGACCTTGAGGAAGATGGAAAGTTATGCCCTTAACATGTGCATTTGAGTATTTGTGTAGGGTATCTTATTGGGGTTCAAGCTTTTTATATAATCTTTCTTGTTAACCTCGAATAAATTCTATTGGATGTAGACAATTATTTGGTTTATTGCCTCCCGTACCCAATGCATTGAGGGTGGTCAATATGGTCTTCTTTCGTATTACCGTATGGCTTGCAATGATCTCTTCTATTACCTTATTGATTAAATGTTTCCCTCAACCACTTACAATCTCCACGGAGATTCGAATCGGATCATGGCATCATTTGCTTTTGCTGCCTCTCAATGGTACCACCTCTTGTTAATTTGTCTACCGAGAGGCCATTAACATATATCAAAGTCTTGTATGACTCTTTTGCTTGATTGGTCCCACAAAATATAATCCCCATTTATGGAAGGGTCCTAATGGTAGAATAGGTGGACATGCATTTGGTACTAATCTCTTGGTTGGCCCCACTATTGATACATTTCACATTTCTCTATGTGATCGTGCATACCCTCGCCAAGGTTGGGCCATGACAACTCTACTTGCATGATGTTCATTTGGGCGGTGTCATCAAACATATGGTTGAATATTATTTCTTGGTGTGTTTACTTTAGGACGCCATGCATGTCGTGGCCCATTTACACACCTTCTCCATCGAAAGTTAACTCCACGTTTATATAAGGTTGACTACAGTCATGGATTCCTATTCCATAGAGCAACTTTACAAATCCTATCTTGAGCCTCTTCCTTAAGAATTTGATTATTGTTACGAAGTGAAGTCGTACATTGTACATTGCTACGAAGTCCTGAACCCATACTTTCAAATCTAGTGTCCTCACAACATCCCGAACAAAATTGGAGATGCATAAGGTAAGAGGCCATCAATACTTACTTCCACAAAATTCGAGAGCTAGTCCAAAAAGACCGCACGAGCCATACCCAACAAAGAGGAGATCTAAAATTTGACAATGATATGATCAAACCAGACCAGGCCAAATGTCCATGTTGGCCATACCTGACCAAACCAGAGTCAATGCCCATGTTGGGCAATACCCGACCCAACCAATGTACATGTTGGCCATACCCGACCTAATCGAAGTAGACCCGATGTCCATGTTGGTCGTAGCCAACCAGACCCAGAGAGAATCAGACAAGACCAGACTCGATGACCATGTTGGCCATACCAGACTTAATCGAAGTAGACCCGATGTCCATGTTGGTTGTAGCCAACCAGACCTAGAGCGAATCAGACAAGACCAGACTCGATGTCCATGTTGGCCATACCCGACTAGACCTGACCCGACCAATTCGGACAAAGACCAAACCTGATGTCCATGCCGGCCATACCTGACCAAACCGAACAGAATGAAACCTCCACAATCTGCTAGTACTACTAATAGAGAGGCCATATATCCATTCATTCATCCATTATCAAACAAACTAAACTCTTATTATTATGTATGTACATTAAGTGAATGGGGCCAAAAAACTAGCCGTTGGAGACACAGAAGAAGAAATGCAGTAAAGAAGAAATATACTGAGAAATAGAGAGAGCTTTTCCATCGCCATCGCCATCGCCTTCTCTGATCTGTCTGTCTTTCTGTCCGTCGGAGATACTATGGTGTTAGGGTTCCTTTTAAGCAGAGCTTTACATCAACAAATGGGGAAATTAGTCCATTTCTCATCCACATATCAACCGCTCGCTTCATCATCATCATCATCATCATCTTCTTCTTCTTCTTCGAGTCCTTCCCCTTCTTCTACAATTGAAGATACATGGACTTTAGATCAAGAAATCATGGTGAATTTGAAGCCAAATGAAGGATCCAAGACGTCTTTAGACGCAATTATTCCCAAGGGTGGATCATGGGAAGAAGTAAAAGGCCTTGGAACTCAGCAGATCTCAGCACTATGTCGAATCGCTTCTCAAGGTATACTGTGGAAGCACCCAAGCAACATACCCTCACTCTCATATGTTTTATCTTTACACTATGGAGGCGAAGTAGAAGCAGATGGGAATTGTCTCTTCAATGCCTCCCTAATCGCCATGGGAATCAAATCTTTATCTCCTCAAGAGCTTCGGTTGAAGACAGTTGAAAGGTTCGTACGTGATTATAACAGCAATGGTAACTGGCATGGTAATAATGATTGGTCGAGACTCGATCAAGATGTCATTGATTCATCAATACAGAATCTTTATTGTCCGGATTTAAACACTGGATGGGGGGTTCATGTGGTTCAAGAGGTTAAACTTATCGTCAAGAAGTTGGAGCGCAAAGCATTGGATTTGGCCATTGAGGATCTCGAAAAATCTGGCATGCCCAGGTAAACAAACAAACAAAAGAAAGAAGAAGAAAATGTAGCTTTCTTTATAATCGTTTCCAAAAATCACAAAAAATATATAATCCTTAATCTAATATTGGTTAAAACAAGAACAAGCCATTTTTTACAATGGGTCAATTTTTCATTGAAGTGGTGGGGTGGAATTGTGATCGAAATGGGGTAAAATCAAATCTTTTGTAATGTTGCCTAAGTAATCATTGCCTTTACAATTTAGTGATTCCAATGTGAGTTAAAGAATAACATGGCAGTGCATGCTAAAGCACAACACAAACTTCATTGTTCTAAATGAAGTAATTTTTTCCATTTGAAAATGCACATAGTAATGCTTACACAAATTAAGGTCAGTGACATATATATATACATACACACACATATATATCTATATACCTATATCTATATCTATCTATATATATACATATATATATTTCAAGTGCTTATTTTCTCTCCCTTCTGCTATTAGGGACATTGCTGCGGAAACTGTGTACAAGGAACATTGTATCCCAGTGAATAATGGAACAACATGGGCTAGGTATATGTCCATCGGGGGAAATGCAAAGGATGAGTATGATATCATCACGTTGCAATACACTGAGGATGGTTTGTTATCTGTGGATGAAAACAGAGATGGCCGTGCCGCGGCATTCGGTGACGACATTGCAATCGAAAGTCTAGCAACTGAATATCGACGAGAAATTTATGTGGTAATCACCTCTCATGCATTTCGCATATTTGACAATGTTCAAATGTGTGTGTGTGTGTGTGTGTGTTTGTTTGTATGTATATAACTAGTAATCTTTGTGGTAATAATTGCTTTTGATTTCACAAGATGCATGTATGATAGATATCTTGTATGTATATAGAGTGGAAACATGTATTTCTTGTGCATCCTTCATATTTTTAAGTGTTTTTTCATGCAAAAAGGCATGCATGCTTATGGACTGGTCATTGTATGAACATGCATCAAAATGTTGTTATTTTCATTGTCCAGGTTCAAGCCCATGGTGAAGATGCCATGGTAGATGAAGAGAATTGTATCTTCTTCTTGCCTCATCGTCCACGGGGGGACATCCAACAAGGACCCATTTTCCTCTTTATGAAAGGCACAGGTAACCAAACATAAGATTTGATGTGCTGTCATGTAATGTAGATTATAATTATTGGCCTCTCTCTCACACACGTACACCACACCAAATGTTACCAAATGTTTTTGGTCGGTCACATTTGTCCTTTTCCATATGACAATCTACATGGTATCAAAATGTAACGAATTTGAAGACATGTAAAGTATGCAATGAAGGCATGGTAGAGGATGAATGTCACTTGCTCTTCACATGCTCGACATATAGTGCAATTCGTTCAAGATATGCTGACATACTAAGAGGGAGTGATAACTTAAGTGCCATACTTAAGACACCACCTAGAAGGTTGAGCTCATATGTGTATGCTTTACTAACACATAGAGACTTTGCGCTTCAACGTATGAATACCCCTTCTTAGGAAGGAGACATATATCAAGAACACATGTATACTCTGGTCCCATAGGTCAAAATTGGCCTCTTTATGGACGATAAAATTTCTAATTTTAATACATGTTTAAGTCACATTGGTTCTCTTTTACCCATTTTGTAGAGAATTTTGAGTACACTACATGTTTTTTTAACTGATAAGTAAAGAGGTTTTTAAAGTATATACAGTTCTCTTTTTCGCATGACAATCCACACATTTTTGAAGCCACATTGGTTCGTTCTCTTTAACCCAATCTGTAGAGAATTTTGAGTACACTAAATGTTTTTTTAACTGATATGGAAAGAGGTTTTTGAGTATATACAGTCTGCTTTTTTTTTTTTTAATCCTCACTAATTTGTAAAGAGTTTTTGTTTTTTTGAAGGTTGGTGTGGAGGTGGGGCTGATCATTATGAGCCTCTCATTGCTTTTCCTATGTCAACAACAGAGAGGAGGAGACCACATCTGGTTCTCTAAATTGGATAGTAGAAAAAGTATACATATTTTGCAGCTAAGATTGAAGATGAAATTTCATTCATTTATTTTTTTAGAGGAGGAGACCACATCTGGTTCTCTAAATTGGAACGAGAAAGTAGGGGGGTTTATATATATAGTATACATATTTTTTGTAGCTAACATTGAAGATGAAATTTCATTCATTCTTTTCTTTTGGATGATTTGTGATCTCGAGTAAAAACACCTGTTTGTTATCTTCACTCTTCGTAATGATTAAAGTCTAATCATAATGACACATGTTTATCACACAAAGTGAGCAATGTATCAAAACAATGAATACTTATTTTATCGATGGACTTGAATTGTGTGTTGTTTATTTTTCATCAACAAGACTTGAATTGACACATCGCTACCATCCTCATAACTATTTATCACCATAGTTATTTTCTTTGTTTCCATGACAACCCACTACAGAATTTGTGTACGATTTGTTATGTAGATGTTTCGAGTATTAGATTGATGATGACGATGCTAAAAAAACTTCAGCATTCATCACGAAGATCAATCGTGACCATGTAAATCCACTGAAAATAGTGCACAACATCATCAAGCCTTTGTTACAACATATAAATCCAATGAATTGTATCACCATATACTTCTTTTTTGTGGGCATAAGGAGAATGAATGTATTATATCTATATCTACATTCCCCTTCTCAACGAATGTTTTCTTTTTTTCCTACTACGTATAGGGAAAGCAAAAAGCAAGTTCAGCAGGAAATGAATTAAAAACATCTAAACGGTTTAGGTGTAATGAAAAAGGCAAAAAAGTGATAAGATTAAAAAAGGGCACAAAAACTCGCCGTTGCCGGGGATCGAACCCGGGTCACCCGCGTGACAGGCGGGAATACTTACCACTATACTACAGCGACCTGATTGATACAGATAGAAATACTATATGAATATAATAGTTACTAATTTATTCTGGTCATTTTATAATGCTTTCTACCTTTAGAGAACCAAAAGCTGATTTACCATTTGGACACTAATTCAATTTGTTTATCCACGAAGGTAACTTCAAAAAATCATGTTTGTTTGTTTGCCAAACGTTACTTTTCCATTTCTTTTAGGGCATTTTGAATAAATGTATGAAGATGTTGGCACTCTCGTTGATGAGAACTTTGATTACTATAGAGACAGAGAAATCTCTTTCTATTTTTATCGAAAACTAATTTGTTCAGAACTTTGTTTATAACAATTGAGTTTTCCATTTGCTATGTTGGTTTTTTGAAGCATTCATTTGATTCAAACCTTACATTAATGAATCGAATGTTTATTGACTCTTGTTTACATCTGCAATCAAGCCTCTCTTTGGTTCTTTTGTACATTCTAAAAACTATGGTCCATGAATCATTTTTTTAATCTAAAAACCAAACTCTCTTAATAATCATGCAAACATTTGTATGTAGTTCAATTGATCGATGATGATGCCGATATCATTTTATTTTGTATGTAGTTTCTTTCCATTAATTGATTGATGTCCAAAACATTTAATTTTGTGTGTGGTTTAATATCCCTGGATCAATTGTTTTTCAAAACATTTCATGCTTTTCTTTTTTTTGCCATCCATCAGTTTTTGGTTATTTTCCAACCCCTTTCCTCATCATAGCTGCAAACTCATCATAGTTGATTCTTCCATCCTGAAAATGCAATATAATATTATAACCCACCATATTCGCAAATCCATGTTATCAATACAAAAACATTTTATATCCAATTATGTTATATATATATATATATATATAACATGAATTTGAGTATCAATGGTAGTAAAAAATAATTCCGCAAAAACAAATCGGAGTTCAATAGTAGTAAAATGAGTTCTTACATGGTCTGTATCTACTTCCGCTATGATATCTTTAATAGCGTCTGGATCTCCCATACCATGCTTTGTTAATGCTTGTTCCAATTCATCCATTGTAATATACCTTGCATTAAACAAATACAACCGAAACACGCATATTTCAAACATACACCAAATGAAGTCCTAAAACAAAGCAAGAAATGCTTCCGAGATTTCTTTGTGCAATGCCAAATATTGTTCTTAATCCTACACTAATTACCGTTGAATTTCACATTCTAAATTTCTAGATGTATGTCTATCCAAAAGCAAGCTTTTCAGGTAAAAACCAACATAATTCATTTTTGCTGGCTGAGTTTTTATCTATGCAAAAATCTCCACACAGAAATCCAGAAATACTCGTTCTTACCCACTCCCATCCTTATCAAAATATTGGAATGCAGAATACAAGTGTTCTTCCCGATCCATCTTGTTCATGTTGACTGTTGCTGTAATAAACTCTGAGTAATCGATAGTACCATTCCCATCGACATCAGCCTGCCAATGATCAGATCATCAGGATCACACAAAAGAAGATAATCCATACCATTAGTTTTTAAGATAAGTGTTATGTGCACACCCACACACATCTTCAATTAGGAATCAATATTAATGAGGATAGAGAGAGAGAGAGAGAGAAACCCACTCTTGTACATTACTACTAGAAATGGAGGAGAATTCAGTTACATCACTTAGAATATATAAAGTGTAACTAGCTCTGCCCTTATATATCCATAAAACCTTAGCATGAAATTATAAGCAAGGTAATGTGCGTCATTGTCCCCTAACTTGTTGGATTTTTCAATATTACCAGAATGCGAAATCCCAACCTACTTATGTTTTTCAAAATTCACTAGGTACCCCTTCCATAGTAGTAAACTTTGGGATACCGAGGGATCTTCTGGTTATTTTTGGAAACTTAAGGGATATTCTGGATTAATTTCGTGTTCTTTTTCCTCAAAAACATGAGACTTACTGCTTCTATAAGCTGGCGGATTTCATGTTCGGGGAGTTTTGAACCTTGCTTTGCCAACCCAACTTTCAATTCTTCAAATGTAATGGTGCCACTGTTGTCGGTGTCCATGTTTTTGAACATCTGTTTCAGACCCATAATTTCCTCCTCTGATAAACTTTCTGCAATTACCTGAAATGTTTTCATGACCATGAGAAACATCAGCGGGGACATATATGATCATCATCATTCGTGGTCTCTTGATCCTTCAAGGACCACTAATAATTATATCAATGTTAGAGTTTAGTTCCACACCTTCAATGCAAGTTTTTTCAGCTTGTTCATTGCTCTGAACTGCTTCATCCTGCCGAGCACCGCATTGTCGATCGGTTTATCTGGGGCATCACCATCAACCTTGATCCACGGATGTCCTAGAGACCAGAATATGAAAACTTAGTGAATCTCACCAGCAAGTAAAAATAGAATCAATGAGTTCAAAATTCACACACTTATATAACAAAATGTGCGAAACGGATTGGAGTTCCACATAATGTTTAAGGATTGGAGTTTACTCACTCAACACTTGTGCTGCAGTCAAACGATCCTTTGGATCTGGCTTTAGCATCTTTTTGACCAGGTCGACTGCTCCTCGTGAAATGGATGGCCACGGATCGCTACTGAAGTCGATTTGGCCTTTAAGAATTGCATCGAAAATGCCTTGCTCGGTGTCTAGATGAACAACATTATGTTGATATAAGATTGCATGAATATGAAGGAAGAAATTAACTAAGAAGCATAAAATGTACGAAAACACCAATTCTATAAGATTGGGAAGTGTCAATGAATTGAAATGAAATTAAAAAGAAGAGTTACCTGCCCAGAATGGTGGGACACCAGTCAAGAGGATGTACAAAATCACACCCGCACTCCAAATATCTGCCTCAGGACCATAATGTCTCCGGAGAACCTCCGGTGCAACATAATATGCACTACCCACAATATCTTTGAAGACCTCACCTGTCCATAAAATCTCTCCACCAAGGTTACTTAAGTGCACATTTTTAAGCATATTTACTACTACACCACACAAGCATGACCGAATAAAGCCACATGCATGAATGAATCGAAATCCATACAGGATCAAATAGTTCATCATGCATGATCAAATTGAACCCCCTGACAGAGCCAATTGGTTTGCACGTACGATGAAATCGAACCCCATGCATGAGCAAATTGGCTTCCATGGACGAGCAAAACGTATCCAATACATGATCAAATCAAGCTACATGCTTAATTGAAAGGAACCCAATCCAAAGTATGCATGAGCACGTATAATATTTCCCTGTGACCATACCTGGTTTATAGAACACAGAAAGCCCAAAATCAGTTGCCTTGAGGTTAGCATTTTCGCTCTTGCTATCAAGTAGGAAATTTTCAGGCTTGAGATCACGATGGATTACACCGCATGCATGGCATGTTTGGACAACTTCTACTATAGTTCTTCCGACAGCTGCGGCAGCCTTCTCAGTATAATGCCCTTTAGCGATGATTCGATCGAAGAGCTCTCCACCCGCACATAGCTCCATAACTAGATTTACAGCACGCTTGTCTTCATAAGCTCCCTTCATTTCTACGATGTTAAGGTGTCCCGCAAGATGATTCATGATCTGAACCTCTCTTCGAACATCTTCAATGTCATCCTTGTTGACAAGTTTACGCTTTGCAATGGTTTTGCAAGCGTAAAGTTTTCCTGCAAAACAGATTAGGTGTGAATTAGGTTAAAACATCATTGCGTGCTCATGTACACATAAGCGTTGTGTCACATATGCATTCTTAATGCAGGCATTTCTTCTTCTTCATTGTCTTCTTCGCTCTCACAATAGAGACAATCCCATATACATACAATCTGAATCTAAATGAGTCCTCTCCCTTTCTCAACATGCATACATACATACATACATACATACATGAATACAGACTAATGATTATTGTTTACCTGTGGATTTCTCGGTGCAAAGGTAGGTAACCCCAAACTGACCACGCCCGAGTTCCTTGCCGATAGTGTAGTAGGTTTTTACTTCGTCCATGGGGCGGTTGAGGACGGGACCAATGGGCATCGCTTTCTTGGTGGGTCCAGTGCCACTGCCACTACTAGCATTAGTACCACCACCACCACCACCACCATTGTGATTGCTTTTAGGTTGGGGATTGGATTCCTGAGGAGCTGCAGTATAATCAGCGCTTCCTCCTACACAATTCCCCATTCCTTTCCTTGCTTCTTTTTCAACACTCCTCCTCTTGCTCCTATGATTCAATGGAAACACATCTCTTTCATATAGCTCCTGACTCTTCAAAAAGCCTTAAAAAGGGCTAAGTTGAGGGGAACACTGTCTTTTTACTCCAAAATGCAACAAGAAGAGGGAAGCACCCACTTCTCAACAGTTATGCTCAAAATGGAAGAGAAAAAAAAAACGAACCCAAAAAACCTGCTATAAGAATTGAGTTGTGGATCTTCTACTGACGTATTGTTGAAGACGCCATTACCGGATCTCTACAATGGCAGAGAGACACTGAATATATGCTTCCTTCTCCAAACACAAATCTCTGAGGAGAATGAGATGATCGCCCACATAAGAAACAATGACCAGACAGAGAGACGGAGAGAGAGAGAGAGAGAGAGAGAGAGGAATGGAATAGGATGGGATGGAGAAATAAGGCACGCCTTTCCTTCCCCTGCCGTTTGGAATTTCCGATATACTTTGTATTCTCTTCACACATTTTTGCACATATACGCATGCATGCATACATACATACATACATACATACATACATTGTACACATACGTACATCATATGTACACATACAATATATATAGATGCATGCATGTATGTATGTATGTATGTATGTATGTATATGCGTGGTGTCTAACTACCACCAAATATTTATGAGGGCAAGTGAGGGAACCACGGAGAGGGACGGTGCAGGTCGCTAGATGAGGGCGCGTGTGATCTGCACCGTCCAATCTGGATGAAGAAAAGGCGTGAAAAAGCGCACCATCAAAAGTCCAATTTTAGGGGAGCCTGTCTCATTAAAGAAGGAGCCCGACTCTCTGAAAGGGAGCCCGACTATATGAATGGGATTGACTATAAAAAACCATACCTATCATTTTTGCCTCTTTACAAACAAGTAGACAAAGGTTTAGGCTTTAGGCTTTAGGAGCGAGGTGCACCACCTGCTGTTCGCGAGCACCTGTTGGGGGCATCTTCAGTGAGGCGCACCACCTGCTATCTTGTTGTCCGTGAGCACCTGCTTACCTGCTGTCCAGAGGTATGTATCATATTTCTTGTTTATTTATGAATTGCTTAATATTGGTATGTTCAATTTGTGAAAGCTCAAAAATTTGACGGTTAAATACCAAATTTGACGAAAAAGCTAACTATGTTTCTTAGTTGGCAATTCCCTATAGTAAAATGTGTGGATAGCATCTTAATCTACAAACAGAATTCCTTCTTTACAACATACACGTTAGGCATAGAACAAGCCTACAGGTCAAGATCATACCAGGCATGAGAGAATTCTCAACAGTTGATGCTACAGAAGTAGCAGCTACCATCTTTATTTTCATAACACATGGCAGGGGTTGCATAAAGGCATTTAGTGGAGCTAGAGGAATTTGTTGTTGGAGCATCATTCTCTCACCACCATGATGGGAGTATTGCAAAACCAGTATATGCAACTTCCCTTGGGAATCCAATATCAAATATTCTTTCCCTGAAAGACTACATATACTGACCACTTGTTCTGACATTTTCATTGGAATGATTTGGTTGTGGAAAGGAACAAAAAGTCCTTCCTGTACTCCCTTCGTAAATTCATCTTTCTGAAAGGTACAAGTTGTTTCCACATTAGATAATATAGAGGAAGTTGAGCTATGGCAAGAAGACGACTGAGCAACAGCTCTGTGAGTAGTGCAGCAGAAAACTGGAACCGATGATGATGCATTCAAAGAAGAAGAAAATACTGAAGATTGTGAAGTTCTTGGCTGGCTATTTGGTTCCTCCTGATCAAATTCACCTTGTTCACCCCCTATAAACAGATTACCAAGACAAGTCACAAAACATTGATCGTAAGGAATATGTATAGATCAAAATTCACTGAATCATTTACCTTTTTGGCTATAACTTAACTTACTAGATGCATATGCAAGCATGACCCCATTCTGTCCTGTTTGAATAGCTTCTAAATTTAGTCGGGCATTAATTGGTACTGAACCGGTTTCATTGCAATTGCATCTTTGACCTTTTATCTTCCTTTCAGTATAGTTTGATTTATCAAGAAAAGATGTAATTGTCTTCAAGTTTAAAACCATGAACCCATTCTCAAGCACATCCACATCATGCAACCCATTCTTAGGTTTAATCGAGGTCAATTCTTGTCTTTTTAAAGTTTTCTGGAAACCGATATCTTCCACTATAGTAGAATCACGCTCAAGAAACTCACTCGATACTTCAAACTTCTTATTTCCAAACTCGGGGATCTCTAAGATTTTACTTCCTTCATTATGTGTTGTTTCAAATTTATTATAATGTTCCTTATTTTGCCCATTGACACACACTTTTGAAGTCTTCTTCTTCTTCGATGTTATGTGTCCTTTGATCAAAGGCCTGAGAGGCCAAACTCTCACTCCACCAAGTTGTCCAACAAGCAAATATTGCAAAGATACGTGTAGGTCATAGATAGGGCCATTGCAGTCCACTATTGCATACTTAACAAGATGCAAACACTAGTTCTCTTGTTTTCTATTCATTGTCTCTTGTGTAGTTCTATGAAGATTCTTCACAGAATTTGCAATTGAAAAATACCCTATTTTAGCATTCCCAATGTTGTCTTCATCGTGATCTAGATGCTTTCACCCATATTCGGCTGTAAGATTGACCAATTTCCCGTCGCTACCATGGTCCTTACCTTGAGCGAGAAGATTCTCAGAAACTTCTGCAACAAGATCCCCATGCTTGGGATTCCTATAATGGTTTCAACCTTGACTGCACGCATCATTCCCACCAAAGTCATGATCTTGATCGCCAAATTGCACATTCTGACCAAGGTCATGATTATGACCTCCAGACTTGGCTCTCTGCTCAAGGTCAATATCTGGAGCAACAGATTTGGAGTTTCTACTGAGATCGTGTTCCCGACCACCACCAAGTTTCACCAAAAGGATCCAAACTCTGGCAAGGGTGGGAGAGTATAAAACCATCACATTGACTGAGGCCGAAATACCTATAAAGCTTCCATGTGGTATATCAAGGAAACAAGCCACCGAAAAGAGATTAGATTTTGAACAAGAATTTGGATGTCCAAATATGATCGTAGATCCATTGGTGGTTTTTGAAGATGGCATGTGTTTTGTACAAATGGTTAGTCGGTCCAAGACCTTCATAGACTTTGATGCGAATTGGGGTGAAACAATACCCTATGAAGGGAGGTATGGCCTGAATCATTTCTCAAGTATATATTGTGTATAAATAGTGATGTTTGTGTGCTAACTTGAATGATGGTTTAGGGTTTTTGTAAGAAAGGGTGCTAGGTGCCCCAAATCCAACGATATGGATGTTGAAAACATCATTACTGAAGACTCGAACATGGATACGAATATGGTGTTGAAGATATCAGTGTAAATGGTGAGTTGATGTACATTCTTATAATCATTATTGAAGTAAGTATATATTGGGTTTTTCTAATGCAAATGTCACACCATTGTTGTAGTGGACCCCATGTCCCTCTTCAAGGCGGGAAGAGACTCGACAGGTATCAAATGTCGCACATGTATCGTTGGAGATTCATGTAGAAAAGAGGTACGATGGTTTCACAAAAAAGCTGACATGGAGGCTCACTTACAGAACGCACATGGCATCCGTGTAGTATTGCCTCGGGGGATAAAGATAGAAGAAGAAGAGCAATCGACCTCCATGAGGAGTACAACCACGCCATTCTTCAGCCACTACGAAAGACAACGATCAATAAAGCGTTTTTGGGATCCAGAGCTAAAGTACAACAGATCACACCAATCACACATGAGGAAGTTGAGGACAAGAGCGATTAAGATCTTCAAAGCCACTCCGGACACACTTCGAACATCCAAGGAGGCTGATTTCATTGCCCAATTCTTCAGCCAAGAGATGGCCAGGTATGACAAGGGAAAGGAGCATAGGATGGCAAAATTGAAGTTGAAGATTGCGGCTGTGTCTAAAGCTTATGTAAGTATGGTTTATGATTCTGTGTGCATCTTATGTGAGTCTAAATCTAGTGTATGAATGATTATGTGTGAATCTTATGTATGGATTTTAGTGTAAGAATCATGGAATTCCCATGCCAGAAGATGAGACACATGTCAAGATCGATGGTGGTCAAGACCAACTGTCAGAATCGATAACCCAACAACCAAGGAGGCCTAAAATCCAAATCTGCAAGAAAAAAGTGGACCCTGGTAAATTGTCATTCATTACATCATCTGACACAGATGAGGGTGCGGACATTCTGGTTGTGAGTCTTATTATTTGAATCTCATTTTGGTTGTATATGACTCAATTTGATGTACATTCTAGTTGTGAGTCTTATTATTTGAATCTCATTCTGGTTGTATATGACTCAATTTGATGTACATTTTGGTTGTGAGTATTATTATTTGAATCTCATTCTAGTTGTATATGACTCAATTTGAATCTCATTCTAAATAGTGTGTGACTCAATGCAAAAGCAATGTTCAATAATGCAATACTAGTCAATAATGGAGATTGCTGACAAAGGAATGTACAACAATGCAATACTAGACAATGCAATAATAGTCAATAATGGAGAAGGTAGACAAAGCAATGTACAAATTTTTTTGGTGTAGGGAGCCCGACTAATTAATGAGGAGCCCAACTTGTTATAAAAGAGGGAGCCCAACTAATTAATGAGGAGCTCGACTCATTTAAAAAAGGGAGCTCAACTGATTAATGAGGAGCCCAACTCACTAATAGTCAATTGCCCAACTACGTGTAATGATGGCGTTTCAACGATCATACTAACGATTATAGCAAATTGATTCATCAAATTCAGTAGCATGCACTAAGAGGTAGACTCATTCACTAAGGATTGAACTCATTCCCTTCCTTAATAGTCTATTAATCACTCGCACTCATTTCATTCACCTTCATTCTCGATCGTTCACTAGTAGCCCTAAACATTCTCGAACTAAATCTTGAAGAAGAGCTGAAATAATCCACTCCATTCATGTGAATTATTTGAATTCATTCACTTCATTCATTCGCATAATCTCTCACATTCACTTAATTTACCTCAATCACTGGCATTCTCGATCATATTGCATTTTCTAAGGAGAGCACAAGTCATCATGGTGTCTTCGCCATGTCGGAAGATGAATTGGAGGATACGTCATGGTGATCCAATGCATTGTTTGTATCTGAGGATGAAATGGAGATTCCTTTTGAGTCATCAGATTTCGATCGTGAGGATGAGGTGGTCGATCCCTTCATGTATTGTTCCCCCAAGTATTTTGCATTTTCAAGAGGTATGTATAATTTGATGGTTAAAGATTTATTGGGACAAGTTAAGGTAACATTGGAAGCATTACGTGATGTCGCAAGGGGAGCACCTCTTTCACTTCATGCATGGAGGTGCATGAAGAGTCGTCTCATACGAGTCGGGAATGAGAGTGCAATTTACCTTAAAGCATCAGGTAATCTTCAAGTATTATACGTTAAGAAATGGAGGGAAGTAGTATTAGTGTCACATGGTGACACATCCCATCACACGTTTTCAAATACTCTTAAAGAGTTAAAGCTAGTTTATGCGACTGATATACGTGATTATGGCATCCCACCGAAGTACGTAAAAGCACTCATTACAAGTTATGGTTGCCAAATGGTATCCAAGGTCGACCCGATAGAAGGTTTGGAATCAAGCATGGCCAAATATAACAAGACCCTACCCATAGAAGTGATCAAGGGAGAAACCCACCAATTAGATTATGTGCTCACAGATTTGCAAACCAAGTACCACACACGTATAAGGAAAGTAGTCAAGAAGGGTATGTGTGTGACTGGGTATAGTTGCCATTGTGCTGGAACATCTCGACTTGCATCTAATTCCACTCGACAACGCAGGTGCACACCCCGATGTGGGTGCACATTCCATGTGGACGTTAGAATGAATAACGGTGTTGACAATGAGACACTTACCATTTCAATATATGGACCTCATAGTGGTCATGTACCATGTAGTAGGTCGGATGTGTACCATTTGCCAGTACACCCCAATGTCATAAGTTGTTGCAAAGATGACCTATTTGATGTTGGGTGTGCAAGGCATGTGGTAGGAATGAGCATGCGTAAGGAAGCATATCATAAGTCCAAGGCTAGTCCATTAGAGCTTGTTAGGTATCGGTTCTTTATGATACCAAAGGAGGTCCATAACATGGCAAATAGGTTAAAATTCGGGAGTGCCATGACTAAGGTTGATTGGGCTTTGATGATGCAAGATGCCTATGCACTTCGAGATCTTGGGAAAGTGGCTCATGTTCAACCCTACCTGCCTGGTGAACCAGGATCTCCCGCCAAAAAAACCATTTATCTTGATACTTCAAGATAAGTGGATGTTGGAAATGTGTGAGCGGTTGACCCTAAACAACTCTTGGGCTACCATTATATGTAGTAGTGGCCCCCAACGCCATGGGAATTGGGATCCCATTATGGTACATGCTTTGTAGTTCTGATATGGGGTCAAACCATGAGCAAGTCGCATTAGAAACTTGTTTGAGAGTCAGATTCGCAAGGATGCCCACGGTGAGGCCAAATGCAATAGTGATTGATAAATGTTGGACATCATATAATGCCATAACTAATGTGGTTGCAACAGACCGTCAATCTTGGATTGTTGTAAATGGGCAACGGTCGCAAACACATTGTCGACTTCTGTTGTGTCAATTTCACGCCAAAAAGTCATGGGTGGACAACTTGTTGCCAAAAGTAAGTGCAACTCAGAGAAGGCATCTTTATCAACGAATGTGCCAATTGATGCAATGCATTACTGAATTCGCATTCAATGCGATGTGTGAGGAGTTAAAGGTAGAATATGCAGACAAGCCCGGTGTTTGGCAATATATAGAAGGAGGATGGTGTGGTCTGACATGTGTGTGGAGAAAACTCTGGCCCAAGTTTGGTAGAATGTTCAACTATGGACACGTTGACAAGTCTACCAATATTGTGGAAAGACATTGGCAGTTTATCAAGTATACTGCCTTGAGAGGAAGAATAAACCGATCAATTACCGACCTTCTACATGTCTTAATCAGGGACAGTGAAACTGGCACTTGCATAGGAGGAACGGTAATAGAGTGGTACAAGCAACCACAAGAAATATGTGAGAGTGGTCAGTTTGCACCCCATGTGAATTGTAGGGATCAAAGGTCCCGACTTAAAGAAGTGGAGAGAATATTGGAAAGGTATGTCGACGATACTTCCACAAGGGAAATTGTCGACGAGGCCCAATATTGGTTTAGAATCTTGAGCATGACGACTCCCACTCTATGGTATAATGTCTCACTCCAATGTTCATATTGTGATTGCCAAGACATTGCGAGTAAATGTAAGCATTTACTCAGTATCCGAATGATTATTGAGAGGCATATGCCACATTTATGTGGCTCATTGCCTTTTATAGATCATGTGACCCAAATGCGAATGGACCATAATACAAAAATAGAAGTGGAGGCAGAGGTAGAATGAGTCGAGGAGACAAACCCCACAACATCCGAGATTGAATCATTCAAGTCCAAAATACAAACGGTCGTGAAAGCACTTCAATGTCTCGAGCAAGGGTTAGGAACCTTCGACCGTGCAACTATTGTCGAAGGTATACAAACATTGGAAGATGTGGCTGAGAAGGTGTATCGTGTTGGTGCACCAAAATCAACCAATGAAGAAGATGGCAGATCAATAAGTCGCAACCAACAAATCGGTGCCAAAAGAAGTGCAACAATAGACATCTCGCAAGAACTTATTGGTAGCTCCCCAAACACTTCCAAATCCCACTCCGGAAAACTACAAAGAGATGCAAGTCAAGCTAGGAGGCGATTGCCAATAGGTGACCATGAGAAGGTTCGGTGTTTCCATTGCGATGGCTTGACCTTGACTTCAAGGGACTCAAATGTTACATGTTGTAAAAATTGTGGTTGCATCTTGCAATCATCCCGACATGAGCCATAATCTTAATATGTAACGTGTATATTCATATTTCATTTTAGGGTTGTCAACATTTGACGTTTTAAAATTTTATGTAAGAGTTGTTATTTGAATCTTTAAGCTTTTTTGAGAAATTTTATGATAATTTTCATGGCAAAAATTTGTTGTACACTTACCATTTTTTGGAGTTTTTGATGTTTGTTTTTAAGTCGGGCTCCTTCCTTGAGTCGGTCAGGCTCCTGATGACAAAGGTTGTCAAACAGCGGGGCTCCTTCTGACAGAGTTGGGCTCCTGTGTACAGAGGTTGTCTGACATCGGGGCTCCTTTTGACAGAGTCGGGCTCCTTTTCATAGAGGTTGTCAGAGAGTCGGGCTCTTTTACACAGAGTCGGGCTCCTTTTCTCAGAGGCTGTCAGCTTTTTATCCATCTTGGACGGTGGAGATCGAACGCTCCATCAGCGGCCCCTCTCCACGATTCCCTCACTTGCCCTCTTAAATATTTGGTAGTAGTTAGTCACAAGCATGTATATGTATGTATGTATGTATGTATGTATGTATGTATGTATGTATGTATGTATGTATGTATGTATGTATGTATGTATGTATGTATGTATGTATGTATGTATGTATGTATGTATGTATGTTACCTTGTCTACATGTAAACCGATTGGAGCATGTTGCATCTTTACCCCAAAGAACCCAATGCCCTTCATGCACTGCAAAATCGCATTCAGGTGCTTGTCCAAGGATGTCGTTGGCCTTATTAGTTTGCTTGTATATCTAGACCCAAAGTGGATCGACCATCCAATATTGGCTGGATATGTGTTGTGGTTGGGTGTATTCCATCCACATGTGGAAGACATTCATGGACCAGTTCAATGCCATCTCTCCATGGGTGTACATTGATTACAATTCGCCTTCCCCCATGTAAACAGACAAATTCAACCTTCTGCAAAGAAGTTGGAATCTGTTTTGTGTCATAATATTACAACATGAAAATACCCTTCGAATGTTGATCGTTAGGACACTAAAGCAGAATACCTGGTGAATGTCTTTCCATTTGTCATGGATAAGGATGTGATGACTTCCCCATACCTGATCTCAACGTAGCCAACATCTTCATAATCCTCCTTTGACTCAAATGGAATCCGTACACATAAGGTCGGGTCCAACTTTGGCTGTCTCACCGGGATTTTGGCTCTACTCGGTGGGTATGCTTCTAAGTTAGAATGTGTCTTATGCCCATTGGCAGTTGAGACATTCCCATCTTCTTTGTTCATTTGCACCTTTTGAGCCCTACACTGCAAGGTGTCAATTTGGCAATGTATTATTAGTTCGATGAGTGTTATTAAAAATACATTAACCCAAAATACAATACTTACATAAGAATCGTAACCTTTTGCAATCTTGGCCTTAATCTTCTCCATCATCCACTTATCTTCTGTGGAATCGTATTTCTCAATCTCGTGGTGTGTAGGGCTTTATTGTTCTTAAGTGGGACAAACGAGCTCTATTACATTTTAGATTAGCATTGAAAAAGCGTTTGATTGCTCTCTCTCATTGGTGGTTGTTGAAGTATCTAGGACTACCTTCCAACACTTCCTCCTCTTCCACCATCATCAACCCTCTTGGAAGCACGGTCCTAATGCCATGTTCCTTCAATAAATGTGCCTCTAGATCCACTTTCTTATGAAACCATCGCAGGTTTTCCTTGCACGACTCTACAACTATGCATACTCAACATTTGATCTCCATTGGATCTTGAACACACTTGAACATTGAGAGGGTGTCAACTCCACCTAATTTCACAGTGGCGACAATGTATAATATGCATTACAACAAAACATTTTGTATGTCTACACTTTCTAAAGCCTTAGCCCCCTCCAGGTTGTCTTGGGCCTCCATCCATCTTGAATTGTGGGGTTTTCTCCTCCCTAATACATAAACCTTACCGCCATTGCTGAAAATATAACACATTCATTAAAACCTTCGATGACTATAACATATTTTATAAATGAATCTAAATAGTACCTCGATCGAGCAGCCATCAATCAGACAATGTTATATATCTATACACCTTTGCATCAATCAAACAACGTTATACTTTTTTTTTTCTACCTTTGCATCAAAAGAGGACCTTCACAAGAAAGATGGATTAAACATGTAAGATCAGCAAGTTATGGAGATTTGAAGATTTGAAGATTTGAAGAAATAGAAGAAGAAAAAGGAGACGGGGAAGAAGAAGAACACAATATATCCTTTGATCTTTCATGCATCTAGAATGTATGAGATTATGTTTATTTCTTTCTTTTTTTCTCTATTTTACCTAATTTATATTTTTTCTTAATCAAGAATGTATAAGATTATGTATCTCTGAGAGCATGCAGAGGTCCAAAGCTATTTGATTTGGAAAACCAAAACTTTTTCTTTTGGCTCATACTCTTTCTTCATCCTCAAGTATTTGAGCTTCTACTTTGCAATGTTTGTTCCATATCCATCTTTTATTGCAGAATATTCTTATGTTTCCTTTATTAATGAGTTCTCATTAGAAAACTTTTCACTACCGATAATCTAGTGCACAAATAGGAGTCGGCAACAGTTCGGTTTAGGCTTAACTAGTTTGGCCTTATCCAAGCCAAACCGGTTAAGCCTAAACCGTTTTGGGGTTCTCAAACCTGAACCAAACCAAACCAAACCGATCCCTAAACCGGTTTGTGAAGTGTTTTGGGAGCCGGTTTGGGACAAAAAAACTAAAAATACCCAAAAAACACCTGACTACCACTACCACTTCCTCCTACTCTTCTTCTCCTCCTCATAACTTCCACCCCCTTAGCCTTACCACTTATGAGTCAAACTCAACTCCAAATCCCACCACAACCCCCCTCTTTATAGACTACTATGATTGGTAGGTTGACATCCATGAATCCCCTGCCCTCCCACCACCAGAAGCACGAGGCCCGAGGATATGGCAACCTATCACTCTCGGTGATCCAATCCTTCTCCAAAGAATGTATATAACACCGAACAACAAGGAGGTTCCCTGGTCGTCTATTATGCAAGCTCTCTCTCCCTCCCTCTCTCGTCACTCAACAATATTATGTTGCATATGGCTTCCTGTCAGTCTCTCTGTCAACTTTCAAGTTCTAAGTTCTAACTTCCAACTGTCTAATTTCTAACTTTCTAACTTTCAAAAGCCTAATTCTTAAATCACATAAATGACTTAAACGGTTTGAGCCAATTTGGCAAGGCTCAAGCCGAGGCAAGTCAAGCCGTTAAGCCGTTTAAACCCGGTTTAGCTAAACGGTTTAGGCTTGAGCCGAGCCGTTGCCAATCCCTATGCACAAAGCCACTATACTTGGAAATGAGGCTCATATATGTCCTTCATCAATGAGATCTCATTAGAAAACTTTTCACATCGACGCTGAAAAGGAGCTTTTCAATTAACAATGACCATATTGATGATACCGATGGAAGAACCTTCAAACATACAAAGCTCATTCTGAAAGCAATTGAAGCCTCGTGACATGAAATGTCTTATATTTAAAACAATCAATGCAAGAAGCCACAAACTACAAAGCTCATAATGAAGCAAAAGATATAGAATCATCCAACTTAGAAATCTCATATCAAAGAATAGGTTATGAGAAGCCATACACAACATATTGATAAAGATGAAGTTGTAAATCACATGATGAGACTCGACATATATTTCTTAAATCTCAAAACAAGATAAATATAGAAAGTGTGGTGGAAGAAAATAGTTACCAGGTGTAGGTAGAGGTTTTGGTTCAAATGTTGGTGCAGGTGCGGGTGTAGATGCAGGTGTAGCAGGTTTCAAATTTTCAAAAATAGGGGAAAAAGGATTTATGCAGGGTTTTAATAATGCCGAAGTTGTGCCCGGGTTAGGTCAGAAGGTTTGCGTTAAGTGCTCAACCCAGGTTAGGTTCGAAGGACCGGGTTAGGTTTTACAGGATTACAAGGTTCGGGTTAGGTACCTACAGTCTGGGTTAGGTACATAGAGGGGTTAGGCTTAGATAATTATATTGCTTGGGTTAGGTGATGAGAGACCGGGTTAGATAATCAAATGGCATCATCACTGCCCGGGTTAGGTAATAAAATGGCATCATCACTACCCGGGTTAGATGTGACAAAGGCTTGTCAAAGCCGGGTTAGGTTTTAACCACACACTTTTTATAGATAGAGATTGAACGGTGCCGATCACAGGCTGTCAGGGTAGTTGTGGTTCGTGCGGCGAAGTCACGGGGACTAAGGTTAAGGGAAGTTGAAGGAACTTAACTTTTAATAAGGTTTGTATGGTGATGATAGAATGGTTAAGGATAGTAAGAAGAAGAGTTACGAGGAATGTGTGTGTGTGTGTGTGTGTGTGTGTGTGTGAGAGAGAGAGAGAGAGAGAGAGAAGCATAGATAAAAGATAGAGACAATGTATGATTCAAGAAAGAAGATTGAGACAAAGTATGATTCTAGAAAGAAGATTGAGACAAAGTATGAAAGTATGATTCTAGAAAGAAGATTGAGACAAAGTATGATTCAAAGAACAAGAGTATATGATATAAACATGATGTATATTAAAAATATAATATTTTACCAACTTTACAATCCTTGATCGCAAGATGAATCATTTCAATACCGACCCTTGATTTGAACCCACGACTTCCACTTTGAAATGCGAGGCTCTTCACCGAATAAGATATCTTCAATACTTGTTTAGATTCTATTCTCCCCCCTTTCTCTTCTTTGATTGATTACCTTGTTTTCCCTTTCTTCATCCCTTAATTCCTTGCCTCTCTTTATAGGTTCTCTCATGCATATGATGATATGGGGGTGCATGGCATGCATGTAATGCATGTGATGCATGTGATGCATGATCGCCATTTGGCGCACATGCTTTACATGTGATGCATGATAGCCATCATGCTCATCTAAGCTCTAATGTATAAAGAAACATGTTATAAGTATGATAAAAATATACCTATAGAAAATAACTTTTCCTAATAGTATATGCTTCGTCCTTGGTGTGTGAGGTTATGGGTTCAAGTCTCTCAAATGTTACTTAATACAATATTCAAGTTTATTTTTATATTGTGAAGCAAATCCTTCACGACAACGCATCATTCAAAACATGTCCTACACCGTCTGTGTCCACAATTTCCTCACAAAGCCTAATTATTATTTGGTAGCAAATAGAAACGTCGGTGCTTAATCAATGCTTCATTATATTTACCACATGTGCATGTATGTATGGCTCTTTAATTAAGGCGTCATTATATACCATATGAATGTATGCATGTATGTGTGGTTCTTTAATTAACGCTTCACTATATAGTATATACCATATGAATGTATGCATGTATGTGTGGTTCTTTTGTATGTATGTATCTATGGATATGTGTGTAGATATGCATGTAACCATTTTTTCCCTCGAGAATCCTTCTTTTGAGGAAGGATATCTTTGTTGCCTTAGTTTTAATACCAAGTAATTTCTGAAGCAGATTCTTATTGAGCTTGTATTTGCTCATTGGATCCAAGCTGCCACGCCACACTCCCAAGAAAATCTCGAATGACTTTTGACAAGTGGGTACTTGTACCCGAAACCGAGATGTATGGTTCTTTAATTTATTTATTTTTCCTAGAAAATATCCTTTCATTAGTTATAAACAGTTATTACAAGAATGTTGACCTACTGTCAAGCTACCATTGGTATGTTGCACTCTTCCTTGGGTCCCCATCCCCAAAGGATAAGTAGTATCAACACTCCACCACTCCATAACCTAGTTATGTGATTGGTGGTAGGAACAACCATATTGGTGGTGCTAAGCACCACATGGGCCTTGCATTTTGGAGTGTGAGAAAAGGGGCCTTCTTCCAATAGGCGATAAATTCGAGGCGTTGCAACACTGCAACATCTGTCTCACCTTTAATTTCATCATATCGGCCTTTCAAGGTATGCACCATCTGCATCCAGACATTCTCTACACTTTCCACTAGATGAACAATAGTATTACCAAACACCTTAAAACATCTAGCAATCCAAATAAACCACATTGTGGTGGTGAATCCAAATAAACCACATTGTGGTGGTGCATCACAGCTCTCATACCTCTTGCATTGCCTTTAACATATAAGGAGCTTCCATATGACTTCGTTGCACCACCGTTATCCTTCCTCTTTGAATTCTAATGATCGTATCATTTGGACATGCCTCATATGGCCACATCATTTGTGTCACCGTATGGCTCTTTAATTAAGGCTTCATTATATACCATATGAATGTATGCTTGTATGTGTGGTTCTTTAATTAAGGCTTCATTATATACCAATGTATGGTTACTTGGTTAAGACTTCATTATATATACCATGTGTATGCATGTATGGTTGCTTAATTAAGCTTCCATTATATACCATATGAATGTATGCTTGTATGTGTGGTTCTTTAATTAAGGCTTCATTATATACCAATGTATGGTTACTTGGTTAAGACTTCATTATATATACCATGTGTATGCATGTATGGTTGCTTAATTAAGCTTCCATTATACATGCATAAATACATACATGCATACATACATACATACATACATACATACATATGTATGTATGTGTTGCCAAATTTTTACTTAATCCAAAAACAACAAGAAATAAAACTTGTAAAGTTAAAAATGTTTGGCGATGCATTGTCAACCAGTCAAGATACAAACATTCATTAAATCTTACACCAAAATTTTAATTGATGTTGGTTTAGGCCACTAATTTATTGATATTGATCGGCGATGTGGCATTAGCTAAAGTGCAATGTCCCCAACATTGACCTTGATTTTTGAACCCATGATGCTAGAAGAAACTAGAGAGAGTCTACTCCAATATGTCCCCAACTTTGATCACTACATATGTTCAAGAATCCAAGAACAATATCCATCATCCTCCAGTAGCCTCCTTCATTGAAGTGACAAAATCTAAGTTTGTGTGGGATCCAACATGCACGCTCTCTACCTTCATCTTCTACTTACCTAAACAAATCTTGACTTTTTTATGGTTCAAAAAGCCACAATGTGTTTCAACACATACTCCCTTTTAGTTGGGGGTTGGTAGCACTCATTATTTTATGTATATTGCCAAAGCCTTTTGCTTAATCAATGGCAACATCAAATTCTTAACTAAGTACTATGTCACCAATTTATCAAGACAAGGTCGCTAATTTAGTATTATCAATCAATTTGACAATGGTAAGCAATGTGGCATTGAATAAATAATTAATTCATAATCAATCAAGATTTGGGAACTAATGGATTGTAACATCATCTAAAACTTGTCTTAGGTGATCTTTTATGGTGTTGATAATATTTTCTCTCACATTTGATACTCTAGAAACCATGTGATTGTTTCAATTTAACCTTCTTAACTATCACATTTAACTCTCTAGAAACAATGTGCATTGCCTTGTTATCCATTACCTTGCCTTGTTCAAGGCTTGAGAGAAAGATGTCATCAGTACTAAGGATCAAAAAATTGTCTAGGTGAATGTTGTGTGCGCTTCACCTGCAATTTTTTTAGAAAGATTTGAGAGTGGAAGTAATAAGGCTCAAGGTGTGTATGTAACCCTTGTTCTTTATGTGGGAGTATGCAACACATTCTATTAACTCAAGTAGAAGTTTATAAAAAAAATGGAACTTTGTACATCCAAAAGCCAAATTGGAGTTACGCTAGTTTTTTTTTTTTTTTTTACCGAGATTTGAATGTGGGGCAAATGGATTTCAAATGAGAAAAGCACAAAGGTGGTGTTAATCCCAAAACACATTCACATAAGTCTTATTTATAAGATCTTTTGACAAGATTTATTCGGCAACTGGCAAACTAGGCTCCGCTTCTTTCGCTACCTCAGGTGGTGGTATAACTTGAGAATCAACAACTGCAGGAGTGGCACTTGATTCTTGTGGTGGGGTGGTTGCTACCTTGGCTTCTTTTGCCTCCAGTGAACGTTTTGTTTTGATAGTATCAACAAGTGCAGCCTCCTTCTTCAATGTCGACCTCTCCTTTTGCTTTGCCATTGCTTCTTTCATTGCTTCTTTCCTTCTGTAAGTTGCACGAACCTTTGCATCGTATCCACCCACATCTTTCTCTTCTTTAGGAGGCTTGGGTGCATTTACCTCTGTGCCTTTATTTCTTGCAGCATGTGCTAATTCTCCCATACTCGACAATTCAGATAAAATGGCGAATGTGCTGGCTATGGCAAGAGATCTTCCTTCCCACACAAAAAAGTTGCAACAGATCAATTGAGGAACTGACAAAGTTTGTAATTACATTGAGACATATCTCTAGAAAATGCAATGCGATGGTTAGGAATCGGCAACAGTTCGGTTTCGGCGTAACCGGTTTGGCCTTGTCCAAAGCCTTAACTGGTTTGGAAGTTTTCAAACTTAAGCCAAACTAGTTCCTAAACTGGTTAAGGCTTAACCAGTTTGGCGAAACCAATTAAGCCTTCACCGGTTTGGCCCAAAATAGTTCAGTTCAGCTTGAGCCTTGCCAAACCGAGCTCAAACTGGTTTGGGAACCTCAAGCATGAACCGAACTGCCAAACCTTCATACCGTTAAAAAACAATTTACCGGCTCGGTTTAGGCTTAAGCCACGCAGTTGCCAACTCCTACCGATGGTCATGTTTTGTGTCTATATTAAGTTTTGAATTAGATCTGGTATCAATTTTCAAATAGGAAGTGATGAGATCGATCAGACATAAAAATTGTTCTCCCTGATCAAGATGCATAAACATATATCTTTCATGCTCAGACACCACAGTATTATTTATATAGCTAGCTTGCCTGCGAGGGAGATGGATGGATTTCTCTGTAGTTATGTTGGATTCTGATGACTGTGTTTGGCAAACCACTTTAACCCCACAACTGCGAGGCCGAGATGGTGACATGAGTGGGGCACTTCCGCTACTCGGTTTAGACGATGATAGCACCAGGTTCCCAGAGAATGCAAATGATGTTGATGAAGCCATGTGAGACCTCCACCTTATATAAATGAAGTGTACTCAGGAATTAGCAATTTTTGCATCGGCCTTCATACTCAGAAACAAGACTAATGTGTGAAAAATGCATGACACAATATCACACTGCCCTAATTTTGCATAACGTTTGGGCCTTCACGGAAAATGCAGGGGTAGTTTATGGTTTTCACCCTAATATTTAACCTAACATGATTCATTACTAAAACCATGTAGAAGGCTCTTGCTGTTGTGTAAAGCCATGGAAAAAATCTCCACCTTACACAAATGAGGGGCATACCTCAGACATGAAATCTATGCATGAAATAAGGTAGCATTATTCGATACTGCATCCTGAGTCTTTTAACTGCATAGTTAAGGTACAAAACATGAATATGCCATCACTATTATCCCCCCAAAACAAATGGAAAAAATAGTAATAATAATCACGAAGCTGCATTTGAATTGTCTCAATCCTTGGTTTGATTGATTCAAAAAGGGGTATTTCAATCTTTCCCCTAAGATCATCCACATCAATTACCACATTTTTTTGATCTTCTTCGAGAATGTGTAACACTTTTCGCTGAGCTGCATGCAAGCAACCTCTACATAACGGAAGGAAAACTATCTTATGTTCTATCAATTACACATTCATTCATCATCATAATCATGGTTCCATACCATCATCAATAGCCTTACCCACTCTTCATAAACCTTCTTACTTCTTTAATCCTGTACTCTCTCTAGTTTACCAACACCAGAGACTTTGGCTTTGATTCAATTAACTCTCTTTTATTGTCAATCCCCAGAGACAGCTCTGTGCCATGTTTAAACTGTCTCAATCCTTGGTTGATTCAGAATGGCATTGATTTAACCCTGAAGTCATTCATATCATCATCATCACATTTTTTTAGTCATCAACAATGTGTAACAATCTCATCTTCATCTTTTCTTTTCTTCATTTTTTTAGTCATCAACAATGTGTAACAATGGCATTCAAGCATTGCCATTTTCCATCTTCCCTCTCTTTTTTATGAGAAGTTAAGTCAGCCAGATTTCCAAACACACTTTCATTAATTGCCATTTTTCCATCGTAATAATCCTTTCTTCTTAGACGTTACATCAACCAAGTTTTCATTGCCATTGTTCCATCCTCATCTTTTTTTCTTAGAGATCACATCAACCACATTCACTACACACATCTTGATCTTCATTCTTTCTTCTTAATCAACCAATATTTACTGAAGATGTCTCATTTTTCATTCATTTTCTCTTTCTTAGATCATCCACATTTTACCAAAAGCATTCTCATTCTAATCTTCCGACTTTTCCTCTTAGGACAAACCACATTTACTAAATCATTTAACCTTCATCTGTTGTTTTACACACAATCCTTACATACAGGGATGGTCACCACCATCATCATTATATTCCTCATCCTCTGCTGAAATGCTTATTTATCATCATCATCATCATGTAAGCTGAGCATTTTCTCCAATCATCACTTACAGACATACTGCCCTCATAAATCGTGTGCATCTTAAACTCAATCATGAAGAGCTCCATGAGCTCTAGAACCCAAAAATGAAATTTCAGAACCTAGAGCATTCTTGAAACAGAGAATGCAAAACCTCCCATGGAATAATGAGACATTCATATAAACAGAAAGAAAGAAAAAAGAGAAGAGCCAAGGAAACCAACATACCCTGATACAGACACCAAAACTTTCCAGAGTTGTGAAGATTGAGGATGGATACTGAGAGGAGGATGAACCCACAAAGAAATCTGACGGAGCCAAAATAAAAAATAAAAATAAAATCTAAAGAGTTGTTTCCTTATCCATATCCAACCACTCAGAGATATTGTTCTTTTGGGACAGAGGTCCTCATATTCCCCTCATGATTCCTTCCATTTTACTAGGGGTACCCTTTAGAATTCAGAGAAACATGCCCAAAAACTTCTCTCTTTCTTAAGATTCTCACTACACAGCAATGTGACATCAATATCTCTAGTGATATTCATAGGGATAGTGTTTCTATCATAGATCAAACAAATCATGCGCAAATGAATAAAGAGATTCAGGAAAAGAATGGGTTAAGGGTGCTTAACCACACCAATCACCCTTTTGTCATAGATCAAACTAATCATGGGCGAATGAATAAAGAGATTTAGGAAAAGAATGGGTTAAGGGTGCTTAACAACACCAATCACCCTTGAGCGAAGGACATGAGACAAACATAAAATACCATCGAATATTACCTTATCTTATACTTTGGTTTTGTTGAATAATACATACATAGAAGAGAGCTTGGCCTCACCAATAGAGTCTCGACCCGGTCTCAATATGTTGTAATGAAGAGGGGTAGCTAGCCCCTTTTATATAACTTGACACCTCTCTATCAAAGAATCGTGATAAATA
This sequence comes from Azolla caroliniana, assembly GCF_043228905.1. Classification (NCBI taxonomy): domain Eukaryota; kingdom Viridiplantae; phylum Streptophyta; class Polypodiopsida; order Salviniales; family Salviniaceae; genus Azolla; species Azolla caroliniana. The sequence goes on from NW_028230447.1 coordinate 1,721,361, forward strand.
GGTCAACAATTCCTAATGACTTCATGGCTTGGTTGAATGTAATAATACCCTACCTTCCAACAACTTCTCTTAAATTTGTTTATAAGCAAAGAGATTCATTTGTTACATCACGCTTTATGGACAACATGAGCATCAATCTCATGAAGAGCATTGATTGCAATATAATCCATTAATCTCCTCTAGTACATAGAACCTCATAAAATATGTTTGCAGTTCTAACCAACTTCATGCGCTACTAATTTCAGATTGACTCGATAAATTCATCATTTTAGATTAAAAGGCTCTCTCGCTCTCTCTCGTTAACTCTTTCTTAATAAAATACTACAAGTAAACACACATGTAAACAAAGACAAGTATATACAAAAAAGTGATCACCACTTTAATTAGAAAAAAGGTATATGATACACATACAAGAGGTAGAGTGATTAGGTTTTAGCTAACTGGTACTAAACTTTAATCGTTATTATGCTCAAATGAAAGATTGAGGAGATGGAGTAGAGTTGTACCAAGATTATGTAAAAGGAGAAAACCCAAGAAGGGAGAAGAGCTACCAATTTCACCAAAAAGCAGAAAAGGGACTACTGTGATTGGATAGAAGGAATGATAGTTGCATGCACTATCATGATCTTGACAACCAATGAATGGAGAGTCTTTTATAAAGACACATTCAGTCAAGGAACCTAGGAAGAGGTATAATATGAGGCCTAGCCACCCTCATAAAACACATTAGGTCGGAAGGCTACCGTCTAAGACACCGGTGGTGCAAGCTAGGCTTTCGTCACTATGACAATAATATCTCTTGCAAGGTATTAGTCATCCCAATATCAATTGGTATGGAATGTTTGTGGTAGGTTGGCTATGTCTTGATTATAGCTTGGGGGTGGACTTCCATACGATGGGGTTGGGCTACCAACATTACAAAAGCCAACTGCCTTCTAGTTTTGGGTGAGATTTATTCTATTTCCCTTTTTCTAATGTTCCTTTTGAGCTTCCTATGCATTCCAGTGTCAATGTCTTTGTGTTTCTTTTCCTAAATGGTAGGTACTTAACAGGCTTTGGCATTCTAAGAACTCACATCTCCCTTAAATCCCCAAAACTTCATGTCTCTTGATTAAATATGAGGTTGAAACAATCAATTTAAACATTAAGACTCCTCATAGTAACTTAGTGTCTCGGTCAAATGTGATGCCCAAACATACAATTGAATTAAGACACATCATAATAACTATATGTCTTGTTCAAATGTGATCATGATAAATGGTCGAACCATTTAGATATGTGAGGATCTGATGTCTCTCTTGGTCAAACATGATGTTGCGGAATCGATCGAACCACTCAAGTATCTCAAAAACAACTCATGAGCCTCAATCTCCAAGTCAACAAATAGAGACGTGCCAAGATCAACACAATTGACGAGGTAAATAGCTTAGACCAGCATCGAGTGAAATTGCTAGCGACAACCACCCCTCTTGGCATCCATTCCTCACAACATACACATACTATATACATACATACCTAATAGATACAACACATACTCACATATGTAGTATACATACATACATACCCAAAGAGATACAACACATACTCACGTATGTAGTATACATACACACACACACACACACTCACATATGTAGTATACATACACACACACACACACACTCACATATGTAGTATACATACATACATACCCAAAAGATACAACACATACTCACATATGTAGTATACATACACACACACAGACACACACTCACATATGTAGTATTCATACATACATACACACACACACACACGCATACTCACATATGTACTATACATACATACATACACACACACACACACACAATACCTACAATACACATACATACATATGTACTATACATCCATACATACACACACACACACAATACCTACAATACACATACATACATATGTACTATACATCCATAAATACATACAATACATCCATACATATACTATACATCGATCCATACACATGCGCACACACACACAATACATACTTACATACACACAATACATAACATAATCACATATGTATTGTACATCCATATATATATATATACACACACACACACACACAATAGATAATCACAAATGTATCATACATACATACATACATACATACATACATACATACATACGTATTTATACGGTGGTGAAGAAGGAGAAGAAGAAGAAGAAGAAGAAAAAGGAGAGAAGTCTCAGCTTGTGCTGGAAGCTTTGTCATACGTGGCCATCGCCATCGCCATGGCTCCCAAGGTCAGAAGCTTGGGGCGAACGAAGGTTCCATCGATGCCATAGATGAGCAGGAAAGAAAGAAAATAGTGAGGTTCTTCCTTCGGCAGTAGGTCACATCAACACAAACAGACAGACAGACAGACAGACAGACAGACAGACAGACAGACGTCCTGTACTCTGCTGTCTCTGACGAAACTGTGAAGGGATTAAGGTACGCTGGTTCCTCCATAGACATCTATCTGAGCTGTTAATCTTACTTCAGACTAGAAGGAAGAAGGAGAGAGGAAGATTATACCTTACTCGGAGAGAAATACAGACAGACCTTCATTCTGAGAAACTTAGGGCAGAGTTTCTAACGAAGTAAAAGAAAAGAAAGAAAGAGAGAAAGACAGAAGCTCCACAGCTGCTTCAGTGCAGAATTTTTTTAGATTGGGCTATCCAGCCATGGCTATGATTTTCCATGCTTCAACAGAGTCTCTCATGTGCAGTTTTCCGAGCACCTCATCTGTTCACACAGATCTTCATCCCAGATCTTCGTCTTCTCTTTCGTTTAATATAAGAAGAAGAAGACATCACTTAAATGTAAAACATCTTCCTTTTCGCTATGATAACGAACATAAGCGACATATGAGCTTCTTTGTAATATCTGCTTCTTCTTCTTCTTCTTCTGCAAGCAACCACATGAACAACAATACTACCAACATAAATAACAAATTTGATGACATAGCTTCTTATTTTGTCTCACTTTCTCAGACAACTGGTCAGTTCTTCGAGTCGTCTTGGCTTCAAACTGTTAATTTCTTTCGATCCTATGATTTTCAAGGGATGATGAAGCAAGGATTCTCAGCTGCAAATCAGAAGATCGAAGAAATAAGTTATGATGCTAAGAGAAGTGCTGAACAGTTTAATCGTCATTTTAGGGTTTCTGAGAGAGCCAGAGAAATGGCAGACTTTACAAACCAGCAAATGAAGAATATTGATGAACAGTATGGATTGATCCAGAGGTTCAGAAATGCTTCTACAGACTTTAGGAGAAACATTCCCATGGTATGTGTATGCTTTTCCTTTTGTATAATCTCCATCTTCTATGAGTTGCATTATTTACTACATTTAGAGTTATTATTATTTTGAATTTGCATGAATCAACATGATGTATTGCATATAGAGTTCTACATGCATAATGTTGAAAATCCGTCTCAGTTTTAGCATCTATGCTTTTGCAAGATAATAATCTTACACTCCTTCATGAACAAGCTGTTGATTTTGTATAAATCGCATCATTGCATGCATATTAATTTTGAAATTTGTATTAATTCCGAACATGCAGTCCTTTAAGAGATAATAATCTGACACTCCCCTGTGAATTAGCGGCTGATTATATGTGAATCAAAATACCTGTATTATATTTATACTTTGACTTATTTAATGTTGGAAATTGTATTCATGAGCATGCATGCATTTGCAAGACTATAATCTTACACTCCATTGCTGGCTAATCTAATATATGCATAAAATTTTTGGGTTACATTTTAGAACAAAACGTATTTAATGTTGGAAATTGTATTCATGTCAAATATATGCCTTTCATTTGCTAGATATAAGTATATTAAGACATAACTTATTTTGCATGGCTCCCAAAATTTTATATGTTCATTTACAAAATGGTTTTTAAGCATGGAAACTGTAATTCTGCTTACTGCAATGCCTGTTGCTCGTATGTTTGTATTGATTCAGTAGGCCCTCACATTTCTGATTTGGAGATTTTCATCTCCCTTTCCTGGAATTATTTATGTCATTTCAATGAACATCTATAATTCTACATATTTTTTTATTGAAAACTGTGTTTATTTTGAACATGCATACCATTATTCTGCTAAAAAAGTCGTGAGAAACCTACCCTTGTATAACATGATTTACACAATTCCATATATTTACCTTGATTACCCCTGTGTCACACACTTTTTCTTTATTATTTGCATGTTGTTTTTCTTGTCATTTCTGATGGTGACCACAAAGTTTAGTGATTATTTATGAATAGATTTGTCATATTGCGGTGCTTGGTTTGGAAAGGTATTAATATTTCTGAGGACCATTAGTTTGTTAGTTTGTTAGAGGTGATTCTGTAAATAATGCTCTAAGTGTTTGCATCCAACTGCATGCATTAATGCAGAATGTCATGAAGTGTCAATACTCTTGCCTTTGTGCAGATAGATGGCATACCTGCTTTGTGGAATATACATAGTGGTTATGAACAAAAAATTTGAACATATAATGTGTATATTGCAGTACAGACGATGGCTGGATATATTTCTCAAATCTCCTCTTGGCCGCATCTTATCGGTAAGTAAATTGTCTCATTGTTGTCTATCAGCATCCTAAGTGACATGTCATTTATAAAGTGAGGAAATTTTGATAATGGCTTAGTTTTCAAAGATGGTACTGAGATAAAAATATAAGATGAGATGACACAAGGAAACTGGAAATTGACCAGTGAGCTATAAATTCCACATGATGGTATTTGAAAAGCACATTATCATTATATAATATAATTCTATGCATGGCCACGTTTTTTTCATTGTGCGTTTAACTATCCAGAAGACTGATGCCTGCTGACACTCCAATCTGATGGTTTCAATTTACTTGGGTTACTTCACGGCCATAGAGAGATAAAGAAGAAAGAAGAAATGAATATATTAACGTCTTTGATGGGTCAAAGTCACCTATGAAATCAAAGAAAATTTCATCCATGTGAAATCTAATAATGTCTGAAGGAAAGAGGGGGAGGGAGATGTGACATATGAGACCAAAAGTTACATCTACGTGAATCTTGTAGAATGTCTGGTAAAATAAAGTAAACTATAAAATCTAGGTAGCTGCACTATATAAGTAGGCTGTGGTCAAAGGACAACAATATAGGAGCATGGGTACCAGGAATGCTATGGTGCTGCCCTGTAAATAATTATACTGAGAGAATGATCAATTTGATTTTTGCAGACTCTTGTATTCTTGTGGTTCCTTGTCTCTGGTTGGTTGTTTAGAATCGTGCTTTTCTCAATGTGGGTGCTTCCATTAGCTGCACCATTGCTCATAAACTCTGCAGCAAGAATCATGACTGTACAGGTATGTTCTACTATATTTATATATTGTTCCTTCTCCCGTTTCATTCTCTTTATATGCCAAGATTCACCACATTCTTCTCAATGCAGGGTTCATGCCCTTCATGTAAGAGGAGATTTATAGGTTATCGCAGTCAAATGGTGGTTTGTAACTATTGCAAGGCTGTGGTTTGGCAGCCTAGACAAGACTTCTCTAAAGGTGAATCAGATCCTTCCATTATTGACGTTGAGATTGAGTAACCTACACATGCATGAAAGGCAGGATGAGCGAGCTTTTTCAGAAAGCTATTCCTACAGGATTTGTCGACATTTTTCAATCGGAACAGGATGAAACCAACTTTATTTGCTGTTATTGTCTTCACACAGTTTGATTCCATAATGCTGATAGTGTGGAAGTGTCTCTTTCTATAAGCCTAACATTCCACATTGCCGAATCATTTGGTAAGGGGTATATATGTGTAAGGGGTATTTTATTATATGCCCACAAGAGGTAGTGCTTCGTGGATTAGCACCTCCCCCCAACACATGGATTTTAAGTGTTCGAGTATTGAATTATGAAGTTTGTAAATGGCCTGGACGTTTTTGCAGTATGGGCATTTCACCTTGGAACTGTACAATTAATTTGCGAAGTGTTTCCATGTAATAATCATGCACAGTTTAATAGTTACTATTCCAATTTAAAGATTCTGGTGGTAATGCTATGATACCAAATAAGAGGGAACTTTTGAGCTATACACATGATCTGATGGTTGTCAAACTTACAATGATAAACTTACCAAATAAGAGAAAAAGAATCAGGACACTTTTGAGTTATACACGTGATCTGATGCTTGTCAAACTTACAATGATAAAGTTTGGTAACTAAGTCCTAGTGTTTGGAACTATGCGACAAGGAAGAGCGAGGGGATGTGTGCATCATTGTGAAGTCATCCTAAGAGGTTTATTGCAATGTATTAGACTCAGATGGATAAAACACTGCATCAAATGATTGTTACTCCAAGAGAAGGGTGAGAATGAGGATAAGATGGGATACATCTACACATTATACATAAAACAGTGATTGTGAAAAGTAAGGTTGTTTTCTCCTACATTTTACATGTGTATTTAGAAAGCCTTAATTACTGTTGTCTTTACTAAAAATATTCCTCTTCATGTGCGTATTAGAAAGCCTTAACTACTATCATAGTCTCTCCAAATTTTCTGGTGTGTAGGTGCAAACCATGTGAATCCTGATGCGGTGAAACATGATTGACATATGGAGTGCTTACACCTAGAAAAAGATAAAGGTGACTAAGTACCAGGCGTATTTATGTAATCATAAAACTGTAAACTGTAAACTGTAAGCGTCTATGCTTGGTGAAACATGATTTCAAAGCACTAAAATAGAATTAGCTATTATGAACACATGTTAATGACAGCAAAGACTCATCCTTTAATTAAATTGAATCGTACAAAATGGGCTTCCAAAATATCTTTCATGATATGTCCAATACCAAAAAAGTTCTGCACATGATCATGAGAGAGAGAAATGGAAAAGAAAGGAAAATTTGGCTTCCCAAATATCATTCACGATGTCCCATACCAATATTAGCTCTGTTCATGATCAGCAATGATAAATACTGCAATTGCCACTTATAAGTGAAGAAACATTTTGATTACTGTTCAAATGAAATGTACTAAGACAAAGTTACAAGTTACAACTAAGGGGTGAGAAAGCACATTATATGTATACATGATTTAATCGTCAAAACATGGTTACAAGATATGAGATGTACTGTTTCCAGTTGACCCCAACTAGCATGCCCAGAAAGGTGAGAGTTCTCGATCATTTGAATTAACATGATAAAACTTATTGCTGAATATGCAATGGAAGATCTTTTCATCATGATTCAAATTGTCAGGGGTATAACACATTGGTAAGTCCACAGCTTTCACAATGCCAGTCGACATTTGGCAGGTGACACTTCATGTGATTCAGGGTTTCATAGGTAAAGATAGTAGGATTACTTTTATGCCAGACTCCACTCTTCAGAAAGATCGTTTCATACGATATAAACTTCCAATGCAATGATGTTTTTTTGTCTGGATCATACACCATATATCACAGGTACATGAATTTTAGCCATGTTTGTCTCTTCTGCTGTATATAAAAAAAGAAGTCTGATGCTATGATAGACTTAATAGATTATCAACAGTCACTGACGCAGGCAAGGGTCATTCTTCAATTTAAAACATAATCTAACTCTGACACAGCGAATATTTCTAGCCCTCATCTGGGATCTCAATTTTCCTAACCAGATGTATCTTTTAGTATCAGATACGATTCTTAAGAATCACAAGCAACAACTTCAGAACCAGATGTCTCTCTTTTGAGTTAGAAAACAAGCATCTCATTATCATGTCCATCTGCCAGAATTCATGTTAAGATGTGCAGCAATAACCCAGGAATTTTCCCATCTCATTTTCATGTTAAAATTGGCCATGCTGTCTACGAGAATGCTTGGCTGCCGGTCCATTTTTGACATATCCCATATGCACTTATCCTCAGAATTGAAATAGAGCCTAAGATACACAATTCATAGGTCAACATAAATTATCCACTTTCCAGGATTTTATATCTGCATGTGTAGCCATTGAAAGAATGCTTGACGGCTAGTGCATTTTGACATATAATTTACATGGTCATATAAATTAACCACTTTCCAAGATTTTATATCTGCACATGCTTAGCCATTGAAAGAATGCTTGACCACTGGTGCATTTTGATATATTCCATACACGCATGCACTTTTCCTCAGAATTGAAATAGAGCCCAAGTCACATAATTCACAAGGCTGTAAATTATCCAGTCCCCAAGATTTTATACGGACATGTGCATAGCCATATAAAGAATATTAGTGACTTGCATGTATGAGGATGTGGGTAAGCAACGTTAGGATGTTTCATATACTTGGGCTCTATCATATACTGTTGGTTTATTCCTTAGGGCAGGCACTGATATCCCAAACCTAAGTCTCATCAAGAGAGGCAGACAACAGAATCTTCTTTTATGGCAATGATTGTGGCCAGTAAGACCAGAGAAGCAAGGACATGATTGGAAATTCCATATTAGAATAATTTTTCATATGAACAGTCACATTAGTTTCCCATTTTTACGCATGTATCACTCAGCGCATGGGCAGGGTATGAACTTGTGAGCCTGACAAGTTGGCCATTTACTCCACCATGCAAGTAATTGATGTCTTTCTAACCTCATCACTCCCACTCATGCTACAAGTCAATCAAGGGTGTCACAAATGGGCTCCCGACCAGGGCATTGCAAAGGAGTTACAATAGATCGGGCAATAGGAATTTGCCTTGCACGTAGACCCTGGCCTCATGGACCAGGAACTCACCACCCTTATTATCTCCTACCATCGCAGGTGCTTCCATCACTTCGGAGGCCGCTCCATTCTGGATCAACCTATGCTAGAGATCTTTCGAAGTAAAAAATTACAATATATCTAACTTGAGAATCTTACATGTATCAATAACAAGATTCTTTAGTCACTTTTTATCTTATGTACTTTTTTACTTAGTAACATTCATTTTGGTTTGTTGTTCTCAAAGAGGAGACAACACTTACGATGTAATCTCTTGATTAGTCTAATAGGCCATTTGAGCCTCTTAAAAGACAAATTATCTTTCATTCTTTATTTCTATCGGAATTGAATTTAGAAAAAATGAGGAGAATGATTTTGTGCCAACAGACCCAATTCCACGTGTTATTGATCATATTTCCTGCTGTCTGGGCATATGAGCTAGCACCACTGGCTGATAAAAAAGAGGCGACACTCCCAATCCATAGGTTGTCCTTATGGAATTGGATGGTTGATGTAATCCAGATGTCCAAGAAGTGTAAAAAGGTGTTAGACTCAGTTTGCCAAATTCCATCATCGCAAATTAATATCACAACAAGTTCATACTTGAGTAACAACAACTACATTCAAAAGACAAGAAAAGGTTATAATGCATAGAAATATACACCTTGAACAAATCCTTCATGCTTATCAAACATATCGATAAGACTTTGTTGGGAAACAAGTCCTTCCAGATGGGAAGGAAAGCACGAGCCCGATTGGAGGGAGTCGATTAAATACCGACGGGAGGGATAAGCCAAATCAGTTGATAGCTAACTCAGCCGAGTCCGATATGCCGATTCCGAAAAATCGACTAACCGATAATCGATCGGTAACCGATTCGGGCTGAATTCGACGGGGCTATATTTGTAAATAGCATAAATGTGCCCTTAGTAGGCTATATTTGTAAATAGCCCATATAGTGTATGAGTATAAATACACTTAGGGCAAATCATTATATGCGTGATGAATCATTAGTGTAAGAGAGTGTAAGAGAGAAAGGGAGAGCGAGTATAACTTCTGTGGACAAAGTAGAACTCAAGGTTGTTGCCTTGTAGTTTCTTGTTGTACATTCCTCTTACATATAGTGATTTTCTTGGAGTTTGTGGACTCATGTGGTTTTTCCCTATCAGGGTTTCCGCGTTAAAAATACTTGTCTCTGTACATTCATTTTCTGTCTTATGTTTTGTGTCATTTCGATCTTTGCAATTGCGTACGCACGTGTATCAACCGGTTGTGGCCTGTAGTATCCTCATCAGACTTCTCATTTGATAAACTCATAGTTGGATAACACCTTCGAGAAGGTAAGCCAAGATCCAAGTTTTTTTATTGGAAACTAAGACCCTTGACCCCATGCCGTTGACATCATCACCATTGGTGTAGCTGTTGTCTTGCTTGTTGTGTAATCTGTCATTTTGGCCGCCAAGGGAATCATCGTTATCATTATTTTGCTTGGTAAGTAGGTGGTGATGGTGGGTTTTAGTCTGACAGTTCCAATGCTGTAGATACATCATACAACCATGGTGGTGGTGGCTGAGTTGGCTGCCAAACCAGCAACTATCACAACTCCTACCATTTGAGATAGAGTTGAGATGGGCACATTACATGAGGCATTGGACTAGGTTTGAACGCTCAAAAAAGTCATGCTGCAAATGAACGGTTGGGATCTAGGCCAAGTTGAGCTAGGCGGGGCTGGTTAGGGCAGATTGGTAATCAAGATACTAATTGAGAGCAAGACCACAATCACAGTCTGAGGTTGAGGCTGGTTGGAGTGGTATGAAGGAGAGCAGATGCCATGACCAGAGCAGTTGCCTGCTTGAAGGGGCTTAGCTTCAAATGCTCCTCAATGTGCTTGGTTTTTTCAATTTAACCTTTTCTTCTTACTCGAGTTTTGTTGATAATTAGATTGCCTTGTTAATCAGGTTGTTTCTTTAAACGATGTCAGTAAGTGCTACTACCGTAGCATCCATTTCCTGACCACAATCAATCCTTTTATGATCATCGCATCTTGATCACAGATCTATATTAGTTCAAAACCCTTTGCAATTTCATCGGTTTAAGGGAATGATTAGACGCATCAAGCGCGAAACACTCTTGCGCTATTCTCGAACATTAAATAGGTAAGCAAATGAGATTACTCCACTGAATCATGGTGAAGAACAAGGTCCAAGTAGGTCATTTTGGGTATGCAGATTTCGCGATACAGGAGGAGCCAGAAGCCAGGCTACAATGCTATACTGCCCTTGATAATTAGATTTGGTGATACAGGAGGAATTTTGTTGATAATTAGATTGCTTTAACTACTCAAAGACTAGAAGAAAACCTTGACTACCACTACCTCTGCTCTCAAACGATCCGAAAGGGAATCCATAAACTCGTGTCCTAGGTCACCCTTCCCATGGTAGGGTTTGAAACAACAAACAACTCTTACCAATGGATATATTGATTTCTAAAATATTGGATATAATTTCTACAAATGTAAATCCAATTTTACAAATTTAAGAGAAGGTTTTACTGCACTTGGTAAAACGAAAACAAATCTAACAATGGATACACGCAAAGGTCAGATTCCGACTTCTTGTTTCTTTTCAAAGGAAAAAACCGTTCTGGTCAGAAAGGTTACCTGTTAAAGGACGTAGAAAGACTGAGTTTGAAACAAAGAAGGAATTCAAAGGTTGATGGAGATCTCCAAACACCATCAAGAACGAGGAGAAGGGAAGGGCCTCCTGATTTTCTTCAAGATTGATCTTTCAAAACAGAGGGAAGTAGGAAGAAAATGAAGAATCTCTTCTTATCTTCTTCTTGTTTTGTACGAAGAAAACGTAAGCTATTGCCATCAGGAGACCAAACAACAACCTTCCATTTCAGAATACCGAAGCTCTAAAACAAAGGCAAATATGAAGAAAATGAAGAACCTCTTTTTCTTCTTCTTCTTTAAGCTTCTTCTTCTTCAGACAACAGAAGCCATTGACATGACAAGACCAAAAGACATTTTTCGACTCCAGAATATTGAGCCTTGAGAATGAATCTAAGTATCAAGAAGATGAAAAATGTCCTTCCCTCCTCCTCCTCCTTCCTTCAAACGAAAAACAGACAAAACAACACCTTTCACCCCCTCTAGAAATTTGAGGCTTCTTTTGAAACCTAAGAAATGGCAAACCTCTTCTTCTCCTCCTCCTCCATCTTCGTCTTCTTCTTTTCCGTCGTCATCGATCAGACGCCATCGCCATCGCTAGCGCACAGGCGGCCAGCAGAGATTTAATTCTCTTCCACTTCCAAAAACCCTAGGAATTTAAAAAAAAAAAGAAAAAGAAAAAGAAAAGGAGCGGAACGATATGCAGTGGCAGCTCCAGTCAGATCATCCTACTATTTCCCAAGAATGGTCGAGTTTTCCTCTTCGGGAATGCCTGCACACACACAGAAGGAATCGTGTTTCCTTTTCGGGAATGGCTGCACACGCTAGAAAGATCGAGGTTTTCCTCTTCGGGAATGTCTTCATATATTTAGAAGGGATCGAGTTTTTCCTCTTCGGGAATGTCTGCATATACTTAAAAGGGATGGATGGAGTTTCCTCTTCGGGAATGTCTCCACATGCAAGAAGGATCCAGTTTTTTCTCTTCGGGAATGTCTACATATACTTAGAATGGATCGAGTTTCCTCTTCGGGAATGTCTGCACCATATGAGAAGAATTCAGTTTTTCCTCTTCAAGAATGTCGGCATATACTTATAAAGGGATCGAGTTTCCTCGTCACGAATGTTTGCACATACAAGAAGGATCCAGTTTTCCCTCTTTGGGAATGTCTGCACATACTTCTTCGCTTAACCTTTCAATCCCGGAAAACGCTCCCACAAATTAACGGTTCGGATTGTGGGAGTCCTTTGTCAACTGTAGCTTTCATAAATAATGAATCATGGGGATCATCGAATAGGGTGATGTTGATTTATCCCAACCACTCATCACGGCACGTGCCCATTATATTGATCGATTTTACAAATTCGTCGAGATCTACATGCAATTCAATTTGTTTCACGAATATGATCATGCAATGCTTAACCAATTGATTCATTCATGGCATCCCACTTGATTTTAATCTAGCCGTTTAATGGGACATTATTTACTCAGTAGTCATAATCTCGTCTTAGGATCGTTGGGAAGATCTTAGTAGCACGTAGAAGTGGGGCTTTCAAGCACATGATGATGGATGTATAAGTTGATACCTAGGAAAACATCCTCAACTATAGAAGCCCGCAAATGTATACAATTTTTCTTATAAAAAATCGATAGTGTTATGCAATTTGTTGGCTTGGGTTTGTTGGATGTGTGCTCCATCTTTCTTTTCACAATTTTTTGAACATTCTATTGGTAACTATTACAATTGAAATTTAGATAGCATTGTAAGGAATTGATGTTAGTTTGGTAATCTTGTATAGCTTAGCCCTAGTAGACCCTAAATCCACATGGAATCCCTTTTATTGATACCAATTTTATATGCCCTTTTTTTGGTATCGAAGAAAGTATTTCACTTGTAAGGATATCATCAATGTCTCTCAATTTTCGCAAACTAGCCCTACTCCTATCAATCATAATATTTTGATTTATGTGTGCCTTCCATTACTTTCATTTTCTAGCACTTCGTTACCATCAACTTTTTAAGTAAAATTCAACTACAGTGTTAGCTACAATTAGATGCAAACATCGTCCTCGATGTGATAGGATTGTAATCTCCTAAAGTTTTAATTCAATTTTATATCACAAAGAACAATTAATTCAAAACACAAGTTCATGTACAAGATTGGGATTTAGCTCAAGGCCTAGTCACTAATCTCAACGGCTTATGGTGTGGATACTATGAATGGAAATAAGCCTAAACTACCATCATCACATTAGAGGGTACCCAATAAATATGCTGGAATGGGCAGGGAAATAAGGGTGGTTATCTATCTCTCTACTAGCTAACCAACCAAACCTTGGTCTTCACAGTAGCTCCCAATAACTTACATATACGGTCATACCACTTGGCCATACACTACTATTCTCTTATGATTTATCGATCGAGATAGAAGAACGAATTTGTATTGGAATAGAAATTTTTAGTTCCAACCAGGACGCATTTGCACTGCCTAATGCAATAATTATGCCCCATAATTGATCAAGTTTTTAAAACACGTGCAATAAAAAGGTAGGAAAAAGTATTCAAAGTTGTAAGCATGTTTTCGATGTCAAAACAAGATCGCGGAACCATTTAAAGTTATCAAACACAATCATTTTGCATTAGAACTGGCTGCATAAATGTTAGACATGAGAACACATGCAACAATATCGTCACTATGATCCTCCTCTGTTTCCATCAGACAACTATATGCTACATGTGCAATGGCAATGTTGTCATTGTGCTTCACACATGAACTAAGCAAGACTACCCACACTACAGGATTAGGTTGAAATGGCATGTTTAGAGCTACTTTTTCTGACATATCCAAGCATCCGAGGCGACCAAACATGTCAATAATGCATATGTAGTGTTCGATGGTTGGTACAATATTGTTATTTTCTGTTACTGAAAGAAAACAATGTAGGGCTTCTTCAGTGAGGCCCGAATGACTACAAGCATAAAGAAGACACAAAACAAAGGGACTATCTGGCAATATGCCCATTCCTTGCATAGTCACAAGGTATTGATCCACCATATCGACAAGACCATGCTCTGCAAAGCATGTAACTATTATAGACCATGATATCACATCCTTATTCTCTAACTCTTCAAATATTTCACGCGCATAGTCTACATTACCACATTTTGCATACATCTCTATTAGAGCATTCTGAATATTTGGATCAGATTCGAGCCCTAACTTTTGAATCTCCGCATGGATAAAGAGAGCCTTGTGTGAACTTGTCAGAATGGAACATAGCTTTACCAAAAGGCATAGATATGTTATCTCATTTGGCTGGGTTGGATCATCTTCTTGCATTCTCTCAATGACTTCCATCACCTTATTAGTAGAGCATATGTAATCATGAATATGAGAAAGGAAAGTTGAATCTAGAGGACAAGAATTGTGAAAGACATTATATGCATCAATAAGGCTGCCACATTTAGCATACATGTGAACCAAGGAAATCCCCTGTAATGGATCTAACTCAAGCCCTTGTTTTTCCATATAAACATGAATTGTTCTCCCATATTCTAATGCTCCCAGCTTTGTGCATGCCTTGAGAATGCATACGCATGTGATTGAATCTGGCCAAAGTTTTTCATCTTGCATTCTTTGAAAGAGATGTAGAGCCAATTCATGATCACCATTCCCCACATAACCAGAAATCATGGCAGAAAAGGCCACAGTAGTATTATTATTATACATAGACATCACCTCAAAGATTTTGTAAGCATCTTCTAAACTACCACACCTCACAAACATGTTAATTGATGCACTTCCAAGTAAAGCATCCATGTCAAGACCTTCTTGCACAATGGCCCCATATACTAGTATGGAGTCATTAAGCACTGACATATTTGTGCAAGCTTTCACAACAGATAAGTATGAAACTTTGTCAGGTTTATTATCATGCCACAATTTGGAAAACAGTTGAAATGCTTTAAAACTTTGGCTACAGTTAGCATACCCAGAAATCAATGAAGAAAATGAGACTATATCGCGCACTAGAAGATTGTCAAACATGTTCTGGGCGCATTCCAATTCACCAGACTTTATGTACATTTCAACTATACTATTTACAACAAATGGATTTGTATTGAGCTTCTGTTCAACTACATCAGTATGTATTAACAATCCAAAACATAATGCAGCTCCTTTCGCACATGCTTGCAGCATACACACATACATGTATTCATCTGGTTTAATATCTTTCATCAACATATTTATGTAAAGTTCATTAGCTTCCTTAATAAGGCCATGATCCACATATCCCTTTACCATAGTAGAAAAAAGTGCCACATCTTGTGGGTGCTTTGCAAATACATAATGTGCATCACTAATAGAGCTGCATTTTACATACAAGTCAACCAATGAACATCTGATACATAAGTTTAACTCCAATCCTAATTTTATGGCATCATCATGCATGAGCCTAACCTCTTCTAAGTCTTTACAGCCTTTGATTAGTGAAACGAATGTCACCTCATTAGGGTTTACCCCCTCCTCTTTCATCTTGCCAAGTAGTCGAAGGGCTTCATCAGCACATCCATGGTCAGTTAAACTCACAATCATTATATCCCATGATACTAGATCTCGTTTTGATAATGGTATTTCATCAAAGACCTTCTGAGCATCATGGAACCTATTACATTTGACATACATCTTCACCAGAGTGCTCGAAAGCCGAATATCAGATTCAAGACCTCTTTGCACAATATGCGAATGAAGATTGTCACCTTGCGACATCAAACATGAAGTGGCGCATAGGCTCAGGAGTGTGATGATGGTGGCCTTATTTGGTTGCATCCCTTGCCTATGCATCTCTTCTACCATTTCAAATGCTTGTAACGAGTATCCATGTTTAGCATATCCACCAATCAAGACCGACCATGACACATCATCTTGAGTGCTAAGACAGTTAAATACACAAGAAGCATCTCTCATACTTCCATAGCTAGCATAGGTTCCCACAAGAGAGCTTCCAATGAAGCCATTCCCATCGACACCTTGCTCTATAACATCGACATGGATGAGCATGCCATACTCAAATAGTGAGAATGGTGAACTAACACATGCTTTAAGAACCACTACAAAAGTATGGCAGCTTGGGTTGACATAGAAAAGCAACATCTGTTGATAGAGAACAAGAGCAAGATCACCATGGCCATGGTCCACATATGCAGAAATGATTGTGGTCCAAGCATATACATTCTGGTCATGCATTTCATCGAAGACTTGGTATGACCTAGATAAAGATCCATATGAAGAAAACAACCTTATGAGGAGGCATCCTAGTTGCGCATGGCGATGCAATCTGTTGCTGAGGTAAATAGAGTAGCCATGCTCTGCTAAGGCCAAGTCTTTCTTTGCAATGCAACACTTGAAGAGTTGTATCAAAGAACTAATAATACCTTCAGAATTGGAATTGGCCATGGACGTTTAAACATCCATCTGCATCGTATATAACCTCAATAATAATATCATTTTTCTAGATGAATCGTTGGGCAATTCAGTAGGTCTCTCGAAGATTTCAGCTCCATTGAATTATGTGATAATGGTTATTATGGTCCTTTTGAAGCAAATCACATCGCTACATCAATCATACTGCAAACATTATTCACCTAATCATATGGAGCAAGCATGCAACATGACCCCACTGCAAACAACTTATATACATTGCATGGCCACTGGCTACTACAAACCATTTTCACACAATTTTAAGGACTGGCATGAGAGATTAATCCTTAATGAACTCATATATACAAAATGATTTCTACATTAAGGAGAATTATGAATTCAAGCTTATCTCCAATTATACCAAACATTGTTCATTCATAATATCAAAGCACTTCTTTAAGTGGAAGTTCTCTGTAGTAGATTCTGGAAACTTTAAAGGTAGCACAATCATAGAGGGATTTGTTAAATCTACATATGCCAATACATTATTTCATGATTTGTTTATCTATACATTTGAATCATGTAGAAACTGTTTATATATACGTTGATTTGTCTACTCAACAGAATAAACAAATAGTAAGATTCCCACACAACAGAAAAGACAATATGTTCATATCCAATGGATCAGGACTAGGAGAAACAAAGGTTTTTTCACAGACAAATGCTTGTGAGGTGAAATTACTCCGAGCTAACTTTATCACCCATATTCAGAAAATTTCGGTGTAGAAAAAGTGCATTTTCTGGTTTTGTTTCTTCTATATGCATGCTATGGGCTCACATTCGTCAATATATGATGGGAGATACCTCAACCATGCTTTGTAACAGTACCATTAGTTTGTGATCATATCAACATCAACCAATTGCATTAGTTTGTAGCCATCACAAGGCTACCTTAGATGACAAAATCGCATGCAATATTTCTTATCAGACAACTAAAATCCTGGAAATTGCAGCAGGCAGGACCTTAACGTCAATATACTCCTATAAAAAACCACTTATAACTTGATATTAAGTCAGATAAAACTTTTGCAAAATTAGATTTACAAAATATTCGTAACAGACAACAGAAAGATAAAAGATGCTTCCATACCATTCTCTCAACAGTCAATACGATTGAAAACCAGCACATTTGAAACTATATGCCACAGTAAATATATGCATTTTGCCACAAATATTTCTGACATCGGATGTCTTTCTCCTTGTGACATGAATTGTCAAGCTTCTGACATATCACATGCACCATGCTCTATTTACACATGCAACTTGCATCAAGAAGCTTTGCATGTAAAGAGAGGGGAGTGGCTATACAGACGATAGGATTTCTCAATGACAACTATCATCATTTCTGACAAATGTACCCTTTCTACATGCCCTTACCCGAACACAAGCTGTGCATCACTCAGTTGATTTTCATGCAGCAGATGTTAATTGTGTGTTACGGAACATTCAAAAGGTGGTTTTATACGCACCACTTTCAATGCCCAAATCCATCAAAACCTCAAAACAAAAGAATAATGTAGTAGTCTTTTTCAAGGCATGGTGAATTGTGGCAGAGTGTAGCAGAAGGCTCCTGTGATATGATCCACCTTCTATTAGATAAGCAGATAAGCCAGGGTTACACCCTAAGGATATATGCCGAACATCACACTCGTAAAAATCATGAAGGTTTTTTTTATTGAGGCAGTGTCATCAACCACCGGAGCAAAGCATTAACTCTGATATCCACTTCAACTTAAAAAGCCCATTCCCCTTGCCTTCTCCATTCACATCGTAAAAGATATCCAGCTCCACATCTGGCTTTTGAAGCCAACCTGCTTACGAACCAGGATAGCTATAAGCATTTGCTGACAAGCTCCAAGCTCTAAACAGGCTGGCTTCGGCCAGAGAATTGATTTAGTGCTCCAAAACTAGTAGCCTGTGTAGTTTTGTTGTAAAATTTGCACTGTGCCATAGTGCAAAGGACTAGTTGTCCGTAACTCCAACTCAACTGCAGGATAAGACATCATTAAAATGCTTTGTTCATCATACAATTAGAAAGCTGACGCAGGTAATCACCAAATAGAATTCAGACCTGTAATAGCTGTGAAATTATCTAAGATCCAGAGCCTGGCTTGGCCACCCATACTTGCTTCTGCATTTGAAAAAAGGCAAGATCAGACTCCAAAACCAAAAGGCAAATACAGGAGATCCTCTGTGATAGTGTTACTTACCTCATGACCCCCATAGACAGTAGATGTTCCACCAACACGCTTGTTAATAGGCCTTGTTGCATCTGACACAGCATTATTGTCACATTCCTTAACGCCTTTACCCTGCCTTTGACTGCCTGCTCAACAATCATATGTAGAATACTGGATGGTCATTTAATGCATATGAATAAATGGGCATATGTATATGTGTATGTATCTATGTATGCATAGAATGAACCATACGTGACATACATGCATTCGCATTCGAGAATGATACAATCAAACATGTATGGTAAATCATCTCAAGGTTGGATTGGATTTATAAGTTGAAAAAAAAAAAATTGGAATTTCAAAAAATTGACTATGGTCTATATTATATATCGATTGAATCAAATGTCAACACAATTGAAAGTTCAAAACTTACGAATTACTTAACTACTAAACATTAGAAACCACGAACATAAAAATCAAATAATTCAAAGAAATAATAGTATTGATGATGAGCTCATCTTGCAATTATCGATGTTCTCATCTCACAACTAGTGAAGGTATCAATTTCTTCACTTTACAACTTCACAAAAAAATGAGTATGAACTATAGAGATTGAATCAAAATATGCCATTATAACTTATAATCAAACGTTCAAAAACTCATAAAACGTATATTCAACAATGTGAAGAAAACATGACACTAACATAAAATTTTACTATGACATGACACTAAAGAGAGAGAGGGAGAGAGGTGAGAAATTTGGGATTCGAACCCAGACATAGGCGATAGTAGCGCGACAGCTTACCACTAAGGTGAGCTAATTTCTAATAATAAAAAAGGCAAAAAAAGGAACACATATTTTTCCCTTTTCAAACGTATTCGTTTCCAAACGTTTTCAAACGTTTGTATGCTTGCAAAAACACGTTTATTACGTTCTATGTATGTATGTAATATATTATATGTACCCACTTTCAGTTCATTATACCAAACTTCAACTTTTAAGCTCTCACCTGGCGGAGAGAGAGATGGGGTACCATTAAATGAAATAGGTGAATCAGCACTTGATGAAACATCACCACGTCGACGGACCGTCCAGACAGGGCGATCAGGTCTATCCTTGTTTCGTAAACGTCTTCCAGAGGTGTCAGCTCTATCCTCTGTATAAGTTGCGGTGCCATGATGTTGCTGTGACTCATTTTCTGTAGTACTATTTGACTCTTTCGCGCTAGAACGCCAACCTTGGGACCTTGAAAGGCGCTTGTCTTTTTCACTTTGTTGATCCATCTTCTGTAGTAGAACAGGATTCTTTGATGAAGATGCTCCTTTGTTAGGGCGTCCACCAATATCAGCACGATGGCTTGGCTTTGGAGATAAAATGGTGGAGTCATCCGACATGACACTCTGAGAGCTTGCTAAAGACTGAACTTGGCTTTTCAAGGATCGCAAGATCCGTGTCACTGGAGCGCCATCAACTTGGTTGGCAGATATAGTATCCTGGAATAACAAACTAAATTTGAAGGAGCATGTTTCATATAAACTAGATGCAGGTTGTGAAACTCTTTAATTACCTTTTTTCCGGCCATAAGCAATTGACTATTAGCTTGTTCAACGCCATTTTCAACAGCAGGAGAATCTAACCAAACACCCCATCAGAATTTCAAACAATGTCAATACAAGACAATATCACAACCAGATATTGAAAATTTAGTGCTTCCAACAGATTCCTCTGACAGATTGTAGCATCCTTTGGCATTATGGCAGATTTCTCCTACAACTGACAGGAGGAAGACACCACAGTGAATGGAGAAAGAGAGATAGACAATGTGAATGATGCAGCATTCATGTTACGAAGCAAAAAATACATATATTACTAATACATTTTTCAAAATGTGCAGTGTGGCCCAAATGGGAACCCATAGGGGGGAAAAAATTAAATCCACCATTTCACACATTTGACCATGCATTTTTCTCAGTTTGGCATTCCACACTTTGAGTTGTGATACATTTTCAGTACATCAATCAAGACAAGTGGTTCTTACAGAATATAGTATAACAATCAAAATTCATACTCAAATTGCTGGAGCCTGCTTTTCGAGAAATGTCTTGAGAAACTTTTTTT
Organism: Azolla caroliniana; assembly: GCF_043228905.1. Lineage (NCBI taxonomy): Eukaryota > Viridiplantae > Streptophyta > Polypodiopsida > Salviniales > Salviniaceae > Azolla > Azolla caroliniana. The sequence continues at coordinate 1,742,546 of NW_028230447.1, forward strand.
TCTTTTATCTCGATAACAACTCGCGCTTTTCTATCATCAGAACGTGGAACATACGTTGATTTCTCTTTTGGCCTAGACCCAGGAGAGTACTGCCAATGCATTTCCAAGGAAAACTTATTTAGAAACCTTACACTGATAATGCATTTTATGAAATTGCAAGCACAAAAAATACCGCAGATGTCCTAGATCCGCGCTTCGCTATCACTTTGGCTGATGAAGTTGGTGAGGATCCTCGAGTACTAGTCTTCCCACTGCCAGCAACTAGTTTCTGCTTAAAATGTTATGCAGTAACAACATTAGCAATATATAAACCAATTGTTGCATTCAGCAAATGTTTTACAGCATCAACGTAGCAGTTACAAGGGGAGTACAAATGAGAGATGCATATAGAAAATATTGCGAGGATATCTTCACATTAAGTTTGTGATATGTTTTTGTAGCCTGTGACACCCACCTGTTCATGATAGCCCAATGTAGGCAGCTTCATCATATACCTATGAATAGGGATTGAGGAATTTCATCTATGGATAGCCACATAAGGACATTGAGCACCCTTCAAAGCAGTCCATTACCAGGAATTTACATCAGATAATGAATAAAACAATACGCTTGCGGAAACTGAGTAAAGAACTCAAAGGCCAGGTTTGTGATCCTCCAAGAAGATGAGCAATACATACATGCATGACTTCCACATTTAAATCATTCAGTCTACTATATTCTTCTTCAAAACCTACGATTTTTTTTATCTTTCATCTAGTAGACAATCAACATAAAAGCAAACATTACAATTGCTTCATGGAGTAAAAACAAATTTGAAAGTATAAACATGTTATCTTTAACACTGAAACATGTGTTCCAAAATGTTCACAAAAACTGATCACTGCATCAGTTTACACCCATGTTGAACCCTTTGTAAGAGTACAAAAGCTTGTAAACATAAATTTGGCATACAAATAAACAACGAAAATCAACAACTCTCATAAACAGAAATATTATAATGCTACTTTGTTTGTAGAAAGAACTTTGAAAGCTAAAACAAATATGTGAACCTGAGGCATAGACTTCATTGCTCTCTTTTGGCGCACAAATTCCATTAGAGGTGTCACAATGACAGAATCCTTAGATCCAGAAGCTGTTAAAAGATATACATATATTTTTTCAGTATTTTGCTTGAGATACTTAGGATAAAGTTTATGGTTTCACAGACCAACCTAAATTTAAATTCCTTTCAGCCTCCTTTCTCTCAAGCTGCACCTCGGCACTAGGCAAGTATTCAACGGGCTTTGACAACATCTCAACAAATTTAATATATTCTGGATCTGTTCAATTGGAAACCCAAAAACAAGTAGCAAAATTATATCTTGAAAAGTGGCATTTTAATTTATCTTATCTTCATCTTTACGTGGCGAATGAAGCACTGGAATATGTGGTGAAATATAACCTACTACCAAGAAACAAAGTATCTCCGAAACACATGCTAAAATATAACCTAATTAAAAAGAAACACTTAGTTCGAGTCTCTAATATAAATAATTTTTCATACCCCCCATTTGTTTTACCTTGAAGAATTGCCCCGTCACGTGCATCTTTTTTATGCCATAATTTTGGAACTCGCTGGTTTGGTGCATATTCCACCATTGCTTTATATTGTGTTCCTGTAAAAATAGCTCCAGCTCCAGCATAACTATCACATATACCTTTCCAAATTTCTTTTATACAAAAAAAAAGAACTTACCTTTCTCATTCACAAAAATATGCCCATTGAACTGTTGGTGGAATTCAAATACATCATCAGGGTGCTTGAAGTCAATGTAAGCTCGAGAGTAAATGCTAGCTTTGTTACTATTGAACATAGAGATAGGAAAGGTATGAGGAATAAAGAATTATTATCTATTAAACAGCAACTCACTAATTTTGGAAGTAATGGTCTTACTTGAATACCATGTAAACATCGTCATCACCTCTACTATCTTCAAACAATCAAAACAGTAAAGGTTTACAATGAACAATTGGCTTGGCTGATTCACACAATTCATAAATCTGAAGTGCAAAGTCACCTTTTTTAAAGCTGAAATATTAGAGTTGGAGGCCAGTGCATAAGCATATTTTTGCATTCTACATCCATATTTTTCTGATTTTGATATCATATTGGCCAAGTCTTTGGCTCTGAGATGTGTGACCTAAATTAGGCTGTGTACCATTTCCCCCTAATGTTGCAAAAAATTATTTGGGTATTCTTTTTCTGTTCTATTTAATGCTTTCTTGGTTCCTACACTGCAGGGCTTCCCAAACTTTTCTTTCCAGTTCGACAACTTGCCTTTGTTAGTTTTGTATCAACATGTAACAACTTTATTTTCAAACCATCAGTTCAGACAGATTTAGGCATATTGAGAAAAAACCATCTTACATAGTATCAGAAAAAAATAGGGGAGACATTGAAGCACTGTTACTATGTTGATTCTCAACCATAGCCACGTTAGATGGGACCAGGTATGGGGATGAGAAAAAGATGAGGATGTAAACTTCATAAAGGAAATGCAAAGAAAAAATGATGTATTTATGCATTAGACACTTAAAAGCTTCGAAACTGGAACTCGAGACTGTTGAAGATTGGACTTACCAGAGATAGAACATAAAATGTGCAACAGAGTTCAGATATATGAGCTAAATGGCATAGATTAAGAGACTTTTGACTTAGGATTGAGAACAAGATATCGATACAAAATAATGACAATATTAGCATAATTGGTTGGATAATTAGATTATATGGCGTAAAGACGAAGTTGCATGACCATGTAACTCCTCAACCTCCCATCAATGAAACTCCTCTGCAAATTTGCAGAGTGGAATATGATTATGTGTCCTTTCTACATTGATTCGGTTCCTCTTCCTGAGTGATCCTATTTTTATGGAGAAACCTGTGTTGCTTGAGGTGGTATCAACTACTCCTTGGATAGGGATACACACACCCATCGACTAACGCCTCACTCATCTGGGTGAAACTTCTCTGATAATTTATTAAGCACTCTCAATCTCAAACCTATCATGCATATCTATAGAGTTTATTAAAACCTATAAACAATATGCACATTGAGAGGTTGATTCTGATGCTCTAAGTAACACCATCATGTTCAATAAAATGCACCTACAACTATCACATATCTCTCTAACACCCTCTAGTCTAAAAAATGAAACTGCATTACCATCTGGTGATATATTGGAAACAAATTTGACCATAGCAATCATCGTCAGGTTCCCACTTCTGCAATTTCTCTATCTTACTATCAATAAGCCTTGTATGCCTTTGTTATGCATGATAGTATCCCATTACAATACAAAACAAGTGTATAAGCCAGTAAGAAGCTACTAAACAGATATTTGGCTTCAAATTTTTCTGCTAGCTCAATAAGAATCTCGATGAGCACAAACTACACCACATGAAATTGAGAAATGGAGCACAACTATACGATGTACTGATCAGTTATATCACAAATTCACATACTCTCTTAGACAATACAAGAAACAAATGACAATAATGGAATGCATCTGCATGAACTCTTTCGTACCCTTCATTATACTCAGGCTTCTTGAACACTTACTAAATAAACCAAGAATTCCTATAATCATTGAATTCATTGTTTACTGTAACCAATCATAGAGCAAACAATGAGCACGTAATAGTCGTAAAAAATCTTAATAACCTCTATTTAAGAAATATAGAACACAGTATTGGAGCAGATATATATCTTAACTGTGCTAACTCTACACTAGACCATTTCAGTGGAAACAGACAGCCACTACAGAACGCAGTGTAGTGTGTAAGCTAACCAAACATTAGCCTATTCCATGACTACAGAAAATACATTATCAAACATACATAACCTAATATTAGCCTACTCAATAGTGACTGAAAGACAACGCCAAATACAAAATCGCTCCAAGAAACATCTGATCTTCAAACATCGGATAATACGGGAAGCCAATCAGAAAAGAAATGCAAGATCATAGAAGAAGATCACGAGGTTACCTCGATTTTCCAGGGTAGAAAGTGATCCAGTTGAATAAGCCAGAGAAACGTGTTTCTACGTGTTCCATGAAAGCGGACTGGGATAAAGCAGGGGGCAAATGCCTAACAACAACCTTGGAACGAGTCGAATAATCCTTCATAGCTGGAGAAGAAGGAGGAGGAGGAGAGGAGAGGAAAGGTGTATAAGGGGAAGCTACAGTTGATAGCGGTGATGAAGCTATAACTCTGATCAAAGAACTTTCCTTCGAAATCCTGAAATCCTAGAGAAAGACGGTGTGCCCGCTTCACAGGCCGACCTGTTGGATCAGCGATAGTAGAAGAAAAACTGATGAAAAGGGAACTGACACAGAAGAAAACTGGTGTGGAAAAGGTTTAGGCAGAAGATGGAACTTTCCCGATCAGGAGTGGACTTGAAACTTGAAGAAGACGAAGAAGCTAGGTTAGAAGGGAGGGGCCCGCCTGTTTCTGACGATGAGGGAAACGTGAGGGAGAAGCTTTCTATCTTAAGCTCTTGAACCGATTCAAGAAAAGCAGGGGGAGGGGGAAATGGGAGAGTAGCGACAGGGTTATGAATCAGGCGAGGGGGATCGTGCTGATCACGGAGGCCACTCGCATGAGATCATTTTTTTCGACTTTCACTCGTCTTGGTGTTTTCTTTCCTGTTCCTGTTTCCTGTTTCCTCTGATTCTTCTGCTATTTTGCTGTCCTTCTGCGCGTAACCTGTGTTCTGTCTGTCTCTCTGTCTGTCTTGGTGTTTTCTGTCTCTGCGGAGACGGAGGAGAAGGAGGAGGAGGTGAAGAAGAAGAAGAAGAAGAAGAAGAAGGATGAAAAGCTAAGAAGAGAGAAAGAGAGAGAGAGAGAGAGAGGAGAGGCTTAGAAGAGGGGGAAGGGAAGGAAAAAAGAGAAGGGTACTGCTACTGCTACTACTCTTCACACCTACGCCCTTCAGCCTTTCTTTTGCTTAAGTGCACAAAGAGACAAAGACCTGACCTGACCTGGCCTGGCCTGGCCTGACCTCACCTGGACTGGACTACTAGTACTACCAGACTCTCTCTGTCACCCGTCACGATCAATGTGCACGTGATGTCCATTGCCTACGCCTCTCCTGTGGTCATGTTCTCGGTCATGGTCGTGGTATTGATCCTCGTCTTAGTCTTGTTCCTGCGGCTGCTCTTGCTCTTGCTCTTGCTCGTGGTTATGGTCGTGGACGTGGTTGTGATCAAGCTCCTGGTCCTGGTATTGGTCATGGCGGAGTAGGACATCCCTCGAGTAGTGTGCTCGTGCTTGTGGTTATGGTCGTGGACGTGGTTGTGATCGTGATCATGATCATGCTCCTGGTCCTGGTATTGGTCATGGCGGAGTAGGACATCCCTCAAGTAGTGTGCTCGTGCTTGTGGTTATGGTCGTGGACGTGGTTGTGATCGTGATCATGATCATGCTCCTGGTCCTGGTATTGGTCATGGCGGAGTAGGACATCCCTCAAGTAGTGTGCTCGTGCTTGTGGTTATGGTCGTGATCGTGCTAGTGCTCCTACTTCTGCTCCTAGTCGTGCTCATGGCCCTAGTCCTAGTCCTAGTTGCGGTGAAGTAGGACATCCCTCAAGTAGAGTGCTCGTGGTTATGGTCGTGATCATGCTAGTGCGCCTACTCCTGCTCTTGCTCCTAGTTGTGCTTGTGGTCCTGATCCTGGTCTCGTTCATGGTGGAGTAGGACATCCTCAAATAGTGCACCAGTCCCACCTGTTGCCACATGTCGTGATCGTGATCACCCTCCTTTTGTGTGGTTCTCCACTACCCGATCAAGGTGGTGATGCGTCGAGCTATATCATCGTTCATTTGTTTCTTCGCAACCTTCATGTTGAACATATCCATTTCACAATCACCCCACAGTTTTTTTACATGATTTGTAAACATATTCGTGGACGACATGACATGCCTAAGTCAAAAGGATGACCTCTAACATTTCACTTATAGTTGTTGAGTATTCCACACATGCTACAAACACCCTACTCTTTTGCTAATTTGTAATTGTCTACGGGGGAGGTACTCATGTTTTTTTATCTATTGTTATATGATGAGCACATGCCCATGTTATAAATCACCCTAGACTTATTATTTGTGAAGAAATCTACAATTGCATGTGCTTGTAACCAAAAATTCTGAAAACAAAACTACTAAGGAGTGGTTCGTTAAGAACCAATGGGTATGTGTCACAAGCATATATACAAACCTCATAACTTAATTTCCTCATTCATATAAGCCAAATCCTACTTTGTGCATTGTGACTCACGAAACTCGTTGTCAAAGGAATGGGATAATGTCATTTGCATACATGCAAAGGGGTTCAATCGTTGTGGAAATTCAAACACTTGGCATCTTGGAATAATATTTATAACCTTAATTGTTTGAATATATGATATCATATATAGCATCTAATAATGGCTATAGATAACCTAGAATATATACATGATTTTTATGAAATGTTGCTACCTCGCACAGGGTAATGCATGAGTGCAATCAAACAACATGCTGAAGTTGCAATCATGCATTGTTATGAGGTGACGAGCCTACCTACGTGTGTGCGAACCATGCAGTAAACATGTGCTTTAGTAGTGATGAATATTTTTGGCTCAATGTCAATCGTTGATGTATTCCTACAATCATGTTGTTCTTGTCATTCGTCTGCTAAAACATCATGGAATAAACCCGAAACTTAAAAAATGTGTTTCTAAGATAAGTAATAACGAGTTATTTTTGTTTAACCAAGCCATGCATTTGTCTTGTAATGAAGGTTATCCCATTTCCGGTCATTTAAATTGTTTTCAAATATGTTTTTGTGAGGAATCGCTCTCGACCACAACCAAGTTCCAAACTCACTATGGAAGAAATAGAGATAGAATGAGAAATAAAATATTGATACACTTACACAGTAATAAGTCGACACAATATGTTAACATGGAAAACCTCGAGAGGCAAAACCACAGGGAGTTTTCTGACTCCAAACAGGATCACTATAGGGAAGAGGTACTACAATGCGAGTCTCAAAGGCAACAACCTCAAGCTCTGTGTCTCCCCAACCGGCAATTACAACAAAAAAGCTCTCTCTCTCTCTCTCACACACACACACACACACAATGTACAATGATAACAACTAACTAACAAAAAACTCTCTCTACCACTATCAACTATTATTGCCCTAGTTATATTTATACTTATATACCTTTAGGGCTATTTACAAATATGACCTCAACAATCACATCGAAGCATATTTACTAATATGTCCCTACTTTTGTTCTCACCGGATTTGGCCGGATACCTTCCAGATCCATCCGATTTGGTTCCCAGATATATCTTCTGGATCGTTCGATCCGCCTCGTCCGATTTCCATCCAAATGGACTGGTTTTCCAACAGTTTTGATAACTTGTCTGGTATTGGCATGAATTTTGATGATGAAATACTCACACGTTGGTTGTTTAACATCCTTTTTTTATTTGTGGGAAACTTTTCAAGTGTATTTGATATGTAAATGTAACTCCTAATAGAATTGGAACCACAAAATATGTGAAGGGTGGTGTGCTAAATGAAGAGGTGTGAAAACACAAGGGACATCATCACACTTAGGCTTCGGTCACTTTTCGCTATATTGGTATATGGGATTACTTGCCCCTTTTCACTTCTTTTTAAACAACCATGATTATAAAGAACCAATCTCAAAATTTTATGAAACCTTGCTTGAACTTTATCATGGCTTGCAGTCCATTTGAAAATAGAGGGAGAAGTAACATAAAGGTTAAGGTCAAAACAACAACGGAAGAAGTAAGATTAAGCCGAAATCTAGAACTTGTAAACACCGTGAAGGGCATAGAACTCAATTGTCATTCGTGTTTCTAGAACCATTACAATATACAATGTGATGCTCTTGACTGATGACATAACATGTTACAGACTCAACTGAGAAGTACAACATCATCGACATGAATCAAATAATACTTTGAAACATCCAATGGTTGGTTGTTGCTCATGTTGAACATCCAATTGCTACAAATACGAGAGAGATATGAACACATGATGAAGGGTAACTAACCATTACAATTTGAAACTTCTTGAAGCATACTTTAAATGTCATCCAATAGCTACACCAACGAGAGAGTAAATCACAGTCTTTGACAAAGGATACCATTACAATGTGAAAACAATGAAGCATATACTTTTCAACCTTGGCAAACTAGTTTCCCTAGGAATAAGCTATCAAAGCGATTAACGTTTGTCATTGATAAGACTAACTCATGCACATAATTCATTCATCGATGATACGCTCGTTTGTCATCAGAGTCATGGAATTATGCGAAATTATGTTAAGCAATGTACATAATGACATGAATACACAAATTACAAGCATACATATCTCGAACATTTGGGATAGACGAGTCTCGAGTCAAACAAATATAAAGAAAACATTAGCAAGAAAAAAATAAATAAATGTAGTTTAGATTAAGGCGTTTATAAAACCAATCCATATCATTATTATAATTTAATAGTACAAAAGTATTAGAAATCGAATGACTTCAACTCATGTTGAAAGAAAGTATTGAGACTATATATATATATATTAAGTAGTCACAAATCAAACGTTAATTCATAGTTATTGGGATATATTTCTCATGGAATGGAAGGAAAATACCAGTGGGCATTCTATAATTACTGTTGGGAAGCATGTCCGTCTGCAAGATTTCCAGTTGCAGGGGATTGTGTTGATATGCAGAATCAGTGATTCTTAATTTTCATCGATGGAGGCAATGAGAGCTTGATGATATATGTACTGTCTGGGCACAGGTGAGATTTCTCTAATTAAATCTTTACTGCTCGTGTAATCTAGATTTAAACTTATATGTTTGTAGCTTCTTTGATTGCTAATTATCATTTATTATTTATGTGTCTTTCATCTCGGTCTCTCCCTTTCCCTCTCTCTCTCTCTCTCTCACACACACACACACACAACCTCTGAGACAGTTCTTGGGGTGACCCACACCTTTCTTTCTAGACTCCAACTTATGTTGAATTGCTTTTTTCTTTTCAGGAAGCTATATCTTCTGCTTAATCTTAAGTTCCAACTCTAAATTTCCACTTATGTTGCAACTGATGTCTCTACCCTTACGGATTGTTCTCGACTTCTTGTCTTGAGCTCCTGGATTTTTACTACTTTTCTTCTCTAGTCTTTTTTATCTGACATTGGTATCATATATTAGGCGCGGTGATACCATTGGTCTCATAGATCACATAGGTCTTTTTTGTAGATGTTCACAAGACGTTTGATTTCATTTCAATTTGCGAGGCCAGATTATTCTGATCTTATATCAGGTGTGGTGATAACTATGGTCTCATAGATCACATTGGACTTCTTGTGGATGTTCACAAAACTTTTGATTCATTGGTATCATATGTCAAGCGTGGTGTGGTGATATCTCTGGTGTCATAGATCACATTGGACTTTTTGTGGATGTTCACAAAACCTTTGATTTCAATTGCGTGGTCATAACTCTGGTCTCATAGATCACATTGGACAGATTATTCTGATCTTATAAATATATTTACATGCACAAATGATGTATGTATGTGTGTATGCATGTATACATATGCATATGCATTTGTGACTCTTGTATGTGTGTATATACACACACACATATCAATTACATGTATATGAACTTATTTCTGATAGAAATTTCTCGGTAAAGTTTCATGTTTTGCTAAAAAATTTAGTATTATATTTTGTGTAATTACCACATAACTGCAAGCCAAAAGAAATGACGCGAGAATGCCATTGTTGTGAAGAGTTTTGAAAAGGAGCAAGAGGACACTACTGATCTAAAGCCTCAAAAGATGTTTAATGTTGTTGAGTGTTTCCCCAACAAAAGTGGTATCAGAGCTTGGTTTCTTGTTGTGTGATTCTTGTGTTGTATGAAAATGGATGATAAACTTGGAATGCCCGGTACGGTTAGTTTAAATGCTACTAATTACACCACTTGGAAAAACCCGTGTGGAAGATATCCTTTATGTGAAGGATTTGTATGAGACTATTCCAGCGGGTGTCGTTGCTAAAGAATGAGAAATCTTGAACCGAAAGGTTGTTGGTACAATTAGACAATTTGTGGACTTGGGTGTGCGTCAACATATTGCCAATGAACACAATGTCGTCAAACTTTGGAAGAAGCTAAGTGATATGTATCAACGGAAAAATGTCATGAGTAAAGCCTCCTCGATGAGGAAACTTGTGAAGTTAAGAGTACAAAGATGGTGTGGGTACCAACTTGCTTAAAGCATTCTTCAAACTGACAATCCTCTTGGTGTTAGAACCAACAATCAACCATATCATCCAAATATAGAAGGAGAATCAAGAAATCACCCTCAGGGTAATTCTTCACAAACACACAATGATCCGCTCGTGTTTTGTGAAAACCATGATCAACCATGAATGACTCAAATTTCTTGTACCACTACCGAGGCACTTGTTTCAAGCCATACAAGCTATTTTTGAATCTGCACACAAGTTTCTCCTTACCCTTAACCTGAAAACCTTCAAGTTGTAACATGTAGATCTCCTCCTCCAAATCACCATGAAGGAATGCAGTCTTTACATCAAGTTGTTCAATCTCCAAGTCCATACTCGCAGCCAAACCGAGAACAACGTTGATTGAAGACATCTTCACAACTGGAGAAAAAATCTCATCAAAGTCAATGCCTTTCTTCTGATTGAAGCCTTTCGCCACTAATCTTGCCTTGTACCGTGGTGACGATCTGTCATTTCCCATCAACACCTGACCAAAATCGCCACTAGTGTAGGAAGAGAAGTAATCTAGGCATGGAGTGAGATGATATGAAGCACCCAAGTCATTCACTCAAATACAGTCATCACAAGCAAGGTTTAGACTACCCTGCTAGTGCTCACCAATGAAGCATACATCATCACTACTAATTGCAAGTGCTAAAGTACCTTTTTCATTTGACAGTTGTTGCCCAAAAGTTGAAGTCTCATTCATTTCTTTCCTCTATTGGCATTTATCTCTTTTCTTTTTCCTGCAGAATTTTTGAATATGTCCCGGATTGTTGTAATAATGACATATAATCTTGCCCTTGGACTTTGATTTCGATCTCTCCCTGGACTTGTCTCTGTTATGTGAGGAATCTTTGTTTTTAGCTCTTCCTCTCCTGGAATCAAGAACGACATTGGCCTCAGAGTGGTTGCAACCACTCGAGTCTTTTTTTCTTGCCTCCTCATTCAACAAGGTAGCTTTGACCATATCCATACACAATTTTCCTTCAGGAGCAGAATTACTAAGTGACAAAACAAGAGTATCCCAACTTTCCGGTAGAGAGTTAAGTAGCAACAAAGTCTGCGACTCATCATCAAGTGACAAATGAACCCTTGAAAATTGGTTAATCAACCCATGAAAATCATTCAAATGAACTACCATGCTCCCACCATCTTTGTACTCTTAACTTCACGAGTTTCCTCATCAAGGAGGCTTTACTCATGGCACTTTTTCGCTGATGCATATCACTTAGCTTCTTCCAAAGTTTGAAGGCATTGTGTTCATTGACAATATGTTGACGCACACTCAAGTCCACAAATTGTCTAATTGTACCAATGGCCTTTTGGTTTAAGATTTCCCATTCTTTAGCAACACCACCCGTTGGAATAGTTTCACTTAAAATAGGCTCATACAAATCCTTTGCATAAAGGATATCCTTGATATGGGTTTTCCAAGTAGTGTAATTGGTAGCATTTAAACTAACCACACCGGACATGCCAAGTTTATCATCTATTTTCATACAACACAAGAATTACACAAGAAGCAACCAAGCTCTAATACCATTTTTGTTGGGGAAACACTCAACAATACAACAATAACGACAGGAAACTAATCTGGATAGCAGCTACACAAGAAATTCCACACCCAAACACAACCAAATAAATGATCAAGGAGACACGAGATTTACGTGGAAAACCCCAATGTGGGGAAAAAACCATGGGACCGTTCATAATGGCACCAAAACTCCACTAATCAACACAACAAGTTTTCATCTCTAGCTCAAACTAGAGGCTTTACCATCTTTAAGGTAACCCATTGTATCAACAAGTCTTCACAAATCATCACATATAGTGACAAAATACACAAATTCATAGATTCTAATTTGGGCAGAATTTATGAAGATAGAGAAGTCAAACAATAATCCAACCATTGGATTTGAAGAAGAGAGTGTCAGGAACAACATACTAAAATTTGGCGACGATCGGAGGTTGTTTGGTTGTCAATCGGGGCTGGAACAGTAGTTGACCGCTGTTACTTCTCTCTCTCTCTCTTGCTGCAGACATGGGGGAAATCTGTTGGGTGTGCATGATACCTTCCAATTATTTCCTTCGCACAAACAAAAGATGCAGCGAAAGAGTAAAATAAATCACTCGTTCCTTTGACTTCGGAGAATTAGGGTTTTTTTTAAAAACATAATTTAGACCCATTACAACATTCACATCCACATATTATTAATGTGGGTAAACAAAGCATAGAACCAAATAAATATTTGGACCTCTTCCTCCATGTAGGAGGGAACAACCCAACAAATGTACCTACAATACCAGCTCTCCTTGCAGTTGGTTTATTCATGGCTTTATGGCAGTCACAATTTTGTCTTGATTACTGTATCAGATCCTTATTCCCATTGTATAAAAAACATCTCACTGGCTGAGCGTAAAACTTTATGGGGGAAAACCCTGACATACCTCTTAGTTTTCCTTCACCCTGAAATAATTCTCCTATGTTTTTTCATTATTTACCCAGATGCACTTGGCTGAAAGAGAAGTTGTATGTGCCATTTGGCAAGTATATGGTAGATTAATCCCCTTTCTCATTTTTACATGTACTAATTGAGTACCCACTTTGTATTTGAAGACCAGCTTGGTGCAATGTTTTGTTGAAGAATGTCATCAATGTAGTTTCTGCTTTCTTCAGGTTTATGAGCTCAAACCGGTTGAGGAGAAGAACTTTGAAGCTAAAATAACTGATGTTTTCATTATGGTTACACCATCAAATCCAAAATAGATGGAAAGCCGTTATGTGGTTTGTTATTCTCCAATAAACCAGGATTTGATAAGGCTGTTCATGCCTACTTTCTAAGTCAGTCCTTCTTACTATGACTTTTTTCTGTTCTGTTCTGTATGTGCATATAATTCCTGTGTTCTTACTATTTAGTACATCCTTTATGGAACTGGAGTCACATTGGAGTGACAATGCCTGTCAAGATTGAGAGGGAAGGTGAAATGGAGTTAAATTTTCAGCAAAACAAAACCATGATGAATCAAATGACACGTTTTTGAAATGCTAGTTAACTATACCATAGTTCCCACAATGCTGCTCAACTGTAACAAATTCCCAAAATCCTACACATATTGGGAATTTGGTAAAGTTGAGTGCCATTTAATAGATACGTCTGTGATAGGCTGATAATAAAGCTTGCATTTGCCTATTTGTATAGGAGCACATCTGAAAAAAAAAGGATCCCTTTCCCCACCAGATATTTTAATCCTCATCATTAGCAGTTGTTACCTCATTCTCACCATTGTCAAAAAATGGCACCTTTAAGTGCTCCTCCAAACGTTTTACAACGGGATCCAAGGTACTATAGGGGGCCTGGTTATGGTCTTCCATCGGATGGTTCTTCACACCAACAATCTATTGGACAAGAGGACATTTGTCCCCCTCATCCTATGACTGCTAGTATGCAAGGTATGTTGTATTTTCAGATTATATTTGAGAAATCTCAGTTATAATGGATGCTTGAGTGACTAATATTATCAAACTCCTATGTGCTTAGGCATGCAACATTCGAGAGAGGAAATCAATGAACAATAATTGTGAAGGCCCATTTCTATTTTATTTTGCAGGAAGCTTGAACTCTGTAGAATATCATATTAAAGTTGTATGAAATGATCTTTATAAATTACAAGTTTAGCCTCATTACTCACTCTTATATGTTGTTTGTATCTTTGTATTATTGTGAACTTGTGGTCATGGACATTGGATAGCATAGTTTTTACCTCATCATATTATGCTATGGACACATGTTGTGATTCCTGGGGATTTCCTTTCAGGAGATGTAGCCACTTGTGAACCATTCATCAAGAGTGGGGCTATGAGTAGATTATGATGTTTTTAGGGAGATCCAAAGTAATATATATGATGTGCTACTTGGCTTCTGTTGATGCCTGTATCATCCTGAAATCTTCTTCCAATTGATTGATGGTTCAAGGTTGAACATTTTCACCTGAGATTATTCCAGGATGGTGATTAATTTGAGCACTCTGTTCTAGATAACTGGCTTAGAATTATAGTTGTTAAAAAACGTGTAGACTACGTTTTAGAATACTCTGAAGTATTCTACACGTATTCTATGATTTAGAACTGTCATTTTTCGAATTTTCACGTATTCCACGTATTCTAAAAATTTGATATATTCTATGTATTTAACAAGTATTTATCATTTCAAACAAGTTTAAATGTTTTTTTTTAAAAAACACTTTTAATTTTAAGAAGTATTTAATGTATTTTACAAAGTATTCTACACGTATTCTAAGTATTTAACGTATTTTCTCTATAAATTACCTATTTTAAGTATTTTAAAAAAAAGTTGGAATACTTAGAATAAGTATTGTATGCTAAGTATTCTACAACAATGGCTTAGACATTATCCTATTTAGTTAAGCTCAACACATCCTTGGCAAGAGTAAATTGTTGTTTTTTTCTTTTGTGGAGTGTATTGCACAGTTATGCTAACAATTCAAGCTGAATTGAGCATGAAGTGAACGCACAACTCAGATTTTCTTTAGGATCATTAGCATCCCTAAAATGCGGTCATGGTAACTTTTAAATTTTGTATAGGTGTGCAAGAGAGAATGTAGATGTCGGTTGTTTAAGTTTTGACATGGAAGAATTTACGATAGTCAATCGTTATGAGAAGCGTTAATTGTCAAACCGTTACTTAGATGCCACACGAGTCTTCCTTATTGGGATTCCTAAGTTCAAATATGTGAATCTGATGTTTAGAGAGGTAGAGTTTGTGGCTTTTAAAAATTTGAGGTTGTGAGTTCATTAGGCTTGACAATGTGTTAATAATTATTTGCACAAAGAAATGGCTTTGTGTTATGGAAGTCGACATGAGGAATGCTTTTAAGATGAGCTAATGGTCCTAAAACTCTAGGTGGTTTTGCGAGATTAGCCTAAGAAAAAGAGTAAAATGAGTCGATCATCCATTTTGTTGTCGACCCTATTGGTTGAAAAGTGTAAGGTATGTACTTCTTGTTTAGATCAGTTCGTAGGGATCATGGTGATGTGAGTCAAACCATGCATTCGGTCTTATTGTGGGGAGTCCATAGGTCTTGCTATTTTGGGTAGTCTACAGATATTGATAAGTTCTTGCATTTGTACTTTTAGTCTACTATGAGTAATGTGAAAGACCATCTTTTGTTCCACTTTTTTATGTGGAGAAGGTATGAATAATTGGCATAATTGCACCTATAATTTTGCTTGATTTGAAAGTTCCCTAACAATAGGAAATAGTTATCCCAACATAAATCCGTGTGTATTAAGAATTTGTGTTAATGCCTACAGGGATCGAGTGCCCTGGTTTATGTAGTGTACTAGTAGGTAGAACACCATTGAAGAATGGAACACAATTAGGTATTAATGATTGGGACTGAATTTCCCTTGGAAGGGAGGTGTGGTAACTTCTCCATATCCCATGAATCATGGAGACATTTTGATATGAATCTTCCTACTATATTGGTGGGGTAGCCATCTTTATTTCCATGGTCCCAACACAAATTTGGCATGGGTAGAACGTTGCAAACTTTGTATTCATATAGAACAATCATTACGGTATCCATAAGTCAGGATCCCAAGTTGCATCACCTTTCGCCAACAAAGTGAATGCAAGGATAGTGGCTACCGATAAGAAGAAGAAGAATCTAGTGACTTTGTTGTGCATGAGAGCATATGAGCATATGGGTGAACCGAACCATGTACGTGCACTACTATACATGCATATTATTGTTGATCCCCAGGCTACAAAGCTTGGGAACCCTCATGAGTCCACAGACCAAGTGACTAGAAGCACGAAGACAATAGATAAGGGCAGTACTGAAGTGAGCAACCCGTCATGCATAAGGTTTAGAGCATGTAGACAAGCGATGGCCATCATTGAGGTGGGTGGTGTGTAGGGATTCAACAACGGTTCGAGTTTGGCTTAACCGGTTTGCGAATTTCCAAACTTGAACCAAACCGGTTCCTAAACTGGTTAAGGCTATAACCAGTTTGGCCAAGTCGGTTAAGCCAAAACTAGTTTAGCGAAGCCGATTAAGCCAAAACTGGTTTGGCCGAAATCGGCTCGAGCCATCCCAAACGGAGTTCAAATCGGTTAAGGAAGCTCAAGCCCAGACCGAACCGAACCGCTGAACCGTTTAAAAATGGTTTAGTATCGATAACAATAAGAAGAATATACATATGTATATACTATACAGTACAAATATGTATGTAATGAAATTCAGGGTTTGATTTTATTTTTCCCTCCACAAATCTTTCCATACATACATATCTCTCTGTCTGCCCTGCACTTCCATTCTATCTACAACACCTTCTTCATCCTTTTTTTTGTTGGGCGATTTTTAATCCTTCCTCTCTCGCCATTTGCTGCTGTCTCTCTCTCTCTCTCTCTCTCTGTTTCCCCAATCTCCCTGCTTCAGATCTATTTCTTGGTTAGGGTTTCTCATTTTGCCTCTTAAGAAAGGTCAGAGCTTTAGTGTCACAATTTTTATTTTTTGAGTCTTCTCCTCTGTTATCACAGCTGGGTTTGTAGTCATTACTTAGGCCTTTCTAGCAATATTTTTGGCAGGAATTAGGATTTCGTCGAGCTCTCAAACAAACCTTTTTTTTTTTACGGTTTCATTTTTTTCTTTTTCTTTCTTTGGCATGAAATTAAGATTCAGTTTTTTTAGGGGCTCCATTTGGCAAAAAGCAGAATATCCTGGAATTTTGAAATTAGGGTTTTAGTTTTAATTTCAAAGTAAAGGCTCTACAAGCTTAGAAGCAACAGATTAAAAGCGTCAGAAGGCAGGGATTCTATGGAGAATCATATGGACACAAAAGAGGAGGCCAATTTGGGCTGGGACGATTTTCCCTGCTCTTCTTCATCACCACCCGATAGATATGTTTCTTCATGGAGACCATGGGGTGATAACAATAGGTTTTGTTCGGGCGGTGATCTTTCACACTGCGTGGATTCTGTTACAGATGGGTGGACAGAGTTCAACCCTTGTTCTAATGGAGAGCTTGAGGAGTCTTTCGAAGAGAACGAATCAGATCACAAGGTTTCTTTTCTCTTCCTTTGAATCTCAAAGTGTTTTGCTATGTGAAATGTTAGAGTTATCGGTTTTTACGAAAACTGAGATAATTGCATGTGAAATATTAGGGCTATCTTTTTTTTTGTATAAAATGATCTGCGTTTTTATCTGAAAAACTAGATTTACTTATTTGGATGTTTAGGATTTTTTGTTACTTTTATATAGAATATCAGGGTCTCTTATGTGGATTATTAGGGGTTCCTAGTGTTTTTGTATGGGTTTATTTGTGGAATATCCTCGTATTTTAAGGTTTTGTTGTTTCATATGTGGATTTTATGTAATTTTTATGGGGTTATAGGTTTCTTTTGTGGAGTCAGAATTTCATCAGAGTCTCTTATTATCTTCTATGGCATACTTTGGGTCTCCTATTGTCATATGGAAAATTTATATTTCTTCTTTTGGTCCTGGTTCCGGTGTTTACATAGTATATGTGATGGTGAGCCTAATTGATTCTCATAGAAAGTTTAAAGATTTTTCACGTTTTGTGTAGTTTGAAATTTTCTTTCTTTTATCGAATGGTAGGGTTTCTGCCTTTCACACACACACACACACACACACACACACACACATATATCACATTATGATAATGGTAATGGTGGTTCATGCTGTTTGAGGTATTTTTTCCATTGCATATGATGGCTCATAACATGTAATTTTTTTTTTGCATGCTTTACCTGGTTTTATTACCAATTATGAAGAATTTTACATGTATCAATGATTAATGTATATATTTTTCATTTTTTTTAATAAAGGCATTGCTTAAATATTCTATCTGAGGGGTGCTGTAGAGTTTTAATGTGTATATATTTTCCTGGTTTGAGTATGGATCATGATGAATTCATGTCTCAGGAAATTTTTTGAATTCATTTTATTTGGAGGTTCTCAGGACAAAAATCAGTTTTATCTGGTCCTGTTAAGAATCACAGATGAGAAATTTCATGAGGGATTGCTGGTAAACACATTCATGTCTTATCTGCTTTACTTGAGATCCTGAAGTTTTACTTCATTTTCTAGTTTTCTTGGGGATTGCAAAATCATAATACTGAAGATATGCAATGCATGCATACATTTACTATAACATTGATCCATCCATCTTCTCTTTCTTGACCTATATATACAGTATGCAGGGCTCATAAACTTGGGCAACACTTGTTTCTTGAATGCCGTTCTTCAATGTCTAACATATACAGCCCCTCTAGCCAACACAATGCTGAGGAATGAGCATAATGTATCCTGTAAGTAGCTTCATCTTTCAATAATATCGACTCCCTTATCTTGCTTTTGATATCGCACGTATTATTATAGAATACAAATTTTCTATGCTTTTTAACTCTCCCGAACTAGATCTATGCGAGGAGATTTCATTTTGTTTTTTATTGGATTTTAGGTCAGAGAAGAGGATTTTGTGGAATGTGTGCTATGGAGGCTCACATCAAGACTGTTTTGTCTACATTGGGGGGGACTATATCTCCTTCATTCCTTGCGAATAATCTTACCCGTATCCTCTCAGAGATCTATTTGTACTTGTCCTCAACTGCTGAATGGGATCATTTAGTCCTCTTTTTTCCCTTTTAGATGACTCATCTTTTTTGAGCAATTCTCAACTGTAGAAATGTATAATATATTTTTGTCAAATACAGAATAACCAATGTCTCTCTCGGGTGATACTCAATTGTGAAGATATCTAGTTTCTTTGTTTGGTGATTCTCAACTGTATTTAGTGGTATCAAGCTGAAGTTATTAATTTCCCATAGAGCAGGATAGCACTTGGTCATTTTCATTAAAGTTCAAGAGAAATTGCTCAGTTAGATCTATTTATCTGCCTATAGATGAGAATATCTAGTATCATATCCATTTTGATCTACTCAATTGTGAAAGTATTTAGTCAGTTGTTTTCTGGATGATCCTCAATTGTAGTAAAATTTCAATGTCTTTCTTTTTGGGTAATCCTTGACTATTATTAGAGATATCAAAGTCTTTTGTTCCAGGAGAGCAACAGGATGCCCATGAATGCTTCTTCTTTCTCATTGAGGTTCTGCAGAAATGCAGCCTGTCCAATGGCAGCAGCACAGCCCCAAAATGTATGACTGAGGATACTAACTTTGTGTCTGATATATTCATTGGACAGTTAAGGAGCCAGGTAACAAATAATATCAATGAATTAATATCCACCTTGATGTTGCATCAATTGACCGCGTACCAAGGAACTAATGATAACGGGCTTTTCTCATGCTTAGGTAAGATGTAATTCATGCTTCCATAGCTCTGATTCAGTTGAGGCTTTTCTGGGTCTTAGCCTGGAGGTTGAGAGCTGCCACTCTGTAGAAGAAGCTCTCTCCAATTTCATGGCAGTGGAAGAATTGCAAGAGGACAGCAAAGTTTCTTGCTCAAAATGCAAGGAAGAATCGAACCGATCAAAACAATTGAGTTTTGATAAGTCACCTCAAGTCTTGGTGATTCAACTCAAACGTTTCAAGACAGCTTCATTAATGTTCCCCACCAAGATAGAGAAAAACATTAGTTATGGAACATCCCTTGACCTTACATCTTTCAATAAAAAAGACAATGGAGTACCAATCTTGGTAAGTGGCTATAGTTTCTTAATTCTTTTTTTAGTTATTATCATGCTAAGTGCTATTTCTCATTAATTTGCAGGAGCATGACTGGAAGTATAGGTTATATGCAGTGCTAGTGCATTCAGGATGGTGTACAACATCTGGTCATTACTACTGTTATGTCCAGACTTCTCCGGGCATTTGGCATTGGATGAATGATAGTGTGGTATGACACTGCTTTCTTTGGATGAATTACAGTGTTGTACAACCTAGCAATGCATCTATGTATTTATTCACATGTCTGTTTATCATTGAATCCTGGGAATAAACTTATCTACTTGTTCACATGGGTATTGATCATTCAACCGTGGCTGGCAATGCATTTTTATGTGTATTCATGATCGTTAATCTCTGAAAATGCAGTTTTATTTGTATTGTCATCAGGATTTTTTGAATATATCTTGCCAATTCACATTTGCATTTATTCATGTAAGTGATAATAGGCTAAATCTAAACATCAGATGCATGTGTATATACTTAATCACTTAAGGTTGATACATTAAGCCCCATTGTGACACATCTGTATATCTCATCACTGGAGGACTGATCAGTTAAACCCAAGCCAATGCATTTGTATGACAATATCTTTGGCTTGCAGGTAACTAGAGTGAGTGAGACAACTGTTCTTCGTCAAGAGGCTTACATGCTATTTTACATACGAGAAGGTGTAGATCAATTACTGATCCCACCTCAAGCTGCTGCTTTTATTAGTGAAGAAGCCTGTTCTAATGGTTCATATCATGGAATCCCCAATATTGTGAAAAACTCATTATCTGCGGTTGAGGATCATGAGCCTGAGGTAGTGCCACTTCCTGAAACCAATGCTGAAAATGTGGCTGCTGATCATTCTCTGGGGAAAGCAAAATCAGAAAGTGATAACAAAACTTCGATAGATATTGTTGGACTTGGTTCTTTGGATCATTGTTTTTATGGGTTGGAATCATCGAATCTTGTGAATGAAGTTGAAATTACCAAGGCTCAAGACTCTCGTTCGGTGAACCTGCCTGATGGTGGCTCAAAGCAGGTATTACCTGGAAACATTGGTGATGCTTGTCGATCTGAGAATTGCAGCTACTAGAGCCAAACAAATCAGATTCAATAGTAGTATGGTGATTATGAACCAAACTATGTGTGTCACACTGATGAGATATAATAGAGGGGACTGTATTATATGTATGTAGATGAATACAAATTGATGTGGAGTTGGAGGGTAAATTTTTTTTTATCACCATTAAGACATGCATATAGATAATAGTACACAATCCTTGTTCCAAATGTATCTATTCAGGTACACATTGGTATGTATTTAGAAACCCACATATAGCCTAACAATTGGATTCCATGTTATTAATATCAATGCCAATATATAAATGTTCCATTTCATATCAATGCTAAAATATATGTGCTGTATTACATACAGCCTTTGCATTCTGTAATTGAGACAAGTATCAACTCCAAGCATGAAAAGAAATGTCTACATCCTATGTAGGTTGAGCAAAGATTGTCTTCAAAGATTCGGAATCCAGAGACATGTGATACAACTACTCATGGAGGATCTAGTGTTCCTGAACAAAGCTTTAGGCGGTTGTTAAGTCATATGCCCTCTAGACGACGAGAAGCATTGCTTGCAAGTACGCTAACAAATGTCCATGATCCTGCTAGACAAAGCAATGTGAAAGCTCCCAATAGAGCTTTGGACTCTAAACTCTGTAAAAAACCAAGGAAACAAAATACTGCTGTCAAGGTAGCTCTTGTAGATGATGCACCGCGGGGGCTGGAGAATAAGAGGAATGGAAGAAACAGATTACAAGGTTAAACAAAGATCCTAAATGGTGTATATGTATTGTATAAGTACTTTTTCTTCATGAAGTAACAAATTTTAAATTTTAAATTAGTTTGTCTGCTATTTTAAATTTTAGAATCTGTAAATAATATGTACTTTTTTTCCCTTTTGAAAGAAAATAAAAATACATTGGTTTTGAAATAACAACAAGATTGATGCAATGCCCCTGTTCTTTTTTGTGTATTTGCAGAAAAGGCATGGCAGAATGATTGCAGCCAAGAGGTTGTTAGAAGCCGGAAACTACAGCGAGTGGTGGGGAAAGGGGTAATGAATGACTTCATAGAATCAGGAGCTCACCATCAGAAGGTAGTTGTAGGAATGACGGTGGTGGTGCGCTTTGGTATTCTTTTCTTATTAGGACCAAAACACTAAATACCTATAGCTCTTTTCTGGGTATTTTTACCACTGAAACATCCCAAAACTTCAAGAAATTACAAGAATACTGCTCTTTTAATTATAAACTTCTTATAATATATAGAATTTCTTTTAGTGGACTTCTGATCTCATAAATTTTATTTCTGCTTTTGTGAAGCTCCAAGTAATTGGTTGTGTTTTGCTTCTCTTTCTAATTATTTATTGATTTGTTTTTTAGATACCCAATATGGTGGACAGTTAAGAGAGGATGGACGAACCTCGTTGGTTTGAGAATGCTGTAAAGATAAAAAATATATACGAAAAGGTACAAGGAGCCTACTATATGCATATTTATCAATTTGGGAGAGTTGTGAAATTGTATTCACACTCCTGGATTTGATGCGGTATCTTTCAGAGTTTTATAGCCCCGAGCTGCGAATACTGCTACTTGGCTTTTGTATCGTATAGCGACTGTCTTGATGATGTATTGGTCGAGTGCCAAAAACATGATCCAATTTGTATATTTCATATCGCTAAGAGTTGATTTATTATTGCCCATGATTGCAAGGAGACATCATAAGCAGCTTTCTTGCAATGGCTTGCTTCGTTTGTATCCATGTTTTACTATGTTTTGGTGGATTTGCCGAAGCCCATCATATGGGCTTCTAAGTTCACAATATTATTTTGAATCATTTTGACAGCTCTTGTTGCATCACAAGGACCTACTAATGGTGTCACATGATACTGTGTTTTATACAAATTATTAATGTTGATATTTGTTCGTGTTTGTGGAATCTGTTCTAAAGGTGGATTTAAGTAATCAAAGCAAGATTCTTGGATGTAAAGCTTAGTACATGGATGCGTGAGGATTTATAAAAAATAGCCTAGTTGTAAGCCGAGCATTAGGCCTTTGAAGTCCTCTCTAGATGAAGGAGGGTCTTGAGGGCCTTTCTTCTTGGGATGGTGCTTTTTCATTTTACAATTGTGCAACATTAGGGAGACTAGGGGCTTGGGCTACACGGAGGAGGCCAATGAGCCAGTGCTTGAGACAAAGGGGATTAAGTTTAATCACAAGAGAATAGAACAACCAAGCACAAAAAGTTAGTAATCAAGGCTTGGGGTTCCTATTTATGCACAAGAGACATGACATTAACGAGGTACGCGGGAGGAAAATAAATAGATAAGGTAGGTGGCAAGCTGCCTTGATGTGAGGGAGGTATATACATGTATGTATAATGGGAGATTGATTCTTTGATATAGGTGCTTTTACTTGTTGATTGGTCATTGCATTGGGTGGAAGTTTGGCGAACTACGACTTGAGGGACATAGCATAGGGACATAGATGTAGTTGGTTAAATAAGGGACATACATGTATAGATCACATCTTAACTCCAGTTGTATTTACATTTATGTTTATTTTACTTTGTTATTCCAAAGATAAGACATCATTTTGAGATGTAATCTCTTGATTAGGTTTTAAAAACTTAGAAAACTTTAATATATCTTTCCATTGTCTTATAGTCAAAATTGCTCACATTTGACTAGCATTGTTCAACATTGCACATATTTCATGGTGATTATTGAATTTCATCAATGCTCTAAGATGTTTAAGCATGTTAGTAATGTGTAAAGTTCACTCGTTTAGAATATAACTCTCTTCATTCGATGTGAGGTGAGAACTCATTCCATTAGTTTTACTTGGTGTGAATGCTCCTTTCTAGGTTCTTCAAGTGATTCACACATACATATTGATTTTCGGCACAAAATGATCACATTATGAGTTTCTTGATCTCAATCAATTATATCCATTGACATTCTTCTCATTTTATTTAGATTGATAGTTGTCGAGGTAAAGCCATCAAATGAACTTCCTTATGGCGGAGGACCATGCATGCAAACTTTTAGAAGGAGATGTCCACCAAGTATACGGCAACTTCACAGTTGGTCAGGCTTTTCGACAAACTTATGGTTGATCCATTCTCTTGCTGGCTTGTCAAATAGGGTCGATGTCCCCAATGAGCACGTCATGAGATCGAGTACTGTTATATACGAACACAGCACTCGAACAATGTTCTGTAATACTAAAGTATATACAAAAACCAATTACAAGACAAAATATGTGCCGATAGAGATTTAACTGCACCAGATGATAGAAAATTTAGTATATACATCACTTTATGTCCATTTTGGCAGCAATTGATCTTAATTCACTAGAAATCGTTGCAAAGCTCGGTCTATCTGCGGGATCAGCTGCCCAACACCTTTCCATCAATTGTTTCCAACTGGGGTCACTCCAGTTTGGAATCAATGGACGTAATGTATTATTCACAATGCCACCTATTATAGTACACAACAGAACAAACATCATATACAATTCCAGCATCATCCACTCACATATTTTAAGACGTATGCAAAGGATTCATCTCCCTGGAGCTTTGAATGGAATTTCCAAATTATCATGAATTCAAAGACTTCTATTTCATATTTGTATACCTATAATTGTACCACAGTGCATGTTTGCATATGGTTCCTCTCCTGTAAGGAGCTCCCACATAACTATCCCAAAGGAGTAGACATCAATCTGCAGCAATTTGTTTCTTTTATGAGAAATAATGCTTGATGAAGAAAAGGAAAATGCCATACCGATCTATTTTTACTCTTAAGAATGTGTGTTGTTGACTCACTTTCTCCGTTACCATGGCATGCTTCTCACTTAACAATTCCGGAGCCATCCAAGGAAGTGTTCCTCTGATACCACCGGAAACCAACGTATGATGTTTCACTTTTGAAAGTCCGAAATCTCCAACCTGGAACACATTACAATACAATACATTTTCCACACTCAAGAGACATAAATGATCATGGACATGATGCCCTTAGCTTCCTTGCAACATCCTAGAGTACTCTGGAAGCTAGATCAAGACATGATCATTGTTTTTCAGGAAATTTTAGAGAATTCCAATCAGAGTTATTCATGTTCATAACAAAAGTGGAGATGGAACAGCATCATAAGAGAGTGAATCATTTCTCTTGTGAATGGACTACTAGTTCAGAACCTTCCTTGGAAGAAAACATTGTACAACGTTGGGTATTCTAGTTAAGTTTGAACATTTAGGGGTATTCCAGTAAATATCCAGAAAGCATGGTTGTTTGGTGTTTTCTGTTAAAATGCCAATGGAGCCATCAGAATTATAAAAAAAAACATTTGAGTTATACCTTGCAGACTGGGCGGTTTGAGTCTCTCATGTTCACAAGAAGATTTTCACTCTTTAAGTCAAAATGGACAACATTCTTGCTGTGCAAGTACTCCATTCCAAATGCAGTATCCATAGCAATTAAGAGACGTTTTTTGCGATCAATAGTTCTATATCATATACAACCCATAGAGTTTCAATAAGAATAGAGTTTCAATAAGAATGTTGATGCAAATCTCAGTTAAAACATATCAATAGAATATACCTATCTTTCTTTATCAGAACCTGTTTCAAAGAACCATTCACCATGAATTCCGTGACAGTTGCAAGGTTACCATCAGGTCCATCAGGCACTACTCCATAAAATGCGACAATATTGGGGTGATGAAGTTGGCTTAATGTGCCAGCTTCACTCCAGAAGTCTGAAATCTACTTGAAACACAAGAAAACAATAGTTGTTGGATATCTTACTTCTCTTAGTTTTTCTGGTTGTTAAAAGATCGACCATTAACTTAGTTTGAAAAATAATCTACCAAGCGCTCCTGCACTGAGGGGCGACACCCAATGAAACAGCTGGATTTGATGCGCTTTATTGCAACATCCGAGCCTCTCCATTTGCCATAAAAAACTGTTCCATATGTCCCTGATCCCAGCTCCCTCAATTCCTCAATATCAACATTTCTTATAATCTATACAATATTTAATGGGAAATCGATAAGACTTTGTAGCTTCCAAGATTTTACATTTACAAAATTTTCAATGAAAATTTTAAACCTGTAGACCACGTGCTGTAGCCTCTGCTTCAGCTTCAATAACTGATGACTTCTTTTTAAGTTCTCGGAAGCAAAAACTGTCAGATTCACTTTCCTTTACCTGGATTTAAAAAAATGTTGTAAAACAAAAATATCATGAGCAAGCCAGAACACAAGCTTGAATCTTACTCTCCAGTTTTAATTGAAGCTATCCTAAAGTTCAAAGATGATTATACGCAATGCACACAATATAATACATTAGATCTCTTCTCACTGTGTCTCATCCATTAGAAATTTCATTACACGAGCACAGAGCTCAATATCCTGTTATATATTATCGTCATTAATGGTTGCTTTTTCTTCATGTGTATGAGGCTAACAGAGCCCTTATTAACCCTTCCTTTGCCAAGTGGGTAGAATTCTCTCACCATGAAACTCACATTGTGACAGCTTCCAAAAAAGGGCTCATCCTACTAGGGTGCATGCATAATCAAAGTGAGAAGAAAGAATGAAAGAAAGACTTTACGGATATTAAATGTACGGTAAGCATATGTACTTCTCCCCCACAATATGGGGATTGATTCTAAATTTAATAGCAAAAGAATGACATCTAGACTCTGGAGATTATAAAGAAGATAAGGTGCAGATGATCTACACAAATTAAGACCTAAAATGCTACCGCATACAACAAAAGTTGTGAATCTAACATACAAACAGTCTACATTGAATTATAAAAATCGGAGTTCAAAAAACAAACTCCACTAATTCGTACCTCAGAAGATAGTCCACCTGAAACTTGATCGTGTCTAATGGACTTCTCCCATATATTTGCATTTGCTCCTGCTTCCTTATTCCATTCTCTAGATGAATGTAGAGGTGAGGTTGGTTCCTTTGAAGCAGATCCTATGCCCTTTTCAAAAATCATGTTGCAATGCCTTTCAATAGCATCTTCTTCCCCTTCTGCAATCTTTCCATCTGCCCTTTCATTCGAAAACTCCAAGACAGATGAAACTTTCTCATTTGCGAGTTCCTCTCCCAAGGACATATCTTCCTTGATCCAATTTGCACTATCCAGAAAAACACTTTCTTCACTATTTTGAAGTAACGAATTCCTAGAGTTTATGCTACTTGTTGGACTCCGATCAAACACCGGTGATGCAAAAGTAATCGAAGATTCATTTCGATTAGTCCAACCGAGCGATCCACTCGGCCATGACAGTGATATCATGTGCTGACCTTTAATGGAATCCGAGAAGCCTTCTTTATAGAAACGGCCTGAGGAATTAGCATCTAATGAGCTGCAACCACGACCAATTTCGGACACCTTATATGCTGAGGAAGAAACAGGCAAACACTCAGCTCTCTTTTCATCTATGTCTTCAAACAGATTAATGGGCCTAAAAGTTGTAGAATAAGACAAGCGGACATCAATTTCTTCATCCTCACTATCCTCATCTGTCTGCATGCTTAACCAAAAATAATCATTTTTAGGTGTATTGATTTTTTCAGGCAAATGAGACACATTTTCCTTGTGGTAAACAACATGATCAGCATTCCTTTTCAGTCGATCCTTACTGGCAGAAGCGATAGGATCAAACAAGTCTTGGGTTTGAAAAGTAGTCCCAGACATAGTGACAGCATGATCGATAGAGCTCAAAGATGTTGAATCTGAACCAAAACTAGAAATTCCATGTCCAACATTAGGTAAATCATCCAACGTAAATGTGACTCTTTCCAGAATCAGATGATCCAAGGGATCTCCTTGATTGGTACCAGGAACCCTTGAGTTTCTGGAATTTGATATAATATTCCTGGCCTTTTGTACAGACTCTACATCTCTTTGATGATCCTGCAAAGGATGAGAAGATTTTCTTGTCTTGCAAGAGTTTCGAACTTCCACTTCCACATTCTGGTGTTGATCAGTAAGCTCTTCAAAATGTCCTTCACAATCTGTATGAATATGTTTCTTTTGTTCCAAGATTTGTTTTCCATGAAAGTCAGGGAAATTACAATGTTCTTTTGCTGAACACTCACTTAGATGATACTGCACATTCTTCTTCTCAATGAAATGTGTCACTTTACGATCATGTTCATCTACTTCCAAACCTTTCACACTATTTGACTGTTGTTGCCATGAACTATCATCTAACAGATGATCAACACCATCATGTAGCCTAGAAGAAAATGATAATCCTCCATTGCTCCTGATAGCTTGATTCCCAAAATGAGATAAGATTCTGTTGTGTTTATATTCTGTCGTGGACCCATTGATTCTTCGATGTACCTGCGAAGATTCGTGATGACGGTTGCATGTTGTACAAACATCTTGAGATGAGGATGGATCCACGTAGAAACTTGTTACACTCTGTATATGTGAGTCATGAACATTCAAGTATGGAGACGGACATTGAAATGACGATATCTGATGATCAAGATCAGGGGTCCATTTCAATGGAGCATAACATTCATGGCAGTGAAATAGTGCAGCTTCATGATCTGGTGGATGAAATATGGGCCCCTGTTTATACATCTCCAGATGACGATACTGCATGGCCTCTCCTCTATATAGCTGATCAGAAACTTGACTAAATTGGTGATTTTTAGGCTGACATTGAGGGGGTATTCTACTGCATGAATGCTTGACATCATTCCACGTATCTGTAACAATGCTTGATCCATGATGATATTCACATTGCTGTGTCATACGCATTTCAGGATCATCTGCGTTCAAATTAACCTCCCAACTTGAAAAATCCCTAGCTTGATGTAGCTTAGGACTTTTTACAAATACTTGATTTTGATGACCCTTTAAGGTGCTAGAAGTATCCACAAAAATATCTCGGGTTGCTTCAGGTGAAACAGCATTTGTCCATTCCTTTGAGGCTTGAAAAGGAGTGTCCACAATACCCCATGGATTATGATATGCTTGCCTCAAAGAAATCAATGGGGATGATGGGGCTGAAGATACTGCCCTCGCAAATGGATTTGCAGAATAAAAAGGCCCATACTTTGTTGTTCTCTTTTCATGAATATGGTGAGGTGATATAACGTCCATACCTTCTTCAAGATGCATATCAAACATTCTTTCTTGGATACCATTTATTGTATCTACGTAAAACTGCACTTCTGGGCTGCAATCTTCAACAGCTCCGAGGGTGATACAACAATTGACAATCTCACATTGTGATGGATCATCAAACAAGAATAACCTTAGCCGTGTCATACTATGATTGGATTCAAGCTTATCATATTCATCGATCAAATTTTGCAAGTCCTCATCAGATGAGACAGATACAAGAGCGTCCAAATCCTCTCCTGGCAACTGATACTTAAGAATGGTATATGTAGAATATATTTCAGCCATTTTCAAAATAAACTCCCTGTAACTGAGGTTCCGATCTAGTGCAATAATTCGTGTTTCTCCTCCACAGTAACGAAGCATACCATCTCCGGGTCTAATCATGATTCTACCACCAAAGCTACACAAGAACTTAAAGCATGACCTCGTGCTAAAAACTCCAGGTCTAGGAGAGAGACCCTGCCCAAAGAGGGACGGTATAGTTTCACCTATTTTGGGTGCAACTTGGGTATCTTTCGATGGCTTGACTGATAAGGCTGGGTCAATATGCCCAAATGTTTCACTGAAAACATGATTTTTATGGTGAGTACGTTGCATTCGAGGCTCTACATGAGCCAACAAATCAGAAGTTATCGGGTTCATGTCTAGAGTGACCAAAGTCGAAGCAAGACATTAATTTTGGAAGTAAATGGAGGATCCATGGAAGTTTGCCATATGCCCAAGATCAACCATTGAGGGTGGTGTTGTGCAAGATGCACAGCACATCATGGCGTATTAATAGTCATATGGATCCAAGGTTTCATAGTTCACAATGACCCCCTTCCCTCTTGAATAGGGGCGATGTCAAGGTGCTAGGGTTTTGAAACAGGAGTAGGCTTAGCTTAGAGTTAGGCTTAGGATTAGGGCTAAGGTTAGGTTAGCCTTGGCGTTGGTATTGGGATTGGGATTTGGATTTGAGTTAGGGTAAGGATTAGAGGTATGATCACAAGCTAAAGCTTCTCAGGAAAGAGGAAGCCGAAGAAGAAAAAGACTTTTTGTTTTGGTGGAAAATAGCACATTAATCATACCTTTACAAACATGATGCGATCGGGATCAGCGGGTTAGGGCTAGCATTGATAGAAAAGGTGCGCAGCCACAACTTCTTGGCCAATGAAGGAAGGACATTAATCACATTCGAAATAGGTATTGGCATTAAAGCATTAAGGGTTAGGGTTAAGGTTGGGGTTGGAGTTAGGGCAAGGGTTAGGGCAAGGGTTAGGGTTAGGGTTAGGGTTAGGGTTAGGATTAAGATTGGTAGGATGGTGACAATTTCCAACTAACTAACGACTCAAGTGATGTGGGAAGCAGAAAGATAGAGATAGATTTCAAACAAACACACACACATACCTTATATGCAGGGGATTGCAGAGCAAAGGGCCTCTTGTGTGTGTGTGTGTGTGTATGTGTGTGTGTGTCTCTGTGTCTTTGTCTGTTATGCCAAGTGGACTGACTCTCTCTTCCTCTTCTGCACATTATTATTCCATGATTTGGGAGATGGATGGTAAGGAAGGGAAGGGAATGGGGGTATATTCCTTGTGGTCATGGGAATCACAGACAAGAAATATGCTACATATACATATGTATACATATATGTATACAGTATATACATACATACATACATATACAGTATACATACATATGTATACAGTATAATGAGACGGGTTCCTTTTTCTGTGAGACGGGCTCCCTCTTTAATTGGCGCGCTTTTTCGCGCCTTTTCTACAGCCACATTGGACGGTGCAGATTGCACGCGCCCTCATCTAGCGACCTGCACCGTCCCTCTCCGCGATTCCCTCACTTGCCCTCTTTAATATTTGGTAGTAGTTAGACACCACGACATACATATACATACATACATACATACATACATGATATATAGATACATACATACATATATATTCTATGCTAATAGTAAATTGTAATAATACCCTTCTCTCCTCCTTCCTTTCAAGAAATTATGCTATACATGATGATATTTCTATGTTGATACCCCTCCTCTCCCCCTTCCTCTTTTGCCCTTCTCAAAATATATACAGAAACTGCTACCCCCTTCCTTACTCTAGAGTCTAATCTACTCTTCATATGCTCTCATCTCACCTGTCCTGTCCTGTGTCCACCGACCATAAATCTCTTGTTGGTGCCCCGATATAATTGCTTCAAGACCTTAAGGCAACAAGAGGTAGGCCTCTCACCCTCAGGAGAGGGGTCGTGGGCTGTTATAACACACACACATTGCTCTCGCATGGACCATGCCTCGGTCTGTGTTGCTCATGTCTAGGTCGTGTCCACATTGTTCTTGAGCAACGCCATCAGGCCCATGTAGCATCATCATTCTAATAGATGTTAGATCACAACACCTTCGTATGGTTCTTGGTTCCCGATGCTTGATTATGTGCCCCCACATAGTTCTAGAAGACTGTGTGGCGGAGTGACATTAGACCATGTTTAGGTCAAGGATTGTCATCCTCGAGAAAATACTTAGCGTTACGCTCATTGATGACCCGAAAGACAAGATTGGCAACATTTCTCCAATATAAGCATGTTGGGTACAAAATTCATACATTTGTGCAAGTTGTACACATTATCCTAGATAATCATGTCGAATAGAAAACAAAATTGCCTCTAGACCATTCATATTTTTGTTACTATTGTATCATAACCACTTGGTCAACTACTTGTGCGGCAATAATTAATCCTTTTCAATAGGACGAGCATGAGCTAAAATTTAGGCCCTTAAACTTTTATATGGTAAACTTGTACAATCATTGATGTGGTACTCTTGCCATGATGGGTGATGGTAGTGAATGCCCATTCCTAACAAGGAAGCAAATAGCATCAATAAAGAAATGGTCTTTGTGATTCCTTATTTTGATGTGGCATTTCTCATTTCCTTACACTCATGTCCTAAATTCTAATATGTCATATGGATTCCATCTTATAATTCAAAGATGAACGTAAATTTCCACTAATTCATAAGGACGTTATGTAAGTGGACTATTTAAATTTTCGAGTATTGATGTGTTGTGCATGAATGAAAGTTTAAAGCATCAAGTTCTCATAAGTCAATTTTTGAATAGATTTATGAAATCTGCGTAGAAATCTTTCACTTCCTATGCTACTGTGATCTCTCTTTATGATAGTCACATGATTGGTATAGGTCTTCTTAGCTTTTTCCTTCTCTTTTCTGAAGCTACCCCTAGCAATACGCCATATTTTATTGATACTAAGTCCTTGGCTTGGAAAACCAATGTATTTGGTTAGATGACCCCTTCAATATGTGGCATTGAACTAAGGCCTTCTTGTCTTCTCTCTATTGTGCTTTGTTCCTTCACCCTTGTGTGCTCGCACATAAGAGGAGGTAGTGCTTCGCAATGTGCTTTTCCCATTATGTCTTGTTTATTTAT
Organism: Azolla caroliniana; assembly: GCF_043228905.1. Taxonomy (NCBI): domain Eukaryota; kingdom Viridiplantae; phylum Streptophyta; class Polypodiopsida; order Salviniales; family Salviniaceae; genus Azolla; species Azolla caroliniana. Next base: position 1,775,299 of record NW_028230447.1, read on the forward strand.
ATTCAATAATATAAGCATGATTCAAAAGCAAAGTCAAATTGATGAGGCTTTGCCCAATCATTTTAAATGGATACAATGATTTGGCATCCATTACATGTATCAAATCAGAAGTCGTGGCAAATATTGAAAGGTACATGAACAAATAAGCAATGAGATTTTCTTAGATAAGTTAAGATATATGGAACGCATTTTATTATTATACACAACAATTGTATGGATATGATAGAAAGGACCAAGATAGAATGGTGTATCATGGAGTCAAAATATGGTAAACTAAAGCAAAGAAAGGTTTTATTTCAACCCCCAAATTACTTTAATAGAAATTACCAATAAGGAAAAAGATGTGGTGCGTTGGTTGTGTAAATGACTTTACAAGTTCCACATGAAATGCGATAAAAATGCATATTAGGTTTCTTGAATAGAGGTTGCTCATATTCACCTTCCATGCCCATTGAATTTCCTTATGGATTATTGTATTCATTTGTCTTCACCTTCCAAATGCATCAAATTTCCTCGTGAATCAATCACTTTGATTCACCTTCCATGCCCATTGGTTTTCTTTGTGGGTAAATGGTTCATTAAGAATTCACCTTCCAAGACCATTGGATTTCCATATAGTTAGTTGGTTCATATCCCTGCCCATTTGACTTCTATACTTTTGATGTCTTTTTCCGTGAAGACTAAAGTCAATGTCTTTTTGCTTCCATGCCGTTCCATTAGGACTTGTTCAAAACATTTAGTGGAGAATTCATTTGAGCACACTTCATTTCTGAACTTTTCTTTGAAAAGCGAAGATGGCTTTGTTTTTCATGTTATTTGGCAATGAATGTAATAAGTTCAACACCTTTTGCCGACCATACTTCAATAAGGCATGGACCCATTCTTGGGGGGCAAGTTTCTATTGAATGCACTAGTCACCTTCAACCATCACACCACTCTTTGCTCCAGTTGTTCATACAAATATGGCCATATACTTTCATACTTTTTCACCATCTGAAGTGTGGCTGCTCACCTTCCTTAATTAAGAGACTTCCGCTTATCACTATACGATATGGCAAACCCCAATTGTATTCAATGAGCAATGTTCCTCCAATTTATGACATGAGTTTCTTTATATGCCCTAAAAATATGCATAGGTATGTGCAAGCATACACAAATGTGACTCCATCTGCATAAATAGTACAAGTTACTACAATTACTACCCATAAAGTGCATACATTTATAAGTTAAGGATGACTACTTGGATGCATTTTAGATCACATATATTACAATATCAATGCGATACATCTCTCTTTCTCATTCATGTACTGGAAGGAACCCCAACCATTTCTGTCATGTGTGCCCACCCTACTAAAAACAGAGAATTGGGTGTAAGGAGAACAAGTAAACCAGTCAAATAAGTGTGGGAAAATCGGAAGAGATAGCACAGCTGATGGTCAACTCATTTGTCAGTTAAGCTTCCATTTGGTATGATGTCAACTCATTTCCTGCCTGCAAAGCTTGACATAGGCACAATAAGCCAATCAACACACAGATTTTGAATGCTATACACATGGATGATTTCAAAGACTTCTATGCCACCATGCTGTGAAGCAAAATTCCATAATTCTCAAATGTAGAGAGTCCCGATCGAGAGAAATTTTCTTCTTTGGCCTCTTCATCTTGACATGATGCAATGTGTGAGTATTTCCTAGCATGCCATTTGCAGTGGTGATGGCACACAGTTAATTCATCTCCTGCCATAGCACAAGTAATGATTCAGCCCACAATTTGAATGCGGGTTACAGTAGATATCTTATGAAGACGTAGATGAGATCAAACAAGGTTCTTCTAAACCATGAGCTTCTTCTGGACCACCACGATAATGCAAAGCAGCAGCATTCTTCAAAAGCGGGGATTCTTCTATAAGAGAATCCTCCTTTTTAGCCCTCTTCAAAGGCAGAGACTCTAATGTAACAGAATCCTCATTTTCATAGGCTTTTCTTTCATCCTCTTCTTCCTTTTCTTCCCTTTTTTCTTCTGTTTCTTTTCCTTTGCTTTCTTCTTGATGCAATTGTATTATCATATCATCAACTGAACCGTTCTTCACATCGTTTTGGTGATTTTCTTTATGGAATGTTGCAATGGGAAACTTAGTGACTCGAGGCTTATCGGCCAATATACTACGTTGAACCTCCATGAGAGAGACCTTTCCCATAGGAGGCTCCTCTCTTAGCTTCTCATCAATGTAGTCATTGTTCACATAGTAGCCTATCCTCACAAACTCTTGACCTTTGTAAGAGCATGTCAATAGCATCACTGTTACACCGAGAATATCATCATCAGGTATTTTTGATGCATCGGGTGGATCGGCCTGCTCAACATACCAACATAGAAAATGAACTTAGGATTTCATAGACATTCAAATTCATATAATGATAACGGAAGACCCTGTTCCATTAATCAGATCCAATGTAGATACGTGATATTTTTCTCTAAAGGTCATTCGATCATGTAGTGCCCCATCATCATTCACTTTGTTATGCAAACTTTCTCACAAATTCATTGCATTTTCCCATTGTTTCCTACCGTTTCTTGTTATGGTGTAAGTTCCTGTAAATTTGTGACATTTCCTTATAGCTTCCTATCTTTATACTGCATAGCAGGAAACAGTGTCTTATTACCCCCAGTTTCTAGAACATACTTCAGAACGCCAAATGACTCCCTATAGTATGTATAAACATTCCTGCAATTTCTCTCATCTTTCCTCCTTATTTTTCTTATCCTAAATTTGTATAGACCTGTAATATTTTCTCGTCTCCTATTTTTGATGCATGAACACAGTAGATTCCTGAACAAATGTCTCTGTATACGCTCGGATCTCCCTCCACTCAGATAAATAGAACAAAGAAGCTTGCACACCTGAAAGACGAATCTGTAACTTCCCGTATTCACGGGCCCAACCAGAACACTTTCCAGAACTTGATCATATTTCTCATCTTCCGCAGATCCGATGTATACAAGCTTCCACTCAAGATCTGCATTCCAAAAAAAAAAGTGAAAACTTAAATCCTTAATTTTCCAGCTTTGATTTCCAAACAATGATCGAATAGAGAGGTATATTTTGGGAGAACTGAAACTCAAATCATTCCATTTTCTTCACAGATTTGTGAGGATTAATCAAAGAAAGCATACAGATTAGCTGATAACTTAATCATTTCCAGCGCATATGTGTTGAAGAAGATTGCGGATGAGCTGATAAAATTTTAATTATTTCGTTTTAACCACAGGATTATGACGTCACAATATATTAACTGAAGCAGCTTAAATCCGTCCACTTCTACGGCAATTTCATAAAACCAAGCAGCTGGTTGTAAAAGGACATTTTACTGAGGAGATCCTACCTTCTGCCAGAGGGAAATGGCATTCGTATGAAATCTCGAATTGGAAAGGGTTAAGAAAAGGCGCAGGATTGTCGAATACAGTAACGTTGGTAACGCTTACAGCACTCATTCTTTCTTTTTTCTGAAGATCGGTTGGCACAACGAGATAGTGAATTTTTAGAAGAAGAAATATGTCTTATCCCCTTCTTCGGTGCAGGCCGGATATTACCGAGAAAGCAATGCAGAGTTAGAGGAAGAAGGAATTCGGTCGCTTCTTAGGTGCAGGTCAGAACAGAAAACAGGCCAACAGGAGAGGATTGAACAAGCAGAAGAAGGAGAAGGCGAAATAATCCGTGATTCGATTCAATTGCTGCAGGTCGGATCGAATAAGAGAATCAAGGAATCGAAGCAGAGAAACAAGGCAGAATTGAGGAAGAAGAAGAAGAAGAAGAAGAAGAAGAGAAGACTGTCTGCTGCGCCTGTGTGCGTTTTGGTGTGAAAATTATAGGTAGCTATGGCGATGGCGAAGAAAAAGGGATTAGCGGGAAGGCGGGAAAGCCGAGCAAATTTGATGAACAAAAAAATGAATCCCTGTCTTCTCTGCGCTTCTTCATTTTATTTTTTCCCGCTTTTTCAAACGAAACTTTGTCTTTTGGTCAGATATCCAAAAGAAGAAGAAGAAGAAGAAGAAGAAAAAGAAGAAGAAGAGGCGTTAATAATGAAGAGTTTAGGGTTTAGGGTTTAGGGTTTAGAGTTTAGGGTTTGGACGAGCATTGCCTTTGTATTGGGATTGTAAATTTGATCCCATTTCTCGTAGTATGATTCGTTAATTCGGTGCACGGATAAATGGTGTCTTGGTGCTATGTTATTGTTGCCAACTGTAATCGATCGTGTCTTTAAGGAGTTCATTAGGTTCTTTGTAATGTTGTTGTGCATCATGGATGGGTAGGTTACCCCGTAGGCCGGCCAAAGCAATATCAAGGTTCGAAGGTTGTATATTGGATGGTAGGGTGATAAATTAGTTGACGAAAAGTCACTTATGTCAGCTAATAAGAACGAGTTATGTATAGCTCCATACATATATCGAGAGTCCAGTTTATAATGCCATCCTCGTTACTTTTAGGGTCAAATTCGTATCGGTAGAGACGCGTTCGATGTCACAAATTTTATGTTAAGCAATAACATTTGGTCTTGCACCATTAGGGTAGCTGAGTGGTATAATAACACTTATTTCACAAACACAACTCCCTCCCATCAATTGTGTGTTTTGCTAGAATTTTCATTAGAAGCTTGATGCAACTAGATCTTTGTTGGGTCATCTAAAGTAGTACAACACCTTAAGGAGCTTTGTGCCTATGTGACTGCCCATTGTTGTCAAGTTATTGAAATGGCCTTGTCTTTGTCATGGACAACATGAGGTCAAGCTTGTGGCACGAAATAGGTTAAAGGTAAAGAAGGATAACTAGTATCATTATGGAGCTGGAGGACATGTTCACGTTCGAATGGATGACGACATAAAAGCAAGTGGTGTGGACTAACCATTATGGCCCACTACGTTCCATGTTCACTACATATACGATGTCTCATTCCATTCTTTTTCGTCTTTCACTACCCTTCTTTGTGGTTTTCATAGGTCATCATGGTTAGAGCCATTGTAATGTTTTCAACCTAATCATTTCGTCATGTATGCATAATTTCTACTAACGAAGAATAATTTTTCTGAAAATAAAAAAAGCTCGTGGCATGAAACACATAATATGGCAATGTAAAGGTCGTTCCCAATAACAATATAGAATGATAGAAGCAATCAACAAGAAAGAGAAATAGAAAGAGATCATAATTTACTAAGAAGAATAACAAAATTACAAGATTATGCAATTGGTTCATCGATGACTAATGGTTGGACTTGTGCATGTTTGCCACATCATCCATGATCGTCTCTTGACATTTATGAAATTACACCATTTGGTATTAAGCATTAGTTATGTGACATGGTGATTTTTCATACTATTGTATGTAATGCCATAACATATTAGTTAAAGTGTTGGTATGTATAATAAAGGTTACGAGTTCATCCTCATATAAGATTGGTATGGCAAGTGTGTGTGTGTGTTATTTTGTGTATCTTGGTGTATGCCATTTCACCGCATCATTGATGGCTTCGTCCTTAGACTTCGATATGTCTCGTGCCCAATGGAGCAATGTTTAAAACGTGTTGTTTTGGACATTGTCTTCCACTTGAATTTGCAAATCACATTGTTATTTGAGTGCCATGATGCATTATGTAGTGACAATCAATTGTGCTTCAATTCGTCATCATGAAGTGGTGGTGGCATCAAATTTGGATTGGATGATGGTGGCACTTTGATTGGCATTAGTTGCATGTTGTACAAGAGAAGTGAGGTGGTTGTCCATTTAAGGGAAGACAGTCTTCTTCTTCTTCTTCTTTTTAAACAAAACTACACCATAGTTTCCATTATCAATACATTAAGAGTATACAAAGCATAAAATGATACAATCTAGTGGAGGTTAATATAACAGATAAAAGGTATATCCCCCACTATGTCATAATTGAAACCAAACTCCACCTATGGAGGAAACAACCATCGAGGGGGTACATATTCCCAAACTATTTTGTCATTTCTCTCAACGAAGACGAACAAATCCTTCCACTTGCCTTTAAAGCATTGTTGTTTTAGAAAAATGGTATCTTCATTACCATTGAAGGAGTCATATTGACCTTTTAAAATTAAAATAAGCATCGACTAAACTTCCTTCACATAATGAACAGGATTTTGCTTTATTTGCTTAAACACATTTTTGCATCGATCTATCCAAATATTCCACAAAACCATTGATGATATCGTAGCCCATATTGTGGCATCCACATGCAACTGATTTGAGCTTGAATATGGTATGTCCTTAACTTGTCTCCCCTAGTTTGAAAGGTAAATAGTATATTTTCCCTTTCATAATTATGCTTATCCACATTTACATCCATCCAAAAGACATTTCCCCATGTAATCACATTAGGTCCATACGCAACATCAATGAGGCGCAACATATTCCAAACAGAACATGCAACCATACAGTTTCATAAGGCATGTTGCATTGATTCCAAATGAAACCAAAAAAAGAGCAAGTTTTGATTCCCTCTTCCCAATGCATCCATTCGCAAACTGGAAGTGCATAGTGGACACATTACCATCATAATGTTTTGATTTTGGGAGGAATTTGCAGAGCCCACACTAACCACTCGTAGCCATTAATTAATGGCATCAATCTATGCTTCTACAAGGGGAACATGTACATCAATTACCGCTTTCTTGTAGGCAAGGTCTTTGGCTCTTCTTTTGGTTAGTAACACAAAGGGACTCATGAAAATCCTATAATTTTCAGTCCATTGAGCAATGATCTCATTGATGGTATTCCGTTGTCTTCTTTGTTGTCATAGAGGTGGCATGTATTGTGTCGAGTTGTTCATCCTCATTATTTTTGTGTTTGTGTGCAACAAAATAGGTGTGTATCTTTGCGGCCTTGTTGAGTTATTCATGTTCATTATTTCAGTGTCGGCTCTCAATGACATGGGTCTATATCTATCTCGTATACTCAATCGGTGAATTCCTTCTTTGGCGAGGGTTTTGGTCTAAGCAATTACAATGACCGCATCGGTATTATTGTTATTGGCCTATTTTTGTGAAAATAGCAAAGGTGGTTTTCATCGGGAGTGTGGGTGGAGGTAATGTGGGGAGGGTCGAGAGTGTGAAGCTTTTTGGCCTCAGAGGCGAATGAGCTAGCCTTTTGAGGCTAGTCCAACTTTACATAGTTTAAGCTTGTCTTCTTGCTTCTCGAGCATTTTGATCATGGTCTTCTCCCATTCAGCCCACTCATCATTCATCTAGAGTGCGACCTATGCAAGTTGATTGACTAGCTATCAACTGAGGTTAAGGATTATCTCCTTGTGTTTGATCATGGAAAATTTGTGAGTCATGGGCCCAACAATGTTGGTTTGGTGTAAGTGCGTTTAAGACAAGGTTGATAGAGATCCTCTTGGTCAATCACTTAGAGGAACTTGTCAATGTAGATGTCAAGGGTGACATAAAGTTTTAAGCATATACTTGGGAAGATTGTAAGAGCATGGAGGTACAATGGAGTGATTGGGGCGGAGTGCAACGATTAGAAATGGAACGGTGGTGGATATGATAGTTGAGGTGGTGGGAGTAGTGCAGTGAGGATTGAGGTTGTGGTGGATCGGTAGGTGAATCAAGGCAATGTACTGGAAACAAGTTGATGGAGAAGGTCATGAACCAGTGGGAGGTTGGGAAGGTGGGCAAGGTGATGATGTCTTGTTTGGCATTATACTTGTTGACCATAGATGTATTGTTGAGGATGAGGAGGAAACGTAACAATGTCTAAAGTTTGGACGATGGTGGTGTTGACATGCAGTTGAAATGTTTGGTGGATTACGACAACTAGAACTAAAACCACATAGGTGGTTTTGGATGTCAAAGGAGGGATGTTTTGTGGTAAGGGTGGATCAATTCTTTCAATGAGATGGTGAGTGGAAATAGAATCGTCAAGCACTAGGCCAACCACAAGATATATTCTTCTATCACGCAACTTGGAGCTTGAACCACATGACTTTCGCACAAAGATACCCAATTGAATTTGGCCTTGATAAGCAGTGAATATGGGGCTAGGACGAGTCATGGAACGTGGGAGATCTTTTAACAATTTAATCCCATTTTAAGGATGAATGTGGCTACTTCGTGGGATAGGGGGTTGAGGCCACCCTAAGCATGGCATGCTTATCGACTTGTGTAAGGATTGGTCCATTGTTAGATTGTCTTGCATCTCAAAAGTTGTGTTCCATGTTTGAAGTTGTGCCAAGGTGACGTACTCTTATGTCATGATGTTGAGGTTCTTATCCTCGTACACCCCTTCAACATGGGGTTGGTTGGGGGTTTTGATCACACTGAACGAGACATCAATAATCCATGGAGAGGAACATTTCATGTTGTGAATAATCCATTTTTATTATTAGGATTACCATAAATAAAATGTCCATAGAGAGATATTTTAGAACATAATCTACATATGTTGTATAAAAATTTACATAGAGTATAATTGTTATGAACATTGATGAATTCTACTCTTTGTAGTTCTAGATTGAAAATTTACAAATAGATATTAAATCTTTGCAGCGTCTCAATATCGAGATGACATTGAAGCATATTTATGGGAATGGTAGAGTACTTCAAAATGTGGATGACATGATAGACAACATCGCATAGCAAACTCTTCATACAAAGGAACCACAACACAACACAGTTGTAATTGCACGCTTTGATCATTATACTTGGCAAAGCATATATAGAATTGTGTTTCTCTCATCCTTCTCTAGGAGTGCGTTGGACTCCTTCTTCAAACATGCTTCACACATTGCTCGTGCTATGATCTATCCTACATTTGACATTGAAATTTGTCAATAAAACAAATAATTTCGAGTTTCACAATAAATTTTCCGTAACGTTAGAGAAAGTAGTTCACGAACAAAGCTCACAAGGAGTTAAACCAAACTGTTAAGATATTAAGCTCAACTAGTTTAATCTAGTTAGTCAACACATGTAACTTAGTAGTTACCTAGATTGAATCTAGTTAATGTGTTGACCTTAAGCCTTTAAACAGGACCTTGTACTTAAGTGAGATATTTTAGATCCTCCACTCCTTAGTACATTTAATGTAGGACTTACACATAAGTACCTATGTTCTACCCACACATGTGCACCTTTGCACATGGGTTGTATATATACCTCTTTGTGGGTATTTTTGGATGTTGATGACACTTTTCAATATAGTCAATCATCCCCCATTTATCTTTGTGTTTAAGTGTAACTTCCTCTCACACACTCTCACGCGCATATCATACTAATCTTCCACTGCTTAACGTAATCATATAATTAGTCTCTAATTAACCCTAGTTAATTACCTAATTACTTAACTTGGTATCAGAGCACGTGGTTTTGGAAATCCACTAAGCCCACTGCTTATTCGTGATTGTGTGTTCGAGACGCCGACGACAAATCCCGGCTATTCGCTATCCGCTACCGTAGTGCCGCTACGAAGGACGTGTACGCGACCAAGAGAAGAAAAACAAAACGGAAGACACAACAATCGACATGAACAAACAAATGGGAAGCTCACTCCCTAGCGAAAAGCTAGACTGAAGCAACTATTCATCTTGGGAGTACAAGATGAATCAATACCTTGTCGGCCAAGGGTATTGGAGCTACATCAACAGCGCACAAGAAAACAAACCCGAAACCACACACGCCAACTACCCAACGTGGGAGCAAGGCGTGAGTCGGGTAATGTATTGCTTGGCAACATGTGTAAACGACCACATGCTTAGCCACATTCGTGACACCAAGACGCCCAAAGAGGCGTGGGAAAATCTCAGGAAGATTTTCGCCGCGGACACATCCGCGTGCAATCTTCAACTCCAGCAAGAGTTGAACAACATACGACAAAAAGAAATGTCTGTGATGGACTACACCGCCAAGATCAAGAGCATTTGCGACTCGCTTGGCTCCATCAACGTCAACATCGACGAAGACGAGATGGTGCAAGTATGCTTGGGCGGCCTCGCACAACGATTTAACCCGTTGAGGATGGCAATCTTGGCGAGAGATACCCCTCCCTCGTTCTTCAACCTCCAATCAGTGCTATTGGTCGAAGAAAACCACGTTCAACCAAAGACCAAAACATCAGAAGGACAAATGCTCTTCTCCGATACGGATGGTGCTCATAGACGAGGTCAACGCGGAAGAGGTCAATTCGACCTATCCCATGAAGGGAATTCACAATTTCGGCAAGGAAACGGAAGCCATCGAGGAACCTTCACAAGAAGGGGGAGCTTCCACGCCGAACAAGGTCGGCGAACGATGCCACCTACGCGCAACTATTGCGGCAAAATCGGCCATCGCGAAGAGGAGTGCCGAAAAAGACGAAGTGAGTCGGCCTCAACAAACCGACAACTCACAAATTACGCCGTGAACGCGGAATACGCGGACTACGGCGGACTCTTTGTGATGAGGCATAGAGCGAACTCTATGATGGCCTCCGATCCCGCAAACTCCGCAAGCACCTCCAACTCCGAACACGCGTGGTTCGTAGACTCCGGCGTCTCGCACCACATGCCGTCGCACCAAGAGTGGTTTCGCGACTTGCGAACGCCGGATCGACCCGGCTACATAGAGACCAGAGACGACACTCCGCATCCCATTCAGCACATCGGCGATGTTCCATTCGGGAAAGAAGGCGAGCAAACTTGCATCAAGAATGTCTTGCACGTGCCCACAATAACAAAGAATTTGGTCTCAGTCGGCCAAATCATGGAGCAAGGCATGCAAGTTCACTTCAACAATGAAGGTTGCTTCATCGAGAAAGATGGTCGACTCATAGCCAAGGGATGGAGAGATGATCGCTTATTCATCCTCGATTCAAACGAGGTAAAATCGGCCATGTACACCAAAGGTCTCAAGACCGAGACAAACATCGAGTTGTGGCACAAGCGAATCGGCCACGTAAACCTCCAACGGCTTCGCGAAATGCAATCAAAGGGAGTCGTAATCGGACTCCCGGCCTTCGAATTGAAACGAGTCGATCGAGTGTGTGAAGCATGCCAACTCCGCAAACAACATTGACTCCCATTCCCGAAGGAGAGCTCCGCGAGCAAAGGCCTCCTTGACATAATCCACTCGGACGTATGGGGACCGGCTCAAACGCCGACGCTCGGCGGATGCCGCTACTACGTCACCTTCATCGACGACCACTCGAGCTACGCATGGATATACCCGATGAAGAAGAAGAGCGAAGTGCTCTCCCACTTTCAAAGGCTCAAAAGCCAAGTGGAGAAAGAAACCGGTCGGCACATTCGATGCCTACGATCGGACGGAGGAAACGAGTACTTCTCTGACGAGTTCACCTCCTACCTCCAAGGTGAAGGCATTCCTAGAGAATTCTCATGTCGACACACTCCCCAACAAAACGGAGTAGTCGAGAGAAAGAATCGGCAAATACTCGAGGTAGCACGCGCCATGATGCGTGAGAAGCACATGCCGAACTTCTATTGGGCGGAAGCGGCATCCACGACCGTCTTTCTCATGAACCGATGCACCACCAATGGAGTCCACGAGCTTACTCCATACGAGATCTTCATTGGAAGAAAGCCCATCCTCTCGCACCTCAAGGTGTTCAGAAGCATTGCGAATGTACGCATCCCGAACGAAAGTCGAGAGAAGCCCGACGCGAAGTCGAAAGAATGTATCCTCATAGGATACTTGTCCGCGAAAAAGGCGTACAAGTGCTTCAACCCCTCGACCCAAGCGGTGCGGATAAGTCGCGACGTCGTTTTCGACGAATCGGCATCTTGGTATAAGCCCGATGCGACTCCATCCGACCCGATCGAGGAAGAGTTGAACGCCAACTCGAACGACGAAACTCGGCCAAGTCCTCCACCGAAGGACAATCCAAGCTCTACCGAGCTAATTGGCCCACAAGAGCCTCCACGCGATGAAAACACGTCGCGGCCAAGTCCGACGTCGGACAAAGGCAAGGGTAAGATGCCCGAATATGAAGTCGAGGTCCACACCGATGACCGTGATTCGGATGACTCGGCTTGCTCACTAGACAGTGAGTTCGGTGTACCCATCATGAGGACACCCGGAGTAAAGAAGGCACTCACATCGACAAACGAGAAACTCCGTCGCTCATCACGAGCGAAGACCCAAGTCACTCGTTACGCCTACAACGAGTATATGGCCCATCACTATGCCCTCGCGATGAAGGTAGTGGCCGAACAAGAGCCCGAGGATCCAAGCCTTCGTCACAGGCTTGAGGGGGAGAACAAAGTTGTGCAACGATGCCGCGAAGACGCGAAGAAACCCGCGTAACGCCGCGCAACAAAGCCGCGGAGACACGAAGAAGGCCGCGCAACGCCACGAAAAACAAAGCCGCGGAGAACTGCACAACGAAGCTGCGAAGACGCGAAGAAAGCCGCGCAACGCCGCGAAGAAAGCCGCAAGCTGCACCGATGCCGACAGAGCCGAAGGAAGCTAAACCGGACGTTGGACGCCTCACACTTGAGCTTGAGGGGGCGTGTTGAGATATCAAGCTCAACTAGTTTAATCTAGTTAGTCAACACATGTAACTTAGTAGTTACCTAGATCGAATCTAGTTAATGGGTTGACCTTAAGCCTTTAAACAGGACCTTGTACTTAAGTGGGATATTCTAGATCCTCCACTCCTTAGTACATTTAATGTAGGATTTACACATAAGTACCTATGTTCTACCCACACATGTGCACCTTTGCACATGGGTTGTATATATACCTCTTTGTGGGTATTTTTGGATGTTGATGACACTTTTCAATATAGTCAATCATCCCCCATTTATCTTTGTGTTTAAGTGTAACTCCCTCTCTCTCTCTCTCTCTCTCTCTCTCTCTCTCTCCTCTCTCTCTCTCTCTCTCTCTCTCTCTCTCTCTCTCTGCAACGGTCGTGCGCCAGCAGCAACGGTCGTGCGCCACGCTGTCGTCGCTGCCATCTGCGACGTCTGTCGCCGCCTGCTACCGAGTTGCAGTCCCCCCCCATCGTGCGCTGTTGTCGTCTGTTGCCGCGCTGCCGCCTCTGACGTCCGTCGCCGTCTGCTGACGTCCGTCGCCGTCTGCTGACGTCCGTCGCCGTCTGCTGCCGTCTGTTGACGTCCGTCGCCGTCTGCTGCCGTCTGCTGCCGTCCGTCGCCGTCTGCTGACGTCCGTTGCCGTCTGCTGCCGTCGGCGTGCTGGACGACCTACTGCAGTTCGTCATCATCCGTTGTAGTCGCCGTTGCCGTTGCCGTGCTCTTCTCCACCTTGTTTCTTGAGGTTGCCGAGTGTCACGTTTCTTCTCTTGGCGGCGCATCCTTGTTCTTTTAGCGTGCTCGTCGTGTGCGAAATGCCAATGTGACTACGACATAACACAAACTCGGCTAAGTCTCGAACCCATTTATTTTATCCTTTTTTTTTCTTTTCTTATTGGCACTACAATGTCTAAACGAAAGGAACACAAGGATACACAAGACGAGGCTATAAGTAAGGAGGACTTTTTGGATATGTTTAACCGTTTAACAAAAATAGAGACGGATATGAAAAAATGGGTGAAAGACGCCGAAACCCACAAGAAAAAAGATAGAGAGGAAAAAGACACCCTCAAGGCCGAAATAGAAAAACTTAAAGAGGAAAACACAAACCTCAAACAACAACTTAATGACATCAAGGTATCCCGAGAGGACGGTGAAATATCCTCCATAGAGGATATAAAAGATGAGATCAAAAAAGTTAAAGAGGAGGTTAAAAATAACATAGAATTAGCAAAAACGGGTTGGGTAGATGTCGTTAAAAGAAACATTAAAAAAGAAATAAAGGATGAAAATATTGTTAATACCACCCTCGAAGAGGAGAAAATGCGTCAGGCCCGACGCCTAAATGTGCGTGTCACTGGGCTCAAGGAAGGTGCATCCCCGGACGAGGATGCACAAACACTCGGGAAAATGTTAGGGTACACAACGACCCTACCTATCACCAAAGCTTGGAGGGCCGGACGCGACACAACTAGGAAGAGAGCCTTAGTTCTTCAATTTAAAGACTTAGACTCTAGAATCACTTTCTTTAAGAAGAGACCAATTCTTCGAGGATTGGGTGGGGACCCTATCTATCTCGATGAAGACCTCACCAAGATGCAAATTGAGCATCGCAAGAGTTGTATGCCAAAGGTTATGCAAGCTCGCAAAGACGGGCATCGCGCCTTTTATCGAGATGGGCGAGTGATCATAAATGATCGCACTACTAATTGACGGCGTGTGGCCCATGTGACAGAAAACACACTTAGGATGACCTTATGGAATTGTAACGGCGCACTCTGGACACACCCCGGCCGCCTAGAGGGGATATTAAAGGAATCAGATATAGTTTGCCTAGTAGAAACACACCAAAGCCCAAATAGGGGACTCCCACGAGTCGAAGGATTTCGTTGGGAGTCGGCTTTTAGACAAACCTCACGTCGATGCACTACCAGGGGATCTGGAGGTGTCGCAATATTGTTTCGGAGGGAGCTACATAATAGGATAGAAATACTGAGCACTGACCCAGAAGCTCGTTTTATGTGGGTGAAAGTCTCCACAAGCAAGGACAAGGCAGTAATTTTCGCCATTTGTTACTTCCCCCCAAAAGGCTCTCGTTATAATCTGGCTGGCGAGGCGAGATTAGTTGATGACGGAGTGCCACATGGGCCTTCCCCATATGAACCTCTATCGGATGACATAATCCGATATTCTTCCCAAGGCGAAGTATTCCTTGTAGGAGACTTTAATGCGAGAACCCAATCCCGACAATGCACAATATTTCAAATGAATAGAAACCTAGAAATGGTAAATGTTGATCCTTCAGACATAGACACCACACGTAAATCAAAGGATCAAGGTGCAGACGCCACGAGCTTTGGCCATCATTTGCTCGAACTCGGTAGTCGGCACCAGATGGTCATATATAATGGTTTAGCCAAGTGGCCAGGTTCGGAAGAGCTCACATGTTTCCCACATGGAGGAGGGGAAAGCACAGTCGATTATCTAATAGGACGCCCTGAAGCCACCCACATGATTAACTCCTTCCGAGTGGCCCCATGTCCTATTGGCGCGGACCATAGTTTCTTATACTTCGAGATAAAATGCGATATCTCTAACGTCACCAACTCTAGTCAACCACGCCATGACATCACAATACATTTCACACATGAGCTCTCTGACATATATGCTCGACATGTTCAAGCCCATCTGTCCTCCCTTGATCCCTCCCTACCTTTAGAGAGCCTTAATACGAAACTCACACACATCCTTCATTCTGCAGCGGTTAGCAGCTTCCCATACACGAAACACTCCAATCAAGGTAAAGTAGGATCTATGCCACAAAATAGATGGTATGATGAGGATTGTAGGTGCTTACATCGACAACTTACAATATCGCAACTCAGTGGTAGTATTACCTCAGTACAAGCTCGTAAAGAAATGCGCAAGATGACACGTCGTAAGAGACGAGCATGGGAGGCATCCCAATATTGGGAACTCTACCACATGCTCATGAGTAACGATTGTGCCACTGCATGGAAGAGATTATGGGAACCAAGACCACAAACACCCATCGAAGATCCCGAAACTTGGCACACTTATACAGAGAGACTTTACCACATCCCAAACCAACCACCCATTCCAATGCCTTCCACACCCCGACCTACTGTGGGGACACTCTTCACGACCTCTAGGGTCACGAAGGTCATAAAGAAATTACAACATAGGAAGTCCATGGACCACACAGGGTTGCGAGCAGAACACATCATATACGCGAGAGAGTGCCTAGCTCCCTTACTAACTCTAATCTTCAATCGTGCCCTTGCAGAGGGTTTTCCATCACAATGGACCATGAACACAGTGGCCCCCATACATAAGGGGGGGGACCCCATGGACCCAAATACTTATAGGACCATTATGATAGGTCATACCCTTGCTAAATTATATGGTGCAGTAATGGAGGCAGAGCTTAGCGAGTATTGTTAGAGACAATGTCGTCAATGCGGAAGATCAAGTAGCATTCGATTGCTGTCCAGAATACCTGCTGGTGACAGTTTGTATGTCGTTGCACAGAGAGAGAGAGAGAGAGACACAAAAGACTCTTTATTCCACAAAACAGTAATACAACATCCAACCTTACAAAAAGGTTACAAGGCCACTATATATAGTGACCGACTTAGGGCAACTACCCTTTATGCTAATTACATAAATGGCCAAAACGGGATAGTGTGAATACGTCCATTATACACATGTATTCGACACTCCCCCGTAATGGGCGTATACATGGGTTATCTAAGATTACAGGTATAGACTTAGGTTCTCGGACATATCAGCTTTGTTCGAGTCGGCAGGGTCCGAAGGCAGAAGACCGAACTGGTCGGGTCGGAACAGTTGAAGCCGATCATTAAGGAACTGATGTCGGTTGTCGGGAACCATCCTGCTCTGTGTCCGGCTCTAACCGGACTGGTTTGTCGTTACGCCCATCTGATGCCGAAGAGACCGAAAGCGGTCTGCCGAAAGACACTTGGTCATTCCATCTGCGACATTGTCGGTTGTGGATATTTTCTCTAGACCGATTTTCCCTGAAATGACGCAGTCCCGAACAAAGTGATATCGAACGTCGATATGTTTGGAGGCGTTGTGGTGAACCGGATTTTTCGACAAGGCAACAGCACCTTGACTGTCGCTGTAGACAACTGGGGCCGAGTCATGGTCGACTTGTCGAAACGTGTGCGCCAGCCGACCGAGCCACAAAGCTTCTTTTGCTGCGTCGGACGCAGCTACATATTCTGCTTCGGTCGTTGAGGTTGCTGTGCACTCCTGAAGTTTCGACTTCCACGAGATTGCTCCATTGCCGAATTTGAAGCAGTATCCGGTTGTTGATTTCCGACTGTCTATACAGCCGGCGAAGTCCGAGTCGGTGTAACCGACTACGCCTGAGGTTCGGTTCGGACCGAAAAGAATGCCGTGGTCTTTTGTGCCAGCCAGATATCTGAACACATGCTTGACTGCGTTCCAATGCGATCGGCCGGGATTGTGCATAAATCTGCTAACGACTCCTACGGCGTGAGAAATATCAGGCCGTGTCGCGACCATCAGGTACATAAGGGAGCCGACTGCCGGTGCATACGGTACCGACTTCATATCTTCCCCCTCCGGACCGGATGTCGGGCAGTCTCGCTGAGAGAGCCGAAGATTCATGGGGAGCGGGGTTGAAGCAGATTTGGCTGATTGCATGTTGAAGCGTTCTAAGACACGTCGGGTATAGTCGGTCTGAGACAAAAAAAGATGTCGTTTATCGCGATGCCGACTAATCTTCATGCCAAGGATGTGTCGTGCCGGGCCGAGGTCCTTCATGGCAAACTTCAACCGCAGTTGCCGAATGAGATCGGCAAGTTCGCCCGCGTGGCGTCCAGAAATGAGCATGTCATCCACGTAAATGATGAGGAAGATGGGTGATCCATCTTGAGCTGTGTTGGTGAAAAGACAATGGTCCTCATCGCTTTTTGAGAAGCCGATCGATTGGATGAAGTCGTCGAACTTCTTGTACCATTGTCGCGGTGCCTGTTTGAGGCCGTATAGACTCTTCCTGAGTCGGCAGACTAGATGTTCTTGGCCAGTCGCCACGAAGCCTTTTGGCTGCTCCATATAAATTTCCTCGTCAAGATCACCATGGAGGAATGCTGTTTTGACATCTAGCTGAATCAGCTCCAAGTTGTCGGCTGCCACTACGCCGAGTAGGAAACGAAGGGTTGTCATTTTCACCACTGGTGAAAAAATCTCGTCGAAGTTGACGCCGTATTCTTGTCGGAAGCCCTTCGCAACTAGTCTGGCCTTGTACTTTGGGGTGGTCGAATCAGACGTCTCTTTTAGTCGATAGACCCATTTGCAAGGAAGAGCACGTCGGTTCCTAGGTAATTCGACCAGATCCCAAGTCTTGTTTGCCCGAATGGAGTGCATTTCCGACTCCATCGCCAGATGCCAGGTGGCTGAATCGACAGAAGTCGATGCTTCTTCGTAAGACGTCGGTTCGCCGGCGTCGGTGAAGAAAATTCCAGGAGAATACCTCTCCGGAGGTTGCGACAGTCTCTCGGATCGGCGAGGTAAGATTGGACTGGTCGCATCGGGTATCAAGGTCGGATGGTCCGAAAGCGGATTGTTCTGCTGTGCCGAGTCGGGGTTGTCCGAGTCGGTAGTGTAAGGTTCAGCTACCCGTGAAGCTGACCGTGTGTTGAGAACGGGGCCTTCTTGAAGGGTCGGCACATCGGAAAATGTTACCCTTCGGACTTCGATCGGTTTTTCGACTGATGGATTCATAGCCGACTCGTTGAACACAACGTCCGAGCTTCGAACGATTTGTCTGCGTTCGGGGTCCCAGAGTCGGTATCCCATTTCGCCGTCTGATCCATATCCAAGAAAAATGCATTTCCTGGACCGAGGTGCAAGTTTTCGGCGATCATCTTTCGGAATAAGGGCGTACGCCTCGCATCCGAAGATCCTCAGCTTGTCGTAATTCGGCTTACTGCCGATCCATAGTTCTTGAGGAATTTGAAGTCCTAGAGGTCTGCTTGGCGACATATTGATTATGTGTGCTGCCGTGAGTAGAGCCTCTGCCCAAAAGCCATCCGATAGTCCGGAGTGTTGGAGCATGGAAACTATCCGTTCTTGGATTGTCCGATTCATGCGTTCGGCAATCCCGTTTTGCTCCGGACTGTGTGGTGCCGTAAATTCACGTCGAATGCCGCGTTGTCGGCAGAATTTGACGAATTCTTCTGATTTGAACTCTCCCCCATTGTCGGTCCGAAAGCATTTCAGCTTTCGGTCGGTTTGATTTTCTACCATAGCGAGCCAATCGGAGAAGATCGAGAAGACACGATCTTTGGTGCGAATTGGATAAGCCCACACCTTTCGAGTCGAATCGTCAATAAAACTGACGAAGTAAGAGGCACCGCCAAGAGACTGATGCGGCATCGGGCCACAGACGTCTGAGTGGACTAAATCGAGAGGTCTCGTTTCTCTTGGTGCTGATGTCGGGTGTGATGCGGCTGCTTGTTTGCCATACTGACAATGCTCGCAGAATTGATGGTCGGAGAAGGAGAGTTTGGGGATGTATCCGGCTCTAGATAGATGCGTAATGCCGGCCTTGCTGAGGTGTCCTAATCTTCGGTGCCATAGTGATGACACAGGGATATCCACCAAAAACAGGTTACCCTCTCTGAGCGTAACATGTAACGGATACAGTGAGTGTATCTTGGGTCCTCTAGCAAGCAGGAGGTTCCCCCTGTGGAGTGTCCACCCTCCCGAAGAGAAACCGGCACGAATGCCGTCTTCATCTAGTTGTCCGACTGAGATCAATGGCCTTGAGAGCTCGGGTACATGTCGGACATTGTGGAGTACAAGTGTAGAGCCACCTGCAAGGTTGAGCTCTACTGTGCCGATTCCGATGATGTCACAGTGTTGTGAGTTGCCGACTCGAACTGAGTCGGAGTGACGGATCGTATATTGCCGAAATTGGGATCGATGAGGAGTCACGTGAAATGACGCGCCCGAATCTAAGAGCCATGTGCTCGATTCTTCAGTCGTGAGTAGAACTTCTGATCCGACTGGATTTTCGATTGATAGTATATTCGGGTCGTCCGGTAGTACATCAGCTGAGAAGCTGACGTAATTGATCTCCTCATGCCGGCCACTCTTCTTGTTGTTCTTGTTCTTGAGTGCGCGGCAGTCGGCTTTGATGTGTCCGGGTTTCTTGCAATAATTGCAGATTCGGTTATCCCGTGACTGGCTCCGTCTTCGCTGATTGTTCGGCGGCCGTGAGGAATCTCTTCCTCGTATGTTCGATCGTTCTGTCGAACCTTGTACTACGTAAGCGTCGTCTGTTGAGTCTTTGGCGAAAGACTTTCTCCGAGCTGCTTCGGTCAGGATTGCGCTCGTGACTTCGGAGTATTTAACAGCCGTGGTTGACGCGTTGCACACAGTTGTGACGAAAGTTTCCCATGATGAGGGAAGGCTACTCATGAGTATCATTGCTCTGAGTTCATCCTCGATTGTCGTCCCCTGTGACGAGATTTGGGAGCTTATACTTTCGTACTCATTGAGGTGTGCTTGGACCGAATCGGATTCTTTCATCCGCAAGTTGTAGAGGCGCCGGATCAGAAACATCTTCGTTGCGGCGACCTTCTTTTCGTAAGTGTCCGACAGTGTTTTCCACAGTTCGAATGCTGTCGTACACGATTGCACCGTAAAGTATACCGATTCCGATAGGTGCATCCGAATCGTGGCGCGGACGATTCTGTCCAGCTTCTGCCACTCAATTGGTTTGTATCCTTCTGGAGGTTCTTCATTTTCGATGGGATCGATTTGCCCCTTGACTATGAGATAGTCCTGCATTTGTTCCTTCCAGAAGTTGAAGTTCGATCCATCGAACTTTCGTAGACTCATTTCTGACGAGCCGGATGTTGATGCCATCAAGTTCGGTTTTGGTTGACGAAGCTCGGTTCGGAGTTGACTACGAACCTTGTTGGAGTGCAGCCGGTTGGCTCACCCGATATCGTTCTAGTCGGATTTGAACCCGAGTCGGTTCGGCTTCGGAACTTGCTCGAATTGACTCCGGTAGCTTGAGGGACAGAACCGACTGGTCTTCCCGAATGTTGCCGAGTCGGAGTGAGCCCGGTTCGCTTCGGATATATATGCCGAATACCGATTATTGAAACCGATTATCTGGACCGATTCTGCTTCGGTTGACTGCAGCGACGAGAGAGGTGGATCCAACTGATCCTCTCGAATGTCGATCAGCCTGATGAAGCACGAATTTGGGGTTGTTGTCTTGAGACCGATCTGCGCCGAGTGGTTACAACGAGCGGCGTTTGATTACCTCTTCGGATGCCGTTTAACCGGGTGGAGCACGATCGTGTCAATGTTGCATAAGGGGATTTCACCTCGAGCGGTTACGATCACAAGGAACGGAGTACAACCTGCTGGCTTACTCCAAGCAAAGATGATCTAACGCGATGAGATGCAGGCCTCGTTTTTCTTCTTCTTCTCTCTTCTTTGAATGACGCAGGAAACCGAATGCTGAGACGACGGCCGACAGCGAGATGAAGGACCGAATACTGTGCAGGCTCTGATACCAGATGTTAGAGACAATGTCGTCAATGCGGAAGATCAAGTAGCATTCGATTGCTGTCCAGAATACCTGCTGGTGACAGTTTGTATGTCGTTGCACAGAGAGAGAGAGAGAGAGAGACACAAAAGACTCTTTATTCCACAAAACAGTAATACAACATCCAACCTTACAAAAAGGTTACAAGGCCACTATATATAGTGACCGACTTAGGGCAACTACCCTTTATGCTAATTACATAAATGGCCAAAACGGGATAGTGTGAATACGTCCATTATACACATGTATTCGACAAGTATATGGAGACCTTAAATCTTCGTGCACCTGAACAGGCCGGTTTAGACGAGCCTTCTCCACTATTGACCATATCTTCACACTTAGATGCTTAATTGACCAGACTAAGGCTCGCAAGAAGAAACTATATTGTTGTTTTGTGGACTTCCGCAAAGCCTTCGACACGGTCCCTAGAGAGCGGTTGTTTGATAGGCTTAAGAGCTTGAGGATACCAGATGACATGGTTTGGGCCATCTACGCACTATATGAACAAGTGTCCGGGTGTGTTCGATGCCCAGGCGGCATATCCGATAGTTTCACTAGCACTATTGGTGTAAAACAAGGTTGCCCCTTATCTCCGACTCTTTTTGGGATCTACATTGATGAGATCACAGATTTTATTGCTCGTAAGGGAGGCAATGGAGTAGTCCTTGGAGATACGCAGGTGCGTATCTTGCTCTATGCAGATGACATAGTTTTGCTCTCTGAATCCGAACACGACCTACAAAGGCACCTTAATGCCTTAGATGACTTTTGCACACAACGAGGATTGGTAGTGAATCTAGGGAAAACTAAAGTCCTTATCTTCCACACGTCGGCCCAAGTTAGGGCTAAGTGTCACCTAACTATCTCCCATAGCCCAGTTGAGGTGGTTGGATCATATGTCTATCTCGGAGTCACTTTCAGTGCCCGCTCAGGTAAATTTTCGATGACACAAGCAGCGAAGGATAGACTTACAAGAGGACATGCATCCCTCTCACTCCTCGAGAGACAATGCCACCAAGCATACTTCCAAGAGCCACGAACTAAAGGGTGGCTCTTTGACTCATTAGTGACTCCCTCTCTCATGTATGCATCAGCGGTTTGGGCCCCAGGACTACCATCTTTCATGTGGACGCAATTAGAGAGACCATTGGTGATGATGTTATCACGCCAACTCCGAAGCAAATCGTCGGTCCCACATGACATTATTAGGGCTGAGTTCACTCTACCCCCTATGTTAGTAGAAGCACTTTTTCAACTGGTAGTCTTTATACACAGGATACATAACCAACCACTTGATAGAATATCCCACCAAGCCTTTAAGGCTTCTCGAGCATTGTATGAGTCCGGCTATACTAGCTCATGGTATGGCATGATGGTGAGTTGGCTTCTTGCCAACGGTCTAGACATTACTAACCTCCCCCCCCTTAAGTACGACCACACGAATGATAACACTTTACTCTCTCATGAGGACCGTAATAAAGTAATACGCCAAGAAATATGGCAAATTTATGCCCGGTATAAATGGATCACCCCACTAGAGCCACTCCCATCTAAAATGTCGTACTATAAAGAACACTTTATGCACTTCTCTGAGTTAGGTTTTATCACGCGCCCAAAATATCTAGATGTATTCTTACCACATGCACTAAGGGTTGCCATTGGTCAACTTAGAATATCATCTCACCAACTTGAGATTGAGAATGGACGTACTAATGGAGTCCCTAGGGAGGAAAGGATATGTAGGTTATGCCACATAGAGATAGAGGATGAGTACCATTTTACATGCAAATGCCCCACCTATGCCGAGATAAGGGCAAAATACCAAGACATACTTGGTTCCTCTCCCACCCTCCCTAAACTATTAGATACACTAGATATAAAGAAATTAGGTAGATACATCTTAGAATTGAAACACCACAGAGAGAACAAATTACAAAACGTTGATAATAATGTTGCTAATGTTTACCAACATATAACAAATGAAGTTTTTCAGGAACAGGGGGAGACAATGAATGTCGACACACCTGTACCACTCGGACTTCTCCTTGATGAAGCAGAAAATCAAAGAAGAACCAAACGCCCTCGGATGCCGGGTTTCAAAGCAACTCGACGAGATGTAGAAGCAATAAAGAAAATAAGGGAACGTGAACTACACCGCCTAGAAGCCATGGCTAGGGCACTCTATGCATCGGGACCATGGGTCACACCCACACCAAAAACTTTTGACCTCCCACTTCTTTTTGAGAGACTTGGGTGGAAATGAGATTAGGCTTGGTGCAAAGTTTTGTACACTACTAGAACTTTCTTAGCTTAAGCTATTTTCTTTTATTTTTAGTTTTGATGATTGGATAAACACTCATCTTTTGTTGTAACCTATTTGTCTCATGGGCCAAATTTGGCCTTAGAAGACGTTAATATATCTTTCTTTCTTTCTTTCTTTCTTTCTCACGTGCATATCATACTAATCTTCCGCTGCTTAAAGTAACCATATAATTAGTCTCTAATTAACCCTAGTTAATTACCTAATTACTTAACTAAACCAAAAAACTTAGCAAAGGAACTCATGAATACACATGCAAATTAAGTTCACGAGTTAAAGTGAGCACCCATAACAATATCACAAGCCAAACAAACACATATGCATACAAGAGCTAAATTTAAGATATATATATTTATATATACATGTACAATACCCTTTATAGCCTATAGATATAGAAAGAAAGAAATATATACTAACTTCTTCTAAGGCCAAAATTGGCCCATGAGACAATTGGTATACAACAAAATAGGGTGTTGACCCAATCATCAAAAATAAAAATAGATCTTAAGTTAAAATAGTTCTAGTATTGTACAAAACATGTTATGATGTAACATATTCAATAAAGGAAATGACTTTGTACTAGGACTATTGTCATTTCCACCCAAGCCTCTCAAAAAGAAGTGGGAAGTCAAAGGGTTTCGGTGTGGGTGTGACCCGTGGTCCAACCATGGCTTCTAGGCGGTATAGCTCATGTTCCCTTATTTTCTTAATTGCTTCTACACCATGTCGAGTTGCTTTGAAACCCGACATCCGAGGGCATTGGGTTCTTCTTTGGTTTTCTGCTTCATCAAGGAAGAGGTCGAGTGGTGGAGGTGTGTCCACATTCGTCATCTCCCCCTGTCACTGAAAAACTTCATTTGTTACATGTTGGTGAATCTTACAAACGTTATTGTCAACATTTTGTAGTTTATTCTTTCTATATTGTTTTAGCTCTAAGATATATCTGCCTAATTTCTTTATATTTAGAGTATCTAATAGTTTGGGCATGGTGGGAGAGGGACCGAGTATGTCTTGGTATTTTGTCCTATCTCGACATAAGTTGGACATATTGCATGTAAAGTGGTACTCATCCTTTATCTCTTTTTTCTTTTTCTTTTTTTTTGTAAAATCACACAGTTATATTAATTGCATGTAAAAAAAACCACTATCACAACTTGTAAGTCATCTTTACATATCTACATAAAGAGATACATATTCATATCATTACAAACCACGAATATGTCTCTCAACATCCCATAACGTTTCTGTGAAAGTTAACGTGCGGAAGTGTTAAACAGAACCGGCTCAGTCGGATAGCAACAGAGAATAAGATGAAGGTTTAATGGAGAAATTTAATACACATAGAATATACGAGGGAGAGACAGAGAGAGCAGAACATAAACATATATTCAAAATAACTCTAAAACTCTATACATACAACGTGCTAAACAACACTATTTATACAAAGTCCATAAAGGACTAACAGAAGTACTGACAGGTACTTCAATACTCATACGAGCAACTGCCACTAACTACGAGACAATGATTACCTAGTAGTCTAGGCTACTACTAGGCTTCTGGTTCCCGCTCGAATCTGGCTCTCCGATCCGACCGGTTGTTTTCGGATACCGATCCGGCTCAGGCTTATTCAGCCGATTTAGATCCAATCGAGCTTGCTCACTCAACACTCCCCCTCAAGCTCAACTTGAGGTCGGATTGTGGTGTTAGTGTCCGTGGCAGCCGATTCTTCTACCCAGCTCCTCGTCCGGTCCGGTCCGGTCTTGTTCGCCGCGACCCCTCTGGTTCTGCGCACCTCGACCTCCTCGGTCGGCTTGTCTGCTCAATAGGCCCATTTAAGCTCCTTCGTTGTTATGACTTCGGCACCTATTGACCCGTCGGTTCCTTCGTGTTGGCGTCGACTTCCGTTGCGACCGTGTCCGCTTGGCCTTTAGTTGATTCGGCTCCGCCGAATCCAATTGTGGAAGTGAATCGATTGTATCCGATTCGTTCTAGCCCTTGTCCGAATCAGTCGCTCCCGATTCATTTCAGCTCTTGTTCGAGTCAGTGTTCTCCAACTCGTCTTCCGGTTTCAGGCCCTTCACCACATCAAACCATGTTCGGGTCTTGGCCTTCTCCTTCTAGTCCACTTTGTCCTTCTTGACTTTGCCGCCGCTGCCGCTCGTTCCGACTTGTTCGAATGTGTCGACTCCCTTCGTCAACTCGGCTTCCTTTTTCCTCTTGTCTCCCCCTTTGTTGGTTCTTCCCTTTCCGGTTCCTTGTCCGGTGCCATCGGTAGTTTCTTTGCCTTTGCCCATTCTCCCCCTCAAGTGCAGCACATCGAGATGCTGAACACCAAGCATTTTGGTGAAGTGCTACAACTTGTCCAATTCGAGCGGTTTGGTGAAGATGTCGGCAACCTGTCGATCCGTCTGAACCTACCGAAGTTCGACTTCACCACTCAGGACCCGCTCACGCACGAAGTGATAATACACTTATATGTGCTTTGTTCGAGCATGGAATATGGGGTTCTTGGTGAGTTGTATGCTGCTTATGTTGTCGTAGTAGATTAGGATCGGGGTCGGCACCTCGATCCAAAGATCTCGTAGTAATCGCCGAAGCTAGATGGCTTCACAGGTGGCATTGGTAGCGCCCCGGTATTTAGCCTCAATGCTCGACAGAGCCACTATTGGCTGCTTTTGGCTGCTCCATGCAACAGCTATGCTACCAAGGGAAAACATGTACCCAGAGGTGGATCGGCGATCCAATGCATCATCAGCCCAGTCGACATCGGTATATTTGACTAGCTTCCCAACTATACCTTGTCGGTAAGTCCTCGGTCCTTCATGCCGCTAACATACTGGTGTATCGGTATTAGAGATCTAGGTACTAAAGTAAGCTTAAGATAAGGATAAAGTAATGATAGATAGAAAGGAGAAAGAGAAAGAAGGGTGCCGATCCACCCGACCACCCCCGAGCGAAGGGATCGAGATGGACTCGAGCCTCGATCGGCGTCCCATACCACCGCCGTGGCGTCGAGCTGACCTGGTGCTGGCGCGCTCGCTACAAGAGTTCACCCACCACAAGAGCAGAGTCTCGATGTAGTCCAAAGATGATCCAATGAGGGTAGCTAGGCCTCTTATTTATAGCGATACCCAAGGCCCCCAGGCAAGTTCACACTTGACCTAATGGGTTGTCTCAATCCCGAGGATTAAAAGTAATCCTCCCCTTCTTTACACTCTCATTTAACCCTCACACTTATCCACGTGTATAGAATACTACGGTAAATTCTCACCACGGGATATTAAATGGTCATGCCCGTAACATACTCCCCCTCTTTAAAACATTGCACTCTTGCAATGGAAAGTTAGGGAAGTTAGTTCTAAGAGTATTTTCGCGTTCCCATGTGGCATCTTTTATTGATTTATCCATCCATTTTATTTTAAATTCTCGGATTTCTTTAGTACGTAATTTTTTTGTTTTAACATCAAGAATTCTTTTTGGTACATGTGGTTTAGAAGATAATTCTTCAGAAGTAACCAGAGTTTCAGTTGTAACTATATTGTCGCCAGAACCTAGAAGTTCTTTTAGACGACTCACATGAAAGATTGGATGAATTCCGACACCATCGGGAAGAGCAAGACGATAGGCTGATGACCCAATGCGTTTGAGGACCGTAAAAGGTCCACAAAACCGTGGGGCTAACTTAGCGCACTTACCCGTAGACAATGTCTTAGAATTGTGAGGTACACGTAAAAATACCTTCTGTCCAGGGTTGAATACACGAGGTTTCCTATGATGATCGGCATAAAAACGCGCTCTATCTTGAGCTGTTTTTATATTATCTCGTGCAATATGCAACATATCTTGCATATCCCGAAGAAAGTTTTGCGTACTTCGCAACTCATCATGATGTATATTAACATCAATCGGGGCTCGTGGCTGAAAACCATACATCAACATAAAAGGACTATATCCCGTCAACGTATGCTTGGAGCTGTTATAAGCAAACTCCAAAATTGGGAGATAACGTTCCCATTTTGTTGGTTTTGCACCAACGTAGGCTCGAAGCATGTCCTCAATAATTTGATTTACTCGTTCTGTCTGTCCATCGGATTGAGGATGATCCATGGAGCTCATGCTCAACGTAGTTTCTAACTTCTTAAAGACTTGCGTCCAGAAGTCACTAGTAAACTTTGGATCTCGATCACTCACTATATCCATCGGTAACCCATAAAAACGAAACAATTCGTCAATGAATTGGTAAGCCAATTCAGGAGCTGTTACCGTGGTTTTAGTAGCAATAAATCTGGCCATTTTAGTTAGTCGATCAACCACAACCCAGATGGCATCATGACCTTTTTGGGTGCGAGGAAGGCTAACAATAAAATCCATGGATATACTTTCCCACTTATTATTGGGAATGTCCAAGGGATGTAAAAGTCTTGCGGCTTTAAGTCGCTCGGCTTTGTTAACCTGACACTGGTGACATTTAGTCACATAGCTATGTATGTCAGGACGCATCTTAGGCCAATAAAATTGAGTGGAGATAAGAACGAGTGTACGATGTATTCCAGGGTGCCCTGCTGAGGGTGCATCATGGCATTCAAAAAGAATCCTCTTTTTGACCTCGGGTAAATCTGGAACACAAACCTTCCCATTACGGTAGAGCAAACCGTTAGCAATGTGGAAGTATTCCTTCGAGGATGTGGTGGTGTCTGTTCCAGACTCAACTCTTGCCCAGTATTTTGCGAAATAACTGTCATCAGGATACTTTCCTCGAAGGTGATCATAAAGATCTGATGTTATTTCAGTGAAGCTAAGCGTGTTAACTTCACGGATGCGACTTAATGCATCAACGACAGTGTTCATGGAACCTTTACGATATCGTATGGAAAAATCAAAGTCCTGGATGAGATCAGCCCATCGTGCCTTACGACCTTTCAGGTCTTGTTGGTCACAAAAATATTTCAAGGACTCGTGGTCCGTAGTTACCACAAAGCGATTTCCATAAAGATAATGGCGCCATGTTTTGAGCGCATGTATAGATGCAAATAATTCCTTTTCTTGAACGGTATACCAACATTGAGAAGAATCAAGTTTCTTAATCTCGAATGCTATTGGTTTACCATCTTGATACAAGACAACACCTATAGCATAATCGCTTGCATCGGTTTCAACCTCAAAAGGTTTTGAAGGATCAGGTAAAAGAAGTGAAGGAGCCTTGCAAACCAGGTCCTTGAGTTCCTTAAAGGCGAGGTCTAGTGTAGCATTCCACACAATAGGTTTTGTAGACTTACACGTTTGACCTTTTAAAAGATCAGTAAACGGCGTCGTCAATTGGGAGTAATTACGAAGAGACTTTCGCAAAAACCCGACAAAACCAAGGAATGATCGAACTTCTCGAATATTCCGAAGACTGGGCCAAAGCTTGATTTTCTCAATGTGAGAAGGATCAATTTCAACTCCTCGTTCGGTTATGAGATGTCAAAGATAAGTAATTGATTTCTTGAAGAACTCCCATTTTGAGATCTTCGCATAAAACTGTTTGCCACGCAATGTTTGTAAAACAAAGCGGACATGTCTAGCATGTTCTTTTAATGTACGGTTATAAACTGAAATATCATCCAAGAAAATAACGACAAATTTTCCAAGTTGTTCTCAGAAAATGTCATTCATTTCTTGTTGAAAAGTAGCCGGAGCATTGGTCAAACCAAAAGGCATAACCAAAAACTCGTAATGGCCATAGCGCGTACGAAATACCGTTTTAGGAACATCGTCCTCACTTATACGTATTTGATGGTAGCCAGTACGGAGATCAAGTTTCGTAAAATACCAAGCTCCCTGGAGACGATCAATTAGATCGTCAGCCCGGGGCAATAGGTACGAATTCTTGATCGTCACTTTATTCAAGCGTCGGTAATTAATACACATACGCCATGTGCCCTCTTTCTTTTTTACCAAGAGAACTGGTGCACCCCATGGAGATTTACTATAACGTATATAACCCATTCGTAAGTAGTCCTTGAGTTGCTTAGATACCTCATCTTCTTCGGATCGACTTAAGCGATACAGAGGTATACTTATTGGTGCAACACCATGTACAATATCTATACGATGGTCTATATTACGTTTAGGAGGTAACCCATCAGGTAGCTCACTTGGAAAAACGTCATGAAAATCATTTAAGATTTCATCAAGTTGTTGTTCAAAATATGTTAATTGAACTAAGACATTATCGATATTGTAAACGTGAATGTCCGGATCAAGTACACAATAAAATAACGTAGAACAAGACAACTCGGATATTGATGGACACGAGGAAACAATCGAGAGGGATTGTTTTTTTACACATTGAATAAAATGCATACAATCGTTCAGTACAAAAGACATGGAATGGCGAACCCAATCAATAAATAAAGAAGAGTTTTTATTATAAAACAAGGGATAACCCATTATTACATCGGTGGTACAAAGATTCATTACATGGAAGTCTACTTCCTCTATATAAGTATCAATAGAAATTCCTAATGAATGAATTGCCCCGTTGATGTATTGTACTCTTCCATCAGCCAAGTGCACCGTTGTCGTGAAGATTTTCGGCAATAGTGTGAAAATCCCATAAAACGTACGAAATCGAGTATGAATCACATAGTACAATAATTGTGAAGATAACATTTTAAATAAATTTAATATCTAAGTACAAAATGATGGAGGTTTCGAATGCACTTTATTACACGAGAAACGGACAACTAAATGTCAAGATATGAGGGTATAAAGTTTGTGAAAGGAAAAGAGAAAATTGTGAGATATCCCACATAGGCACGACAAATACGGCTCTCATCATATATAAGGTGGAGCAAAAGATATTATCTTTGTGTCTATGTGTGGAGCATAGAGAGTTCAAGGTAACTTGAACTAAGAGTGGAGGTGGGCTAGCTACTCGTAAAGGGTTTTGGCCAACCAAAACCGGACCGGCGATGGAGTCGGTGATCCGACGGCATCCGATGGCAATCCGGCGACGGTGATCCGACGGCATCCAGCG
This sequence comes from Azolla caroliniana, assembly GCF_043228905.1. Classification (NCBI taxonomy): domain Eukaryota; kingdom Viridiplantae; phylum Streptophyta; class Polypodiopsida; order Salviniales; family Salviniaceae; genus Azolla; species Azolla caroliniana. The sequence goes on from NW_028230447.1 coordinate 1,805,824, forward strand.
TCAGTGAGACACCAGCATCCGACGGCAATCCGGCGATGGCAAGGTGGCGACATCAGTAACCGACAACATCCGGCGACGGCACCGGTAACCGACGGCATTCGACGAACCGACGTTCGACGACTATATAAATAAATATATAAATATATATACATATATACATATACAAGGAGGGCAAAGAAGGATTTGAACCTTGCACCTCCAAGTTAGGAATCAATTGGCTTACCATTAAGCCATGCTAGTTAGTTGGAATTATATTTCTATCATTATACTTTTACATGTAAATTCTCATACATGAGAGCTAAAATGAGTGACATGGTTATCATGCACCACATGTAATACATAAGCGCCAAATGGCAAACATGCAATTTATGCATGTCTTGTACCCTCACATGCATCATATGCATGAGAGCATCTATAAAAGAAGGAAGGGGGAGGAGAAAAAACAAGTTTTTTTTTATTATGAAATTAAGAAGAAGAAATTCGTTATCAAATTGATGGTGTAACTTGTTTCTTAAATCCAAAGATAAAAGTTCAATCAATCTTTCTCAATCGTTTAATCTCAACTTCTCTCTTTCCCAATCTATCTTAAGTACTTTCTCGCCAAAGCTTGTATCGATTTTGAATCCTTCCGGTCCAGAACCCCGGCGGTTCTGCCTCACGATCCGCGCGTAGTGACGGATCTTCACAACATAATTAAGTGGTGAACCTGACGTGAACGAGGCGGTAGGAAGGATCAAGTCGAGATTAATACTTGGAGATGGCGTCCTCAAGCAACCAAGTGGGAGAGCTCGAAATGATGATGCTAATCGTCGAGCAAATGATGAGATCTCGGGACAACGACGTGAGCGTGGAGAAGGCTGTCGATCGTATCGTAGAGCTCGAGGGCCAATTCGATGGAAGGAATGTTACGAAGTTCCTTAATGCATATAGAAGGGAGATGAATCAGAGGGACGTATCCGAGGCACGTCAAATTGCAAGCTTCAAGAGAGTTGTCGCCAACAACATCCAAAGACACGTCATCGAGCTTCAAGAAGGTAAGACAACATGGTCCAAGTTCGAGAAAACGATACTAGCGGAGTTCGTGACTGAAGACTCAACGAGGATGACTCGACATGCCCTGATGAAGTGGATTGAGAAGAAGAATAAGAAGATGAGCGTCTCGAGGGTGTACGACGAATTCGACCAGATGTTTAGTCGTCTCCCCAATATGGACCAAGTGTTGCTTGAAGAGGACAAGACTTTGTACTTCTTGAAGGCTGTGGACATAAAGGATAGACGGGAGTTGGGGACTCTTCTTGAAGATGATACCCAAGCAAATGGGCTCGTAGCGGACTGGATCGCGGTGAAGCGTGTCATGAAGACATACATCTTGGCTTATCATGACATTCATCTTGGCGAACCAGGAATCGAACCCATAACCTCTTGGTTTACATATTGTACTTTAACCATTGTAATAACATATGTGAGATGTAATCATAATAATTATATGTTTAGTTATTACGAGATATTTAGAACATTCTAGATTATTCTAGAATGTTCTTGAATATTTCATGATTATATTTATTATTATTATTATTCATAAATATCTAAAATATTCTAGAACATTCTAGAATACTCCATAAGTGTCATGATAAGCCAAGATGTATGACATTCATCTTGGCTTATCATGACAAAGCGGGCATGCAATAGGCTCGACAAGCGTCGCCAATGGGTTGATGACACCGACTTGACGGGACCGACTACCACAGAGAAAGCAAGACCGCCGAAAGTAGCTGAGCCGCCAAGACAAAGTAACGTGGAAGAAAAGAAGATTGATGACGACATCATTGAAGAGCTAGCGAAGAAGTTCGAGAAGGTCACGCTAGCCAACATGAATCATCGGGGCCCTAAGGGAAAAGAACCCTTTAGATGCGTGTGGTGCGATAGCATGGACCACATGAGAAAGGATTGTGCGAGCCTTCGAGAGGCGATTTGACAAAATATCGTATACATAGAGGACAACATGATCTGCTCAAGCGAGACTAGAAGACCCCTACGGGTGAATTTCGGAAGAGGAGGGATGAAGAAATCTATGGAGGATGCTGATGCGACTCATGTGGATGCGATGCACTATGCTGCGTCGGCCGGAATAAGAGTCGGGAAAGACAAGACTGAAGTTGCTAGAGCAGGAGCAAAGTTTTGGACTTCCGTTCTCGAATATGAGAAGAAGGGAAAAGTCACATCGAATGAGGTAGAGCTTGTGGACTGAAGCATGCAAAGCATAACCGGGTGGTCGGATCCAGTGGACGACAACACCATACTCGCAGAGGTGATGTGCGACAACAACGAGGTGTTCGTCGAAGAAAAGAGAAAGAGAATAGAAGAGCAAGGCCCATCAAAAAGACATGAAACAAGGAACGTGAAAAAGAAGGACGATGCGGAGACGAGTCGACCTTTACAAACGGAGGAACGAGAATCAAGCCGAAAAGGGGAGCCGAGCATACGAGTTGAAGAAACGGTTCGGCCCTTGAAGGTTGGTGTCGAAGACCCCGCTCGGAGGACAAGGACTATACCTACCTATAAGCTAAGGTCGGACATAGAGCAGACGACGGACCTAAAGAAGATTCTCGAAGAACGAGTTCTTGATAGCCACGTAACTTTGTCCTTGAGGGAATTGCTTGGCATTACGAAGAAGGAGTTCCATGACACGATCGTGAACCTTGTAAAGAGAAAGAGACAACAATCGGACGAGGAAGAAGAGAAGCCGCAAAAAGCAAAAACGAATGCCATAACGATGGCAAGAGATGAAATCGATGAAGATATGGTGGACAACCACTACACTCGACCTCATTGGGCACGAGCGACAACGGAGACGCCGGTGAAGATCGGGGAGAAGAAAGAGACCGTGGTAGCCTTGATCGACCACGGTTCGGAGATTAACCTCATGTCAACCGACTTCTACAAAAAAGGAAGGTGGCCAATCAATACAAACCACGGATGGAAGATTCACGCGGCAACAAAGTCTACGGAGGAATTGTATGGAGCTTGTCCCAATATCAAAGTCACGATTGGGGATGTGGAGATGGATCAACACTTCTTCGTACAAGAATCGACGTCGCATCCTGTCATCCTAGGGCAACCTTATATCACATCATCTCGGATGGAGACCAAAGTGTTCGATAATGGAGCAGCCTTCGCACGAATAAAGAGTCTTGACAACCAAAGATCGGTCCAATTCCTAACGGTGCGAGCCAATCATGAAAGGAATCGAGATAGTCTCGGAGGCGGATTCTCGGATTTTTAGAGCGGACTATTGAAGCATGGGGCACAAATAGTCCGAGCAATCACAAGACCCCACAAGAAAGAAGAGTGCGTGGATTGCAAGGAGAAGCAACATGTGTCACACCTAGTGGCGCATGTAAACTGGTACTACCCGACAAGAAGCACAAGCGCCGGATACAAGAATTCGAGAAGATGTTGAAAGAAGAGAACATAATAGAAGAAGGAGAGTTCGTGACTCATATTATGGAAGAAGCCTCATTTAACGACACCATCGGCGAAATCGAGGATGTTGTGGACTTGAGCTATCTTCACAACCAACGCGTGATTTCGGTTAATTCCGTCAACATGTACGCTATCATCGATGAATACCGTCGTGGCATCTCGATGAAGGAAGCTGACATCAACACGAAATATAAAACGGTGGATAAGAAGATCAAGCCAGTTGCGGTTCCGCTACCGGAAGATAGCTGGCAAAAGATGAAGGAAGTCGCTAACGATCCAAGCTTAAGAGATTCGAAGAAGATAGGTCATGTCTTCACCAAAGAGACGAAGGGGAAGCTATGAGTTGGAAAGGAGGATTTCCTTCTCCTTGAAGAGGAGCGAATGTTTCGCGATATGCTTGAGAGACATGGGAAGGCTTTCGCATTCTTCCCACGAGAAATCGGATGCGCCGACCCAAAGGTTATAGAGCCGATGGTGATCTTCACGGTGCCTCATGTGCCTTGGAATTTGAAACCGAAACCGGTTCCGAGAGCACACCTTTCGAAGCTGATCGAGCTCTTAAAGGAGAAGGTGAGTATGGGAATTCTAGAACCGTCGAATGCTCCTTATTCCAATAGGTGGTTCACAGTGCCGAAGAAGAATGGATCATTGCGATTCATCCAAGATCTTCAACCCGTCAACAAGGTGACAATTCGAAATGCCGGAATCGGTCCGAGCGTGGACGAATTTGCCGAAGCGTTTGCGGGCCGGTCCATCTACTCCATTGGCGATCTCTACTCCGGATATGACCAATTCCAATTGGCGATCGACAGTCGGGACATTACAACCATGAGGACTCCAATCGGGCTTGTGCGGATGTGTACCTTACCCCAAGGCGCAACGAACTCGGTGGCTCATATGGTGAATGCCATGAATAAAGTCTTGAAGGATTGCATTCCGGACATCACGATGCCATTCTTGGATGATATTCCGATAAAAGGATGTTCGGATGAGGAGAAAGATCAATCGAAAGTTCGTTGCGGAAAGTTCGTTGCGGATCATATGAAAGATTGCGAGAAGGTGCTTCAAAGGCTCAAAGATGCGAATTTGACATTTTCGGGAGAAAAATCCGCATTCGGGCAACCGGAGATCTTGGTGGTAGGTCACTTGTGTGGAGCAGACGGCCGGAAGCCCTCGCCATCCAAAGTGAACGCAATCCAAGACATGAAAGAAGAATGCGAAAACCAAACGAAGGTTCGAAGGTTCCTTGGAGCGTGCACGTTTTATCATATATGGATTCCTCACTACGCTCATGTCGCCGAACCGTTATATGGACTACTAAAGAAAAGAATAAAGTTCGAATGGCGAGACGAGCACACAAAGGCGATGCAAAGATTAAAGAAACTGCTTCTTGAAGCTCTGGCACTAAGGAAGGCCGACTATGCTGAAGGGAAACCAATTTACGTGACCGTAGATACGAGCCCAACCGGAATCGGGTGGGTCATCAATCAAGAAGGTGAAGATAATGCGCGATATGCCGTCCGGTTCGGAGCAAAGGTTCTCAGCGAACGACAACAAAGATATGCCCAAGTCAAGCGGGAACTTTGGGGTATTGTGTCGGCAGTGAAGACGGACAAAGATTACCTGATCGGGTCAGAAGTGATAATAGAGACAGATTGTCTCCCAATTCTCGGAATGGTCTCGAGATGTGCAACCCCAGATCTTCCTATGCTAAGGTGGATCGCCTACATCAAGTCTTTAAACCCAGAGATCCGTCACATCGTAGGGAAGAAGAACGCCATGGCTGACATGCTGTCGAGGGCAAGATTTTCAAATGGAATTAACATGGTTTCGGAAGATGAAGATGTTGCCCTCGACTTCTTCAAGATGGCTCGATTGTCGGCGGAAGACCAGGACACGCAAACCCCCCATGCCTTCAACGAGAACGAGTACGAAGGAGAGTGGTTACTCATCGGTAGATTCCTAAGAACATTGACGACAGATGCTTCGTTGACAAAGGAGGAGGCCCTACGAATCCGAAAGAAAGCTTACCAATACTTCTTGAAGGGAGGATTCCTTTGGCGACATCCAAAAAGAAGGACAGGAATACCACGTCGAGTGGTGGTAAAGAAAGAAGAGCAAGAGATGCTGATGACCGAATTCCACGAGAGTGCTTGGGTAGGTCATAGAGGAACATGGGCGACGTTCGAAAAGTTGAAGGAGAAGTACTGGTGGCCAAGCATGTACAAAGATGTACTCCATTTCGTGTCCACATGCGAAACTTGCCAAATATATTCAAATATACGTCATCATACCCACTCACCATACACTTCAAATGGATGGTGGATCTGGTCTCGATGCCAATGGGAGTGGGACAAATGAAGTACTTAGCGCTGGCAAGGGAAGACTTGACAAATCAAGTGGAAGGACGAGCCTTGACAAATAAGACAACTTCAGCCGTTTGCAAATTTCTACTTGAAGATGTTGTTTGCCGATATGGATGTGTAGGGAAGATAGTAGCCGACCGAGGGGAGTTGGACGCGCACGAAGCGACGAAGCTCTTCGAAAGACTAGGCGTGAAGCTCTCCCTCACGACTGCCTACAATCCGGAAGCAAATGGGAAGATCGAGCGAGGGCATGGACCTATCGTTAAAGCCATCGTACGGGCATGCAACGGTCGAGTCGGGAATTGGCCACGACTATTACCCTATGCCTTGTGGGCCGATAGAACGACACATAGCTCGGTGACAGGGTATATGCCGACGGAGCTTATGTATGGACAAAAGCCGATTATGCCCATCGAAAGGACGATCGCCTCATGGGTAGCGATACCGTGGGAGAACGAGATGAGCTGAGAAGAGTTATTAGCGGCGCGGATAAGGCAACTTGAAAGAAGACCTGAAGATTTAGAAAAAACGCGAAAGATGATGAAGGTAGCCCGAGTAAAGAACAAAGTTCGGTTCGACAACACGCATCGACTTCGTCCCAAGAAGATTGAAGAAGGGAATTGGGTTTTGGTTTACGACAGCACCCTTGACAATCAACACAGTACAACAAGGAAGTTCGCAAGAAGATGATTCGGGCCGTATGTGGTGACAAGTGCCAACGATAATGCCACATACCACCTTGCGAAACTAGACGGATCAAGGTTGGTCGTACCCATTGCGGGAAAAAGAGTAAAGATTTTCAAGAAAAGACAAGACAAGGATCCTGACCTCGATTACCTCGACGATGAACATAATAGGCCGGATGAAAATGAAGACATGGAGGAATCTAATTGATCATCGTAGCCGAAATCTCACTTTCTCTCTTCTTGGCACGTACCGGAGGACGTGCGGTTTGGTGGGGGTGGATGTCGTGAAGATTTTCGGCAATAGTGTGAAAATCCCATAAAACGTACGAAATCGAGTATGAATCACATAGTACAATAATTGTGAAGATAACATTTTAAATAAATTTAATATCTAAGTACAAAATGATGGAGGTTTCGAATGCACTTTATTACACGAGAAACGAACAACTAAATGTCAAGATATGAGGGTATAAAGTTTGTGAAAGGAAAAGAGAAAATTGTGAGATATCCCACATAGGCACGACAAATACGGCTCTCATTATATATAAGGTGGAGCAAAAGATATTATCTTTGTGTCTATGTGTGGAGCATAGAGAGTTCAAGGTAACTTGAACTAAGAGTGGAGGTGGGCTAGCTACTCGTAAAGGGTTTTAGCCAACCAAAACCGGACCGGCGATGGAGCCGGTGATCCGACGACATCAGTAACCGACAACGGCACCGGTAACCGACGGCATCTGACGAACCGACGTTCGGTGACTAGATAAATAAATATATAAATATATATACATATATACATATACAAGGAGGGCAAGGAAGGATTTGAACCTTGCACCTCCAAGTTAGGAATCAATTGGCTTACCATTAAGCCATACTAGTTAGTTGGAATTATATTTCTATCATTATACTTTTACATGTAAATTCTCATACATGAGAGCTAAAATGAGTGACATGGTTATCATGCACCACATGTAATACATAAGCGCCAAATGGCAAACATGCAATTTATGCATGTCTTGTACCCTCACATGCATCATATGCATGAGAGCATCTATAAAAGAAGGAAGGGGGAGGAGAAAAAACACGTTTTTTTTTATTATGAAATTAAGAAGAAGAAATTCGTTATCAAATTGATGGTGTAACTTGTTTCTTAAATCCAAAGATAAAAGTTCAATCAATCTTTCTCAATCATTTAATCTCAACTTCTCTCTTTCCCAATCTATCTTAAGTACTTTCTCGCCAAAGCTTGTATCGATTTTGAATCCTTCCGGTCCAGAACCCCGACGGTTCCGCCTCACGATCCGCGCGTAGTGACGGATCTTCACAACACCGTGTAGGTGTGATCACTTACGGTGGGTTGGATTCCCCATATCTGAACCAAACGATCATGCACAAAATTGTGTGAGCTTCCCGAATCAAATAAAAATTGTACGGGAGATCCATTGATATACCCGTTTGCACGTAGTAAATCATTGGGACCCAATACATAGTGAGTGAAAGAACATAGTGATGTGTATAGACCTGAAGGACATTAGGAATTTGACCTTTATGGTCTGCAGCTTTAGCTTTGTTGTCGTGCTCTTTCCGTTGGAGCTTTCGACATTGATCTTTTGTATGACCCTTCTTTTTGCAGAATACGCAAAAAGGATGTTGTCGCTTAAAATCGCGATCCAGGAATTCGTTGGGTGTCTTGTGTTTCCCAACAAATTGCGACTGCTTAGTCCCGGGTGCTTCGTTGGGTTTGTCGTGGTCCTTCTTCGAAGTGCGTTGATAGCGAAGAACTATTTCAACGGCCTCTTCGAAGGATTTTGGATCCTTATCGTGCACTATCCAGTGATAGTCCGAATTGGGGATGCCATTGACAAAACAAGCTATCAACCAATTGTCCCCTTCTAGACCCGATTTTTGGATTTGGGTTCTAGCATGGTGAACATAGTCTTCTAGAGAGGAAATTTTCTTGCTAGAGAGGTTCATTAAAGCTTGTGCTGCCTCGGTTCGAGAGGGAGGTTGCAGAATCTGTCCAGGTATCGAGCAATTTCCCCATAGTACGAAGCCCACGCCACCAGGCAGCAACCTTACCCCCGAGTTCTCGGTCGACATATGCAATCTTCATACTATCTGGCGTGGGATAGAGCTCAAAATGAGACTCCCATCGTCCCAGCCATGTGCAAATTGCTTCTTCGGTTCTTTCCTTTTTGTCTCTCGTAAATGGCTTAACGACAAATGATGGTTCACCTTGTCGCTCATCAGGTCTATTAGTCTCACGTTGTAGACTAATGACACGTGCCTCACGAGCACTCTGAGATTGCCGAAGTTCGGTCATCTGTTGAGCGGTGAAATTAAGGTATTGGGTTATTTGTGCCAAATACATCTCAATTTGTCCAGGAGGATTCCCTTGAGTTCCTTCCGCTTGAGCGGATGACATGGGGTCGTTAATTTGAGCCATTAAAGATTATTTCTGGAAAAGAAATAGGATAAGGTCAGAGAGATAGTCATAACATCATGTCGTAATGTAAACATATCATGGGCAAACATTAATCGATATCATGATCTCACGTCAATACCCCTCTAGACGTATGAGATGAGGTTCAAGATCAGGTTACTATGGTAACACATAGGTGTTTTAAAAACCATGGGGGTGACAAATAAATGTCTTTCCCTGATCTCTATATTGATTTTTTCATGGTGGCTCCCCGAGGCTCAACCATGTATGTTCGCGTCATGAATAGTTTATACACGAAAAAAATGTTAACAATAAACTATGTTTCAGTGCCCACATATGTGGTTTCGGCTCTTTAAGTCCTATTACGAGGACCCCGAGGTGCACTTAAACCTTAAGTCTAAACATGTGTTATAGTCATATGTATTAAGGATGTAGTATGGTCTTGGTCATATTTGAACTCGAGACCTCGAGAACAAATACATTAAACACTTGAGCTAACCAAATAAGTTGCTCTTCTCGAATGCTTAATGTTTGATGCGTATAAGAGATATGCGAGGCAATTGATCATATATGTTTTTTTTAAAAAAAACATATATTTCAAGGGTCCTTATTTCGCCCTCATTTACCAAAACTATGTTGGTACGTTACCTAACCTCAAGTCTCGTAATTACGATGGCATACGCCAAATTGCAACCTAATGGTCAAGCCAAATGAGCCTTCGTTTCGTAGTAGGCCCACGTGGCCCATCACATGGTCACGTCATTACGAATGCATCTCGTAAGAACGAGCTCATGGTGGCATCATATCCATGTAACGAGGGAGGGATGTTGGATACGTGTGTCATTGGAGCGACCTCACTTGAAGTGGGTCAAGCCCTACGTACTCAACATCATTATGGCTATAGGTGTTTCTTTACGTAACAAAATCGAGGTCATCAACGGGGTTGTCAACAATAAAAAATTGTTGAAAAAGGGATGGTGACAACGTCATTCTCGCAAAAATGTGAGGACGGCCACCAACATCCTTTTCCCGACAAGGACAACTTTCGATATAATCACGTAATAACGAATATACACATATATACGATCAAATATGTATATACGTGACCACATATGCCTATATTAACATATCGTTATATTAAATAGCCACAAATGATGTGATCGAGATACGTAATCGAGGTATATACCTCTACGCACACGAAACATCCACAAATAAGAGATCATCGTAATACGCAATTGAGGTATTGACCTCTTACGCATACGACACTCATCACATATTATTTATATGTCAAACGAGGTATTGACCTCGTGCACATACGTAAACGTTTTAGATAATCAATTAAAGACCACTACAACATCATTGACTTAATGAAAAAATGACATATAAACTAAACACATGATTAGATGGGAGAAGAGAGAATAGAAAAAAAATTATGGAAAGAGTTACCGAAGTTTCTTGTTGATCGTTGTCTGGATCAAGGCCGACCGCACATCGATCCCATCCCCCTTCTCGTCTCCCTCCTTTTATAGGCAAGGAAGGAGCCGTTTCCCCTTTAATTCCTACCCACTAAATCTACCTGCCTAGGATCTTCTATGGACAACATTCGAGAAGAGCCGGTTCCTACGCTCCTGTGCACCGATTCCGCTTGTGGACGGTTTTCTTCAGGACATCCGCCCCCACCTAACCGCGCATCCACCGGCATGCGCCAAATTGAGTTGGGACGGAGAAAACCGGTCCAGCCTTCATTCCCCGCCCGTCGGTTCTTCCTCGGTTTCAGATCGTTCGTCGTCGCGGTCTAGGTCAACCGGATCCGGCTCGTCGTCGTGACGCTTCTTGAACGCTTTGATCCGCTTCCCCGCTACCGGTATCGCCATTCTCGTACCGTCGAGTTCCGCCAGATGGTACGTCCCGTTGTCGTTGGCGCTTTGTACCACGTAAGGCCCGAACCACCTTCTTGCGAACTTCCGTGTCGCTCGTTGTTGGTTGTCAAGGCTGCTGTCGTAGACTAGCACCCAGTCGCCTTCCTCGATCTTCTTCGGTCGGAGCCGGTGCGTTCGGTCGAACCGGGCTTTGTTCCTCATCCTTGCTTCCCGAAGCTTTTCCGCAGCCTGCTCCACGTCCTCCGGTCTTCGCTCGAGCTGTCGTATACGCGCCGCCAGTAGTTCCTCCCGGCTCATCTCGTCTCTCCAGTCCACGGCATGACCGGCTTCTGCCCAAACATGAGTTCTGCTGGCATGAATCCGGTTACCGAACTGTGCGTAGTTCGGTCCGCCCACAACGCGTAAGGCAGCAGCCGCGGCCAGTTCCCGACTTGACCTCCGCATGCCCGAACTAACGCCTTGACGATCGGTCCGTGTCCGCGCTCCATTCGCCTCCGGATTGTACGCTGTGGTAAGCGAGAGCTTGACTCCTAGCCGGTCGAACAGCTCCTCGGCCTCTTCGGCGTCCAACTCCCCACGATCAGCCACGATCTTCCCGACGCACCCATACCGGCATATCACGTCCTCAATCAGGAACCGACATACGGCCGCGGTCGTTTTGTTCTGAAGGGCCCGGCCTTCCACCTGGTTCGTCAGATCTTCCCGAGCCAGGACCAGATACCGCATCTGTCCTACTCCCATCGGCATCGTCACCAGGTCTACCATCCATTTGAAGTGGATGGTCGGTGGGTATGTAGGATGAAGCTCGTCCCGATGTCGGACTATGGAGTGCATCTGGCAGCTCTCGCAAGTTGTCACGAACTGATGCACGTCCCGGCCACCAGTACTTCCCCTTTATCTTCTCGAACGTGGCCCACGTTCCACGGTGTCCAGCCCAAGGGCTGTCGTGGTAGGCCGTCAGCAGCTCCTCCTATTCTTCTTTCATCACCACCACCCAAAGCGGGACGCCGTTCCTCTTCTTCGGGTGCTTCCATAAGTATCCGTCTCGGAGAAAGAATCGGTAAGCTTTCTTCCGGATCCGATTGGCCTCGTCCTTCGTCCATGACGCATCCGGCGTCATTGTCCTCAAAAATCCACCGATCTGGAGCCACTTGCCGTCGTACTTGCTCTCGTCGAAGTCGTTAAGTTGCGGAGTGCTCGTCCCATCGGTTGTCACGTACGCCGCCTTGAAGAAGTCCACGCCGACTTCTTCGTCCTCCGAAACCATGCCGCCCTCGTCATCAAACCTCGCCCTCGAAAGCATGTCGGCCATGGCGTTGTCCTTTCCGGAAATGTGCCGTATTTCCGGGTCCAGGGACTTGATGTACGTTATCCACCGGAGCATCGCCAGGTTTGGTGTCGCGCATCCGGAAACCATGCCGAGAATTGGCAGGCAATCCGTCTCGATAATCACTTCCGCCCTGATCAGGTAGTCTTTGTCGGCCTTTACTGCCGAAACGATACCCCAGAGTTCACGTCTAACCTGGGCGTACCCTCGCTGTCGCTCACTGAGGACCTTCGCGCCGAATCGGATCAGGAACCGGGTGCCGTCCTCGTCTTCTTGGTTGACGACCCATCCGATCCCGGTCGGGCTCGTATCCACCGTTATGTATACCGGGGTACCCTTCTCGTAGACAGCCTTCCGGAGCGCTGGTGCTGCCGCAAGAGCTTCCTTTAGCTTCCGGACCGACTCCGTGTGCTCGTATCGCCACTCGAATTTTCGCCCCTTTTTCAGCAACCCGTATAGCGGCTCTGCAACGTGGGCGTAATGCGGGATCCATATGTGGTAGAACGCGCATGCCCCCAGGAACCTCCAAACTTCCGTAACCGAGCTACAGTCGGTCTTCATCGCGGAGATGGCTTCTACCTTTGCCGGAGACGGCTTCCAGCCATATGGCCCACATAGGTGTCCGACCACCAGGATTTCCGATTGCCCGAAGGCCGATTTCTCCCCGGAGAAGGTGAGCCTCACATCCTCTAGCCTTTGTAGCACCTTCTCGCAGTCGTCGATGTGTGTTGCCACGAATCGCCGGCATCCGTCCGGCCCGACTGTCTCATCCTTCTCTTCCACCGGGCACCCCTTTATCGGGATGTCGTCCAGAAATGGCATGGTGATGTCCGGGATGCAATACCTCAGTACCTTGTTCATTGCATTCACCATGTGGGCCACCGAGTTGGTCCCCCCTTGTGGCAGGGTACACATTCGCACTAGGCCGAGGGGAGTTCGCATCGTCGTACCCCGAGTACAGATCACCGACCGAGTAAATCGACCTTCCGGCGAAGGCCTCCGCAAACTCGTCTATGGTCGGTCCGATTCATGCGTTCCGAATGGTCACTCTGTTGACCGGCTGCCGGTCTTGAATGAAGCGCAATGTTCCGTTTTTCTTCGGTACGGTAAACCATCGGTTCGAGTATGGGGCACTCGACGGTTCGAGAATGCCCATATCTACTTTCTGCCTCAATAGCTCCATCACCTTCGGGATGTGAGCTCTCGGTACCGGAATCGGCTTGAGATTCCACGGCACATGCGGTACCGTGAATATTACCATCGGCTCCACGATTGTCGGGTCTACGCACCCGATCTCTTCCGGTGAGAATGCGAAGGCTCTCCCGTGCCTTCCGAGCATCCTCCGAAACCGGTCTTCCTCCGCCGGCAGTAGGAACCCGCCCCCACCGATTTTGAGCTGCCGGAGCGTCCCGTCGATGAAGGTGTGTCCTATGCAGGCCGGATCTCGTAAACTGGGGTCCGACGCAACCCCTCTGATCCAGGACTCGCTGCCCTCCGGTAAGGGTGCCGCGACTGGCCTTACCTTCCGGTCCACAGTCTTGTACTTTGTGCTAACTCGGGCCGTCCGATCCGACCCAAGCCCCCGACTGAAGTTCGCGATGACTTCGTACATCTCTTCGGAACATACCGGTATCGTCCGGTCTTCGTTAAGGTCTTCTCCGGCTACCTTCCTCAGCATCCCCAAGGTGTCGTCGAAGGAGACCGCCTCCACGGCTCCGTTGATTTCCTCGTCCGGGCCGAGGACTCCGCACGCTCGAAGTCGCTCCTCCGCCCTTGCCTTTTCTCGGCCAACGATGCCGACTATCATACACCCTCCGTCGTTGGAGAAGCAAAATTTCCTACCTATCGTACAAGGTTTTTTCGGTTTCCGTTCTATCGTACAACTGTGGGGTCTTTCCCGAGTGTCCGGACTGTCTCGGCCCCACGCCTTGGCAGCCCTCTCTAAAAATCCTCCCGGTTCTTGCCACCGAGGGATTCGCGGTTCCGTTCGTGGTTTGGTCGCACCGTCAGAAATTGGACCGAATGGCACCCGTCCTGGCTTTTGACCCTCGCGTAGGCCGAACTGTTGTCCAGCACCTTGGTCTCCATTTGCGCCGCCGTGATGTATGGTTCCCCTAATATGACCGGGTGCGAGGACGTCTCCTGTACGAAGAAATCCTGGTCAATCTCGACGTCGCCGATCTTGACTCGCACGTTCGGGCAGGCCCCGTGCAGTTCCTCTGTGGCGCGCGTCGCCGCCCGGATCTTCCACCCGTGCTTGGTGTTGATCGGCCACTTCCCCTTCTTATAGAAGTCCATGGACATCAGGTTTATTTCCGAACCGTGGTCCACCAATGCCACCACCGGTTCCTGAACATCTCCGATCTTTACGGGGGTCTCCGTGGTCGCTCGGGCCCAGTGCGGCCTTGAATAGTGGCTCTCCGCCCACTCATCTGCCAGCGCCGAGTCGTCGATGTGCGTCATCCACACCTCCACCGGTCTCTCCGGTTCCGTCTCCGTCAACAGCCTCTTCCGCTTCACTAAGTCCACAATGGAGTCGTGGAACTCCTTCTTGGCGATCCCTAGCACCTCCCGCAAGGACAACTCCACTTTGCTGTCGAGGATCCGCTCTTCTAGGACCTTTCGTAGGTCCGTGGTCCTTTCTATTTCCGTCCCTAATCGGTATCCGCCCTTCCTGGGGTTATCTTGTGCGATGGACCCACCGGCATCGTTCCGTCGTTGCCCGAATCGGGTCTCGTACCGTTGTGAGGGCCCGGCCGCTCCGGCTTTCCCCACTCGTTTGTCTTCTACCAGAGCCTCGTAGTTCCGGCAGGCGGCTTCTACGAAGCCCGTCTTCTCCTCGACTGGGTCGCTACACCCGGTTACTTCCCGGACCCGTCTCTCCGCGCGGTCCGTTTCATCTTTCCTCAGCCGTGCGCCGGCGAGGCCTTCCAGCATTGCCGGCCAGAAACTGTCTTTGCTCTCCTTTCGGGCCTCGCTGCCCCCAACCCGAATACCGGCCGACGCCGAGTAGTGGATGGCCTCCACGTGTCGGGCCGCTGCCTCTTCCATCAGTCTCTTCATACCTCCTCGCCCGTCGTTTCGGTTCAGGGCCCTCCTGGTGTCGCCGGCGTGCACCCGGCCTTCCCACAGGTACACCACCCGGTTTCTCAACGCCTCTGCGAAATCGTCGCAGTCCTTCCGAATGTGGCCGACCTCGTCGCACCACATGCACCTGTTCCCCGCTGTCGGCCGTCGGTCACGAGCCGGTTCGCCGCCTTCCCTTCGAGTCTGGGCGATCTGGAGATCCTTTATCGCCCGCGTCAACTCCTCCAGCGCTGCCCCTCCGGACAAGCCATTGACCATGCCGGTCGAAGCCAGACCGGTTTCGAGCCATTCCCGGGTTTCTTCCCTTCGCACTTGCGGTGCCGGTTCAAGCCTCCTTGCTGTGACAGAGCCCGCACCGGCCGCCCCGTTGTCAGCCCATTCTCGCCGTTTGTCGAAACGGCCACAGACTCTCTTAACCGCAGCCCAGTCGGTTGTCAGCCCATCTTCGGTTTCCAGCAAGGAGCCGACTTGATCCCTGTCCCTCTCGTCCACCGACTTGACGAACAGTAGGACCCGGCTCGTATCCAGAACGGTTCGGTCAAGCGCCGAAAGGCGCGCAAAGCGTTCTTCAAACTCCCGAAGGAGTGCCGACGCGTTTCTTCCCTTGCCAGGGGACTCCACCCATTCCATGAAGTCCCGTTTCGAAAGTCGGAGCGCGTCGTCCAGCCCGTATTTTTCTAGGAGTCGGCCTTCGAACTCCTCCCAGGTACGGCTCTCCGCCCGCACCTCGAGCACCTCCGCATGGATGCTCGGCATCGCCACTCGAGGAAACCCAGCAAGACACCTCTCTTCCGGAATGTCCCGCATCAGCATTTCTGCCCCGTAGGACGCCAAATACTTCGTGGCATCCTTTCCGCTGAACCGGCCGATTGTACCGACGACCGCCTCAATGGCTCTGTCGAGGGCGCCGGTGCCCTCGCGTGCACTCAATATCCGATCCACGGCCGAAGCCATGGCCTCCGCAAGATCCGACCCTTTCATCTTCTGCTCTTCTGCCGCCTCCTTCACGTCGGGTTCACCAAAGATGTCGAGGTATTCCTCGCGGATGCGTGGAATGAGGCGGGACCTCAGGGGTCCTGTACCGAAGAGCAAGAGAGAAAGGACAAGAGACCCACTACGTGCGAGCGTAGATTCACAGGGACACGGCCCTTCGACACAAAGACGCGAGTGGGACAGCGACACAGAGAGACACGAATGTATGTATGTATTAACAAAGACAACAACAAGAACATGGAAGTAACAAAAACACGAAGTCGGTTACAACCGAACAGGTCGGCGAACAGATGCCGATGCCTGTTCGTAAACGCACAGAAAGACAGGAGCAGGTTGGAGGTGTTGCCGGAAGCACTCGGGCATTCCTCAGAGCAGCGCGAGCCTCCCGAAACCTGCACAGAAGGAAGCTATGGAGTTTGCGAACCAGAGAGAGAGAGAGAAGCCTTCCCACACAAACCGACAACACTTCGTCCTCGACTCTCCACGATCCCATCCCCCTTCTCGTCTCCCTCCTTTTATAGGCAAGGAAGGAGCCGTTTCCCCTTTACTTCCTACCCACTAAATCTACCTGCCTAGGATCTTCTATGGACAACATTCGAGAAGAGCCGGTTCCTACACTCCTGTGCACCGATTCCGCTTGTGGACGGTTTTCTTCACGACACCGTTCTTCAAGGTCACCTTGAAGAAACACATTCTTCACGTCCATCTGGTGAAGATGCCACCCGCTTTCCGCAACAACCGCCAATACCACGCGAATCATCGGCATATTCGCTACCGAAGTGAAGGTCTCATCGTAGTCAATTCCGTGGGTCTGCGCTAATCCCTTCGCCACTAATTGGACCTTGTACCGATTAACCGAACCATCGGCATTGTACTTTACCTTGTACACCCATTTGCAACCGATCGGTTTATAGTGTCGGGGAGGGTCAACGAGGTCCCATGTGTCGTTGGTATGGAGTGCCCGCATTTCTTCTTCCATAGCAGCACGCCAATTTGCAACCTTTGCCGCTTCTGCGTAGCTCTCTGGCTCACGTACTTCTGCCACCTTAGTCATGAACGCATAATGATGCGCCATGTACTCATTGTACTTGTACTGCGTAACGGGGTTCTTCTAGTGGGAAGACTGATGTAACTTGTCATCGCCCGGTTTGGGGCCCTTCTTGGCCGGTTCAGACTTCGTTCCTGAAGATCTGCCTTCATCCTTTCCTAAGTCGGATTCGCTCCAATCTGACTCAATGTTGCCGGTTTCGTATTCCGACATCTTCTTCTTCCCCTCAGTTCCTTGCTCGGGGAGAGCACGATAGAGTCTCCAGTATTCGTCGATTCCTCATTCAATTGGTCACTTTGACCCAATCACTCGTTCGGTCCGCTCAACCGAAACGATTTCAGACTCTCTTCTAGAGTCTCATGCTCGTCATCTTTTATCTAGACCGGTTCCAGCACATTGGCCTCATCTTTCAGAATCGGGTCTTCGTCGGGAGTTGGAGTCGGTAAGGAGTACCATGATGCCGTGTCATCAAACTCGACATCTCGGCTTACTCAGACTTGCTTAGTCCGGGGGTTATAGCACTTATACCCCATTTGCTCATGCGAGTAACCGACTAGGATGCACTTCTCCGACTTCTGATCAAGCTTCTTCCGCTTCTAATCTGATACATGCACACATGCTATGCTACTGAATATCCGAAGGTGCCTCAGATTCGGCTTCCTCCCGAAATACAACTCATGTGCAAACACCTTGTCTCCGATTCGGTTTTGGATGTAGACGCTCGTCCGGACCACTTGAGTCCAGTAGAATTAGGGCATGCTTTTCTCCTCCAGCATTGCCATTGCCGCGTCGACAACTGATCGGTTCTTCCTTTCGGCCACACCGTTTTGCTCCGGTGTGTATGTGCAACCTAATTCTCTCTGAATTCCGTTCTGCTGCGGATAACTGTTGAATTTGCCGGAAAAGTATTCTTTTCGGCCATCCGACCGCTGGCACTTGATCTTCCTCTCCGTTTCCCGTTCTACCAAGCTTTGAAGGTTCCGGAAACACTCAAAGACTTCGCTCTTCCACTCGATAAGGTAGATCCACGTGTGTCGGTTATTGTCGTCGACGAAGGAGACGAATATCGACTCCCGCCAAGACAAACGTTCTGTGTCGGTCCCCATACATCTGAATGTATTAGATCGAGCTTGTTACGGCTCCAATTTCGTTCGGTGGGGAATGGAAGCCGGTGTTGCTTCCCGAGTTGGCAGGCTTCACAAATTTCGGCCTTCCGGCCTCTAAATTTCGGCAAACCGAAAACAACTTGTTTCAATTGCAAGTCCTGAAGCCTTCGGTAATTGACTTGGCTGATCCGCTTGTGCCAGAGGTCGATTTCCGATTCAATCTTCTGTCCTGTGGCAAACATGGCGGTACCGACATCATTAGTGTTGAGGATGAACATCCTCACTTCTCTGCGCCCTTGCGCAATTATCCGATCTTCTTCCTCAATGAAGCACCCAATGTGCGTAAACCGCACCTACATTCCCTAGTCAACGATTTGTCCAACCGATACCAGGCTCTTTGTGATTGTCGAAACGTGTAATACGTTCATCAACTTCCCCTTTTGTCAGACGCGGCTTAAAGGGACTTCTCCGACATGCACAATCGTGTGAGGGGTGTCGTCTCCGGTTTCGACAATCCCTGGTTGTTCCGGTTGTTCCGGCTTCTCCAAAAAGGAGAACCACTCTTCATGGCTCGTCATGTGGTTGGGTGCTCCAAAATCAACATACCATACTTCCTCCGATTTGGAAGTAGTCTTCTTCATCGAGTTAGCCTTGTGCTTCATCACGAAGGTTGGCCCTTTACCGGTCTTCCCGGTTCTGAATCCTTCAGATCCTTATGTGTAGTGCGAGCTTTGCTGGTTTTCCCGACGGCCTTGCCGGATCCAGATTTGTCTAAATCGGCGCGCTTCTTCCAGCACTCGCTTTCCCAGTGACCCTTTTTGCCACAGTACAATCATTCCATGTTAGCTTTTCCTTGCTGGTTTCCGGCGCTGCTTTGACTCCCCCAGCTTATGGAGGGTCCGGAACTACTGTCGGCACTACCTCTGTGCCTTCGGACCTGCTCTTGCTACCTCCATTGCGTGTCAACCCACCTCGTCCACCACGTCCATGGGGCCAATCTGTCTCCATGTACATCATCTGATCGTCTGATTGAGTGGTCCTCGACCTGCTCGCGTGGTTTTCTTCGACCATCAGCATCCATTGCAAGTCGAAGAAAGACGGTGGTTTCTCCCGGGTGCATATCACTGTTCGGATTGGCGCGTACCTTTGCATTAGACCACCGAGATAGATTTGTACCATCTCGTCTTCGTCCACCGTGACATTGATGGACCTGAGTGCGTCACAAATCTCCTTTATTTTGGTGGTTTAATCCCTAACCGACATGTCTCTTTACCGGAGCTGCAACTTACGGGTTGTGTTACTCGCGGCGAAAATCTTCCTCAAATTTCCCCAGGACTCCTTCGGCATTTTGCATCCTTTATGTAGCCGAGCATCTGGTCGTGCACACAGGACACAAGGCAATACAATACTCGGCTCACTCCTTGCTCCCATACCGGGAAGTCATTGTGTGCCAACTCCGATGGTACCTCGTTCGTTCGTTCCACGAAGCTCCAATATCCATGCCCCAACAGGTACTGGTGCATTTTATATGACGAGGACGCGTAGTTGCTCCGGTCGAGCTTCTCTGTGGGAAGTGAACTCGCCATACCTCTGTCCATATCTTCTCTTCGTCTGTTGTAGGGTTCTAGGGTTCGTCTTCAAAAGCAAGTGTCGGCTGCAGAGGTTCTCAACCCTCGTGCTCTGATACCATGTGAAAGTTAACATGCGGAAGCGTTACACAGAACCGGCTTAGCCGGATAGCAACAGAGAATAAGATGAAGGTTTAATGGAGAAGCTTAATACACAGAGAGTATACGAGGGAGAGATAGAGAGAGCGGAACATAACTGTAGATTCAAAATAACTCTAAAACTATGTACATACAACGTGCTACACAACACTATTTATACAAAGTCCATAAAGGACTAACATGTACTTCAATGCTCATACGAGCAACAGACACTAACTACGAGACAATGATTACCTAGTAGTCTAGGCTACTACTAGGCTTTTGGTTCCCGTTCGAATCCGGCTCTCCGATCCGGCCGGTTGTTTCCAGATACCATCCGGATACCGATGAGGCTCAGGCTTATTTGGCCGATCTAGATCCGGTTGAGCTTGCTCGTTCAACACTTTCTTATCAGACCAAATGACGAATGTGATGCCCGACTAACTTACATACTTGTCTCTCTTCATGATTGAATATGCTTGACATCTCCAACAATGAAAATTGCCATAAAAGGAACCCTTTCAATCTCAACACATAACGGTGTACTCCCCTTTGTTCATCAAATATAAAATCATTTCGCATATGCCAAATAAACCATGCCCATAATACCTCAAATAATCTTGAATGAAGGTGAAAGACCTCATAATTCCACTTGTGCAAAAACCCATTTGAAAGGAAATTTTATCACTCCTGCCAAGGACATCCATATTGCATTAATAAATTTCCAAACCATCTTTGTAACAGGACATGAAATAAATTGACGTCGATTGTGCTCTACTTCCACCGTAAAAAAGAAACAAATGCCACTAGTTATTTTTCTTTAACATAAATTATCACCCAATGGTAATCCACCAACCATAACCCTCCAAATAAACACTTTGGCTCTAAATGACAAATATGAACACCAACCCTTCTGGAGTACATTTTTCTACCAAATTGTTGGCCTATGGAAAGACCATACCTTAATTACCTTTTTTTCGAACCACATATGTTTCCCAATAATTGTATGATAAACCTCATTCGTTGAAACCATACTGAAGTTGTTCTCCCTCACAAATGTCCAATCAAGATATAGAGAATCTTCATTTAAATGTGGCACACGCCCTTGCAACACTAATCATCCTTGTAATGTATCTCAAATGTGCCGATAATTGTGTGGAATTCCAAGTATCGACCTAGTTGTATGAAAAGCCATCAACCTTCTTTGAGAAGACAAAATTGCATCTTTTAGTGATACCGATCCTAATCGAGCCATTCTATTAAATCCTCTATCTCTATGTGACATAATATACATATCCTTTCCTCTCTAGGGGACGCCATTAATACGACCATTCTCGGTCTCAAGTTAGTAAGATGATATTTTAAGTTGTCCAATGGCAACCCTTAGTGCACTCGGTAAGAATGCATCTAGATATTTTTGTCGTGTAATAAACCTTAACATAGAGAAGTGCATGAAGTGTTCCTTATAATACAACATTTTAGATGGGAGTGGCTCTAGTGGGGTGATCCGTTTATACCAAGTGTAAATTTGCCATATTTCTTGGCGTATTACTTTATTACAGTCCTCATGAGAGATTAAAGTGTTATCAATCATGTGGTTATACCTAAGGGGAGGTAGGTTATTAATGTCTAGAACATGCGCAAGAAGCCAACTCACCATCATGCCACACCACGAGCTAGTACATCCAGACTCGTATAGTGATCCATATGCCTCAAAAGCTTGATGAGATATCCTATCATGTGGTTGGATATGTATCTTATGAATAAATACTACAAGTTGAAAGAGTGCTTCTACTTGTCAAATGTGGGTCTCTTATGGACGTATTCACATTGTCTTCCTTTGTACACACCAGGTTTAGGTTATTTATGTAATAGTGAGAAGGGCAATTGCCCTAAGTTAGTCAATATATAAACTAACTTTCTAATGTAGTTTGGATAATGCCAAAAATACGGTGTCGTGAAGAAAACCGGTCATAGGCGGAATTGGAGAAAAAGGCGCATGAACCGGCTCTTACATGGGTGGACGCGAGAATTGATATTTTGTACATGATTCATAATTAGGTCGGCTGATGTAAATACTAGGTAGTACACATTTATTAGGGGATTCGTGCGTACCTCTGTCGAGAGGGACAGGGAATAAACTATTTAAGGAGGGAGAGAAGGAAGAAAGGGGATCGTCGAAGTGTTGTTGCAGAACCGAGTGTCGAGCTCTCTCTCCTCCGATCGTCGTTCTCTGTGGGTGTCGGGAGTTCGCTGCCTCTGCTTCGTGGATAGCCTGTGTGCTTCCAGCAGAGGCTCTCCCCCCCCTTTTTTTTTTGTTTCTTCGAGTCGAGTGGCTATCGTCTGTGTGCGTGAGTAGGACCCCGTGTCAGGTCCATTACCGGTTTGCCGGTTGTAACTGTTCGAGTTGTAAGCTACGGATTATAGTAATTAGATTCCTGTTTCTTGCTCTTGTTTTCCTTCTGTGTATCTGCAACTCTCTCTCTCTCACTCTCTCCTTGGTCCAAGACCCCCGTGGTCCCGCCTCTTCCTATACGCGAACGCGAAACTTCGTGACATAATTGGTGAACCCGACGTGAACAAGCGGCAAAGGAGTCGGAAAATGAGGGGATCAGAGCTAGCAGAGGCAATGGCAGTAGTCGTCGACCGGCTGGTGAGCGCTCGCAAGGGGATGGGTACCCTCCACAGAGCCATTGAATCGATCATCCGCAGCATAGGCCGATTCGGTGGGAAGAATCCCACAAGTTATTTGGAGGCTTACTAGGCCGAAATGATCATGAGGGATATCCCAGTGGACATGCGGTTGTCCGGATTCCCTCGGGTGGTGACGCCGAGCATCCATGCGGAGGTGCTCGAGGTGCTGGCTGAATGCCAGACTTGGGAGGAGTTCGAGCTGCAGCTCCTCGAGAAGTACGGGTCTGATGACTCACTTCGGCAGTTGAGGCGGGACTTCATGGCGTGGGTGGAAAGCCCCAGAAAAGGGAGGAACACGTTGGCGCTCTTCCAGGAGTTCGAAAAACGATTCGCGCGACTGTCGACGCTGGACCGGACCGTGCTCGAAACGAGTCGAGTACTACTGTTTGTTAAGTCGGTGGACGCTATCGACATGGAAAAGGTGGGTCCCCTATTGCAGACGGACGAAAGGCTCACGACAGACTGGGCCGTTGTAAAACGGGTCTACAACAGTTTCGACAAACAACGCGGGTGGAGCGACGAAAGCTCGTCGGAGTCAGGACTGGTCCCGGCGAGGAGGCTCGAGGAGCCGGTATCGGTGCCAGCCTGTGGGAAGGAAGAGACCTGAATTTGGCTGGAGTCGAGGTCGGCATCGAACGACGTGGTCAGCGACTCTGGAGGAGCTGACACAGATGGTGCGCGACCTGCAGATCGCACAGGCCCGAAGAGATAGCGACGAACAACCTCGCGACCGGAGGCCGCCGGCTGGGCAGCGGTGCATGTGGTGTGACGCAATCGGTCACATTCGGAAGGATTGCGTGGATTTCACCGACGCACTCAGGACCAACGTGGTGTACCTCTGGAACGGGCGATGCACGCGAGCGAGACCCGGAGAGTCCTATAACTGAATATGGGGCGCGGCGGAATGAAGAGGTTGATGGAAGGGGCCGCGGCACGGCATGTAGAAGTCGTTAACTACTCAGTGTCAGCGGGAATTCGGGTCAGGGGTGATGATACCCGGAAGGTGAAGGACTCCGGATTCTGGCCGCTAGTGCTAGAAGGCCTCTCCGGAGTTCGGCTGAAGAAGGAAGAGGCGGACCGCGCGGAACAGCGGGTTCAGGAGGTCACCGGATGGGATGATCCGGTCGAAGAGAAAACGGGCTTCGTAGAAGCCGCTTGCCAGAACTACGAGGTTCTGGTGGAAGACAAACGGGCAGGAAAGGCCAGAGGGGTCGGTCCCCCGCAGAGGTACAAGACCCGGTTCGGACCGAAACCCAGGCGCGCCGTATGGGAAGAAGCAGGCGGGGTTTCGGTTGAGCACCGAAATCGAGAGAGCAACAGACCTACGGAAGGTCCTTGAAGAGCGGATCCTCGACAGTAAAGTGGAGCTGTCGTTGCAAGAGGTGCTGGGAATCGCCAGGAGGGAGTTCCACGACTCCATCGTAGACTTGGCGAAGCGGAAGAGGCTCTCGATGGAGCTGGAACCAGAGAAGCCAGTGGAGGTGCGGACTGCGCACTTAGAAGACACGGCCCTAGAAGACGAGTTGGCGGAAAGCCACTACGCGAAGCCGCATTGGGCCAGGGCAAGTACGGAAACCCCTGTGCGGATCGGCGACGTTCCGGAACCGGTGGTGGCCTTGGTAAACCATGGATCCAAAATCAACCTGATGTCCATGGATTTCTACAAGAAGGGTAAATGCTCAATCAACACCAAGCATGGGTGGAAGATACGCACGACGACACTTGCTACGAAGGAGCTGCATGGTGCGTGCCCGAATGTACGTGTAAAGATCGGTGACGTCGAGATAGATCAACATTTCTTCGTGCAGGAAACATCCTCGCACCCGGTGATTCTCGGCGAACCGTACATTACAGCAGCACGCATGGAGATGAAGGTGATGGACAACGGTTTGGCGTACGCGCGCGTCAAGAGCCAAGATGGTCGACATTCCGTCTAGTTCATGATCGTATGTCCGAACCATGAGAGGATTCGCGAAACCCTCGGCGGCATCAACCGAGGGGATTTTTAGAGAGGGCTATCAAGGCGTGGGGCCTCGGTAGTCCGGACGTATCGGAAGAACCCAATGCATGTATAGTAGGTAGGAAGTTTTGGTTCTCTGAAAACAGATGTTGTACTATAGCCGGCGTCAGCGGCCGGGAGAGGAAGCGAGCGGAGGAGCGGCTCAGGCGATGCGGAGTCCTCTCCCCCGACGACGAGATCAGCGGCACCATGGAGGCGGTCTCTTTTGACGACACCTTGGGCGAGTTGCGAAAGGTGATCGGTGAAGACCTTAGAGAAGACCGGACCGTTCCGGTAGGTTCGATGGGAATGTACGAAGTCATCGCGGACATCGGGGAAGGGATCAGGTCGGATCGGATGGCCCGCATGGATACAAAGTACAAGACTGTGGACCGAAAGGTGAGGCCAGTCGCGGCACCCTTGTCGGAGGGCAGCGAGGAGGGGATAAAAGGGGTCGCGTCGGACCCAAGTTTACGGAATCCGGCTGGCATAGGGCATCGGTTCACCGACATAACGCTACGGGTGGCTTTCTACTACCGGCGGAGGACGACAGGTTTCGGAGAATGCTCGGAAGGCATGGAAAAGCCTTCGCGTTCTCGCCGGAGGAGATCGGGTGCATGGACCCGACGATCGTTGAACCGATGGTGATCTTCACGGTGTCAGGAAGTTACACGCGCGCGTGTAGAAGGGGCAGGACCACGAGGATCTTGAACCAAGGAGCAAGAGAGAGAGAGAGAGACAGAGACAGAGAGCGAGAGAGATTTGTAGATACGCGAAGCGAGAAGGAGAGATATAGAACGCAACACTCGATTTCAATAGCAAGAGTTTACAATAACAAGAGAATACGACTTTGACGGTTACAACCGGCAAGGCGGCGATGGACCCGACACGGGGATCCTATTCACACACACAAACGGCACTCGCTCGATCCCAAAAACAAACAAAAAAAGGGGGGGGGAGAACCTCTGCTGGAAGCGCATGAGCTGTCCACAACGCAGAGGCAGCGAGCTTCCGACCTACAGAGACCGACGGCCGAAGGATAAGAGAGAGCTCGGCACTCAAATCTGCAGCAACAATTCCCTCCTCCCTAGCGCGCGATGCCTTTTTCTTCCTCCTCCCCCTCCTTAAATAGTTGCCCCCCAAAGGGGGGATGCCCCTTTTCCTTAGCCAAATTGCTTTATTCCCTGTCCCTGTCGACAGAGATACGCACAAAATCCCCTAATAAATGTGCTACCTAGTATTTACACCAGTCAC
Source organism: Azolla caroliniana (assembly GCF_043228905.1). NCBI lineage: Eukaryota > Viridiplantae > Streptophyta > Polypodiopsida > Salviniales > Salviniaceae > Azolla > Azolla caroliniana. The sequence goes on from NW_028230447.1 coordinate 1,831,893, forward strand.
CCTAATTACGAATTATGTACAACATATCAATCCTCGCGTCCACCTGTGTAAGAGCCAGTTCATGCGCCTTTTTCTTCGATTCCACCTATGGCCGGTTTTCTTTACGACAACGGTACCGCATGTACCGTGGAATCTCAAACCAATTCCAGTGCCGAGACCTCACATCCCGAAGTTGATGGAGCTTCTGAAGCAAAAGGTGGAGATGGGCATCCTCGAACCATCAAGTGCCCCATATTCGAATCGGTGGTTTACGGTGCCGAAGAAGAATGGCACGCTTCACTTCATTCAGGACCTGCAACCGGTCAACAGGGTGACCATCCGTAATGCAGGAATCAGACCGACCATAGACGACTTCGCGGAGGCCTTCGCTGGAAGTTCTATCTATTCGGTCGGTCACTTATACTCGGGGTACGACCAGTTCCAACTAGCCGTGGAGAGCAGGGATATCACAACGATGCGAACTCCTCTCGGCCTAGTACGGATGTGTACCCTACCACAAGGGGGGACGAATTCGGTGGCACATATGGTGAACGCAATGAACAAGGTGTTGAGGGACTGCATCCTGGACATCACCATGCCATTCTTGGACGACATCCTGATAAAGGGGTGTCCGATGGAAGATGCGGACGAGACTGTCGGGCCAGACGGATGCCGGATGTTTGTCGTGAACCACATCAACAACTGCGAGAAGGTGCTGCAGAGGCTCGAGAGCGCACGACTCACCTTCTCCGTAGAAAAATCGGCGTTCGGGCAGTCGGAGACCTTGGTGGTTGGACACCTGTGCGGGCCTTACGGTAGGAAACCGTCTCCGGCAAAGGTAGAAGTCATCTCCGCGATGTAGGACGATTGCGGGTCGGTTACGGAGGTCCGCAGATTCTTGGGGGCGTGCGCGTTCTACCACATTTGGATTCCGCACTACGCGCATGTTGCGGAGCCGCTCTACGGGCTATTGAAGAAAGGGCGTAGGTTCGAGTGGAGGACGGAGCACACGGAGTCAGTCCGGAGGATGAAGGAGGCGCTTGCTGCGGCACCGGCTCTCTGTAAAGCGGTTTACGGCAAGGGAGTCCCCGTCAATGAATGCAGAAAGGCAATTAACACAGAGAGATAAAAACACTAAGCTTCATTAATTATCTGCTTCTCATTACATTGTATCCAGGCCTTTCAATAGGTTTCCGGTTTGTAGTACAAAACGGTGCCATCCGCACCTATTTGGGATCGGTCCGGATCCGAAATGGCATACCAATTCCGGTCTGTCCGTCCACACTAATAGATTACTTACAACCATTCCTAATAATTAAATAACTCCTTCATTTCACACTCTGGACTCCTTTGCCGGCCGGTAACGCATGGCACGCCCGTGGGACAGTACCTTGTACGTCGAATCCACCATCCGACCCTTGCTATTCTTCGTCCAAAATATCCAGAATTCTTTGTTCGAGAATCTCCAATGGTTCATCTGGAATTGGTTGTTGTTGTTGTTGTTGTTGTTGTTGTTGTTGTTGCTCCGTTGATGGCTGTTGCGACTGGTCCTTTGGTGGCGGTTGCGGCTGCTCCTCCATTTGTTGCTCTGACACCGGCGTTTCCGTCGTTGCTCCCTCCGTCGTAGTGGTCTCTGGTTGACTAGTTCCGGCCTGACCCTCGGCCGGCGACGGTTCCTCGTCACTAAGGTTAACCGTTGCCGCTTCCCGTGCTTTTTCTTCCCGAACCTGGGACCGCTCGTAGCTCTCAAAATGGATTTGAGCATCCATCCTATCATCGTCTAGCTGAGCTACGAGTTGCCAGACCTACACCAACTGTTCATCCGCCAGGACTTGGAAGTCTTCAGCCAACTCGTCCCGTATGGCGGTGAAGTCCTCGGAAGTCAACGTGTAACAATCATCTCCTTCCTTCCGCCGGTTTTCCACGTCTGCCCGTAGCAATTGGAGTTCCGCCGTATTTTGCGCCCACTTTGTCCACCATCTTACGGAGCTTTCGTCAATCAAGCGTTTTGTCTGATTTAGCCATGCCTGGAGGATGCACTGAATCCGGCCCGTTCCCATCTACGACTTGATCTCCGCAACTTGCCGTTCCTCCTTCAATTGCTTGATGATTTTGATGTTGTCTTCCGCCTGCTCCTTGTAATGCGTCAATTGCCTTTGATATGTGCTTTGTAATTTTTGCAATACTGTTGTCGCTCTCTCCCTTTCTTCCTGCTGCTGACTCTGGAGCTCCATCCAGACCTTCTCCGCCTCATCCAACCGTCATGTATTTTCCGCTCGTTCGTCGGCGAGCACCGTTGCAACCTGATCAACTTCCTGCCGGAGCTCGGCCATCCGTTCCTTATGCTCCGTTTCCAGCCATTTGTAGTCCCGGTGCAGGTGCTCAAAATCATCTGTCTTTTGCTTGAGCCGTACGTTGATCTGTCGACAGGCTCGGTCCTCGCGGTCCTTCTGTTGGCGGAGCTCCTCCTTTAGCCATTCAATTTCCGTTTCCGCCGTCTTCCGCAGCTTGTCCTTTTCCTACAACACTTTGTCCTTTTCCTCCCTTAGCTGGTCGTACGCTTGATGGCCTTTCCGAAGGCTCTCCTCTGCCCGGCAGAGGTTCTCAACATTCTTCTTTAATTCTGCTTCGGCCACTGTCTTCAATTCCCGTTCACGGCTCCTTAGCGCTTCTTGTGCGGCAAGTTCATCTCTCAATTCCGCAAGCTCCTAGGCTTGCGCCGCATCTCTCTCTGGAACGGTTTCCGTTGCCGGGGTCTTATTAATATGTACAGGTTGGTCTGGTTCTTTATTCTGTACACTTACCGGAGTCACCGGTGCTTGGATCTGTGTTGCCGTTAAGGCCATTTTGGCCATTTCTATCGTGACCTGATCCAAGTCTTTTTCAAGGCACCGGATTCTGGATTGGGCCGTCTCTAGTTGTTCGGTTGAGACGAGCAACCGTTCGCTTTGCGCTCGTTCTTCCGCCTCAATATACCCCACTGCTCCGGCAATCTGTTCGCCTATCCACCGGAGCCACAGGCTACCGGTGCATTGTTGTTGCGCTTCTACAGTGGTTTGACGGCTGGGCTCGCTTGTGGATGGGTGGTCCCGCCTGATTGCGCCGAGTTGCAATTCCGTTTCTGCCCGTGGACCACCCTGCTGTCTTGGTTCCCCTTGCGCTTCTTCTTGGTTGACCGAGGGAGGCTGCATTGACCTTTCTGGCTCTGGCGGTATGGGACTTGCCGGTGCTGCCAGTGGTGCAGGGGCTTCTGATTCCGGTGCCATGCGCACCGGGCTCGGTTCCTCCCTTGACGTGGGAGTCTCAGTATGGAGAGTCGGTATTCCCTCCGTCTGAGGGTCTGAACGTTTCCCGGCTGCCTCAACGGTCCTTGCCGACGACCGTCGCTAGAGGTGCTCCGTAGGCTCCTCCTCTATTTCCTCCTCCTCAGTCCCGACATTGAATTTCACCGCCAAGGGGTCCGCTTCTCTATTCACCGGTCAGCGGAGTGTGATCTTTACGGGCCGTACCGGTGATTCCTCCTACGCATCCGTTGGCCGCTTCCGGCTGGCGCTCTCCTTTCCGGCCTGTTCTGCGTCCGCCGCCTTCCCCTTAGTGGCCTTAGAGGCCAACAATTGTTGTCTTTTGGAAGCAGTCTTTGGGGTGCCGTCCGCCACTCTTCCCCGCTTATTGGGCTGGATGGGCTGGACGGGGGGCACAAGCAAGGTGAGCCACTGCGTTACTGCGTGCCATATCCTCCGTCCGTCTCGGCCTTCTTTGCCGTCTTTTCCTCTGACGATCTCGATCGCCGCACACAAACCGTCTGCGATCAATACCGACCAATCCACCTTGATCCCTTCATAGGTGGCGATGATCATCCCTGCCCGGTTCTGCGGCATGACAGGGGGTCTAGGGTACACATGGCCGTATTTGTGGAGCACACGGGCAATCTCACAGAACAACATATCTCCGCCGCCCTGTGTCCGGTAGCCCTTGCTGGCTAGGGAGTACTCACCAAAATACCTGATGAGTTGCTACGAGGTCGGATTGTCGATCGTGAATATGCCTCCCTCCGGAAGGCCTGTTAACGCACGGATCGCCTCATCCGTTATGACCTCTGTGTCGATTTCTTTGATCACCTTGTCGGCTTCTTTGTGTGGCGGTGCCTCCATAATCGTCAAGAAGCCCTCGAGCTCGTGTTGCTTTAGCCATTTCTTGGCGGCTTCTGACAACGTTTGCGGGTCCATGTCTGTGTCGAGGTCGGATTGTGGTGGCGAGGTTGGATGGTGATGAGAGTGAGAGTGAGAGTGAGAGAGAGAGAGAGTTCAGAAAGCGAGGGTTCTCTGTGCGTAGGTTCTCGTCTGATGATCTTCCAACGCCTTGGTGCTTCTGTGCTCCTAGGTTCGCGAAAGTAGAGGGTCTCCATGCGCAGTGGTTTTTCTCTGTGCATTCTGGCGCCTTTTTCGAGCGTGTGCACGTCGTGTACTAAAATAGCATTATGTCCTGTGGCGGCGCTTAAATGCCCACTACGTACCTTTTCGCTCCTCGCTCTCTCGTCCATTCATACCTCGCTCTTGCATGATTACTTCGCTTTCTTTCTTTCTTTTTTTTAGAATTTTAATGTAGTGTGAGGTTACTTGTCCGTTGGTCCTATCGGACCCTTACCGGCCTCATTACGGTTGTCGTTTCCCTCACAGGTTGCCGTTTCCTCACAAGTTCCCGATCTGGTGTCGGTCCTTTGCTCAAATGGGTTCTTGGGCATCGGTCCTCTATATGGCTTCAATCTGAATCCGTTGACCCATTTGCCTAGCACTTCGCTGGCAAGTGTCCCTAACTGGTAGGACCCATTATACTCACGTGTCAGCCAATACGGGCCAGTCCATCTCAACTGTAGTTTACCCGGCATCTTGCCCATCCGGGTCTTAAATACTAACACCGGCTTGCCGATTTCGAACATTTTTTCATTTCCTTTCCTGTGCCGGTCGACAAATGCTTTCCGTCGCCGTTGTTCCAATTCTAAGTGCAGGATGCTTGCCAGTCGTTGTTCCTCGAGTTCACAAATCGTTGTTAACCGTATTGCCTCCGACTCCTTCTCGTTCAGCCGTTCCCGTAGCTGGATTCGTAAGCTTGGTACTTGGAATTCCACCGGCATGACCGCCTCTAGTCCGAACGCTAACCGGAACGGTGTTGTTTGGATGCTCGTTTTGTATGTTGTCCGGTATGCCCAAAGCGCGCTATGTAGCTTGGTATCCCAATCCGTTCGGTTTTCGTTGACGATCTTCCAGAGGATATTCTGGAGCGTTTTGTTCGTCGACTCAGCTAAGCCGTTTCCTTGCGGATAGTACGGTGTGCTCCGTTTATGGACAACGTCATAGAATGTCGTCAGGCTTTCAACTACTTGGCCGAGAAAGTGCCCCCCTTGGTCGCTTATTAATTCGATTGGGCATCCGTAACGGCACCAGATGTATTCTTATAGAAATGTTGCCGTTGACGCAGCGGTATTGTCTCTTAAGGCTTTGGCCGCCACCCATTTCGTGCAGTAATCCGTCGCGACGATGACGTACCGATTACCGGATCTCATTGCCAGTGGTTTGAACGGTCCAACAAAGTCCAGCCCCCACTTCTAGAATGGTTCGAGTGGTAGTACAGGCTGGTGTGGCATCCGAGCCTGCTCCGTTGGCTGGTCCATTCGCTGGCATAGGTCACATTCTTTTGCGTACCGTACAACATCTCTTAATATAGTTGGCCACCATAGGCCACTTTGCCATATTTTCCTGGCCGTCGCATCTCCGGCATAGTGACCTCCGGCAACTCCGCAGTGGGCTTCCCTCAGTATGAGGTTCTTTTCATCGTTGCGCACAGCCCGTCTCCATATGTCGTCCGTGCCCTTGTGGTAAAGTGTGTCTCGCAGTAAGCAAAAATGTCGACTTTGCACCGCCAAGCGTTTCCTTTCGTCCCGGTTCATCTCCTCCAGAGGCAGTCCTGTGCTCAGAAACTGGTGCATATTTGTGAGCCACTTGTCTTCCTGTGCCACCGTTTCATCTGTTGTCGTTTCCGTAGTGACTCGAAACAGCTCCGCATCCGGAAACTCGTCCGCTACTCCGTCGCCCGTCTCTCCGGACTCTAGACGGCTTAAATAATCTGCTACGACATGCTGTATACCGGGTCGGTGGAATATTTCGAACTCGAATTCTTGTAACAGTAAGGTCCACCGGGCCAACTTACCGGTGAGTGACGCCTTGGACACCAGGTAGAGGAGTGTCGAATGATCTACATGGAAGGAAAACTTCCTTCCCAATAAATAATGCCGAAACTTTGTCACATTGTAGATCATTCCTAGAGCTTCCCGTTCCGTGGTAGAGTAGTTCCGTTCCGCTTGGGATAGCTTTCGGCTGGCATAGTACACTGGCCGGTACCACTTTGGCTCCGTAAGCTGCATCAGTGCGCTTCCGATTGCGATATCGGAGGCGTCCACGAACACATGAAATTCTTTACTCCAATCCGGAGGCTACACTACCGGTGCTTGCGACAATAGTACCTTGAGGGCCGTATATGCCCTATCCTCAGTGTCCGTCCACTGGAATGGTGTTCGATGTACCGCGGCATGCAACGGTGTAGCCAAGTCGGCCAAGTATCAGAGCATCCGGCTATGCCACCGGATCTGGCCTAAGAACCAGCTCAATGCCTTTGCCGGCGCCGACGCCGGTGCTTCTAATATGGCTTTCACTTTGTCCGGGTCGACTGCAATGTCTTCCTGGCTCACAATATGTCCTAGTAGGGTTCCACTGGACACGTCAAATACACGCTTCGCCGGATTCAAGCTTAGCCGGTACGCTCTACACTTTTCTAGACAAAGACAGAGGTGCTGCAAATGATCCTCTTCCCGGCTATAGACGGCGAAATCGTCAAGGAAAACCTCCATAAAAGCCGGGATATATTCACCAAAGATTTCCATGATGATTCGTTGGAATGTTGTCGGTGCCGTTTTGAGCCCGAACATCATCACCATGGCCACAAACACCCCCCATTCGGTGACGAAAGCCCTTTTCTCTTGGTCGTCGGGGTGCATCTGGATCTGATTATACCTGCTGAATCCGTCTAGAAAGCTATAGACCTCATGGCCGGCGACGACATCCAACACTCCATCTGTGAACGGAAGTGGAAACGCATCCGTTACCGTAGCCGCATTGAGTTTGCGGTAGTCCACACAAACTCGGATTTTTCCGTTCTTCTTCGGTACGACTACGATCGGGCTCAGCCATGTCGCTTTCTTTACCTGACGGATAAAGCCAACTCTTAGCAGTTTGTCGATTTCCTCCTTGACTTTGGCGGCATAATTGGGATTCATCCGGTACCGTCTTTGTGCAACTGGTTTTGCGTCCTTGCTCAAGTGAATCTGATGCTGGTATAACTGAGGGTCGAGCCCTCGCATGTCTTTGTATGACCAGGCAAACACGTCGCGAAATTCCGTGAGAAGTGTGATCATCGCCGTTTTGTCTTTGAACTTCATCTCCTTGGCAATGTGCACTGGTTTTGCTTCGTTCGTGGTCCCTAGGTTCACCTCTTCAAGTTGCGACGCTTTTACGCGCTGTGAAACGACCATTTCCTGTTCCAACGCTTCCTGCGCTTGCCGTAACTCTCGGATTGCATCCTTATCCGGTTCTGCTTCAATCTCTTCCGGCTGCGGTAAGTATGGTGCTACTGCTTCGGTAATGTCAATTTCGAAGAGGGGTACGATCTTCGGGTTTTCCTGCAAGTACTGAGCTTCTTCTTCGTCAACTAACCCTTCTAGCATGTTGACGCACTCTGCATACAACGGTGTACATTTCTTGCCAGTACTCGTCCTTGGCTGTGTTGGTACATGTACCTTGGCTTTTCCTCGCCGGAAGGTAATTATATTTTTCCTCCAATTCTGTTTGATATGTGCCGTTTTCAACCATGGCCGCCCCAGCAAAGCGGGTACGCGCCTTGTGCTTGTAATTGTAGCACTACTGTCGAGATGTGAAATGTATGACCGCCAACGGTGACTTCTAATTTTCGTATTAATCCTGTCGGCCGCACTGAGCTTGTGTCGGCCATCCGTAACCAGAACGGACACATCTCCCACTCGTGGATTCCCAGGGCATCACACGTTTGGAGGCTTATTACATTCACATCGGAGCCTCCGTCTATTACTGTGCCAGGGAATTCTTTCCCTTTTACAATGGCAGTAATTACCAGACTGTTGGTGTCCACCACCATTGGTCCCTCCTCCGGATTCGAGAAGAGTACCGGTGCCGATGATGATTCTCCTTCTGTCATGGCTGTCTTCAGTCCTTCCGTGAATCTCGGCACGAGCTGTAGGAGTCTTCCTAGTGGCAGCGTAATCTGGCATTCTTGCAACGCCTGCCATGTCTCATTCTCGAAGTGACTGCCGCCGGCAAGCCCTCCGGTGTTCTCCTTTTGCCTCTCTAAGTCTGTTACGTTTTGCTTGTTTGCTTTCTTCACCCATTCCGTCGCTTGCTTCCGGATGGTCTCCTGCGTCTCCCATTCCTTGGCCATGCCCTTCGACCTTGTGGTCACCTGCTGCAGATCTGCCACTTCAGGTACTACCATATTTATTGTCGGTCTTTTGTCATAGCTCTTCGCCGGGCATTGATTACTATAATGGCCTTCCTGTCGGCACTAGTAGCAGTAGGCTTTCCGGGTATTGCTGGATTCGGCATTGTTTGTTGTATCCGGGGCAGGTCCTGTGGTAAGCGCGGGGTTTTGGGCCGGTTGGCTGCTTGAAGCTCCTTGTTCCGGATCCCGTGGGTGGCCGCCTTTTTTGAAATGCCGTTTTTTGTTATAGTTCTTCTTATTGTGGTACTCTTGACGAGGTTGGTCGTTATATCTGCCGTATTCCTCTCGTTGTTGACGATACCCGGGGGAGTGCTCCTAGTCGTAATGTTCGTATCGTCTATTGTAATCCCATTATCGATCATATCTATCGTACCGGTCGTAGTTATCCCGCCGATCACCGTACCAGACATCATTCTCCCGTCGATCGCCATACCGAACATCCTGTGCCGGTCGGTCACGGTCCATTCGCCGCCAGCGTTCCTCTTCTTCATCCCGGCTGCTGCGTGGCTCTATTTGTCGGACGGGCGGTGCTTGCCGGTTCAATATATTATACTCGCACCTATCCGTCGTATGGCCCTTGGATTGACAGATTACACATTGCGTCCTCATAGTGCATTCTAGTGCCGAGTGTCTGGAATTCAAGCAAGTTGTGCACTGTATTGCTTGCCGAAACCGAAGGTCTTCATCGGACGGTAACGCCCGTTGGAGTGTGAGCCAGGAGCTTGTCTTTTCCATCTCTCTCACCCGGTCAATGACCTGATCGATGGTACTTGCGCGGAAGTCAATTACCATGCAAACCGTGCGTAGGGGTTCCCGGAGCGCATTTAGGAATATAGTTCGTAATTCCTCCTCCAGGGGTGCGCGGGCAAGCTGACTATGCATCCGTTGAAACCGGATGACAAACTGGGGAATGCTCTCCCCTGCCTCCTGTCGGATGGTATAAAATAAGCCCACCATTACTGTCTAGTCCACCACCTTTTGGAAAAAATGCAAGAATTTAGCTTTTAAATCTGCAAAGGTGGTGATGGTAGACGGGTCCTGCGTCCGACGCCATCTTGCTGCCGGTCCCTCTAATGTGACGCCAAATTCCGCTATCTTAGAGCATTCCTCTTCCTCCGGGGTCAATCGTTGGGACACATGGTTTGCTTCCCATGTCTGTTCAAAGGCGTGAACATGAGCTTCTGTGTCCGGATCATCTCTATACTTGAAGTACTGGAACGGCATGTTGTCGTCCGGTATCGGTGCGCGGGCTGGCGGTGTTGGTGGTCGTTCCTGGTTTTTCTCCGGCGTCGGTGGTCTTTCCTGATTTGTCTCCGGCGTCGGTAGTCTTTCCTCTTCTTTTGGTGATGGAGGCCTCTCCTCCTCGACTTCCGGTGTCGGAGGTCGCTCTTCCTCTGCTGGTTCCGGAGGTTCCAGCCTTAGCACTTCCGATTCCGGTGTCGATAAGGTGTCTGATCCTTCATCCTCCGGTCCGCCCGGGGTTTCGTTGCTGCTACGGTAGTTCGTGTGCACGATGTATTCCCCTTCGGAATCTGATTCATACGCTGAAAAGGCTTCTGCTTCGCCTTCTCCGCTTGCCAACGCTTGGAGAAGGGATTCAGTTTCCCGGAGGCTGCTTAGGCTGTTGTCGTCGTCCGGGTGCGATGTTTGCTGTAACCAGAGGGACTCCTCCACTACTCTCCGGATTACGTTGGAAAACGAGCGATCTGCTCTAATTTCCTACGCCGCTTGCTGGAAAGCCTCACGTCTCCTTTGCCTTTCGGCAAGGCGTCAAGTTCGATCTGTAACCAGGTCGTGCGTTGATCTAGTCATCCATTTGTGTCGTCGTTCGCTGCAAAAACAGGAATCATGGTCGCCAAAAACTGTGTTAACTCTTAAGGCTGGACAATGGCCTAACACAGGGTGTCTACGGAAGACACTTCACCAAAGGGGTGTTACGACAAGAAGATTAGGCTCAACGATTAATCCGACTTAATTAGGTTACTTAGCAAGATCGTCCTTAATAATCACACACGTAAGATATAACAATGAATGCAGAACGGCAATTAACACAGAGAGATAAAAACACTAAGCTCCATTAATTATCCGCTTCTCATTACATTGTATCCGGGTCTTTAAATAGGTTTCCGGTTTGTAGTACAAAACGGTGCCATCTGCACCTGTTCGGAATCGGTCCGCATCCGGAACGGCATACCGATTCCGGTCCGTCCGTCCACACTAATAGCTTACTTACAACCATTCCTAATAATTAAATAACTCCTTCGTTTCACACTCTAGACTCCTTTGCCGACCGGTAACATGGACGAGAGAAGAGGCGAGCCGGGTACGGAAGAATGCGTACTGATTCTTCCTACGGGACGGGTGCATATGGAGGCACCCAAAGAAAAGAAACGACATCCCGCTCCGAGTAGTGGCAAAGAAAGAAGAACAGGAGGAATTACTAGCGGCATTTCACGAGAGTCCTTGGGCCGGGCACCGCAGAACGTGGGCCACATTCAAGAAGTTGGAGAAGTACTGGTAGTCGGGGTTGTACCGGGATGTGCATCGGTTCGTAACGACTTGCGAAAGCTGTCAGATGCACTCCGTAGTCCGACATCGGGACGAGCTACACCCGACCTACCCGCCTACAGTCCATTTCAAGTGGATGGTGGACTTGGTGACGATGCCGATGGGAGTGGGACAGATGCGATACCTGGTGCTTGCGCGGGAAGACTTAACGAACCAGGTGGAAGGTCATGCACTGCAGAACAAGACAACCGCGGCGGTATGCCGGTTCCTGATCGAAGAGGTAGTGTGTCGATACGAGTGCGTCGGGTGGATCGTGGCGGGCCGGGGAGAGCTGGATGCGCGGGAAGCTGAGGAGTTGTTCGACCGGCTAGGGGTCAAACTCTCCCTCACTACGGCGTACAATCCGGAGACGAACGGGAAGGTACAACGTGGGCACGGGCCGATCGTAAAGGTGTTGGTGCGTGCATGCGGAGGGCAGGTCGGGAATCGGTCTCGGTTCCTTCCTTACGCACTATGGGCGGACCGAACTACGCATAGTTCGGTGACAAGGTTTATGCCGGCAGAGCTGATGTATGGACAGAAGCCGATCATGTCGGTGGAACGGACGGTTTCTTCGTGGGCGGCGGTAGATTAGAAGGACGAGATGAGCCATGAGGAGTTGCTGGTGGTGCGGATTCGGCAACTCGAGCGGAGGCCGGAGGACATGAACCGGGCGAAAGAAAAGTTGCGGGCGGCAAGGGAGCGGAACAAGACCCGGTTCAACCAGACGCACCGGTTGCAGCCAAAGAAGATCAAGGAAGGCGACTAGGTCTTGGTATACGACATCAACCTCAACAATCAGCACAAGGCGATGCGAAAGTTCGCTAGGAGATGGTTCGGGCCCTACACGGTGACGAGTGCGAACGACAACGGCACGTACCACCTCGCGGAACTCGACGGGACACAGTTAGCGGTACCGATGGCCGGGAAGCGGATCAAAGCGTTCAAGAAGCGGTTTGAAGACGAGCCGGAGCCGGCGGGTGAGAGCGACGACGACAATCGGTTCGGGCCCGACGAAGAATTGGAGAGCAACGAGTAAAGCCGGTTTTCTTCGGTATCTACCCGTCTCTGGCGCATGCCGGTGGATGCGCGGTTTGGTGGGGGTGGATGTCATGAAGAAAACCGGCCATAGGCGGAATCGGAGGAAAAGGCGCATGAATCGGCTCTTACATGGGTGGACGCGAGAATTGGTATTTTGTACATGATTCATAATTAGGTCGGCTGATGTAAATACTAGGTAGTACACATTTATTAGGGGATTCGTGCGTACCTCTGTCGAGAGGGACAGGGAATAAACTATTTAAGGAGGGAGAGAAGGAAGAAAGGGGATCGCGCGTTGGGGAGGACGAAGTGCTGCTGCAGAACCGAGTATCGAGCTCTCTCTCCTCCGATCGTCGTTCTCTGTGGGTGTCGGGAGTTCGATGCCTCTACTTTGTGGACAACCTGTGTGCTTCCAGCAGAGGCTCTCCCCCCCTTTTTTTTTGTTTCTTCGAGTCGAGTGGTTGTCGTTTGTGTGTGTGAGTAGGACCCCGTGTCAGATCCATTACCGGTTTGTCGGTTGTAACTGTTCGAGTTGTAAGTTATGGATTATAGTAATCGGATTCTTGTTTCTTTCTCTTGTTTTCCTTTTGTGTATCTGCAACTCTCTCTCTCTCTCACTCTCTCCTTGGTCCAAGACCCCCGTGGTCCCACCTCTTCCTATACGCGAACGCGAAACTTCGTGACAACAGTTCATCTTGTGCCTAACATCTCTCTCTCTCTCTCTCTCTCTCTCTCTCTCTCTCTCTCTCTCTCTCTCTCTCTCTCTCTCTCTCTCTCTCTCTCTCGCGCGCGCGCGCGTGCGTTCTGGTTGCGTCTTATTTTCAGTTGATGTTGTTGTTGCCATCAATCTACCTAGCTTGTATTTGTTTATGATCTACATCTCTAGAAGAGTGTTGATTTGTTCGCAGTAGAAGGCCACGTTATCAACACTACTAACACAGGGGGTAAAGTGAACTTAGCTCTAATAATGTCATGCGGTACTATCAATTTGCTTTAGAGTTGGCATGATAACATCATCACCAATGGTCTCTCCAATTGTGTCCACATGAAATATGGTAGCCCTATAGCCCAAACCACTGACGCATACATGAGGGAGGGGGTCACTAATGAGTCAAAGAGCCACCCCTTAGTCCATGGCTCTTGAAAGTATGCATGGTGGCATTGTCTCTCTAAGAGTGAGAGGGATGCATGTCCTCTCATAAGTCTATCCTTCGTTGCCTGTGTCATCGAAAACTTACATGAGTAGACACTGAAAGTGACTCCGAGATATACATATGATCCAACTACCTCAACTAGGCTATGGGGGATGGTTAGGTGACACTTGGTTATAACTTGAGCCGATGTGTGGAAGATAAGGAATTTCATTTTCCCAAGGTTCACTACCAATCCTCGTGTGCAAAAGTCATCTAAGGCATTAAGGTGCCTTTGTAGGTCATGTTCAAACTCAGAGAGCAAAACTATGTCTATGCATGGAGCAAGATACGAACCTGTGTACCCCCAAGGACTACTCCGGTGCCTCCCTTCTAAGCAATAAAATCCGTGATCTCATAATGTAGATCCCAAAAAGAGTCGGTGATAGGGGGCAACCTTGTTTTACACCAATAGTGCTAGTGAAGCAATCAGATAGGCCACTTGGGCATTGTATGCAACTGTAGACTCGCTCATATAGTGCATAGATGGCCCAAATCATGTCATATGGTATCTTCAAGCTTTTAAGCATATCAAACAGCCGCTCTCTAGGGAATGTGTCAAAGGCTTTGCGGAAATCCACAAAACAACAATATAATTTCTTCTTGTGAGCCTTTGTTTGGTCACTTAAGCATCTAAGTGTGATATATATGATCAATAGTAGAGAAGGCTCATCCAAAGCGAACCTGTTCAAGTGCTTGAAGATTTAAGGTCTCCATATAATCGCTAAGCTCTACTTCCATTACTAAACCATATAACTTAGTGAGTGTATGGCCTATCATAATGGCCATATATGTATTTGGGTCCATGGGGTTCCCTCCTTTATGTATGGGAGCCAATGTGGTGGAAAACCCTTGGTGAGGGCTTGATTGAAGATTAAAGTTAGAAAGGGAACTAGGCACTCTCGCGTATATATGATGTGTTATGCTCACAATCCTTTGTGGTCCATGGACTTCCTATGTTGTAATTTCTTTATAACCTTCATGACCCGAGGTTGTGAAAAGTGTCCCCATGGTAGGTCGGGGTGTAGAAGGCATTGGAATGGGTGGTTGGGTTGGGACTTAGTAAAGTCTTTATGTACATGTGTGCCAAGTGTTGGGATCCTCGATAGGTTTTTGTGGTCTTGGTTCCCATAGTCTCTTCCACGCAGTGGTGCAATCACTACTCGTGAGCATATGGTAGATTTCCCAATATTTGGATGCTTTCCACGCTCGTCTCTTAGGACGTGTCATCTTGTGCATTTCTTTGTGAGCTTGTACTGAGGTGATAGTACCACTGAGTTGTGATACTTTAAGTTGTCTATGTACCTCTTGTCATGGACACACCAAGCGTGAACTAAGATGGAGCACAGATGATGGGGCTACAAACGACATGCTACAAACTTGGAGCTAGACGTGACAAGGCTTGGAACTCTAGAAGTTGTGAGCGACATGAAAGCATGAACACCAAGAAGAAGAAGGAGACAAGATGGAATGAAACTAGAATATTGGATTGATGTGTCAATGATTGGTGTTGAATCCCTTGAAAGGGACCAATATGGTTACAAGTATTTATATTCTAAGTTGAAGTACATGCATTAGAATATTTTGAAGAATATTCTAGAACCTGGGAATATTCTAGAACTTTCTGGATGTCTAGAGAGTATACCTCAATCGTGTACATCTTATACAATGATATGTAGATCAAGTATATTTTATACAATGCTCATATGAAGATGGTTGAGCATGATGTATTGTTGATGTGAGGTTGCAAGTTCAATCCTCATCAACTATATATTTCATGTCATTGTATTGTAACACCTCCCTGCAATCCTCATCATACCATCTATTTTGTGGCATAGACCCTACTCTACCTTGATTGGAATGTTTCATATATGGGAAGCGGCCAATTAATGCGGAGTGAAGGATGTGTGTGAGTTTCGTAGTAAGGCTTTCTAAAGGCAAGGAGGAATCAAGAGAGGAGAGATGGGTCTGAACATGTCGGGAGTATATGTCTGAGAGCCCATGTGTGAAATGTATTGTGGTGTGATGTCTTTGTTGGCTGGAGTTGGTGATGATGGAGATATCACATTTTAGCTCAAAGTATAAGAAACTATGGTATGCACCAATAGGACATGGTGCCACTCAGAAACAGTTAATAAATGTGGGTAGCTTAAAGGCGTCTTATTAGATAATTAACAATGCTTTCCCCTCCTCCATGTTGGAAACATATGAGCTCTTTCGAGCCGGGCTACTTGGCTAAACCATCTGATGTCAATTGCGAAGTTCGAGTAGATGATGGCCAAAGCTCGTGGCGTCCACACCTTGATCTTTTGATCTACGCGTGGTGCCTATGTCTAAAGGATCGACATTTACCATTTATAGGTTGCTATTCATCTGAAATATTGTGCATTGTTGGGATTGGGTTCTTGCATTGAAATCTCCTACAAGGAAGACTTCTCATTGGGACGAATATCGGATTATGTTATCCGATAAAGGTTCGTATGGAGAAGGCCCATGTGGCACTCCTTCATCAACTAATCTCGCCTCACCAGCCATGTTATATCATAGCACATTTTGTTCCTATGCCAATTTGAGCACTCAGGTTGAGTTGCATGGTTGAAACAAATTCATTAACCTAACAAAAACGTTGGTTAATTTTACAAAGGGAAATGTTGAAAGGAATAGGCTCGTGGTCATATGTGCACAAATACGATAGCTTTACTATACTCATGGAAGAGGGAACGTAAGAAAATGTCCCCGCACAAAAATATGGTTGAAGGCTGAGAAGCAATTAAATAACATGGAAGATGACTACCCCTAAAAAATTCAATACAGTTAAAGCTTACACAAGGACACATATGATTACCCCCTAGCTTCCGATGGCACCATGAGAACTTCAGGCCCTACATACAAAGGTTGAAACATAGAGTGAGCCACATTGGGAACATTGTATCCGTTGAGCCAATATCGATCAACAGGTACATTGGCGGAAGGCAACTAGAAGAATGTGGAGTGTGAAGGGTAGTGTGGGTGTGGCAGTGTGAGGATTGGGGAAGAGAGGTGACACCGAACGAGAAGGATCATAACTTTTGAATGGGTTGGGGTTTTTTGGTGATGGTACATTATCTCGAATGAACAAAGTAGAGGCGCTAAAGTATGTATGTATCTATTTGGTTGCTTGACATAATCCTCAAATAACAATCTCCGTAAGTAAGTGTTGTAGGCCTAGAAGGTTTCCATTTTGTTCTTTATCCGTGTGATTTCGGAGCTCGACTTCTTAGAAAAATACATTCAAGCAAAAGGGTATTGTGGGAATATAAGAAAAAGACACTCAAAAGGGCATTTCGGGAATATGAAAAACGCGAGGCTCAGGCTATGGCCGTAATTACGGAATATTTGGAGGGGTATTTTGGTAATTAGCCAAAACAGTTGTGAACGAAAATTAGGGTTTCCTTTTTATCTATATCTATTTTCTTTCTTTGCTTCGCGTAGCTTCTCTTCTAGCCTTTGTTTCTTCGAGATCGTCTCTGTCGTTCTCTGAGCAGAGCTTTGATTGTTCGCCATGGCGAGTTCCTTCCCCCCCATTTCCTCTTCCTTTTAGCCATCTCATTCTCTATCTTGTTTTTCTTTTTGTTTCATCATCTTTTTAATTTTCCTGACACTCTTTGTTTTTCTCTATCTCGTTCTTGTAGACTGTCAAACGCAGAAATGGAGGTCGCAATAAGCACGGTAGGGGTCACACGAACCATATCAGATGCTCAAACTGCGCCCGCTGTGTCCCGAAGGTATGTTCAATCGTTAATTTTATGCGTTTCTTATTAAATATGGATCACGCTTTATCCCTAAGGTACCAACTTGTTTTTCGATGTTTTTACGTGATTCTGGAGTGCGCCTTTTCCTGCAAATCTGTAGAAAGATAGTTTACTAATGTCGTTTGCTTTTGATATTTTTACCGCGTTTGGCATGCTTATTTCACTTTCCGTTCCAACATTCCTGCAAAATTGCGTCTGTCTAGATCAATTTGTTGTTTACTATCGCGATTTTCTAATTATCGTCTCATTTTTGTTACATATTTATTATTCTATTGCATGAGTTTGAATGCAGAATTGTTTCAGTCTTGTGTGTTTTTGTTTTCTTTATTACCGCGATTACATAGTATGTTGAAAAGGGCCTATTTTTCTTTCCTGTTTTACATCGGTGGAGCGTTTTTACTCTTCTACGAACTATGTTGTATCGTCTAAATCGCTTCAGGTGGTGACATCTTCGTCCTCGTCCTCGTGACATCATTTACGATACGTGAGATCCTCCTGGTTGTAGGACTATGTAAATCTTAGTTTGCAAATTTTTTTGTTTCGTGGCAAGAGTTCAGTGTAAATGCAGGTTATAATCATGTTTTCTTTTTGACATGAAGTATCTGATATTTAAAGCTGTATTAGCGCGATGATTTCTGTAAGAAATTGCGGTATTTGCTTTTCGTTAGGAGTTGAATGGCCTCAGAATGCAGTCATCAGATCTAAAAGTTGTTCACATTTCCTCGCCATTTGTTTCATAAGAATGCCATCATTTTCTCAATCATGAAGATGCTCAGCTTATTTCCGCACTTAAATTCTGAAGAATTCCAGTAGTTACTAGTCTTTTTGTTATTTTTTCTTCATGTCTTCCTAAGGTGGAATATATTATTTATAATAGACAAAAGTATATTTTTGCCTCTTGCTTTTTAGCAATAAGTTTTTTTTTTACATTTAGATTTAATCGATATATATTTGAACTGCAGGATAAGGCTGTGAAACGTTTTCTTGTGCGCAACATTGTGGAGCAGGCTGCTGTGCGTGATGTTCAGGAAGCATGTGTTTATGATGGTATAGTTATTCTCTTTGATTTCCTTCCGAAGTTAGTCATCTATTGTTTTTTTAAGACATTGAGTTGTTATGCTTTAATACTCAATATGTACTTTTCTTTCGAGGTAGAAGATAGATTTTTTTATATGTACTAATCTAGCTTGTAGTTCTTTGGCTAATGGTTGTACTTATATTCTGTGATGTAGCTTTTGAACTATAATTTGTGACTCCCATTTTTGTTCTTTAAGTGGACTCAAAGGTTTGTTTTAGGTAGCCATACTGATGATTCATTGGCACGCATTTGCTTCTGTCTTTTGAAATAAGATCTTGACAATTTGTCCTAATTTAGCTCTTAGAATTATGCTTCCTTGGTACAGTGTTGATAATTAAATTCCCTGATGTATTTTCCAAGATATCAGTTTTTTTTGTACTAATTTATTTGGTTATACTTGATGATTGCAGGATATACTCTTCCCAAGCTTTATGCAAAAATGCAGTATTGTGTCTCGTGTGCCATTCACTCTCATGTTGTCAGAGTGAGGTCGCGCACAGCTCGCAGAGTCCGTGAGCCTCCAATGCGATACAGACGCAGGGTAAGTATACTTTTGCATGATTTATTAAAGAAGGTTTTGATCTATATATGTGTTATATTACAGATCAAATCTGAGATAGGATGTAAATAGTTTTTGCTCTGTAATTCCTCTTCCAAAGGTTAAAGCTAGATTTTTTATGTTTCTCAGGAAGATACACAAGGTCAGAATAGGCCAAATGCTCCTCCTGCTGCCAAGAAATGAAATGACTTTATTATTAAAGTCTGAAAAACAAAGACAATGACCAATGTGTAGGACTCTTTTTTGAGATGAGCAAGATTTTTATTTCTTATGAAGTTTTGTTAATCCACATTACACTTTTCTAGTACAATTTCAGCTGGTTCTTAATTTTTTGCTCCTGTGGTTTAACATCGTTGTAATGAATTTCTTTACTTTCGTATCCAAGGACTCCCACTGGGAAGAAGATGATGCCATGATGTTGATTGATAGAGCTATATGCTAATTTTATAAAAGCGCATTTAACGTTTGTGAATTTTCTTGACAAAAAGAATAGGT
Organism: Azolla caroliniana; assembly: GCF_043228905.1. Taxonomy (NCBI): domain Eukaryota; kingdom Viridiplantae; phylum Streptophyta; class Polypodiopsida; order Salviniales; family Salviniaceae; genus Azolla; species Azolla caroliniana. The sequence goes on from NW_028230447.1 coordinate 1,851,153, forward strand.
AGTATTTGAACAGATATCTGTTAACTGTATGACTATGGGAATATGTAGGGAGGGTTTATTGATATTAAGGGTAAGGTTGAGTAGAAAAATGCATTTGCAGTAGGTAGGTGTGTACATAATTTAATTAAAGCAGCATCATGTTGGGTTTGCCTAATTGTCCTCGTCATATAATCCACAAATGCTTGTTCTGAAAAGTTCTTATCAGTTAAACATCTCAGTTTTTGTTAATTATAAATTATTATGTTCTTGTCATAGTACACAAATGTTTGTTCTGAAAAGTTCCAATCAATTAAACATCTTTTTTTTGGTTAATTATAAATTATTTTTGATGCCTAGAAGAAGATGCTTATGGCCATTTTGATTAGTCAAGCCTCGAGTTTTGGTATGTTGACTTTTGGTTTTTGTCTTTATATTTCTTCATGACCATATAAGAAAGAGCTCACGAATTTTGAGCACAAATTTCATCATCTCCATCTCTCTCTGTAGCATTATCTCCAACATTGCTGCAATGTTTTCTCTGTTAAGGAAACTACATGCAAAGTCTCACCCCAAGGAAAGTAGTATTGATACAAAACCTAATGATTCAATTGAAGGCAGTGTAATTGATCCAAAAGAGGGGATTGAAGAGATAGAAACATTGCAACCTCCCCATGATTTGAATTCTAATGGAGGTACAAATATTTTACCTTCAAGTGAAGAGACATTGTTAGGGTCACCTGTTTCAGGTTCAAACCCAGGTGGCAATTTACAACCTCTCCAAGAATTGAAACACTTTATCTTCAAGTGGATCGGGTTCAAACCCAGGGGGTAATTTCCAACCTCCAGAAGATTTGAACTTCAGTGGCGATCCAAACACTTTACCTTTTCGAGGAATTGTCGAAGAGAGATCAATCGATTCCCTTGTTTCAGGCTCTAACCCAGGGGGAAACTAGGTTAATACATAAATTTAATCCATATTGATGTTAATACTTTAAAGGGCCTGGCCACACAAGCGTCTTGTAGGTTTTTCTAGTAGTATCCTCTACCCTTGTAGGTCATTATTGCAAGGTATTATTATCCAACATATTATTGCTAGTGTTTTGGAAACGCTTTATTTCCATCTTTGATTGGCCATTTGTTCATGTTTCAGAACCTTGTGTGGTGATGCATGGATTCCTTGTTCTCGATGTATGTCATATTTGTGTATCCTTTTGTGAGTGGATGTGAGGCATGATTTGATTGCCTTTTGAGTGTGTATCGTTTGTTGAAATAGTTTTTAATGAATATCTTAATAATCTTTGTTGAAATAGTTTTTAATGAATATCTTAATAATCTGAAGGCATCTTATTTTATAATGAGTTTAAAATGTGGCAACAAATTTACTTAAAAAATTTTGAAGTGATTTCCAGATATAATGGCAACTACAAATGACAAGAAAATCATTATTTTCATATGAAGATAGAGTTACAAGGATCTCATATCTTTTATATTTTCAATATGTAATTTCATATCCTATGATGCTGCACTAAAAATCAAAAGGTTCATTACTTGTGGAAGGAACACATCTTAAAGCAGAGCAAAATCAAAATCAAAAGGCTCATTATTTGTGGAAGGAATGCATCCTGATATAACATTCTATAATTTGTTGTCATGTAGACTAATTCAAGTTGTTGTAATGCAAATGGTATAAATGGGATTTGAATGACAACTTTAGCTACATTAAGATGGTAATATGATTTATTATTATAGTTATATAATTTTGAGTTTGTCCCGTAGTTCAAAGAATTAAAGAAAATAAAATGAGAGTTGATATTGCAAATGTATTCTTTGGCTGACAGGCCATGTTAAATATGAAGAAGACTAATGAAACCTATTAATATATTGTTAGATTCTTCAATTGTACAACAATAAAATAATATATTCAAGCCTCTCAGAATATATTGAAAAATATCCCTAGATGCTGAAAGCTTTTCCATGATGATAGCTAGGGAACACCATTTGAGGGAAATTTGGCAACACTATAAGTAACATTGACCGATCACATAGAACGTAATTATTTCAAGATTTAGAAGTATAGGAAAAGCAAACTTCTAGTTAATTCTAGGTGAGAGGCACTCATACAAATCATAAGAAGAGTTTTCAACATAGATTTATGTACTCATGATGGAAAGGAGATTAATGGGAGGTTGATTCATGCGTAAAATAGGTATGCAATCCTCGTGTTGGTCGTGGAATGATTGACAATCTCTTGGACTCTTTCCATTAGGAGCCTTGCTCATATTGGTTTTATGATTTTGGGTTGTTAACATGGATATCAACCCTTGTAGAAAGTGGCTACTCCTATATTGCTTGGCTACTTGTGTATGATATGATTCCTAATGGGAAGGAGAGGCTTGTAAGCTCCCAATTTAGGTATCACCAAAACATGATTGTTTTATATCGGCAAGCCATTTATCTTGAAATTGGTTTTCACATGTTATGTATACAAGTCAAGGCATTTGAGAGGCTCTAACTATAATATGTGGTTGTGTTTATGTATTATTGATTGCGGGCATCAATTGTTGGCTAAAGTGTGCTTAAGTGATAGGAATTGGGTCTCTAGATTGTAGTTCTTGGTATGTTGAGATCTTGTAGAGGTCCTAATAATACCAATGGCTACACTCATTTGTTGTTGATTATGGGCATCAATGTACATATACATTTGTTTGATCACAATTGAGCACTTTAAATTAACCAATCATACAATTTGGGCATTAGATATGCTCTAGTTATAAGGAGTGAAATATTCATTGTTTTCATTCACTGTGGGAGTCTTACTCATGAGACATGGGGAGCTTTCTTGAAAGCATGCTATGTCATGTGTGTTGTCAGCTAGGTATGGGCTTGGTTAAGTTATTGCTTGGTTTGGTCTAGATCCATTTACTTGGCCGTGAAACCAAATCAAACCATTTATGCCTACATTGCAAAGACCAAACAGAACTGAACCATTTAATCACAAATCGAAACCAAAACATTTAACTCACATTAATTAACCGAAAAAAGAAATAACCCAAAACACCATTTAATTAAGTTGAAATTAATCAAATCATTAAACATAAAAAGGTTGTTAGGGAAACAAGAAAATAAGCAAATATCAATACACCATTAAATTGAGCCACTTAAATCTATAAGCCTGTAAGCCCATAAACTTGAGTTTTAGAACCAAACCGAGCTAAGACCGTACAATGTACTGAGATTTGAAAATAAGCAGGAACATTTCATAATATCTAACCATTGAATTAAGTTGAAATTAATCAAATAATTAAACATAAAAAAATTGTTAGGGAAACAAGAAAAGCAGCAAATATCAATACACCATTAAAGTGAGCCACTTAAAATCTATAAGCCTGTAAACCCATAAACTCGAGTTTTAGAACCAAACCGAATGGAGACCAAACCATTTATTGATAATTGAAAATAAACAAGAACATTTCATAGTATCTGAAAACCAAACAAAACCAAACCATTTATTGATGATTGAAACCAATCTGAAACATTTAATGATATTCTCCAAACCAACCCAAACCAATCCGAACCAATCCGATAAACAGTTAAACTCGAGATTTAGAACCAAACCGAACCGTTTACTTTTGTTTGGTTTTCAGATACTATTCTCCAAACCAACCCAAACCAATCCGAACCAATCTGATAAACAGTTAAACTCGAGATTTAGAACCAAACCGAATTGAGACCAAACCGTTTACTAATAATTGAATCCAAACAGGAAACGTTGAATGATATTTGAAAACCGAACGAAACCAAGCCATTTACTGCTAATTGAAACCAAACCGAAACGTATAACGATATTTGAAAACCAAGCCAAACCGATAAACAATTAAACCATGGCTTAATAGTTCGGTTCGGGTTCAAGCCGAACCAGGGCCCATAGCTAGGAGTGCCGGCAACAGACAGAGACAGAGAGAAACAGAGGATAAACACACATTCCTTTGGTACATGCATTACCACCAAGAACAGAGAAGGAAACAAAAGACATGGAAAGCTTGAGGTTCTCTCGACCAACTAGCTCATGGTCTTCATCCCCATCCCCATCTCCATCTCCATCCCACTCTGCTGCTCCTCCCTTGGGAAGAAACTGGAGACCTAAGGGTCCGAGCTCCAGACCTTCATCCTTCCATCCTATCCTCTGGTATGTCTTCTTCCCATCTTTGCTTATGTTCTTTGGTATGTTTGATCAGTGTCTCCTCCCCTTCGGATCTGTATCTATGTTATAGTGTTGATCCTCTTGCTAAACACAATTCCGGGCAGAGTAATCGAAAAAGTTCAGTCTTTAAATACAGACGCCCACCTCCAAAACCTAAAGGCTAAAACCTAACCTTGTAACTGGGTATTCATTTTGACATACATTTTCTGAAGCATTGTGCTCACGTTGGATGAAGGATCCAATAGAAGGAGTAGATGAAGTAATGTGTGCATTAGTTAATGTCTTTGGGAAGCAGGAATTACAATCTTATAACAAAACCATGGAAGCAACACAGAGAAACACAGGAATTCCTTTGCTGTTGTTGAGGTTAAGTTGAAGATCTCATACCCGTTCTTCACCCAGACAACTAATAAAAATGAAACTTTTGTTAGTATTTGGAAACTTTTAGAAGTATTGATTCTTTCATATGAATTTCAAAAATAGGTTCGAAATTTTAATATTCTGCTTTTGGTTGCTGAAACAGCCAAGAAAAGCTACGTGAAGGAAACATGATTGATCAAGGGACTTTGGAACTTCACCGTAGAGATATTTTATCGGGGTCTTTTGTCCTTTCTGTGCTTTCAGCTTCTGGTTGTATGTCAGGTTAGAATGCTTGTCTTAACAAGGGAAAATCCCTGCATTTTAATTTATTTTTCGAAACACACTTGGTCAACCCCAAAAGAGCGGGCAAAGGGGAACAGTTGAACTTATACTAGCTCAAAAGAATAGATATAAGTTTGAAGAAAGATTTGAATCGACCATACATTTGTTCAAATAGCAAAAATAAAATAGCTCAACTAAAGAATTGAGCACGGATATTGTGGAAATAATAAAAACTTGGGATCATTTAGGGAAATAAAGGAAAAACTTGGAGGTATATTAGTTTTCCCTCCCTATAAACAGATTGAACTGCATACACATTCTGCAAATGTTAACTTTACCGCACATTGATTTGATGTTCTGTCATGCAGATATGTATTCCTATTTATTATTCATTTGCATGTTTTTTCATGGTATGACAGTAGAACTCAAAATTGGTTTTATGACTATACTCCTCTTAATAGTTGAAATCTAATATACTAGTCTATTATCGTATCACAAGAAAATGTACAATTTTAACTCCAGTTCTTTCTTTCTTGTTTCCAGCTAGTGCTCTCGGTGATCCAACTGTAACTTTGGCTGATGTAACTCCTAAAATTGCACCACCAAGTCCGCTTCCACCTAATGAGGTAGCACATGATCTGCATGCAAGCACTCAATATATGGATTACTGATTTTAGGAACGAAATGATTTATTTGGTGTTGCAATGATTGTTTAGTCCCAAAATGGAAAGTTATGTTCTGTTCTTCTGGTAATTACTTACAAGAGAAAAACTTTCTATGTGCAACAGGAGCGACTTGTTAATCTTTTTGAGAGAACAACATATTCAGTTGTAAATATATTTGATGTCACATTGCGTCCTCAAGCAACATTAACAGGCTTTGTGGAGGTACACATATTTTTCATACAATGTAGTTGTATATTTAGGTTGAGCGACAAGTTACAACCTTTTGCTGATATTGCTATGTGAAAACATATGCTAACTTGGAAGGATGTGTGTTATCATTTCCTTACTGTAAACAATCAAAATGGGATAATGATTTGCGTGCTTTCAATCAGCTCTTTAGAACATTCAATTCTCAAACATAATTGATATCCATTTTCTCTCTTGTGAGCCCTTATCCATATGGCTGTGTTAAAAAAATGTGTTATCTTGTGAACTGCTCACATTTATAGCTGTCAAACCTTTTTAGACGAAGAAACATCATCTTTATGAAATATAATGTCATCATAAAAGCTATATTTACATTTAAGGTACCAGAGGGAAATGGCTCAGGAATTATTTGGGATGATGCTGGACATGTTGTGACCAATTACCATGGTATGTAGTTTTTGAGCGATGCTAAAACCCGAGTTGTTCTTTTCTCTCCAATAATTCCAATTTTAGTGCAAAACAATATTCTTGTATTAATTAAGATGGCCATTGGTAAAGTCTTAAAGACTAAATAGATAGGAAACTTGCATCTGAAGGTAAAGAAGATAGAGCCTCCCTTGTTCTAAGAGGCCAGACAATTTAGTTTGTTCACACTCTTGACTTTACAAAGGATTTATGGACAGCAACGTAATCTCAGATGGGGGATTATAGTCATTGCTTAGCGTGTTTGAGCAAACAGATATTTGGGGCCATATGTAAAGTGGGTGTCACAGATTCTGAGATTCTTGTAGATCTGTGGTCAACATGATCCACAGAACCTGTGTATACCATGGGATGTTTCAAGGTTTCCTTAGACAGGATGCAGGATATGTTTTTCACAAACTCTGGTATTATGAAAATTGTAAAGAATCTAGCTCTAGTAGAGTTTAGTATTCAGAAGCGTAGTGTGTGTGTGAGAGAGAGAGAGTGAATGTATAAGCAAGAGAAGGAATTACAGAGAATAACCAGAAAAATAAGAAAACACACAGTAGGGGGGATGACAGCTTATGCACTTAAGAGAGCTATATTAATTATCTAAAAATCATCAACTAAACTGAATGGCCAAAGGGGGTTTTATATACAAATCCTCAAGGGACTGCCCTATTAAATGTGTTGGTGGAATCTAACCAAGATATCCACTTGAGGACGATTTTGTCATAAGAATATCTAATATTCTTTGACCACACTAACACTCGACAACTACACGGATTACAATAAAGTGTGCTCTCACACACTCGACAACTACACGGATTACAATAAAGTGTGCTCACACACTTTTTCATACATTGTCCTTTTCTTCACAAGCACATGTTCACACAAGTTGAGATTGATTCTCAACAAAAATGACCTTGAATGGTTACATACCCAGCCCTTATGTGGGCTTAGAAGGAATAGGGCAGTGAGCTATTGTTTGAGTACACATTGAGATCTATATCTTGAAGCTAAGTAAGTCACAGAACTCATCTTGGGTGGCAGGTAAAGAAAGATATTTGCGTATTGGTGTTTGTCTAGGACGTAAAAATCTTCAACTTTACCCATTTTATATGTTGTATGATTACATGATCTATAACTTGAATCTACTTAAGTCAGAGAACTCATGTTCGGGGCCAGGAAAGAAACATATTTGTATGTTGCTGTCTGTCTAGGAAGTAAGAATCTTCAAGATTATTGGTAGCTAGTCATCAGCTGAAAATATTATTGTGGAAGACACCACTTTTAACATAAGATAAGCATAGCTTGTTTTCATCCAGATTTTCTTGTTTTGATTTCACATGACATGAAAAGTGAATCCTGCTACAACTAGAGTTCTACATAAAGTTCTTTAATTCTTCTGGTTAGTGATTCTCTCTTATGTTTGTATCAGTGATTGGAAGTGCGTTAAATAAAGGATTTAGTCCTGGACAAGTGGTAGCAAAGGTCACAATCCTCACATCAGATGGGTATGTAGACAAATCCACTTGCGTAGCAGGAGGCTGTCATTAAAAATGGTAAAGAGAATAAATCATAGAAGTGGGAAACTCTTGATCAGAATGAACTTCTTAAATGATAAAACAGTTGCATAATAATTATGTGTTACTCCACTAAATTCTACTAGTCTCTTTGAAACAATATCCTATAATAACTCTTCTACTATTTCAAACAATAATACTGCAAGGCTTACGGTCACAATTTGAAATAAGGCAATCACAAACTATATAAATTCATTCTTTAATAAAATTTGAAACCAGTAGAGAGCTCTTAAATTTGCTCAATATTCCTTGCATCTCTTACACAATCCACGCTTCATCCTGAGTGAGTCCTGTGCCAAAATTTCATTTTTCTTTAATTTTTTTAGATGCTGTAAAATTTAAGAACCTCTCAGAAAGTATAAAGATCATATTGTTTGTGTATTTCTTGGATTGAACTTTTCAAGTTTTAGGAAATTTGACAAACATGGTTCTGAATTAACTGATCTATTCTTTCAGGAAACGTCAAAACTATGAAGCGACTTTGGTTGGAGCAGATAGAACTAAAGACCTTGCAGTCTTGAAAGTAACTTCATTTTTTTGTGAAAATTTAAAACCTAGATTTCGTGTGTTCTTCCTTTTGATTTTGGTGTGCGTTATGTGATTTGAAAGAGAAACATTGTGTCAGGTGAATGCATCCACTGAACTGCTTCAGCCTGTATCAGTTGGAGATTCAGGAAAGGTTAAAGTTGGACAACGATGTCTTGCTATAGGAAATCCATTTGGTTTTGACCATACACTGACGGTAGGTGTTGTAAGTGGACTGAATAGAGATATATCTAGTCAGACAGGTGTCACAATTGAAGGAGGGATTCAGACAGATGCTGCTATCAACCCAGGAAACAGGTTGATTTCCAGTTTTATGAGCCATAATGTACTGATTATGTTGTTTAGTCTCCACCTTTCACTGAGCCTGCTCTTGCCGTTTTATATTGTGAGTGTTCAAATTTACTCATGAAAATAGACATTGTGGGAAACAATCAGTTTTTCATTTAGATACTAATGGGTAAAACCATTCATTTTGTTGTTTGTGGATAAGAGTGCTCTTAACTCCTCATAGAGGACTCAACATGAAATTGAACTGGAATCAACAATGTTATACCAATGACATGAATACTAGGCCGTTGAACGTAAAAGAATAATAAAAGCTAGCTAACAAACATCCATTTTTTATAAGAAATACTATGCAATTTGGGAAGTGGCTTCCATTGGAATGAAGTGAAAGGCAAGGACATGGATCAGAATTCCATGTGGGTTTCCTAAATTATAAAAAATAGGCGTTGAAGTTGAATTCCATGCTTTCCCCTGATGCTTAAGCATCTGCAATTAGTTCGAAAAAATCAATTCATCCGTTTTTTAATTTCCCACTTGATACTGAAATGCTGCAAATATAATGTTGGAGATATCAAACCTGGACTTTAAATTAATATTCATTCGAAGTTTTGTTTTTCCATTTATTAGTCTTTAACCAACTAATGAAGTGATCATATTACATTCATATGTTCACAGCGGTGGCCCTTTGCTGGATTCTAGAGGAAATCTGATTGGCATCAACACAGCAATATTTACACGGACAGGTAAGCACACACCTAATGTTTGTTTCTTTCAACCCTGATGTGTGGTTACAGAAAATTCAAATGTACAATGTAAATGTTTCTGGCAACTTTTAATTATGCTAAAGGTAGCTCGAAGGTGATCATGATGAGATATAGAAAGCTCTAATTATTATCCTCATGTGCTATGGTACAAACAAATCAGGTACTTCAGCTGGAGTGGGTTTTGCAATACCTTCAGATGTTGTATCAAAAATCGTTTCTCAACTAATTGCCTTTGGCAAGGTAAAGTTGATGTTTTTGAAATTTCTTTTTCATATATGGAGACTGATTTATGGAAATAGTATCTAATCTTTTCTACTTGTGAACAGGTTGTGAGGCCAACTTTAAGTGTCCAATTTGCACCGGATCTGGTTGCCAAACAACTCAATGTCAAAACTGGAGTGCTTATCCTTTCAGTAAGATTATTATTATTCTTTAAGTGGTCTATATACATTATCAAACGAGTAGGTATTCTATAGTTGCTTCAAATGGAGTATTGCAGGTGGCTGAGAAGGGTGCTGGAGCAAAGGCAGGACTGATACCCACGAGGCGAGGTCTTGCTGGAAATATTGTACTGGGAGATATTATTGTTGGTGTAAATGGTGCACCGGTGAGCAAAAATCATTGTTTTTTTGCTTCCTGAGGGTATATAATGTGTTTTTAAATGCTCCAGTTTAAACTTGTATTAGATTAAAGTCAACTAATAATTACACGATCCTGGAGTTTGAGTTCAATCCAAATGCAAAATTCTGGAGACAACAAGATTGGCCAAATTCCAAAGCTTTTGCACCTAATTCATAACCTAAATAATATTCATCCTTTATTGTTAAAGTCTAGTAAAATGTTTTAATAGAATTGAAGTACTGAGTATTCTGCGATGTCCCCACTGTAATAATAAATTATTGGAGCTTCTAAGAGGTAACGGCTTCTCCTATTACGAACTTCCAACCTTTACTGCGTGATGAGATACATGGGAAGCTGACAATAACCAAATCCCATGCTTAGTTTTGTCTTTGATCATGGTTCTGAAGTCAATTGCCATAATATGGAGCACTGTATTACTGTTAGTAAGTTACACTCTATGAAGAAGTCATTGGTACAGATACCATGTTGATATTCTGTTTGTATCGTTTGACATGTGAAGTTCTTTTTTTGTCATCTTCAAGTTTTTATGAGGTCCCAGTTGAAATAATATTAATAAATACTCGTTACTATTATGTAATGTCTGTCCTCTTTGTTCACACAAGAGAACAAATATTGTGTTATGGGATTCCATCTTTATATTTCTTCATTCTGAAATATTTGTAATCCAGGTCAAGAATATTGCAGACTTTACGAAGGTTTTGGATGCTTATAATGTTGGTGATAAAGTTGAATTGCTGGTACAACGCAATGATAGCAAAGTGGAAGTTGAGGTAACGCTGGAAGAAAGTGCATAGTCCGTGGATTGGCTGGATATGGTGGCATAGTTAAAATGAGGAATTATCTGGGAGTTCATCGGTATATTTACACTTCATGGACTGTAATTTATTATCATGAACTGCCCTCTTCAGCTTGCTTGCAATGTTGAATGTAAATTTATCGCCCTAAGATATATGTGTGTATATATATATATATCTTAGTTTGTGTATTCTATTGTTTCACTAATGGAAAATATCAGAGACATAGCTCATACTAAAGGCTATTTGGGGATCAGTTCTAATTATCGGGATGCATTCAATTATAAAATTTATGCTGTAGTACAATAGAACGTTAGAGATTTGTAACATATAACCATCAGACATTGTCCTTTTACGTTTGCATTTCCTTGAGCATGAAACATAAAATCACACATACCATTCATCACTTCCAAGCAATTCATCAAACCTGCAGAAAATTACTATGTCAAAAGTACTCATCAGGTGGGCGCGTTTTCTCCATTCTTGGTCCATTCCTCTTTACGTTTGCATTTCCTTAGAGCATGAAACGTACCCCATATACCATTCATAATTTCCAAGCAATTGATCAAACCCATGGAAAACCACAATACCATCTGGCAAGCGTTTTTTCTCCTTCAATTTTGATACACAAAACAATCACTCCCGGTTGAAAAGCCCCAATTGCCTGGTTCTCAGCAACTTCCTTCCTGACCTCTATATATTGTATACGACTGACATAACAATAACTAGCACCATTGCATCATTGTTCAGTAACTTCCTATCCTCTATATACTGTATACAACTGACATAAACAATAACTAGCACTATTGCATTGTTGTTCCTGGTCCATATAAGCATGGTTTCAACTAGGGAAGTTAAGATACATTAGGCATGATGTGTATGAATTTGGGACTAGGCAAGCAAATATTGTTTAGATCTACGAAAATCTGATGTTCACCAGTGCAAACTTCCACAACAATGGTTCATGATTCATCATCATACAGATAAGATTTGGATAAATGGCTGTGGATTCTATTTACAAATTCAAAGCTTTTAAAATAATATAGAACATCTCAACAAAAACAAGCATTCATTGAAACACCCCAGGGAATGTAAGACAGGTAACTTTCAAACATATTCAAACAGTTTAGTATGTATGAGGCAACCATCTTTCCAGATTACTTAGCCCACCATTAGTGAAACTAAATCCATTAATGTAAAATAGATTCAACTGCCAAGAGGTATTTTTGGTATTTCCATCAACATTGAATGGTACAATTATCCGAAACTATGTTGCCAATCCATGCTTTGTGCTCAAATGGAGAAGTCGGATATTTATCTTACATCTTTGTTTTCAGCTCGAGAGTCTTGCCAACAGTCTCCCGCAGCTCAAATTCATTCGGAAATCTACCTTCCCTTAGTTTTGAAAAGATCTACAAGATGAAATCTTGAATGAGCAAATTATGTTTGCATATAGAGGTGAGAAAAGGCAGAAGCAAAGAAACTCACCAAATCAAGATATAAAATCTTGAACAAGCAAATAATGCTTGTCAAAAGACATGAAATAAAAATGAATAAATAATGGAAACTAACTTACCAAATCACCATCAAAGTAAACCTCGAACGCTCCGGTACTCTGAAGGGTATTTTGTAACACATTCCCTAAGATCCAACAACCTGCTGCAGCTCCAAACCGATTTTGGCGTAAATAATTGTACCATGCAGGGGGAGAGGCATAACCCAATCGTGGAAATATATGGTCGCCTCCAACCACTAAAGCTATGCCTGCAAATTGAACTAAAGGAATGACCTTGATTAGCAGTCGTTTAGGCAAAGGAGGTGGATAGTTGGTTAACACAACATCAGTCCCAGGGAAAAAGCTCATTAGAGTTGTCCGTGTATCCATTGCTGTTTTCCTGCCAAATATTATAGATAATGAGAAATTTGGTTTATGAATAGCTCCATTCTGACTCATAGATAACAGGGGAGTTCTTTATTTCCTCAAACAGTCCTAAATACTACAGGATATTTCAGGGTTTTCCCCAGATAATACCAGGGAGAGCAAGTTTACTTGTAAGAACAAGATGCACAAAAAGAAATGTGGAACTTTCCACCAAGGCTTGCCGAATCAAGTGCTCCAGTTCTTCCTGAAACCTGAAACATATACCATACTATATAGGTTAATGCTGATATCAGGATGTACATAATCTCAATGTAGGAAGAGTTCCACATTGAAATTTATTTGAGATCCCAGAATAGGAAGACACTACACGACAACTCACAATACATCTTGGGTAACATAAATGTCTATTGCAATGGTCACACATTCACAAATGCTGTCTACAAAAATTACAAATGACCCTTAAACGTACACCATATTGTAGAGGTCAATGCTTATATCAAGATATACATTATCCTAGTTAAAATAGAGTTTCACATATTGTAGAGGTCAACGCTTATAGAGGTCAACGTTTATATCAAGATAATTTGTGATCCCAGATAAGGAAGACAAATCAGCTCATAATGGATCTTTGACAAAATAAATGTTTGTTGCAATGATCACACATACTAACTATAAAAATTACAAAATGGCCATTACCCAGAGGGGTAGAGAATCAAATATCAAAGGTTCTATCTAAAGGCAGTTTACCAGACACCAAGACTTTCAAACCTTCACACAGCTAGCTGCACTAAAACCTATACCAAGATCTATACGGGGTTTTCTTAGCTCAGATTGAGATAATTTTACCAGATTTTAATGAGCTAGGATTCTTAAGAGAACTCCCCATCTCCACCTATTGCATCAACTTCTGATCTATGCTCTCCCATAGGTTGTCTCTTCACAGTGGAGCCCGAGACATGCTTACAGAGCTCCTAGCTCTTATATTGAATAGAGTCATGTAGCTTCCATGCTTCAGCATGACTTGAGTAGATGGGTTCAATGGGCAGGTATTATGGGCATAACCATTACTTACCCCACTGCAGTTTTTACCGTAGTTCTCTACACACGAGAATAATAGTGTGAGGGTGAAAGACCAAGTGTAAGCTTGCCTGGGGGCCTTCGGTCTGGCTATGAATATGAGGCCTAGCTAACCTCCTAAGGTGAGAGTCAAATATATTGAATCTGTGATCTTGTGGTGAATACTCTTGTGGCGTGCAAGCACCAGTGCTCGGTACAACTCAAAGCCCATACATGACGGTATGGGATGCTGTTCAAGGCTCGGGTCTGTGTCGATCCCTTTTTTCTTTCTGTCTCTTTATTTTTCTCCTTTATTTGCTATGCTGACATTAGATATATACATGACAGCAGGCATCACAACTAAAGTACAAAAAGCATTTTGGAGAAGCGTATGTACATCAGATCATGAAGCTACTCTTTGGGTCATCATAGAGGAGAAAAGTTCACATGGGAGGAGAATTTATTGCAGATTTGTGGATTCCCTTCACTATATGGGTGAAACAAGGATGTCCTTTCAACTCTTTTTGGCCTATATATTTATTGATGAGGTTCCAGATTATATCATGAGACAATGGGCCAAAGGGCGCAACTCTTGGGTATTTGGATATACTTCACAGTACATGCAGATGATATTGCATTTAATTCAGATCCTTGTGAAGTTCAAAAAGACACCTAGATGTTCTATACAAATCAGGGATAATTAAGGTGCCATAAGGACACATATCGATGTACGGGGTGGTTCTGTGTATTGCAGATTAAGGACACAAAGTGGGTAGGAACATCCATAATCCTATCAGTGAGTTCAACTGCCGGGGTGGGGTGGGGGGTCGTATTGTCAGCTTCATGTTCCTTGTCCCTTTCACTTTTGCTGTTCACAATCCCATTGCTTGTTTGACCTTTCTCTATTTATAGCATGTTATTGACTGAAATATACTAGCTCAAAAGACAAGTAAAGCATTCAAAACTGGCACTAGCTCTATAAAAATACAATAGCTGAAAAGAGACAAAATTTCATATCCTACACCAGCTCTATAAAAAGTGGCCAATTTCTACAATACACACCAGCTCGAAAGACACACAAAGAATTAAGGAAGGCATTCAGTCAACTAAAATACGCATCTAAGAACAAATTCTACAATATACATCATACAAAATCACACAAAATATGCTGTTTCGTTAACGGTCATATCGGATTCCTATAATATACAAGGAAGTTTCCTCGAAAGTATTAAAAGTCTATGATCACATAAAATATATGCAAAAGAAGAAATACAAACAAAGAAACGATTCTTCTTAAGCAGCGAAAATGTCTGGCGGAGGTCTACTAGAAAGTGTTTTCGTTCTAACATACACATAATACAAAGACATACAAAGAATGTTGTTTCCTTAGTAGAACTATCAGATTGCTATGATGTACAAACAGCTCTATGATCTTATAAAAGACATGCATAGAACATATAAAGCCATTTCTTTAGCAGGCCCGAAATAAAGAGATAAAGATGCTTACCTTGGATGGAGAAGGGGCAAAGCTGAGAGGAGGTAAAACACCACCATCTTTCTGCTGGTGGTGGTGATGGTGAGGCTTCGGCGGAGGTGTCTTCAAGAAGATACAATAGAAATCCGAAGCCAAGAGGGAGAGAGGGAGGGCTACTAAAATAAGGAAATGGACTCGATCAGGGGTGGCCATGGCTGCTCGTCTTCTTCTTCCTTTCTCGCTGTGTCGCTTTCGATCGATCGATCTTCAACTCTGAGGCCACAGAGACAGAGACAGAGACAGAGACAGAGAGAGCAGGCTAGAAAAAACCATGAAATTCTCCAAAATAGCCCTTTAGGTTTCCATTATTTCTGAAAATGCCCCCCCAAGTTTTCCTTCATTTTCCAAGATGGCCCCTGAGAAGAAGAAGAAGAAGAAGAAGAAGAAGTCTGTAGAGTAAGTTCTTAGGTCTTATTATAAGAGACGAAGAAGAAGTTTGTAGAATCAGTTCTCAGGTCTTCTTATTAATGTCTCTGATCTTATTATTAGAGAATAAGAAGAAGAAGGAGAAGTCTGTAGAGTCAGTTCTTAGGTCTAATTATTAATGTCTTCGAGGTGGACTCCGTCGGTCACCACATTCCTCACCCTGCTGACTGCTCTTTTATACACACACACACACACACACACACACACAACACTACTCCAACACCTCCCGTGTCCCCACTCTGTAGATTGGCTTGCCTTGGGCAGCAATAACAACGTTTTGGGAAGCTTTGATTAAGAGAAGCCACCTTGACGTCTCAGATTTCTCCCACCAATCTTGAGCCAATCAATAGGACGAGTTCTCTTTGCAATATGATGGGGGTGATGTGTTTCCAGAATTGAATATATTTGTTTTTGTTAATGTTGCGAGTAGAAGAAGAAGAAGACTAAACAAAGCGGTTGTATGAAAAATGAATGATGGTTGAACATGTTCATGTGTGAGTGATAGGCCTTCACACCCTGACTTTCTCACTAAGAAGCAATATAGAAATTCAATGTAGAAAAAAATATGCATTATTTAGCTCCAATAGTTGCATTTCCTAGAGTTTATGCATGTAGAGGGTTATCGTTATTAATCAACTTTAGATAATGGTATAATATTAATCCTTACCATCGTCTTTTACGTAAAAAAGGCAACATTGTCATTTTCACTCTTTCTATAGCAGAAATAACAATCGACAATGGTATGGTTTTAATTGAATTGAATTGCAAAACCACATCATAACGGTTTAAACGGTTCAGTTCGGTTTAGGTTTAGATTTTTGTAAACGATTCGGTTTTGTGATAGATAGTATATAAGGTAATAATAAAAAACGAGGGCTTGGTGTGCCTGCCAAAAATAATCATTTTTTCTGTGTGCTGTCTTCTCTATGTGTGTGTGTGTGTGTGTGTGTGTGTGTGTGTGTTGTTCATCGTTTCCTCTACAGAAAAAAAGCAACTCGTCCGTTTCTCCTCGTTACTCTTCCAACAATGGTATCAGAGCTAAGGGCTTCGTGAGAGACCTTGTATGTGGTAGGAATCGTTTGGTTTTTTCTGTCTTTGCCCCCTCTCTGCTATTTTTCAAGAACTCGTCAAAGAGAGGTAATCTCCAAACTCTCTTGCTGTCGTAAGGTCTTGTTGTTTCACTATTTTTTGAGCCATTTTTGGGGGAAATATACCTTCTAAAGGTATTTTTTCTTCTTCTCTAAACCTAGATACAGAGAGGACTCACTCGTTTCTAGTTTACAAAGAGAGGACTTGCATTTTTCAATGCTTGCTCACTTGATGTGAGATTGTGAAATTGGAAGTTGCGTCTTAGTCACATTCCATTTACCTTTGGTTGAGATAAGAGTGAGGTGTTCTTCTTAGGCGAACACACATACATACCTTTGAACATGGTGATAGTTGTATTTGAGACCTACTAGTGAGTAGCGTCCCAACTATCATTAGGTTCTTAGAGTTGCAATCGACTAGGTTTACTTACCACTTAATGGTCTCTGAAATGTTTGAGGTTTCGGACACCTCATGCGGTGGTTCCTTTAATTCCCATAGAAATCACTCTATGAGTGGAAAAGACGACATTGAGATCCCATAGAAATCACTCTAGTGGTTCCTCCTCCTCGGTGGAAATAGAGGAAGTAAATGCAACATGTGATCAGACAGACATATTGGGCTTAGATGATGTTAGCACACATGTTGGGATGAATATGGTTTTTTCTCCATCTCATACGTGGTTGTTGGACTACGGTGCATCATTCCATGTACTTCACATAGAGAGTGGTTTACATGTTATGAAGCCAAGTTACTTGGGAAAGTTTGACCTAGAGATTCACATCAGTGTGATGTGATTGGCATTGGAGATATCTCAATGCACTTTAGTGATGGTTCTCATCTCACCATCAAAGATGTATGTCATGTTCCTCAACTAACTCGTAGTCTAACGTCTGTTGGTAAGCTTGATGACAACGGATATAAGGTGATATTTGCTTCCCAATCCTTTCGTATAACAATAGGAAATATGATCGTTGCAAAAGGGAACAAAGTTGGTTCCCTCTACCCTCTATTTGTTCATAAAAAAGAACATTTGTTGGCTGTCACAGACGAGCCAATGACGATTATTTGGCACAACAGTTTAGGCCACATGTCACAAAATGGCATGGAAGTTTTATCTCGTTATGGCTATTTACCTAAGTTGTCATTCTTTGATTTTGGATTATGTGAACATTGGGAACATGGTAAGCAAACCAGAAGTGAACATAAGACCAATGTTAACTCATCCACTAGACCATTGGATCTTGTTCACACGGATGTTTGTGGACCTATGCCCACAAGATCTTTGGGTGGTGCATTGTATTTTGTTACTTTTATTGATGATGCCACTAGGAAAGTTTGGGTTTATCCGATCAAGGGAAAGGATGATGTATACCCTACTTTCAGAAAATGGCGTAGTGCGGTTGACTTGGAAAAGGACACAAAACAACAGTCCATGTGCTTAATCTATCACTGAACACAATCATAGGTCTAAAAGTGGCACAAGAGTTGTGGACAGGCAATACACCTCATTATGCTCATCTTAGAGTTTTTGGATTTGAAGCATATGTACACGTTCCAAAAACTCTAAGAAAAAATTTGGACTATAAATGCAGAAAATGTATATTCCTTGGTTATGGAATTGATGGGCAGTTTGGATATCGCTTATGGGACCCTGACACATGTGTTGTGGTCAGAAGTAGCAATGTTGTTTTTTATGAGAAAAAAATGCAGAAATAGTCCGTAAGGCAGGTAGAAATGAGAAAGGTTATATTTAAGGATATTGTGCCTTCTGTTGATGTAAAACCAAAAATCTTATTGATGTAGATGCTTCTACATGTGGTCAATCTCGAAAAACTGCTATTGGTCAACATGATGATGCTCAACACAATGATGTGCAAAATGATGATTTTCAGTAAGCATATGCTCATAAGGATGTTTCTCATGCACAACCTAATGGTATTCAGGTTCATGAGTCATTGAGGAGATCCACGTGTGTCTCACAAACGCCTAGTAAATTTGTTGACTATGTAATGCTATCAGATGCCGGTGAGCCTTCATGTTACAATGAAGCCATATCTGTTCATGATCATGCTAAATGGAAACAAGCGATGCAAAATGAGTTGGACAGTATCCATAAGAATGGAACTTGGGATTTAGTGCCTTTGCCAAAATGTAGGAAAGCACGACAATGTAAATGGGTGTTGAAGTACAAATACACATATGATTGTGTTCATCCCAAGTATAAAGCTCGCATTGTGGCAAAAGGTTTTAAACAAGAACAAGGAGTTGATTTCGATGAAATATTCTCTTCGTTAGTCAAGATGACTACGTTACACATGATGGTTGCATTGGTTGCCAAAAATGATCTTGATTTATTTCAAATGGATGTAAACACTGTTTTTTTCCATGGAGATCTCGATGAAGAGATCTATATGGAGTAACAAAAGGGTTTTGAAGTTTATGGGAGAATGCCTTTGGTATGTAAACTTAAGAAAAGTTTATATGGTCTTAAACAATCACCTCGAAAATGGTATAAAAAATTCGATGCTTTTATGAGGTTCCAAAGTTATGTTAGGAGTAATGAAGACTCATGCTTATATACGAAGAAATGTATAGATGACTCATATGTGATTTTAATACTTTATGTAGATGACATGCTCATCGTCGGTAAGAACAAGGATGAGCCGTCCAAACTAAAGAAAAATCTGAGTCAAACCTTTGATATGAAAGATTTGGGAAATGCTAAACACATCCTTGGAATGTGTATTACTTGGGATAGGAGTAATGGATGTATTTATTTGTCTCAATCTGAGTATGTATGCAAAATACTCAAGAGGTTTAATATGGAGAGTGCAAAGCCTTTGACCATTCCATTATCTATGCATGTTAAATTGAGCAAAGATGAATGCCCCAAATCTGATCATGAACAGGAGTTCATGAGTAAAATTCCTTACCAGTCTGTTGTTGGTAGTCTTATATACGATATAATAGTGACTACGCCAAACATTCCATTTGCAGTGGAGCAGATTTTTGTCAAACCTTGGTAAGAAACATTGGGAGGCAGTTAAAATGGTATTAAGATATCTGAGCGGCACCAAGAATAAGTGTCTATGTTTAGGTGGCGGAAATGTATCCATTATTGGATATACAGACTTTGATTATGCTGGTTGTTTCGACATCATAAAATCCACTTCGGGGTATATTTTTTAGTTTATGGGAAGTGCCATATCTTGGAGATCTCATCTCCAAGAATGTACTACGTTGTCCACTACAGATGCAGAGTATGTTGCACCTAGCGAAGCAGGCAAGGAAGTCGTATGGTTGTCCATATTAGCTTGTGAAATGGGCATACCTAAACTTGTACCGATACTGTTTCGTGGTAGTTAGAGTGTCATTGCATTGGTGAAAAACCCAATATACCATGCAAAGACCAAGCACATTGGAGTGCGATATCACTTCATCCGTGAATGCATATCTCTGGCTACATCAGTCTTGAGAAAGTTGTCTCTCAAGAAAATGTCGTAGATGCATTGACCAAAGCTCTACCACATGATGCGCTAGAGCATTGCTACCACTTGATGGGAATTACTTAGCTCTTCAGGTTACACACTATTTTTGTATATTGTGTACAACATAATCATCAAGTAGGATGTGTAGGTCTTGTACAATCTTCCTATCAACTTTGCTGATCCCTAGTTTGGCCTTTAGTGGGAGATTGATAAATAGTGAGAAAAGCCAAAAAGGCAATGCTCACCATTAAGTAAGTATATAAGATAATAATAAAGAAACGAGGGTTTGGTGTGCCCGCCAAATTTTTTTTTTTCTCTATGTTGTCTTCTGTGTGTGTGCTGTTCATCGTTTCCTTTGCAGAAAAACAACGGCTCGTCCACTTCTCCTCGTTATTCTTCCAACATTTTGGTTGCATTTGGTTTGGGGGTTTACCAATTCGGTTCAGTTCAATTCAAGCCTTTATCGATTTAAATGTTCTGAAACCCCAGTTCAAAAGGTTTAAACGGTTCAAACAGTTTAAAAAATAAAAAATTTTAAATTTTGAATTTTGACCTACCTTGACAACCAAAACCAAACCGCGAAAACACGGATTTCACAGTTTACCGGTTTAAAGGTTTGAAAGTCTCTATAGTTTGGTTCGAGCTTGATTTTCTTTTGTAATGGTTCAATTTAAATGATTTCGTGGTTTGGTCTAAGTTTCAAAATTTTTAAACTGTTTGATTTTGAGACTCTCAAACTGAACCGAACGGTTGCCGATTGTTAAGCGGAAACTTGCGGCATTGACAATGTAATAAATAGGAACAAACATGAGTTATATGATTTTGATTTTGAAACTGTAAAAACTTTTTAAACAAACACATCACAAAGCATTACTTTATGACAATCATGAATATATGAGCAATACTCTATGGAACATTTTATTTCTGGTACGAGAAAATGACATTGCTTTCACATTGCTAATTTGTGATAATGTCTATAGAGTCTACAAACCTAATGAATCAGATAAATTTCATTCATACTGACATAAGTTCACATCAATTGCGTAGAAATCATTAAAAGTAATAGTGAACACCTAAAAAATGAGCATCTTAATGCATCCCTAGGAAAGTCAAAATGGAGAGTCCAATAGCTAAGAGGGGATGTCACGTGCATATGTCTATACAAAATTAATTCCTTTCATGAGTTAACATACTGTTATCACAACAACATCAACTTTGTAATGTCCATTACCTTTATCAACTTGGTAAATAGAACTTGTCCCATTAACTATGTTTCATGTCAGATGGTCGCAAACTTATCACACAACTTCCATGGTGTTCTCAACGATGGAGTCTAATTGGAACTTCAAAACTCAAATTTAATATGGATTTTGAAAGTCTCAACCATGAGATATTTGTTGAGAAACCAAGTAAGTTCAAAATTTGGATTTCTATTTCATTTTATACATCTCTACTATAGGAAACCAATCATCTCTAAAATATGATAACCATTTGTAAGCTAGCTTTTCATTCCCTTTGTTAAATACGTGTCGTGTATTTTCATGTCTCACACTCCTCAATGGCACTTGTATTGGTGTTGGCACCAAGAAGGCAAGTTTGAGTGCAAAGGAAAGGAAACAAAAGAGGTAAAGCTAGAATGCAAACACTTATGACCACCCAAATGTGAAAAAGGGCTAAAACAATGTAAAAGTCTATAGAAGTCATTTATGTGTCTTTTTTGTGCTTCTTCATTCTTGACAAGTACTCTAAAGTTTCTCTATCATTCTTTTTTCTTTTTATAGTAATTACCTTACCCTAGTGGTAAGTCATTAACACTACAAGCACTTCGTCATGGGTTTGAAACCCAATTTTGTCACCTCTTTATTGTATACTTCATATACTCTTAATTCACTAGATGCCATTGTGGCCTCACTTTCTCAATGACATCAAAGATTAAGTGATTTACTCTAAGTTGTATATTTTAATCTTCTAATGGGGTTCTTCATTCGTAAGCCTTACTAAAGCTTCTCTTTCATTCTCTCCTATCATATATCTCTCTTTCTTTCTCTCTCTCTCTCTCACTCACTTTGTCAATGACATCAATGTTTATTTACTTTAAGCTTTATAATAATATTCTTGTGTGATTATGACCACCAAACTCATATAGGAGTGTTGTGCTCTATTTGTGTACTTTCATATATTCTTTAACTCATTAAATATAATGATTAAGTTACAAATTTGGCACCTTAACTAATTGCTTAGTTAAGTTAAGCTATTCAAGAGGGGAGAAGACGAGTTCATTTATGTTTTATACATGATAGTTAGTAGCTCTAGAGTGTTTAACAATGAATCTTTGCATGTATCACCAATCATAGGGTAAAATTCAATATTGCAACATGCCTTCTGTGGGGAGACAGAACTCCAGTAGAGAGAGACATACATTAGTGTTGGCCGGCCAGAACGGCCAAGGTGTGAAAGGGCCATAGGGACAAGTGCGGGTCGAAATGGGGCTGGACAGGGAATTGTAAGATAACGCATATAATATAATTAAGCAAGTAGTAGCGGTTCACGTTCTAAAAATGTAAACGTTCATGCTCCCTATAAAAAGGGACATGGAGCTTTGTAAAGGGGAATCGGTTGTTTTGAGTTAGTCGATTAATAGAAGATGTATTTGATATATTGTGTCTCGGTGTTGAGCATCTCTCGTCTTTATTGTGTATTGCAAGTCACCAGTCGATTGTAGCCGACTCGGTCCACAGTCTCCATAGGTACTACAACTTTGATTCGGAAATCACTTTAGGTAATGTGCCTCGTTCATATAATCTGTGCATCGTTGCGCCAAAAGAACCCGTCCACGTTCTCGTCTCCCTACCACAAGACCTTTGAGTCTGGATATCGAAGGAGCGAGTATTCGAACCCGTGTTACTATAAGCCAATAACACGTTTGTGGCATGAGGCTGGTTGATCTTTGAAGACACAGGGAACAAGAGGGGGATGGATGTAATCTAGGCGATAGGGGAACAAAGAAAAGGCAAGAAGAGGCAAACCACACACTCAAGCAGACTCTCGACATTGACAGCGCAACCCGACCCAATAATGACCAGCGGTAGAACAACTCGATGACCAGACTCATCAAACCATCGGCCTTGATCGCAACCCACCAAGAGAGGTAGCGGACCACCAAGACATCGACACAATGTCGTACCCTTACTCTCGGTACAATGATGAGGTTGACGTCGAGGTACATGTATGCACTTACTTAACAACGTGAGAAGCTACTAATCACATGTCACAACGACTAGTCGAGGCCAATACGAATGCGTCGAAGATCACTGAGTTTGGATCATCTCTGGAAAGGACAATTGGCAAACTAGTATTCACAACATGACCTAACGAAATTCTGGGACTTCCAACAATTGAAAGAAAAGTTTATCCGATTATTCCATCGGCGAATCCCGCAACGCGAAGTGATGAGTCGGTTCTATGCCTGAACCCAAGGCATTCGGCAGTCGAACCTGTGTTACTATAAGCCAATCACAATTAGATGCAATGCACATAGAAGTGACACATCTAATTTGGTGTTGCCATTTGGGATTAGATTGTTGCATGATGCCATTGTTGCATGCGGAAAACGATAATGTATTGAAGGAGAAGGAAACAACATAAATGAAGAGGATGTCAAGGGTGTTCCACTAGGACAAAGAGGGCCTAAACTAAGTAGTCTAGACACCACTACACTTAGTTGCAACTTGTTACTTTCTTTTTATTGTTCATTAAACTCTTATCTTGCTAATCAAAATTTCCCGTTTGCCAAAATTACTTCATGATCATAATCATAATCATATGATTAGCAACTAGTTACTTGATTTTTTCCACCCACAAAGTACGAGTACTTGAAAAGCCATAATAAATTTAAAGATTCATTAAAATGATGAAAAAATTAAAGGATAAACTAATCATCTTTAATTGTCTCACCTAAATTTCACGTACTTTTATACTTTAAGATCTCGAATAGTTTCAGTTCTTGGATGCTTCTACCTCCCAACAGAAATTGAGTTTCTAGATAATTAGAGTTCTTGAACAAAATTGACCTACAACACGATTTGAGCTATCAAACGATTAGAGATCCCAATGAAATTTATCTCTTTGAATGTTTGAGCTCATGAATAAAATCTAGTCCTAGAGAATTTGAATCTCAAGAGATTTAAGCTCCTAAACGAAATTGAGGTCCTACACAATTTGACATTCCGTGATGTGAGATCCCGAGAAGTTTGTGCTTCATGGACTATTTGAGTCCTAGAAAAACATCATCATATGGAGCACTAGTGCCCATATCTCAACCAATCCTACTCACAATATTGTGATTGATGGAGGGCCTTTTTCATGCACAATCGAAAGAAATGCTAGAGAGAAACAATTGGGCAATTTGGATAAGGATCATTGATCATTGGATAAAATAGTTTGCTTTCCCTTTATACGAGCTCGATTATTGGAACCAAAATTTAATCATTCTATGGAAACCTAATTTGGTAGATCACTTACGTTACGAACATGACAAATCACAAGTCTATTATGAATGACATCAAGATGATGAGGCATTTGATTCTCATTACATAGAGGTAAATGGTAACCTTCTTGTTGTGTATGCATTATGAAGTGCGCATAAGGAAATGAGGTCGAAGGAAGGGACCATTGTGACACGTTGTCGTGAAGATTTTCGGCAATAGTGTGAAAATCCCATAAAACGTACGAAATCGAGTATGAATCACATAGTACAATAATTGTGAAGATAACATTTTAAATAAATTTAATATCTAAGTACAAAATGATGGAGGTTTCGAATGCACTTTATTACACGAGAAACAGACAACTAAATGTCAAGATATGAGGGTATAAAGTTTGTGAAAGGAAAAGAGAAAATTGTGAGATATCTCACATAGGCACGACAAATACGGCTCTCATCATATATAAGGTGGAGCAAAAGATATTATCTTTGTGTCTATGTCTGGAGCATAGAGAGTTCAAGGTAACTTGAACTAAGAGTGGAGGTGGGCTAGCTACTCGTAAAGGGCTTTGGCCAACCAAAACCGGACCGGCGATGGAGCCGGTGATCCGGCGACGGCATCCGGCGAGGCACTGGTAACCAACGACGTCCGACGACTAGATAAATAAATATATAAATATATATACATATATAAAAAGAAGGATTTGAACCTTGCACCTCCAAGTTAGGAATTAATTGGCTTACCATTAAGCCATGCTATTTAGATGAAATTATATTTCTATCATTGTACTTTTACATGTAAATTCTCATACATGAGAGCTAAAATGAGTGACATGGTTATCATGCACCACATGTAATACATAAGCGCCAAATGGCAAACATGCAATTTATGCATGTCTTGTACCCTCACATGCATCATATGCATGAGAGCATCTATAAAAGAAGGAAGGGGGAGGAGAAAAAACACGGTTTTTTTATTATTATGAAATTAAGAAGAAGAAATTCGTTATCAAATTGATGGTGTAACTTGTTTCTTAAATCTAAAGTTAAAAGTTCAATCAATCTCTCTCAATCGTTTAATCTCAACTTCTCTCTTTCCCAATCCATCTTAAGTACTTTCTCGCCAAAGCTTGTATCGACTTTGAATCCATCCGGTCCAGAACCCCGGCGGTTCCGCCTCACGATCCGCGCGTAGTGACGGATCTTCACGACAACGTAGAACTCAAATGCTTCAACTTCCATTGGCCCCGCATGATGAGTAAATACCCACCAAACATGAATATTACAATTATAGTAGCATGAGATCATTGTACAACCAATCATGTGGTCTCACTATTGGTTAGGCCAGTAATGTGTACAGATAGACGAACAAGCCCAAGATTTTTCTAAGAGTTTCAAAAATAAGTCACATGCATGGGTTATGGTTGAGAATATATAGTTCTTGACTTCTTGAACAAGAAAAAGATAGGGATGTGGTTATCATTGGAAGTAAACGCACAAGTAGTCATAAAAGTGCAATAAATTGCAATTATTTTAGGTCAACATGAGATAGGGACATAACAATAACAATAAGAAAAAAGGAAACAAATGAAGTTCAAACCAATCAAATCATCATGGCACATGCCCTCAATAAAAAATTACACAAGGTGAGACCACATGATGGAAGAGGACTTGGTTTAAAAAGTATCTTATGGCCAATCTAAACTACTAGAGGATCTAAACTCCTCCAACATGAACAAAAATGGCATGCTAGTAAACCTAGTCAATCTAAATTGCTAGAGGATATAAGGTGTGTGTAGATTGTTGAAGTAAAACTAGGAATGGTTGATGGTTGGGTTCTTCCAAACGAGGCATGGGACGATAGTTAGTCATAAGTTTGAAGTTTATATGTTTGAGTACCTTATCTTCGTGATCACAAAATTATTCAACTAAGTGGCCAATGATAATGTTTTTGGATGATGTTCCTTATAAGCTTGCTAATTTCTAATGGAAGTTGGATGTGATGTCATTTACATCCAAAAACTTTATAAGGCATAGTGTATCCATGTCTAAACCCAAAAAATGATGCACGAGCAAGGTAGTTCCTTCATGGATGACCAATTGGTTGTGACTAAATCCAAAGCAGAGTATTACCTTGCACCATAATGAGAAGTCAATTGAGATACATTAAGCCAATAGCCCAATCCTCAAATTAGAACTTGGTAAAATGCAAAAACTTTGCTAGACATTAATTGCACAAGAGCAAATGCACAATAACATCGAGAGCTTTGGCATATATTTTCCAACATTTCAGATATTCCAACCAAATTCATATCTGATGGGAAGAACCCAATGAGTAACACTCGAGAAGCACTTAAGGAAGACCAACCTCAATATAGAACCTTAGACCTAGATTAGGACAACTCAATGGGTCAATGTACATAGGGTGACACTCCAAGGGTTGGGAAAGGGCACTTCAGCTACATCACATGTTTGGGATGAGTTATTGGTGGCTAAAGCATGGCACAAAGGTGCAACCCAATTCGGGTTTCCTAAAAACTTGCACCTTTGTGCTTGAAAATAACCCTTAGAGAGTACACATTCACACCTATTGCTGGAGTATCAAACCCACTTGAGATAGAGAAACTACATAACAAGGACGATAAAGTATTTGTCATATGCTTCCAACAACCTTCTAAGATTAGCACTGGTGCACAACAAACTACGTCAAACAAGTCTACATGTAAATAAAAGAAGATAAGAGATAAAAAACCTAGAATACAACATTTTCTAATCACATAGAGCTCTCATTAATATTCTCTAATAGTGTGACACATGCAATATTCAGATGATTTATAACATGTGAGCCGAATTGGTGAGCCGGTGAGCTAGGGAGCTGGTTAGCTGGATCAAGCAGTAACCGGAAGCCAAGTAGCAGCTAGTCTACTAGGGAGTTAATATCTTGTAGTTAGTGTCAGACGCTCATGTGAGCATTGAAGTACACCGTACTTTTGTTACTCCGTATGGACTTATATAAAATTGTTCACTGAACACATACGATGTACAAACTGAGTAATATTTTGAATTGAGTTTTCTGTGTGCTCATTCCCTTTGGCTCTCCCGCGTACCGTGTATACTCTAAGCTCTCCATTAAACCTGTGTTTCTGTTTTCGGTTTTCCATTGCTTCCGCACGCTATTCTTTCACATGGTATCAGAGTGCGAGGGTTGAGAACCTCTGCAACCGACCTTAGCTCAAGAAGAAAACCTAACCTTTGTAAAGAACAGGAAAAACAAAATGGATAGAGGAATGGCTAGCTCGCTCCCGGTGGAGAAGCTCGACAAAACCAACTACGCATCTTGGTCTTACAAGATGCACCAGTACTTGCTTGGGCATGGATACTAGAGCTATGTCGACAGAGCTAACGACACAGCACCTGATGCGGCACACAAGGAATTCCCAGCGTGGGAACAAGCGGCAAGCAGAGTGATGTACTACTTCGCGTCCAGTGTCGGAGACCAGCTGCTAAGTCATATCCGAGATGCCAAGATGCCAAAAGAAGCTTGGGGAAACCTGAAGAAGGTTTTCACCACAAGCACAACGGCTAGGAAGCTGCAATTCAAGTAGGAGCTCAGCAATGTCTGATAGAAAAATCTGTTTGTGGCCGATTATACGGCCCGAATCAACGAAATTTGTGACTCACTTGCCTCCGTCAATGTAAATGTCGAGGAGGACGAGATGGTGCAAGTGTGCCTTGGTGGGCTAGCGTCCAAGTTTGGAGCTTTCCGAACGGCGATCTATACGAGGGAGAATATGCCGTCACTTTTCGACTTACAGTCGATTCTCCTTGTAGAGGAGAACCACGCCGATGCGTCAACAAGTGCACCCACCGACAACCAGATGTTGTACACGGAGGCGGATCGGCCCCGTGGGCGTGGTGGACAAGGCGAGTCGGCTCGCAATGGTAGCGGCCGGCAAGAGCAGGACCGAAGGCATAGAGACCGTGCTAACAGTAGTTCCGAACACTCCACAAGTAGGGGGAGTCAAGGCGGTGCCGGAGGCCAACAACCAAAGGCCGACACGGAATGTTGGTACTGTGGTAAAAAGGGCCACCGAGAAAGCGAGTGCTAGAAGAAGCGCGCAGATTCGGACAAATCCGGATCCGACAAGGCCGGTAGAGAGAACCGGCAATACTCGCACTACGCAGAAGGATCGGGAGGATCCAAAATCGAAAAAGCCGGTAAAGGGCAAGCCTTGATGATGAAACACGAGGCTAACTCAATGAAGAAGACCGCTTCCGAATCGGAGGAAGTGTGGTATGTTGATTCTGGTGCGTCGAATCACATGACAAGCCACATAGAGTGGTTCTCCTTCTTGGAGAAACCGGAACAACCGGGAGTCGTCAAAATCGGAGACGACACTCCTCACCCAATTGTGCATGTCAAAGAAGTCCCTTTGAGCCACGTCGAATAGAGCGGGAGGCTGATGAACGTATTACACGTTACGACTATCACGAAGAACCTGGTGTTAGTCGGTCAGATCGTTGACCAAGGGATGCAGGTGCGGTTTACGCACCTTGGGTGCTTCATCAAGGAAGAGGGCCAGATTATTGCGCAAGGGCGTAGAGACGAGAGGATGTTCATCCTCGAAACCAATGATGTAGGCATCGCTTTGTTCGCCAAAGGACAAAAGGTCGAATCGGACATCGACCTGTGGCACAAGCGGATCGGCCACATCAATTACCGGAGGCTTCAAGACCTGCAAACGAAACAAGTTGTTTTCGGTTTGCCAAAGTTCAGTGGCCGAAAGGCCCAAATATGTGAAGCCTGCCAACTCGGGAAGCAACACCGGTTTCCATTCCCCACCGAATGAAACCATAGCCGTAACAAGCTCGACCTTATTCATTCGAATGTATGGGGACCGGCACAGAACGTTAGTCTTGGCGGGAGTCGGTATTTCGTCTCCTTCATCAATGACTACAACTGGCACACATGGATGTACCTCATCAAGCGGAAGAGCGAAGTCTTCGAGTGTTTCCGGAACTTGCAGAGCCTGGTTGAACGGCAAACTGAGAGGAAGATCAAGTGCTTGCGGTCAGATGGCGGAAAAGAGTACTTTTCCGGTCAATTCAACATGTATCTACAACATATGGGAATTCGGTGCGAATTCAGTTGCAGATATATGCCGGAGCAAAACGGCATGGCCAAAAGGAAAAATCGGTCGATTGTGGACGCGGCGAGGGTAATGCTGGAGGAGAAGAGCATGCCCCATTTCTACTGGGCGGAGGCGATTCATACGGTCATCTACATCCAAAACCAGATCGGCGACAACGTGTCCGTGCATGAACTTTATTTCGGACGCAAGCCAAATTTTAGACACCTTCGGATATTCGATAACATTGCATATGTGCATGTGCCGGATGAGAAGCAGAGGAAGTTGGATGCAAAGTCAGAGAAGTGCATCTTAGTCAGTTACTCACATGAGTAAAAGGGGTATAAGTGTTATAACCTCGGGACGAAGCAGGTCCGAGTTAGCCGGGATGTTGAGTTTGATGTTGCCTTACCAGCTCCGACTTCCGACCCCGACCCGATACCGGAGGATGAGGCTAGTGAGCCTGAACTCGCCCAGATAGAAGATGAAGACCTCGGCACTCTAGAAGAGAGTCTAATCTCATTTCAGTTAAGTCGGGATGACCAGTCGGATGAGGAACCGGCGAGTAGTGGAGACTCTGCCATGCACTCCCCGCGCAAGGAACCAAGGAGACAGTTCACGCGCAAAGAGAAGGGGAAGAAGAAGTTGCCAAAATACGAAACCGGCAACGTTGAGTTGGATCGGAGCGAATCCAACTCCAGAAAGGATGAAGGTGGAACTCTGGGAATGAAGTCCGACCTGGCCAAGAAGGACCCCAAACCGGGTACTACCAAGTTACACCAGTCTTCCCGCCTGGAGAACCCCGTTATACGATACAGGTACAATGAGTACATGGCGCATCATTATGCGTACATGACAAAGGTGGCGGAAGTGCGTGAGCCGGAGAGCTACGCAGGAGCGGCAAAGGACGCAAATTGGCATGCCGCTATGGAGGAAGAAATGCGAGCACTTGATGCCAACGACACATGGGACCTAGTTGACCCTCCCCGACACTGTAAACCGATCGGATGTAAGTGGGTGTACAAAGTAAAGTACAATGCCGACATATCGGTTAACCGGTACAAGGCCCGGTTAGTGGCGAAGGGATAGGCGCAGACCCACGGAATCGACTACGATGAGACCTTTGCTCTAGTAGCGAAGATGACGACGGTTCGTGTGGTGCTGGCAGTTGTTGCGGCAAGGGAGTGGCATCTTCACCAGATGGACGTGAAGAATGCATTTCTTCAAGGAGATCTTGAAGAAGAGGTCTTTATGACCCAACCTCCCGGTTTCTAGACGGAGATGAACAAGTCGGCGGTATGCCAACTGAAGAAATCACTTTATGGCCTAAAGCAAGCCCCCCGAGCTTGGAATGCAAAGATCATGCACCAGTTGCGTAAGATGGGGTTTGCGGCCTCCAAGTCTGACTCTTCGTTGTTCATCCGGCAAGGTCCGGACGGTCCGATTTGTATCTTGTTGTATGTTGATGATCTAGTCATCACCGGACCCGGACTCGATGAAATCAGGCGAGTCAAGTCCCAACTATCGGACGCATTTGAGATGAAGGACCTGGGGGACCTTCACTATTTCCTCGGGATCGAGGTGATCCGAAACCCCGACGGCATATTGCTCTCACAAAGACACTATGTGTTGAATATGTTGTACAAGTTTGGTATGACAGAATGCCGACCAATCTCCACGCCCCTGGACCGGAACCAGAAGCAACGTCCCGACTCCGGACCAGCCTGCGATGAGAAGCAGTTCTGATAAATCGTCGGAAGCCTCATATATTTGACAATCACCCGACCCGACATCAGTTATCCGGTCAGCGTGATCAACCAATATATGCAGAAGCTGACCGTGGAGCACCTTTTGTGCGCGCATCGAATTTTGCGATATGTGAGCGGCACGAAGGACCGGGGACTATTATACCAACATGGTATAACCGAAGAGCTAGTCGACTACACCGATGTCGATTGGGCCAGCGATGCATCGGATCGCCGATCCACCTCCGGCTATATGTTTTCCCTTGGTAGCGTGACTGTTGCGTGGAGCAGCAAAAAGGGGCCAACAGTGGCCCTCTCGAGCACTGAGGCTGAATACCGAGGCGCTACCGTTGCAACCTGTGAAGCGATTTGGCTTCGGCGACTGCTGCAAGACCTGCGGATCGAGGTGCCGACCCCGATCCTGATCTACTGCGATAACATAAGCAGCATGGAGCTCACCAAGAACCCCGTATTCCATGTTCGCACAAAGCACATAGAAGTACACTACCACTTCGTCTGTGAGCGTGTCCTGAGCGGTGAAGTCGAACTTCGATATGTTCATACGGATCGGCAAGTTGCCGACATCTTCACCAAACCGCTCGGATCAGACAAGTTGCAGCACTTCACCGAAATGCTTGGAGTTCAGCATCTCGACGTGCCACACTTGAGGACGAGAACGGGCAAAGGCAAAGAAACTGCCAATTGCGCCGGTGAGGGAAAACCTACAAAGGGGGAGACAAGAAGAAGAAAGGAGTCGAGTCGACAAAGGAAGTTGACACATCCAAACAAGTCAGAACAAAAGGCAGCGGCGATAGAGTCAAGAAGGAGAGAGCCGACTAGAAGAAGAAGGCCAAGACCCGGACATGGTCCAATGTGGTGAAGGGCCTAGAACCGGAAGACGAATCGGGAGCAACCAATTCGGACAAGAGCTGGAACAAATCGGAGACAGTCGATTCGGTTCATTAGAAGGATTTGGGAGAACCGGATCAATTCAAGGCCAAGAGGACGAGATGGTAGCAAAATTCGACGCCAACATGAAGGAATTGGTGGGTCGACAAGCGCCGAAGTCACAGCAGCGAAGGAGCTGATTTGGGCTTGTTGACCAGACAAGCCGACCGAGGAGGTCGAGATGCGCAGAAACAGAAGGGTCGCGGCAAACGGGACCGGACCGGATGAGGAGCGCGAGCAAGGCGGAGTGACGCTAGAAGGAGCCGGGTGGAAGGACCGGTTGCCATGGAGACTGACACTACGATCCGATCTCAAGTTGAGCTTGAGGGGTAGTGTTGAGCAGCAAGCTCAACCAGATCCGGATCGACTGAATAAGCCTGAGCCGGATCAGCATCCGAAAGGATGAGCCGGTGAGCTAGGGAGCCGGTTAGCTGGATCAAGCAGTAACCGAACGCCAACTGCAACTAGTCTACTAGGGAGTTAATATCTCGTAGTTAGTGTCAGACGCTCGTGTGAGCATTGAAGTACACCGTACTTCTGTTAGTCCGTATGGACTTGTATAAAAGTGTTCACTGAACACATACGATGTATAAACTGAGTAATATTTTGAATTGAGTTTTCTGTGTGCTCACTCTCTTTGTCTCTCCCGCGTACTATGTATACTCTAAGCTCTCCATTAAACCTGCGTTTCTGTTTTCGGTTTTCCATTGCTTCCGCACGCTATTCTTTTACAATGTCTTTATATTTGGTTTATTTTCATTCCATAATGCAACTTTTTTTTCCCAAAGAACATATCCTTCCATTACTTTTAAAAAGGCATATCCATTACCAAATACAAAATAGATGGAAAGGCTACCCACCCATGGATCCTTCTTTTGATAGAATTGATTGAGCATTTCCTCAAATTTCCCATTCTCAGCATATCCTGCAATCAATGCATTCCATAATGCAACTTCAATACCTAGGTTGTGTGATCGAGTACGAAGGTATGTTAGGGCTCGACGAGAGTTAATACTTATCTTAGTAATGATGTTTTGAATACAATCAATAGACCTTCTTGCCTTATATAGAACCCAACATTCGGGATTGATGCTTGCAATGTAAATATTCTAGTAGAGAGGTAGAGAGAGAGAGAGAGAGAGAGACTAACATTCTAATGGGGTATGATGGTAACAAGTATACTTCACAAACAAACTCCTCGTGATCACAAAAGATATCCATAGGTGGTTCTTGTGATCCAGTTGCCTAGAGTGGTATAACAAACACAACAATTTAAGATCTGGTCTCCATAGAAACTAACTAAAGTTTCACAAGAAAGGTGATTCTCTATCATGAACTTTCAAGGCAAATAATTTTAGGTATTTGCAACTTATTCAAATTTCTTAGCTAATGTTTCTTAAAATTTCAACAACTTGTGAGAGGGGTTGTGGGGCCAAGTATGAATAAATGAGAAAAAAATTGTTGCCAAAGCATATATGTACATTTAGCACTTGGGGTAATCCTTAGGTGGGGGTGGCAACTTTACATTTTGACCATCCTTTACAATCCATACCATCATCATGCCCCATGATGTATGCATTTCAAAATGGCAATGCATCAACCATACCCCTGGATTATCTGTGTAAAATCTTAGGGCGACCCATCCCCCAGAAGGTATCCCAACAGTGTTCATGGCAGGTGGATCCACAAGGTTGAAGCTACTTGGATCCTTCTCTGGATTATATGTCCCTATTCCCACACCAACCACATAGAAGTTATATCCATGCAAATGAAATGGATGGCTTTCAAAGAATAAATTCTCTGTATTTTGTAGAACTAACTCCACATTGGTGTTCAAATCTAGTATGACTACTTTGGTGCCATGAATGGAATGAAGGTTCCAACCCTCCGGTGTGTTTGCGGTGTAATTGTATTGAAATTGTGGCATGCTTGGAAAATCCTCTTGATATGCATCATTTGCTTCTTGCAAGGAAGTGTCCCACATTATATGAGAATCATTGGCATGCGTTTTTTCATAGTATGCCTATACAAGCACAAACCATTTCACATCATTTCAAGCAACCAAAATTCAAATAATAATTAATCATAGTAAACCATCACTTGTATGAGATATTGTCACTAACCTGTAATATAGCCATGTTTGGAGTGGTAAATGTGACATTATTTACAGAAGTTGAAACCTTTCCTCCTTGTGGGCCTATACAAGTCTCTCCAACGGGGCATTCAGAAACAGAGTAACCCACAGTGAAGAAGAAGTTTTTGTCGATTGTCTTCGGCACCTCAGCTGGGTGATCTTTGGTATTCAAGCTCCTCAAACTCATTAGATACTCGTGGGCAAAAGAAGTGTCATTGTATTTTGGGAATGTTGGCAATTTAAGTTCAGAAAATGTGGTCTCAGGTGTATCATCATAGACAAACAATCCAGTTGTTGGGATTTGAGGATATGGGACAATGGAAGGATCAGGTGGTGAGAAAATTGAGGCAGCCATCATGTATGTGTCAACCGCTTGATCAGTTGTGACTAGAACATCAGCGGTTTGGCCAGGTGCTAATAGTACCACATCTGTAGTATATGGCTTTGTTAACATACAATCGGTCTCCACCACTGTAAGTTTATGTTTTGCTATGTGAAAGTACATTTGGAAGTTCATAGCTGCATTGACGATCCTCAAGAGATACGTTTCTCCCTTTTTGACCTTAAGTGTAACCACATCTACATAGTAAAAAAAGTTTAATTTAATTTAATAACCTTGCCTTCCTTTATTAGCTAGCCTAGACCTTTATTTATTAGCAGATGTCCTTTATTTATTATTGGTGGCAAATCTAGTAGCCTACCTAGTCCTTTATTTATTATTGGTGAATGTTACCTCTATCAAACCCGTTGAGTAATTAATTTTCCTCTTTGAAATCAAGACAATGATGGACTCATTTAAGTGAAAAGCGTTACCTTGTTGCGAACAATTATAAAACAGCCCAGGTTGTCCATTAATGGTGAGTGCATCAGAAATATTATATCCTACACCAGAAGCTAGACCAAACTTCTCGACATCATTCACATCCATCTTCCACCATTCACCTAAGAAAAGTGCAAATAATAATAATAATAACGTGAATCAAAACACATTAAACAATTTTTTGCCCAAGTTTGGGCATTGTAATCAATGTCATGCTATCTAAGGGAAGTTTAATTATTAAGTAGATATTTTCAATGCGTTATTATTCAAATTATTGTTGGGAGAGCGCCAAATGCTTAAAATATTTGAGTAAAAAATTAGCATAATGCAATGGTATATTGAACTAACATAAGTTGAGAATTATACTTTACCTAAAACAAGTGGAAAATCAGCCTTGGGTTGGATAGGGAATGGATAAGGTTTGCCCTTCATAGGAAGAATAATGAAGGCCCCATAGACAGTTGCCCTTTGCCAACCAATGTGAGCATGCCAGAAGAGGGTTCCTTGATCTCTATAAACCGTGAAACTATGTATGTAGTGGTTATTCGGTGTTAATGGGCATTGGGTAATATATGCCGGTCCATCTGCCCAATTCGTAAGCATTTGTCTCACTCCATGCCTAGTAATAATAAATAAGAGATAAATAGATATAACATTAATTGTGTATCTACAATAAATGCTTGTCCACATATAAGATTTCCTTTTGAATGATTTATTGTGTGAGAGAAAAGAATTGTGCGTTGATGTGGACCGTCGAAATTCTAGATATCTAAGAGAACTTACCAATGAATGGTAACATTTTCATTGACATGGTTGGACACTTTGACATTCACTTTATCACCTTGCCGCACATAGATAGTAGGCCCAGGGAATTGCCC
The DNA here is from genome assembly GCF_043228905.1 of Azolla caroliniana. Lineage (NCBI taxonomy): Eukaryota > Viridiplantae > Streptophyta > Polypodiopsida > Salviniales > Salviniaceae > Azolla > Azolla caroliniana. The sequence continues at coordinate 1,887,538 of NW_028230447.1, forward strand.
ATTTACCGACAAAATTTGTTTTGTATCATTGCAAAAGCGTGTGACATTTAAATAGCTCACCTACAAACCAATTAGTCAATATGAGTTTAAAATAAATAAAAAATGACAATATTGATTCGGTTTTTTTCATGTGTGAAATGCATATACAAACAACACACTAAGCTCAATCGAATTTTGGATTTGGTTGTGTGATGCAACTAGAACAATATAGGTTATATCATTAGAAATTTCAAACAATTTTCTTCAACACACCAACAATGCGCACATTGTGTATTGAGGCTTTGTAATGAGCTTCGAGAGGTTATGTTTACCCTTTCCTCAAGGCATCTAGCAGCACAATTGTTGCACATGGTCTATGCAAGGAACAAGTGGGCCAAGTAGTTTCACACTAATATAAGGAAAAATACAAAGGATTTCTAGTGCATATATAAAACTATCGCTTGATTCTCTTTTGCTTAAATATTGCATGGAAAATGAACCTAATAATAGGAAATAATGTTGGTTAACAAAAAAGAATAAATAAACCTACGGTGGTCACAACTCACTCATCTTGAGGGTAGATATTGAGATATTATCAAATATCCTTTATGTACCCATGATAAATATCCTTGGATTGCAATTGACAAAAATGTTAAAATGCCTAGCCTAGTGTAACATTTAAATGATACATGAAGCTCCACATAGATGACCATGACAACTTTAAGAATTGGCCAAAGTTAATGCATACGCGTTCCTTTTAAAAGGGGTGATCTAATATTGTCAACGACAACATTAAAATTGTTTGAAATGAATGGAGTTCAGTTGTTTTCTTTGGCCTTAATGTTTCTTCCTAGTTTCGTTGGTTGTTAAAAATATTGAAATTTGAATTCGTATTCGTATCAAAGGCCACATGACATAGGTCGGTTGGTTAAACAAAGGAAACAAATCTTGATATCTTCATTCCTCTAATTAATTAAAGGCATAATTATCTTGTGCTAATGATATGGAATTGTCTTCAATAACATCCATTATAAATAATAGATGGCCCATTGACCTTAGAGCGACGATTACACTATTAATCAAATATGGTTCTAGGTCCTTGTAGAGACGATCACACTATACTCATGATGGGCCTAGGCATTACTAAAGCGCGCCCATCCTAATTGTATATTTAAACCTTTACAATTAAGAGCAAGTCATACATCCGGTCTACGTTTATCGAATAATAATAATAATAATAATAATAACCTTTGTATGATGAGAACTATTAACCAAACTACAACCTAAAATAGAGCAAAACGTTTTCGAGTTTCGTTTAGGATATTAACACTCAACTACACAGCCAAGAGAGCATCTATCCAAATCTAGCAACCGCCTCCCTTTAGAGGCGTGCTCATGTGTGAGGAAACTCAAGGGACGGTGTAAAATTGAACTAAGTTTTTTATGGTAACCAAAGATTGCCTAGTGAGCCAATACCCAAGGTCTAATGGTTTGCTTGGCCCCTACTCACCCTAGAAGTTGTCTCATGTGTGTATTCTTTTAATTTCACTTGGGGGTCTCGACACTATGACACCCGATCCCGAGGAGACCTCCTCTCCTTAGAAGTTGGTTGGCTCATGAGTGTGTATGGATGGGAAACTAAAGGGCTAACCAAAATCGAGATCCAAGGGGTTTACTATACCAAGGCTTCACCTGACCAATACAAGTCGCCATGAACCATTGCCTAGGGTCATGGTCAGCTGGTACAAATGCGGGCTCTCATGATGAGTGTTAGTTTAATAATTAGCATAATGATTATATATGTAATAAGAGTAGGAGTGCATGCATGCATGGATGTTTTTATGGTTCCCATTGATGACTGATCTTTACCTTGAAGTGCAGATTGTGTGTCATGGTTCCATCTGGGTTCTCACTAGAATTAGCAGCAGTTTGCAAGGCCAGCAAGGAAGCATTCACATAAAGCAGAAGCAATAGTATTGAACTGTAGGAGGAGGAAAAGCCATGAATCTTCTTGTTGTAAAGAAGATGGGTACAAGAGAATGTCATGAATGTGTGTGTGTGTGTGTGTGTGTGTGTGTGTAGGGTTAGGGTTAGAGTTAGAGTTAGAGTTAGGGTTAGGAGCAATGAGAAGATTAATGGCTGCTTAAACAAAGGAAATGAGATTGAATCCTTAAAGTGAGGTATCAATGTAAGGTGTGTGGAAACAAGGCACTTCCTCTTACCTTTATAATGCTAAACAAATATTGTTTCACATGTTTGTTTGCTAAATAATATTATCATAAGTTTGTTGGTTATGTTTTGGAAATGGTCAATGAATGGAAATATGATCAAATGCGGGGAAAAGACAAAAAGAATATCCCGCACCAAATATTTATAACACGTATTTATTCGCAGTGTTACTCACATGCATATCATACCGTTGGTAATTCTGGTATTTCTTGACCACTAGCAATGGAAATATAAACTTCGGTATCTCCGGTTGTGTTTGACCAATAGAGATAGAACAACAAATGAAAAACATTGGACACCCACAATAAAAGTTTGTAAAACATGAACGTTTTGGTGGGCACCAATGTATAATTGCCTATCTTTCTAGCATTGTTTACTAGTTATGGCAAAAACAACCCCTTGGGGATGGAATATAGTAGATATGGTGTCGTTTTATCCCTCTCATATTTCGTGTGTAAGTATATAAGTGTTTTGTTGAAAAGGTTTTCATTTCTTTGAAAGCTTCCGGATCTTAGTTACGTGTGTGTTGGATTCCCATGAACTTTTCAATACATGATTGGTTTTTAGTCAATACTAAGGCCTTTCCTCAACTTTTAGGTCATATAGATCTCTTTAATGAGTTAAGTGAAGAGAACTATTGGAGAAGAAAAGTGGGGCCCAACACAGTTTTCCTCCAGGCAGCAAGGTATTATGCATATATTATGTGTGTGTGTGTATATATATACATACATACATCATCTAATATGCGATCATGGGATTCTTCCATTTAATTTTTTTCAAACTTAATGATGCCACATAGAAGTGCATTCAAAGCAGATATGTAATGTCAAATGTCTAAGTAGATAAACAAAACGTTACATGAAATTTGGTTGAAGTTTTATCAAAAGAAATTCATCATGTAATTGTAGAATATAAGTTAGTAGCGATTTCCATCTCGACTTGAATTGCACTCGACTAGTCCCTCTTTTTTCAAAGTTGATTATTTCTCACGTTTTCTAATGTCCCAAACATAAAAAACATTTCTTTTTCTTTGTTACGTGGATACTTTCTCAATGTCTTCGTTCATTGAAAATTTTAAGTCTCCTCTCTAAAGAAGACAATTTCTATGGAGGATGGAGAGACACCAATATCTCAATATAATAGGTTTGAGTTATATATTGCCTTCCACTTTTTCGAACTCTCATGTGACTTACCCATTGCGTTTTCAACAAGGCAACATTTTGAAGTTTCTACTAGAATGGCAAGCCCTTCTACACATGTATAACATTGATTGACACATGGAAAGAAAACAAAAGAGCCCAAACCAAGTATTTGCAACATTAGTCCCAACCCCATGTATAACAAATTATATTTATTTGCAATGTTCCCCACATGTGTATTATATATTCCTCCTCTTTCGTGACCACTAGTAAAGGGAATACAAAGAAAACTATGTTTGTGAACATAAACATTCTGATGGACTTGAACCATGAAAGATGGCTTTAATGACATTGTTGATGAAGAGTTGGTCAGCTTGAGTATACAAGATGTCAGGTATTTGTGTTCTTGGTGTATATTAAATGGTAAATTAGGGTTTTGGAATGCAAGATTCCCCTCCCCTATATGATTGTTGAGTGTCAAAGGTTGTGAAAGGGAAATCTGGGATAGGGGAAAGTGTGTGTTTGGTTATGATTCTTTCTTTCTACTTTTTATTGTGAAATTTGGGCTTGGCCCCGGGCCTAAAGTCAAGTAGAGGGTAGATGATAAGATCTGACAATTACAAACAATGATTGACAACAATTCCCAAAAGCCACGACAATTGATTCACGAGCTAACAAATATAGCATCTCTCAATGTGGTGTAGACGCTTAGATGCTCCCATGAAGGAATTGCTTTGTGGGGATCTATGTAATCTAACTCATCATTATAAGCTCTACTTGATAGTATTCAACAAGTTATGTTGTGGTGTGCCACATGAGTTCTATAGTGGGTGTTTCGCACAAAGGAAGCCTTTAGGTGAACCTTTGCATGGAAAAGGCCACACAATGGTTTAATTTGGGCTAAAAATGATTGGGTGCTTCCATGAGTCACCCAACAACAAGGCACTGGATTTTGCAAAATTGGGAAAATAGAGTTCAATTCTCAATGCGTGGAAAAACTTTAGAGTATAACTGAATTCTTATTTTCACGTGAGCATGATCACATTCCGGGGTCACCCAACAAGAAGAAATTGGAGTTTGTAGAAGTGGGAGATATGGGTCCAAATCCAACCACTCATCAAAAATTTCGAGTATACTCAATATTTCATATTTTCTCTAAAGCATGATTGTGGAACATGGGAGATTAGGAAATAAGATATTTTCTTCCTTTCAACTTGTGACAAGTTTTTAATGAAAGAAGGGAGCAACAGATGGACAAGCAATTCCTTTGGGCTTACTCAAAAATAACAACTCTGCAAGTTACACAAGCATGTGCTTCTCAATCCCTACCAAACATTTTTTCCATGTTAAACCGTTGTAGACAACAACGGACCCGTTGGGCCGACATGGTAGTACATCTCCATAGGTTTCGTAAGAAAACAAGCATTTCACTTGTGGAGAGATGTGCCATGACATTTTCCATGTCAAAGATATGAAATCAACTCATCGATGCCAAGGAAATTGTCATTTCCCTTTTCACGCAACACCTATTTTCTAAAACAAGTCCACATATGATATTAAGCAAGACAAAATAAATGTAAGGAGATTCAAGAAGAATATGGTCATTGGTTATTGATCCCCAAAAGATACAATATATTTGGCAACATGGATCAATTTATTTCAATTCCATAATTTATAAAACACTTTTTCAAATTCCCAAAACACACACACAACAACGAGAAGTCTTGCTCATTTGGTAGCATCTCAAAACTCTTCTTGGATATTAAACAACATTAAACCTTGACCCACATGTTTTAATACTCAACTCTTATCATTTGTGTAAAAATATCAACTCTTACCATTTGAGCTATGTTTTAATGTTCTTTTACTCTTCACCTTTCCACATTTCCTAGTGATCACTTCGACTCAAATCTCAATGTAGTGTAAAACTTAAATTTAGGTTGATTTCTCTCTTTATGCACGCTACATCATGACAACAATTTCAATTGAACCAGTTGTAGGGTAGGAATGCTCATCAAAATATTCGCTATTTAGAGACGTTTGTATTAATTATTCTTAAAAAAATTGTTCCCCCCTTGGGGGTGGAATATACATAGAAGTCATGTGTCATGTATAAGTAACTTTTAGTCAAAAAGGGTTCCACTTCTTTGAAAGCTTCCAAATCTTATGAACACATCTTGTTGGATAATGAACTTTTTGATACATAAATGGCTTTTGTCAATAATGAAGCCTTACCGTTGAGAGTTCGTGCGAGATCATTTTCAAATTCATGTATTCTAGATTTTTATATGAGTTTCTGTTTTCACTCGGTTGTTGACCCCACAATGAATGACAAATAAAATATTGATGTGCCAAGAAATCTTAGATGAAAAGGGGGGGCTAGCATCGTGTGTTTGTGTGTGTCATCAAACATGTGATAATGAATTTTGCCATTCATAGCATTTTGAACTTAGAATCTTATGCCACATGTAAGGCCTTTAAAATAAATGCCAATGTCAAATGCATAATAAGGTAAAGATAAAACTATATAGAAATTGTTGATGCAATTACATGACCATAAGTTAATAGCCATTTCCATCGAGATTTAAACTAAACCTTGTTAGTCCCCTCTTTTAAGTTGATTTTTTCTTAATCCTTCTATTGTAGGGTTTAGAGCTTCTGGTCTTATTTGGGACATGGATAGTTTCATCTTCTTATATCAACTTTTTTGGAGGGTCAACAACGGCCCAAGATATTATGCGCTTGATGTCGTATTGTATTCTGATTTTTTGAACGTTTATGTGACTTGTCTATCAAGTTTTCAACAAGGCATTTTGAAACTTCTACAGGGATGGCCCACCCTTCTACATATGTAAACAATTAGTACAAAATATTCGAGGGGAAGGGACATTTTGCAAAGGCCACGACAGCTTTCTGATCGAACATTTATGTGATTTGTCTATCAAGTTTTCACAAGGCATTTTGAAGGTTCTATAGAGATAAGGGACAAAATATTCGAGGATAAGGGACATATTGGAAATGCCAAACCCCAGCCTCATGTGGAAAATTCTAACAAATGTTGACCATTCATCATGCGTTCTCAAAGGGGAAAAGATTTGGAGGTCGTGAAATTTTGTCTTGCATAGATGATAGTGTAGTTTTGAGGCTTCTCAAGCTTTCCCAAATAACTATGAAATATGTGATAGGCTTACTCGAGTTGAACAACGATAACCTAGTTTCTAGATTACATTCCACATATGATTTTATATACCTAAGAATACCAAGTAAATGGACTATTTGTATTTGAAAATTGTTTATGCTTAATAATTCATAAAACATTTATGAGCTTGAACATTGACATCATTTTTTAAGTCCATCACAATGACTCCTAATATCAATCCAAATGTTAACATTGTATTGTGCCCCATCAAAGGAATTGTTTAATTGTGTTGGGGATTGGTGTCTCCCTAGTCTAAAACCAAGTGACCATGAGTAAACAAGGAATGAAACATGTAGATTGCATATATTTATGTTGGAACTATTGAGATATAGCATATTGTAATTTATAATCAATAATGATATACCGAATCACAACATTGTTATGTGTTCCAAATCATAGAATAGGTTGACCATCATTATTCTTGTATAAAAACAATTGAAGCTAATACAAAAGTTTAGGAACGATCCACTAAAAGAAGGAAAGGGTGTTTACACTATTGTCAATAAATATTATAAAAAGTTACTAACATAACAATTGCTAACAATGACACAACCAATTAAGGGCCTATATAAACGCATCATAATACTTGCATCCACATTATATTGGTTATGTTGACCTACACATTGCAACAAACAAGCACAAGTAATTGACACCATATACAACCAATGTTAGACTCCTACACTCCAATTGAAACCATTAGGTGTTGTCATCTCCAAATCATGGTCATCTGCTCATGGTGCAGAAAACCTCAATACCATGAATGATAGTGTATTTATTGGGTTGTATGAGTAAAACGGCTTGACATGATGCAGAAGTTAAATGTAGTATACATGGCGTGTCAAAGACATGTGAATGGTAAAGGAAGATAATATTGTGTAATCACCTTATTTACAAGTCATGGTTTTATTGGTTGCATTATAAGAAAAAACAATCAGGCAAATTCATAGCAGATTCATGACATTATGCCTAAATAAATTGACAACAGATGCAAAACTAAAACAAGAAACTTTGAGTAACATCAAATACCATATCAATTCTACAAATCGATATTAATTTTAATGGGAAATAATACAAGTATCACTAGGTACAAGTTTATCTGACTCTGACTTAGCAATTCTTAGAGTAACATCCAAGAATGATTCAATATCACATTTTCACAAGCAAATCAAGAAATCTCAATTTCAACCCTAGATATTTCACATGTTTGTGGTTTATAATGTGTGCAATCACATTAGGTTATTCTAGTGTAGCATGAATCTACTAGGACTAAGTCAGATTATCAAACACCATTAGTATTGCTGCACTTATTCCCTGGACGCAACAAATGAAGACAACTTTTGTGCCATAACCACAAGTTCAGTTTATCAAGCAACTAAAGCAAGGCAAATCTAAAAAGTGAATGAAGAAGGAAAAGAAACAAATTGGAAGCCAGCATATCAATTAGCTGCTCATTCACCATACAACATGGAAACTTAAATAAATGCAGAGACTGACCGACCTAGGTATAAAGCATCAATGAAAGGAAACAAACTGGATAGATATGAGATACCATAGTCATAAACGGGTTAGCTAGGTACTGTTTGCAGAAAGATCTACAGTGGCCAGATTCCTTTTACAAAGAATCAAACAACATTTTCTCAGAAAGGGCAATAAACACAAATCAAAATTGTATACATATTCATTGCAACAAATTTTTCACACCACCTCCACAAGGTAGCACAAGCTAAAGTTTTCGCATAATAATTAACTTCAAATGTGAGATACCAAGACAGATAATGATGACTATGTTAGAAGATGGCCACCTGATTCCAATCATCAAGAAGCATACACAGTTTCCAAATTGCAACAATGTGATACTTTTATAATCCGGGGAGCATTAAAATAGAGATTTACGAGGAGTGCATCACAGTGGTTAAGATTTCTTTGCAAAGAAGAAAACAAATAACCTTTAAATTTCTGGTAATCCTACAAAACCACCTTTCTTGAAAACTGTCCTCATAAAGTCATATACAGATATTATGCTTAATCCATTCTACCTTTCAAGGTTCGAGTAATAACTTGATCAGTGGATCTGCAGTAACAAAGTGTCATCAAAAACCATAACTTCCAAAAATAAAAACGCTGAGAGAAATGAATAACTTACACAACATGGACAATTCCTCCCCATCCACTTAAGCAATCTCTGTCAACTGATGAAAGCAAGGCTTGTGAAATAACTTCAAAGAGTTCCTCTGGTTCCTGTACGATCCCCATTCAATAAAAAGAATAGAAATTTACACACTTGTAAATTTGGCCTTCACAGTGTGACACCAAAACTAAACAACGGCTAATTTATTCTCAAATCGATTTTCTTTCAAATTTTTAACAGCCTTTTCATTGTTTTCTCATTCTCACTAGCAATTAGAAACAGTTTGGCTTGAGCCAAAACCAAATTACAAAACTGCAGCTTAAAAGTTTCAATGATTCAATCGGGTTCAGTTCGACTTAACTTCCAAACTTAGGAGTAACAGTTTTGATTTGGGTTTTGCTTGGATTGGGGTTTTAACAATTCAGTTTGAAATTGTATTAGTTTAATAGTTTACAGTTTAACAAAACTTTAAAAAAACACACCATGTTTTAAACGCCTTATGCCGCAAGCAAGTGTTCACTTAATGACTTAAAAAGCTTATAGACTCATCATTATAACATAATTTTTTTAAACAGTTTCAGTTTCAGTTTTAATGTTCATCTATTGAGTTTTAACGTCTGGAGATTTTTATACCTGAACTTAGTTTTTGGAAAACAAATTCAACATATTTAAGTTCTAAAATTTCACGACTATTTCCCATCCACTTGGCCTTCCAAATGTACTAAAAGATAATTTTCAGGGATTATATAAACTAAATAGAAGAATAACACAAATGTCCATCTAGATGGCCCACACAAACTTTCCTATCCAGCTGGAGATCTCAACATTGGCTCTATTTGTGTCTCTTTTCAACAACTGGCAATCCATGTTAAGCAATATTAGAAAGAGTCCCAATTCTTTGAAGGCTTGACTTTGAGTTCTGACAGTATGCGGGAGCAGGGGGGGGGGGGGGGGGATTGCTACATATGGAAATGCATAAAGAAGGATTTCTTGAAGTTTACATAGCTTGTACTTCATAAAGTCTTGGGCCTTCATATTCACAAACTAGAGTCTGCATTCACAACATAAATAGGATGAAAGAAGATACTCAAGGAAAAGCGAGGCACAATATTTATATTAAAGAGGGGTTTTTTTATATAACAAATTAAACAGCCAACACATACAATTAACACCGCTAAATTTTGAAAAAAAAAAACTAAGAAAAAATCGATATCTAATAGTTAGGATTCGAATTTCAAGAATATAATATTACTGTGTGCCAGATAAAAAATATGGATGTGTTTGTTCTAGTTTATTTCTGGTAAAGAAGTTAGGTAAATCAATATGATGGATTTCTTGTAATTAATATAAAATTTGGATATATTTAAGTTCTACTTGATTTCTGGGCTAGTTAAAACAGTAAAAATAAATTAAGCAAAATATTATGATGGATCTCTTGTAATTTGAAAAAAAATCCAAATACATTGAACTCCTGATTTCAACCACCTAGAATAGTTAGATGATAAGTACCATATCAGGTTTGTACATTGACTCACAAGCACCATATAAGGATTCACCAGCAGTGCCACCAACGACAAAGTCCTTTGCGAGTTCCCTGAATTGAACATTACATAATAGTTGGACACAAGACACCAAGCATTAAACAGATGCCACTGAAAACTATGATTCAATGAACAAAATGAAAATTTTGTTCTTTGATTGAATGCTCATAACATCATAATGAAAAGCATGTGCACTCACTTGGCACCAAGAGAGTCCATTGTACAAATGAATGGTTTCCCACTTTCATCCAGCCCAGCAATAACAGGTTGGCAGAGGTATGGACCAAACCTGCAATTCAATCATAAGATATGCTCTGTTTTTCTAGGTTAATGAAAAAATACTGACAATTTGATGGGTCAAATCTCAGCTTTAATTCTATTTTCGGTCTAAAGGGCATTTGAGATTTCAAACATTGCCGATAACTCTTCCAAAGGAGTGAATTTTGATGCAATACCAAATGTTGTAAAATGTATATCTAAGTTATTTAAGCATGTAATCCCGAACTGAGAGTTTTGGGTTGGATTGCAAATGAAGTTGATCTTGTTTAAAAGATAACACCAATTGGGCTCCACAAAATACCCAAGGTGTCAACTAAACTTGACTAGTACTATATTCAGATTAAGCTTCTATTGACCCAAGTTATTTAGAAACCTTACACTGGGCTTCAAATTTAATGCTTGACACAAAACGTCACCTGTGAAATTTGTCTTTTCTATGTTATACTGACTGTTAAATGGCTTCGTATTTAAATACCAATCCAATATATTACAAAGGGCTCCAAGTTTAAGGATCAATAAAGTATATTACCTTTTCTCATAGAGAATGGAGGACACCAAGTTAGCAAAGGTTTCAGGTCTCATGTTTCTTTCTTCTCGAAGTAGATATAGCTTGTGTCGGAACTGCAAGCGATGGTGCCTGCTCACGTCGATGAAATTCAAAGAAAATGACACCACATAAAAATCAAGAACCAGGAAAAACATTTACAGACATGAAAAACACATTCAAAACACTCAAAAAACATGCCTTCAACATACTCAAAAGTAAATATTAATAAAGGGGGAGAATAACAATCGGCAACAGTTTAAGAGGGTTCAGTTCGAGAGGGTCAAAACCAAACCGGTTTGAAACCGAACTGTTTAAAATTTTTGAAACCTGAACCGAACCGAACCGAACCGAACCACAAAATCCTTAAACCGAACTATTAAAATAATTCCAAAGTATTAACCATTAAACAGGTAAAACCGCGGTTTCATGGTTCGGTTTCGGCTTTCAGCTTAGGTCAAAATCAAATTTTAAATTTTAAATTTTCAAAATTTTCCAAAATGTGAGAATAAGGCATGATTATTAAAAGATTGTTCAAAAAAAAAATTAAAATTTTTCAAACAAATTTCAAAAATTTTAAATTAATTTAATTTAATTTAATTTTAAAAAACCATTAAACCGTTTAAACCGCGGTTTCTAACTGTTGAAAACGAACCGAACCGTTTAAAAAACCCGAACTGTTGAAACCGTTAGCCGAACCGTTGCCAATTGTTAGCCCAGGAGAACATGAAAAGCACATCGCCTCTAGTTTGTAAATGTAAGTATGAACTAGACTTTATAAACTTATAAGAGACATGCAGCAATATAAACCGCGGTTTCTAACTGTTCAAACTGAACTGAAACGTTTAAAAAGACCCGAACCGTTGAAACAGTTAGCCGCGGTTTCGCGGTTCGGTTGGTTCAAACTGGACTGTTGCCGATTGTTAGGGGAGAACATGAAAAGCACATTGCCTCTTGTTTGTAAATGTAAGTATGAACTAGCCTTTATAAGCTTATAAGAGACATGCAGCAATATAAACCACGGTTTCTAACTGTTGAAACCGAACCGAACCGAACCGTTGAAACCGTTACCCACGGTTTCACGGTTTGGTTCGGTTCAAACCGAACCATTGCCGATTGTTAGCCCGGGAGAACATGAAAAGCACATTGCCTCTTGTTTGTAAATGTAAGTATGAACTAGCCTTTATAAACTTATAAGAGACATGCAGCATTATAAACCACGGTTTCTAACTGTTCAAACCAAACCAAAACGTTTAAAAAGACCCGAATTGTTGAACCAGTTAGCCGCGGTTTCGCGGTTCGGTTCGGTTCAAACTGAACTATTGCCGATTGTTAGGGGAGAACATGAAAAGCACATTGCCTCTTGTTTGTAAATGTAAGTATGAACTAGCCTTTATAAACTTATACGAGACATGCAGCAATATAAACCGCGGTTTCTAACTGTTGAAACCGAACCGAAACATTTAAAAAGACCCGAACCGTTGAAACCGTTAGCCGCAATTTTGCGGTTTGGTTCGGTTCAAGCCGACCGTTGCCGATTGTTAGCCCGGGAGAACATGAAAAGCACATTGCCTCTTGTTTGTAAATGTAAGTATGAACTAGCCTTTATAAACTTATAAGAGACATGCAGCAATATAAATTGAAGAAAGAAAACTCACTATTTTAAGGGAAGGAACTAAAGCAACAAAAAAATATTTGAACTACAATCTTTTATCCTCACATTTAGCCTTCACAAAAAACTTTCCAAACTTGGGCCTCCTAAAACAAGAGAAAATCAGACCAGGCCTCTTAGAGGAGCAGTGTTAAAAAAACCAAGAAAGACATTTAAAGTGGTCAAACCCTCATAGGTTAAAATCAAGCTGAAAATTTTGTTCACTCAAATAAACATCGAAAAAAGAAACAAGAAAGACTTTCACCTTGCTTCCATAACTTAGAGAAAATACCTAAGTAGTAGCATTAATGATAATAATAACATCGTGATGAAAACATATTCCAGTGCATTCCAGTCATGTTGCTCATATCCGCCTTTAAATATTAATAATAATAACCGAACAATGGAGAATAACTTGGAGTGTCTGTGACATTAAAGAATTTCAAATCAAGCTCAGAAACAAAATACTCAAAATCCAATGGAGAGGGAAAAATACTTCAGCCATGAAAGTTCAAATTCAAGATCAGGAAACCTACTTCCAAATACTCAAGAAATAAATAATAATAATAATAATAATAATAATAATAATAAAGCCAATAAAGAAATTACATCAATGAAAGTCTGAATCAAATAGGAAACAAGAAGAAATTATATTGCCACGTCAATTAACATTGAAGGCAAACTAGGAATGCCTAGCTTTGGAATAATAAAATTACAAATATCATATGAACAATAAAAAACTACTACTTTTAGATTTATTTAGTTTAAATTGAGCTCAAGAAAGACCAAATGAAGAAAAACCTTTACAGTGTTCGTCACATCCATGAATTGTGAAATTCGATATCAGAGAAAATAACCAAAAAATATACAAAAAAAGGAACCAAGATGAAATCTACAGTGCTGCTAAACCCCATTGAGTTAAAATTCAATCTCAAGAAAACATACATCCAATTTAGGAATGAAAATAATAAACTCGTAAAAAAACGGGAGTAGAATATAGCTTTTACAGTTTTGCTTACATCCATGATGCTCGTATATTCAAGTTCAATACAAATAGAACAAAAAACAAAGAAATAAATCTTACAGTGCTTGCATCCAATAAAATATATGTCTTGAAAATACACAAATGGAAAAGATTCCGCAAAAAAAAACCAGTAATCATGAAAGTATTCATCAAAACGTGTCTTCGAAGTACTCAAAAGAAAAAAAATGCTTACAGCGTTTGAACGTCTGTGATGAGGCCAGACAGACCGATGTAGAGCTTTTCATGGATCTGGAAGACTCTTTGAAAATCTGTGGCTACAGTCTGCAACTGAACACCTAGGCGACGGTCGCAAGCTATGGCGAAGCAGTTCTTCCCGACCATAGCAACAACAGCGCTCCCATTGTACTCGAAAATCTGAAAGAAATCGATGAGATGAGGGAAAGAAACGGACACAAAGAGGGGAGAGAGAGAGAGAGAGAGAGAGAGAGAGAGAGAGAGATCTTACCGACATGTCGAAATCACAGAAAGACTAGAAGGAAACACGCTGAGATTGGCGTGATTCACGAATGAAATGCAGGCTGCAAAGGAGGAAAAGAAGCAGCAGAAGAAGAAGAAGGCCTGCGTGCTGTGTCGAGAAGGAGAAGAGAGAAAGAGAGAAGAAGAGGAGAGGTTCTTCAGAATTACAAATATAGCCTATTCTTTTTATTCAGAAGTGTTAAAAACATACAACACAAATAGAAAAAACCTTCTCCATTGTCACTCTGGGAGTAAAGTATGGTTGGGCATGGGCATGGGCATGGGCATGGCAGGGCTGACCATACCAAACCTCTTAGGAAACCTTCTCCATTGTCACTCTGGGAGTAAGGGAGGCATGAGCATGGACATGGGCATGGGCATGGCAGGGTTGACCATACCATACCTCTTAGAAAACCTTCTCCATTGTCACTCTGGGAGTAAGGGAGGCATGAGCATGGCAAGGTTGACCATACCATACCTCTTAGAAAACCTTCTCCATTGTCACTCTGGGAGTAAGGGAGGCATGGGCATGGCAGGGCTGACCATACCATACCTCTTAGAAAACCTTCTCCATTGTCACTTTGGGAGTAAAGGAGGGATGAGCATGGGCATGAGCATGAGCATGGCAAGGTTGACCATACCAAACCTCTTAGAAAACCTTCTCTATTGTCACTCTAGGAGCAAGGTAGGGATGGGCATGGGCATGGGCATGGGTATGGGTATGGCAAGGCTGGCCATACAATACCTCTTAGAAAACCTTCTCCCTTGTCACTCTAGGAGCAAGGTATGATTGGGCATGGGCGTGGGCATGGCAGGGTTGCCCATACCATACCTCTTAGAAAACCTTCTCCATTGTCATCCTGGCTGTTACGGGCATGACCATATAATATCCCGTGGTAAGAATTTACCGTAGTATTCTATACACGTGGATAAGTGTGAGGGTTAAACGAGAGTGTAAAGAAGGGGAGGATTACTTTTAATCCTCGGGATTGAGACAACCCATTAGGTCAAGTGTGAACTTGCCTAGGGGCCTTGGGTATCACTATAAATAAGAGGCCTAGCTACCCTCATTTGATCATCTTTTGACTACATCGAGACTCTGCTCGTGTGGTGGGTCAACTCTTGTAGCGAGCGCGCCAGCACCAAGTACGACTCGACGCCACGGCGGCGGTATGGGACGCCGATTGAGGCTCGAGTCCGTCTCGATCCCTTCGCTCGGGGGTGGTCGGGTGGATCGGCACCCTTCTTTCTCTTTCTCCTTTCTATCTTTCATTTCTTTATCCTTATCTTAAGCTTACTTTAGTACCTAGATCTATAATATTTGGTATCAGATTTTTGTACTAATGTTTCTTTGTTTTTCATTTGTCTTTTGATTGATGCTGATCGATCGTTGTGCGGTTGGCCTTGATCCAGACAACGATCAACAAAGAACTTCGGTAACTCTTTCCACAATTTTTCTTTCTATTCTCTCTTCTCCCATCTAATCATGTGTTTAGTTTATATGTAATTTTTTTCATTAAGTCAATGATGTTGTAGTGGTCTTTAATTGATTATCTAAAACGTTTACATATGTGCACGAGGTCAATACCTTGTTTGACATATTAATAATATGTGATGAGTGTCGTATGCGTACGAGGTTAATACCTCAATTACGTAATATGTTCACGAACATATGTTACGTTTGCGTATGAGTTTAATACCTTGATTTGTTGTAAACGATATGTGTTTGGTCTCGTATGTGTAAGAGGTCAATACCTCCATTGCGTATTACGATGATCTCTTATTTGTGGATGTTTCGTGTGCGTAGAGGTATATACCTCGATTACGTATCTCAATCACATCATTTGTGGCTATTTACTATAACGATATGTTTAATATAGGCATATGTGGTCACATATATACGTATTTGATCGTATATATGTGATAAGTAAACATATGTGTATATTCGTTATTACGTGATTATATCGAAAGTTGTCATGGTCGGGAAAAGGATGTTGGTGGCCGTCCTCACATTTTTGTGAGAATGGCGTTGTCACCATCCCTTTTTCAACATTTTTTTATTGTTGATAACCCCGTTGACGACCTCGATTTCGTTACGTAAAGAAACGCCAATAGCCAAAATGATGTTGAGTACGTAGGGCTTGACCCACTTCAAGTGAGGTCGCTCCAATGACGCACGTATCCAACATCCCTCCCTCGTTACATGGATACGATGCCATCATGAGCTCGTTCTTACGAGAGGCATTCGTAATGACGTGACCATGTGATGGCCCACGTGAGCCTACTACGAAACAAGGGCTCATTTGGCTTGACCATTAGGTTGCACTTTGGCGTATGCCATCGTAATTACGAGACTTGAGGTTAGGTAACGTACCAACATAGTTTTGGTAAATGAGGGCGAAATAAGGACCCTTGACATATATGTTCTTTTAAAAAAAACATATATGATCAATTGCCTCGCATATCTCTTATACGCATCAAACATTAAGCATTCGAGAAGAGCAACTTACTTGGTTGGCTCAAGTGTTTAATGTATTTGTTCTCGAGGTCTCGAGTTCAAATTTGACCAAGACCATACAACATCCTTGATACATATGACTATAACACATGTTTAGACTTAAGGTCTAAGTGCACCTCGGGGTCCTCGTAATAGGACTTAAAGAGCCGAAACCACATATGTGGGCACCGAAATATAGTTTATTATTAACATTTTTTTCGTGTATAAACTATTCATGACGCGAACATACATGGTTGAGCCTCGGGGAGCCACCATGAAAAAATCGATATAGAGATCAGGGAAAGACATTTATTTGTCACCCCCATGGTTTTTAAAACACCTTTGTGTTACCATAGTAATCTGATCTTGAACCTCATCTCATACGTCTAGAGGGGTATTGACGTGAGATAATGATATCGATTAATGCTCGCTCATGATATGCTTACATCACGACATGATGTTATGACTATATCTCTGACCTTATCCTATTTCTTTTCCAGAAATAATTTTTAATGGCTCAAATTAACGACCCGATGTCATCCGCTCAAGCGGAAGGAACTCAAGGGAATCCTCCTGGACAAATGTCCACTGAGATGTATTTGGCACAAATAACCCAATACCTTAGTTTCACCGCTCAACAGATGACCGAACTTCGGCAATCTCAGAGTGCTCTTGAGGCACGTGTCATTAGTCTACAACGTGAGACTAATAGACCTGATGAGCGACAAGGTGAACCATCATTTGTTGTTAAGCCATTTACGGGAGACAAAAAGGAAAGAACCGAAGAAGCAATCTGCACATGGCTAGGACGATGGGAGTCTCATTTTGAGCTCTATCCCACGCCAGATAGTACGAAGATTGCATATGTCGGCCGAGAACTCGGGGGTAAGGCCGCCGCCTGGTGGCGTGGCCTCCGTACTATGGGGAAATTGCCCGATACCTGGACAGATTTTGTCACGGTTTTTAAGGGCCAATTTCTGCAACCTCCCTCTCGAACCGAGGCAGCACAAGCTTTAATGAACCTCTCTAGCAGGAAATTTTCCTCGCTAGAAGACTATGTTCACCATGCTAGAACCCAAATCCAAAAATCGGGTCTAGAAGGGGACAATTGGTTGATAGCTTGTTTTGTCAATGGCATCCCCAATTCGGACTATCACTGGATAGTGCACGAAAAGGATCCAAAATCCTTCGAAGAGGCCGTTGAAATAGTTCTTCGCTATCAACACACTTCGAAGAAGGACCATAACAAACCCAACGAAGCGTCCGGGACTAAGCAATCGCAATTTGTTGGGAAACGCAAGACACCCAACGAATTCCTGGATCGCGATTGTAAGCGACAACATCCTTTTTGTGTATTCTGCAAAAAGAAGGGTCATACAAAAGATCAATGTCGAAAGCTCCAACGGAAAGAGCACGACAACAAAGCTAAAGCTGCAGACCATAAAGGTCAGATTCCTAATGTCCTTCAGGTCTATACACATCATTTAAGTAATTGTCAATGTTCTTTCCCTCACTATGTATTGGGTCCCAATGATTTACTACGTGCAAACGGGTATATCAATGGATCTCCCGTACAATTTTTATTTGATTCGGGAAGCTCACACAATTTTGTGAATGATCGTTTGGTTCAGATATGGGGAATCCAACCCACCGTAAGTGATCACACCTACACGGTACACTTGGCTGATGGAAGAGTACAATACATCAACGAGGCGATTCATTCATTAGGAATTTCTATTGATACTTATATAGAGGAAGTAGACTTCCATGTAATGAATCTTTGTACCACCGATGTAATACTGGGTTATCCCTGGTTTTATAATAAAAACTCTTCTTTATTGATTGATTGGGTTCGTCATTCCATTTCTTTTGTACT
This sequence comes from Azolla caroliniana, assembly GCF_043228905.1. NCBI lineage: Eukaryota > Viridiplantae > Streptophyta > Polypodiopsida > Salviniales > Salviniaceae > Azolla > Azolla caroliniana. The sequence continues at coordinate 1,906,101 of NW_028230447.1, forward strand.
GAACGATTGTACGCATTTTATTCAATGTGTAAAAAAACAATCCCTCTCGATTGTTTCCTCGTGTCCATCAATATCCGAGTTGTCTTGTTCTACGTTATTTTATTGTGTACTTGATCCGGACATTCACGTTTACAATATCGATAATGTCCCGATTCAATTAACATATTTTGAACAACAACAACTTGATGAAATCTTAAATGATTTTCATGATGTTTTTCCAAGTGAACTACCTAATGGGTTACCTCCTAAACGTAATATAGACCATCGTATAGATATTGTACCTGGTGTTGCACCAATAAGTATACCTCCGTATCGCTTAAGTCGATCCGAAGAAGATGAGGTATCTAAGCAACTCAAGGACTATTTACGAATGGGTTATATACGTTATAGTAAATCTCCATGGGGTGCACCAGTTCTCTTGGTTAAAAAGAAAGAGGGCACATGGCGTATGTGTATTAATTACCGACGCTTGAATAAAGTGACGATCAAGAATTCGTATCCATTGCCCCGGGCTGACGATCTAATTGACCGTCTCCAGGGAGCTCGGTATTTTACAAAACTTGATCTCCGGACTGGCTACCATCAAATACGAATAAGTGAGGACGATGTTCCTAAAACGGCATTTCATACGCGCTATGGCCATTACGAGTTTTTGGTTATGCCTTTTGGTTTGACCAATGCTCCGGCTACTTTTCAACAAGAAATGAATGACATTTTCCGAGAACAACTTGGAAAATTTGTCGTTATTTTCTTGGATGATATTTTAGTTTATAGCCGTACATTACAAGAACATGCTAGACCTGTCCGCTTTGTTTTACAAACATTGCGTGACAAACAGTTTTATGCGAAGATCTCAAAATGTGAGTTCTTCAAGAAATCAATTACTTATCTAGGACATCTCATAACCGAACAAGGAGTTGAAATTGATCCTTCTCGCATTGAGAAAATCAAGCTTTGGCCCACTCTTCGGAATATTCGAGAAGTTCGATCATTCCTTGGTTTTGTGGGGTTTTTGCGAAAGTCTCTTCGTAATTACTCCCAATTGACGACGCCGTTTACTGATCTTTTAAAAGGTCAAACGCGTAAGTCTACAAAACCTATTGTGTGGAATGCTACACTAGACCTTGCCTTTAAGGAACTCAAGGACCTGGTTTGCAAGGCTCCTTCACTTCTTTTACCCGATCCTTCAAAACCTTTTGAGGTTGAAACCGATGCAAGCGATTATGCTATAGGTGTTGTCTTGTATCAAGATGGTAAACCAATAGCATTCAAGAGTAAGAAACTTGATTCTGCTCAATGTCGGTATACCGTTCAAGAAAAGGAATTATTTGCAGTTATACATGCGCTCAAAACATGGCGCCATTATCTTTATGGAAATCACTTTGTGGTAACTACGGACCACGAGTCCTTGAAATATTTTTGTGACCAACAAGACCTGAAAGGTCGTAAGGCACGATGGGCTGATCTCATCCAGGACTTTGATTTTTCCATACGATATCGTAAAGGTTCCATGAACACTGTCGCTGATGCACTAAGTCGCATCCGTGAAGTTAACATGCTTAGCTTCACTGCAATATCATCAGATCTTTATGATCACCTTCGAGGAAAGTATCTTGATGACAGTTATTTCGCAAAATACTGGGCAAGAGTTGAGTCTGGAACAGACACCACCACATCCTCGAAGGAATACTTCCACATTGCTAACGGTTTGCTCTACCGTAATGGGAAGGTTTGTGTTCCAAATTTACCCGAGGTTAAAAAGAGGATTCTTTTTGAATGCCATGATGCACCCTCAGCAGGGCACCCTGGAATACATCGTACACTCGTTCTCATCTCCACTCAATTTTATTGGCCTAAGATGCGTCCTGACATACATAGCTATGTGACTAAATGTCACCAGTGTCAGGTTAACAAAGCCGAGCGACTTAAGGCCGCAGGACTTTTACATCCCTTGGACATTCCCAATAATAAGTGGGAAAGTATATCCATGGATTTTATTGTTAGCCTTCCTCGCACCCAAAAAGGTCATGATGCCATCTGGGTTGTCGTCGATCGACTAACTAAAATTGCCAGATTTATTGCTACTAAAACCACGGTAACAGCTCCTGAATTGGCTTACCAATTTGTTGACGAATTGTTTCGTTTTTATGGGTTACCGATGGATATCGTGAGTGATCGAGATCTAAAGTTTACTAGTGACTTCTGGACACAAGTCTTTAAGAAGTTAGAAACTACGTTGAACATGAGCTCCATGAATCATCCTCAATCCGATGGACAGACAGAACGAGTAAATCAAATTATTGAGGACATGCTTCGAGCATACGTTGGTGCAAAACCAACAAAATGGGAACGTTATCTCCCAATTTTGGAGTTTGCTTATAACAACTCCAAGCATACGTCGACAGGATATAGTCCTTTTATGTTGATGTATGGTTTTCAGCCACGAGCCCCGATTGATGTTAATATACATCATGATGAGTTGCGAAGTACGCAAAACTTTCTTCGGGATATGCAAGATATGTTGCATATTGCACGAGATAATATAAAAACAGCTCAAGATAGAGCGCGTTTTTATGCCGATCATCATAGGCAACCTCGTGTATTCAACCTTGGACAAAAGGTATTTTTACGTGTACCTCACAATTCTAAGACATTGTCTACGGGTAAGTGCGCTAAGTTAGCCCCACGGTTTTGTGGACCTTTTACAGTCCTCAAACGCATTGGGTCATCAGCCTATCGTCTCGCTCTTCCCGATGGTGTCGGAATTCATCCAGTCTTTCATGTTGTTGGGATTACGGTCCCTCCGGATGGGATGGTCGGATGTCCGGAGATGAATGACGACAAGCCCGGTTGCGGTTTTGGAACCGGATGATGAAGACCCCGACTTCGGAGCCGGACGACGAATGTACCCAGAGAGAGATCCGGATGCGGGGACATATCTGTGAATATGTTTGCCAAGGGCCCTTGAGGCTATAGTTGTAAATAGCCCTAAAGTCATATGTGTATAAATATGACTTAGGGCAAACAGTTTTGATGTTGCTACTCATTTTTCTGTTTTTCCACTCAAGAGGAGTGAAGAGAGAGCAGCCGTGAGAGAGATAGAGCGTGAGAGACGAAGAGGTCGACGCCTCTGTGTAATTCCGCCGCCTGTGGCGAGGACAGCGAGCTCAAGGTCGTCGCCTTGCAGCTCGCCATTGTATATTTCTCTGTGCATAGTTTTGGTTCGGAGTCTTGTACTCCCGTGGTTTTTTCCCGTACAGGGTTTTCCACGTTAAATCGTGTGTCCACTTATTTACTTTTGCATTACCCATTTTCTGCAACAACGATTCGTGTGTTTCCTTGGTTGTGGCCGAGAGGTGAAGTTTGGAAAGTGTCGATTATTTCCATCAATTTGGTATCAGAGCGAGCTGCTGCAGAAAATGGAAGGCGGCGGCAGCGGGCAGCCGGGGATGATGGTGCTGAATGCGCAGAATTACGCCGACTGGAAGATCAAGATGGAGGATCTTCTGATTGTTCGGGACCTGTACGAACCGATTGACAGGTCGGAAATACCGAAGGGGGTACTTGAGTCGGAATGGAGGCTTCTGAACCGGAAAGCCGTTGCAACCATTCGGCAATACGTCGACGTGAGCGTTCTACAACATGTGGCGAACGACATCAACGCATATGAGATGTGGCGGAAGTTGTCGGGCCTCTACGAGAGGAAGAATGTGTTGAACCGGACCTCCCTGATGAGGAAGATAGTGAACCTCAAGTACCGGGACGGCGAGAGTATGGTGGAACACGTAAGCACGTTAATGGGATTCGTGAACCAGCTTGCGGCGATCAAGTTCCCGCTGGAGGATGCAATGCAAGCCATCATTCTGATGTGTACATTGCCGGAAAGCTGGGAGAACTTGGTGGTGACTCTCAGCACCTCCTGCACGGAAGATAACTTGTCCCTACAAACGGTAAAGACAAGTATTTTGAACGAAGAAGCGCGTCGGAGAGATAAAGAACCGGCCTCCGACTCGAAGGCGCTGCTTACCGAATCGGAACGGGGAAGACAATGGAACCGGAGTCCGCAAAGACGGGAGAAGTCGGGGACCCGGTCGCAGTCAAGAGGAAGACCCACATGCTTCCACTGTGGGAAGCCGGGGCACTTCCGGAAGAATTGTCGGCATTACCGAAAGGACAACGGAGCCGACGACACCGATTCGAAGAAGTCACCGGAGAGAAACGGTGCATACCGGGGAGCCACGGACCGGAGAGGTCCGGATCGGCGAGGGCAGGACCGGAAAGGAACGACGGCACTCGCGGCAAGTGAAGAAGAGATAATGCTCATTACCGAAGAGAGGGAGTTGAACCTTGCCGGTGAAGAGATGACCTGGGTGGTCGATTCCGGAGCGTCATTCCACCTAACCCCGGAGAAGAAATACTTCTCATCCTACATAGCCGGTGAGCACGGCTGTGTCCGGATGGGAAATGAAGGTACATGCCGGATTGCCGGCATAGGAGACGTGTGGCTAATGACATCAACCGGATGCAAGATGCTGCTGAAGGATGTTCGACACGTTCCGGAGGTTCGATTGAACCTGATTTCGGCCGGGAGGCTAGACGATGAAGGCTACACGGGTAGCATCCGGAACGGTGTCATGAAGTTCAGCAAAGGGAGCCTGATAGTGGCTCGGGCCCGGAAGGTCAACACACTGTACCTGATGAATTCCCGGCTATGTCCGGAGGAGCTGAACGTGGCAGCTGACACTGCCGGTGAGCTGTGGCACAAGAGACTGTGCCACATGAGTGAGAAGGGGATGAAGAGGCTTGCAGAAGACAACCTTATTCCAGTGAAGCATGTGCACCTGGAGAAGTGCACCGATTGCCTGGCCGGTAAGCAGAACCGAACCTCCTTCCACTCAAGGCCACCGACGAGACGTAGCGCACCATTGGAGTTGGTGCACACTGATGTGTGTCAGGTAGAAACGAAGTCACATGGCGGAGCCCAGTACTTCGTAACATTCATTGATGATCACAGCCGGAAGCTGTGGACGGCACCGTTGAAGACAAAGGACCAAGTGTTGTGCGTCTTCAAAAAACTCCACGCGAGAGTGGAAAGGGAATCCGGCAAGAAGCTGAAAGCGATACGAGCAGATAACGGAGGGGAATACCGGGGGCAGTTCGCGGAGTACTGTCGCTCGAAGGGAATCCGGCTCGAGTTTACTGTGCCGAAGACACCGGAACTGAACGGGCTGGCCGAGAGGATGAACCGGACCATAATGGAGAGGGTCCGGAGTATGCTGGCGCATGCGGAATTACCCAAGGGGTTTTGGGCTGAGGCGATGTCAATGGCGACATACGTGATAAACAGATCACCCTCAGTACCTTTGGACGGAGACACGCCGCAGAGAGTGTGGACCGGTAGGGAAGTATCCTACCGGCATCTGAAGGTGTTCGGGTGTCTCGCATACGTGCATGTGGCAAAGGACCGGAGAGGAAAGCTAGATCCAAAGACCCGGCCATGCATATTCCTCGGTTACGGCGATGACGAGTTCGGCTACCGAGTATGGGACCCGGTCGACAAGAAGATATTCCGGAGTCGTGATATCATCTTCATGGAGAACAAGACACTCGCCGACTGGGAGTCGGAGAAGAAGATGAAGAGCTCCAAGTCGACCGGTGAGGATAAACTCTACAAGGAGCAGTCCCGACCGGCAAGGGACCGGTTAACACTCGAAGATCCGGCCGAAGACGGTGAAGAAACAGAACTGGCCGAAGAAGATGAAAATGATACCGGAACCGGCCCCGATCCCGAAATGGATTCGGATGAAGAAGAATCGGAAGAACCGGTTACCGAAGCTCCGGAACGGAGATATCCTCTAAGAGAGAGAAGGGCTCCCCGGAGATTTCCGGAACCAGAGCACGTGCTGCTAACCGACGAGGGGGAGCCGGAGAGCTTTGAAGAAGCGAAGCATGACACCCATAGCCGCAGGTGGTTAAGTGCCATGCAGGAGGAGATGGATTCCCTGCATGAGAACCACACATATGAACTTGTGGAGTTGCCGAAAGGAAAGCGGGCACTTCGAAACAAGTGGGTGTTCAAGCTGAAACCGGGAGATGTCGAAACCCCCCAAGATACAAAGCCAGGATCGTAGTGAAGGGGTTCCAGCAGAAGAAGGGCGTCGACTTCGACGAGATATTTGCCCCGGTAGTGAAGATGACCTCCATCCGGACGGTGCTGAGCATAGCGGCAAGCGTGGACCTCGAGGTAGAACAGATGGACGTGAAGACGACATTCCTTCACGGTGACCTCGAAGAAGAGATCTACATGCAGCAACCGGAAGGATTCGAGAAGAAAGGGAAGGAGCACCTGGTATGCCGGTTGAAGAAGAGCCTTTACGGACTGAAGCAGGCTCCCCGGCAATGGTACCGGAAGTTCGACTCTTTCATGACCGACGAAGGGTACCACAAAACGCAGTCTGATCACTGCGTGTTTGTGAAGAAGTTCGAAGGAGGAGACTTTCTAACACTCCTCCTGTACGTGGACGACATGTTGATCGTCGGACGGGACCAGGTCAAGATACGGATGCTGAAGAAAGCGCTTCACCGAACCTTCTCAATGAAGGACCTGGGTCCGGCGAGGCAAATACTAGGGATGCACATCATCCGGGACCGGAAGAAGAAGCAGTTGTGGCTGTCACAGGAGAAGTACGTGACAAAGGTGCTTCACCGGTTCAACATGTCGGAAGCAAGACCGGTCGGGTCACCCCTCCCGGCAAACTGCAAGTTGTCTAGCAAGCAAAGCCCCAAGACAAAGGCAGAGAAGGAGGACATGATGAAAGTACCATATGCCTCTGCCGTCGGGAGCTTGATGTACGCAATGGTGTGTACCCGACCGGACATAGGATATGCAGTCGGAGTGGTGAGCCGGTACATGAGCAATCCCGGCAAAGAGCATTGGAACGCGGCCAAGTGGATACTCCGATACCTGAAGGGCACGGCAAACGTGTGCCTCCAATTCGGCTCCGGTAAGCCCGAACTCGACGGCTTCACCGATTCGGATATGTCGGCTGATGCAGATACCAGCCGGTCCACATCAGGGTATGTGATGACGTATGCAGGGGGAGCTGTTTCATGGCAGTCGAGGCTGCAGAAGACGGTTGCGTTGTCAACCACGGAGGCGGAGTACATGGCGGCTGTTGAAGCCGGCAAGGAAATAATATGGATGAAGGACTTCATTAGAGAGCTCGGTATCCGGCAGGAGGAGTACCGACTCTACTGCGACAGTCAGAGTGCAATCCACCTTGCGAAGAACGCGGCCTATCACTCCCGGACGAAGCACATCCAGCGAAGATATCACTGGATCCGGGAAAGGATAGAAGACAAGGAGTTCGTGCTGACGAAGATCCACACGGACGAGAACGGGTCGGATATGCTGACCAAGGTGCTCACACCCGACAAGCTGGAAGCATGCCGGAAGAGGATCGGATTGGAGAGACATCCCATGCCGAAGTGAAGGGGGAGTTTGTTGGGATTACGGTCCCTCCGGATGGGATGGTCGGATGTCCGGAGATGAATGACGACAAGCCCGGTTGCGGTTTCGGAACCGGATGATGAAGACCCCGACTTCGGAGCCGGACGACGAATGTACCCAGAGAGAGATCCGGATGCGGGGACATATCTGTGAATATGTTTGCCAAGGGCCCTTGAGGCTATAGTTGTAAATAGCCCTAAAGTCATATGTGTATAAATATGACTTAGGGCAAACAATTTTGATGTTGCTACTCATTTTTCTGTTTTTCCACTCAAGAGGAGTGAAGAGAGAGCAGCCGTGAGAGAGATAGAGCGTGAGAGACGAAGAGGTCGACGCCTCTGTGTAATTCTGCCGCCTGTGGCGAGGACAGCGAGCTCAAGGTCGTCGCCTTGCAGCTCGCCATTGTATATTTCTCTGTGCATAGTTTTGGTTCGGAGTCTTGTACTCCCGTGGTTTTTTCCCGTACAGGGTTTTCCACGTTAAATCGTGTGTCCACTTATTTACTTTTGCATTACCCATTTTCTGCAACAACGATTCGTGTGTTTCCTTGGTTGTGGCCGAGAGGTGAAGTTTGGAAAGTGTCGATTATTTCCATCACATGTGAGTCGTCTAAAAGAACTTCTAGGTTCTGGCGACAATACAGTTACGACTGAAACTCTGGTGACTTCTGAAGAATTATCTTCTAAACCACATGTACCAGAAAGAATTCTCGATGTTAAAACAAAAAAATTACGTACTAAAGAAATCCGAGAATTTAAAATAAAATGGATGGATAAATCAATAAAAGATGCCACATGGGAACGCAAAAATACTCTTAGAACTAACTTCCCTAACTTTCCATTGCAAGAGTGCAATGTTTTAAAGAGGGGGAGTATGTTACGGGCATGACCATATAATATCCCGTGGTAAGAATTTACCGTAGTATTCTATACACGTGGATAAGTGTGAGGGTTAAACGAGAGTGTAAAGAAGGGGAGGATTACTTTTAATCCTCGGGATTGAGACAACCCATTAGGTCAAGTGTGAACTTGCCTGGGGGCCTTGGGTATCGCTATAAATAAGAGGCCTAGCTACCCTCATTTGATCATCTTTTGACTACATCGAGACTCTGCTCGTGTGGTGGGTCAACTCTTGTAGCGAGCGCACCAGCACCAGGTACGATTCGACGCCACGACGGCGGTATGGGACGCCGATCGAGGCTCGAGTCCGTCTCGATCCCTTCACTCGGGGGTGGTCGGGTGGATCGACACCCTTCTTTCTCTTTCTCCTTTCTATCTTTCATTTCTTTATCCTTATCTTAAGCTTACTTTAGTACCTAGATCTATAATACTGGCAACAAGATAGGTATGGGGATAGGCATGGCAAGGCTGACCATACTAGATCTCTTAGAAAACATGCTCCCTTGTCACTTTGGGAGCAACGTAAGGATGGGCATGGCAGGGAGAGGGTGTGCACGAGTTGGGAATAGAACAATTGATCCTTGGTTGTATCCTTAAAAATGGTAACCACCCCTGTAGTGGTTCAAGCAAAGGTCACATGAATGTGACGAAGGCACCGATTTCCTCGCATGGTCTTGTTTACACCATGTATTTTGGGTGGATGAATCCAAGAGCTAGAAGCAAGAAATCATGTTGTCAGAAAAACTTACCCATGTTGAACTGTTGGATAAAGCAATCATATTAGAGATTAGCAATGACAAGTGTTGGTAGTTGATGATGTTTAAAGGCTAAGATGAGTGCAGGGGTGTTTCGTTATGAAGAACATTGGTGATTAAGAAGAGTGGCAAAGATGAAACATCATGCGAGATGTGCAATGTTATCAATGCGTTGTTGTTGTTGTAAATGTATGTAGGCAAGCAATGTAGGTTCATTTTGTTGTGCAAGCCTCATCCCTATATAGCTTTTATTTTTTGAATGAATCAACTGGTTACTAGAATATATGTTTGGTCTTTCCAACTAAGTACATCATAATGGTTTATCTATTATGATGAGGTAGGAATGACGGCTTCATACGGCAACAAAGGCAGAGAAAAGGTTGGAAACGAAAATTAGGGTAGGGACGAAAAAGGGTAAAGCAAAAGGGGGGGAAAGAGAGGGGAGGGAGTTGAATGTAATAGTAACCTTATTGTCTAGGAGGATGTCAAATTTGACCGATGGGGCACCTAAACATATCATCTTGTATTTGACGCCTTCCTTTCCATGAGGATTTTACTACTCTACTATGAAAAACCTCTATATGAAGATATTGCACGCACATATGCGCTCACCAAGTAGTGAGTTGAAATATATAACAAACAATATGAAAAGAAGCTCATCGGAGTGGATGAATCCACATACTAGCATGACATGGATGCATAATCAACACAAATGTATTTATGAACTCAATGCATTTCTACATGGGTCGAAAAGCTTGACGTTGTGGGGGGTGGGTCAACTTTGCTATGAAGGCCAGCTTATAATATCAAGGGTAGGTGTTATAACTTATAGTAAGGATCAATTATGTAGTTATACACACACGCGCACGCACGCACACACATTCACTCAGACATGCACACAAAAGTTTCGCTTCCACGTAGATCATATTGCATTAGTTTACTTGATTACAAGTTAGAGCGATGTTAGACAAACAACGAGTACAACGGATGCCCATACTTTAGGAGTTTAAGTTTGATATACATACTTCACATACGTGGAACATAAGTTCACATAATTGTGGATTTCTTCTAAATAAAAAGAATGAATCCCAAAGTGGGTTTTTCTAACCACTTTAATTTTGACGAAAGGTCAATCCTCATTGATAGTTTGGACCTTGCCGAGGTGATCCTAGGAATGGCATGCATCCCTTATTATAGCCTACCGCTAGAAGGGCTCACCATGGACAAGTAGAAACTGGACTTAATTTGCAACAATAACTTCTGCCTCAACAAAGTGTTTTTACCGCAAGGAGTACACTAGAAGACACAACACGGAAACATGTAGAGCTCAAACGCGTCCCCGCAGAAGAGAGAGGGTACCCATTGTTCAGGATCTCGGGAAGCACGTAGACGGGACGACACATAGATAGAGAAGCTCCAATGAGTACACATGTGAAATAGTCCGACAACCCCAAATCTCGGCCACTGAACAATTATACAATGAGCCGACCGACCCCCCGAGTAGCCCCTCAAAGAAGAAATCAGAGAGAATACATACCCTCCACATATTATCCCAGAGGGGTATTTCGGGAAATACATTTGGTGTCCACATATGATCCCGGAGGGGTATTTCGGAAAATACATTTTGTGTCCACATATTATCCCAGAGGGGTATTTCGGAAAATACATTTTCTTTCTACATATATCCCAGAGGGGTATTTCAGGAAATATAATTTCTTTCTGTGTACACACAGAGACTTCATCTTCTTCTTTTCTTCATCATCATCATCTCCTGTTTCTTCTTCTTCTTCTTCTTCTTCTTCTGTTTCTTTCTTTCTTTTCTGTCGGCCAGGCCTGCTCGTCCCTGTCTCTTCCTTGCATATCTATCTGCCAGCGATGGCGCACAGGCTCCTCCGCGACGAAGTAGCCGATGGATGGGAGCGCTCCGATTTCCCCATCGTCTGCGAGTCTTGCCTCGGAGACAATCCTTACATTCGCATGGTTAGTCTCCCCCTCTCCTTTTCGACCTTTTTTTTTTTTTGTTTCTCTCAAGGTCTCCCCCCGTGTCTTCAGACGCGACGTAAGCTCAGTTTTTTTTTTCTTTTTATTAGTAGTATTGTTATTATTATTATGTCGGCTTCCTGTTCCTCCTCGACACGTCGTCTGGTGGGAGTTTAGATTCTTCCTTTTGTTGCACTCTTGTCTGGAATCGAGAATTGTTAAGCTATTTTGCGCATTCCTTTACTCCATAGGATCAAAAGTTGCGATCTCATGTTCGTTAGGAGCTCATCCCTGACACCCCTTATGATGGAAGATTATATTTTCCTTTCTCTTTTTGGTATTTTCTTCCTCAATCTGATCATGCATTGTGGTTCTATATTCTCTTACCGTCAAGTGGTGAGATGTTGAGGTTTTCTTTTCCTTTCTGTTGGTTTTTTGTTCGGATCAAATTCTAGTTTGACCTAATGGGGAGAGATAAGTTCTATTTGTGCCTTTCATGTTTTGTGATATCACATTAAACAAACATTATAATTTATTTTTACCGCAAGTTTATCTTCCAGACCATATATGGTGAAAGATTAGGTTTTTCTTTCCCTCACTATTGTGTTCTCAATAAGATCGGTGATTGTTTGACATCAAATGAGAGTTTAGATTTTTTCTTTTGCTTTATGCATAGTGTTCTTACTTCGATCAAACACTATGCATTTTTTTTACTCTGAATCAAAATCTTGGTTTAATTTTTGTTACAAGCTTATGTCTGAGACCTCATGTGACACGAGATTAGGTTCTTCTTTTCATGTCTTCGTTTCCTTCCTCTATATGGTGTTGATATCACACTTTGGCAAAAAATTATGCAGAGCAAGGCCCATTATGACAAGGAATGCAAGATATGCACTCGACCTTTCACGGTGTTCAGATGGAGACCTGGCCGGGATGCTAGATACAAGAAAACGGAGATTTGTCAAACGTGCACCAAGCTGAAGAACGTATGTCAAGTATGTTTGTTGGATCTGGAGTATGGTCTGCCTGTGCAAGTAAGAGATTCTGCGCTCGGTATCAATACAAATGATGTCATCCCGAAAAGTGATGTCAATCGTGAATATTTTGCTGAAGAGCATGATCGGAAGGTATTATAATTTACTTCGGTGGTAATTCTTTTCGTGTTTTTCCAATCATTTTTCTTCCGATTACCACTTCATAATGCTCTAATGTTAGGTAGGGTAAGATAAAATCCTCCCATAGTAGTACCTAATTTTGTGAAAAATTCACTTTTGTCTTCTGATTTTCGTGGTGTCAAGTTTGTGATTAGTACTTTTTAAAGCTCTAATGTTAGGTAGACGAAGATAAGATCCTGCGATAGTAGTAATAAATTTTGTGAAAATTTATGCATTTATCTTCTGATTTTTGTGTTGAGTATGTGATTGCCACCTGATAATGTCCTAATTATAGAAAAGGTGCATGTAAGGTTGTTCGGTGGATATTGGTTCTGTGTATCATATTTTTAATTAACAGCATGATTGAAAGTAAGATAAGTTCCTTTGATGAGCATGCTAAATCTTTTTGTGAATGTTTGGACAAATAGTCTTCTGATTGTGGTCTCAATCTTGTGATTGCCACTTTATTCTTATTTTGTAATATTCCACTCAGAAGTAAGATCCTGTGATGGTATATGAACGTTTATCTTCTAATTTGTGAATTTCAAGACATTTTGTATTTTGATTGTGGTGTCAAGTATGGGACTGAAACCTTGTTGTTGAATAGCAGTTAGTGCATCTGTAGAGTAAGATTGCTGCCTTTGATTGCAATTGTTTGTGTGAAACCAAGTCATCTATTTTTGTGTCGTGTGAGTTTGAGTTGCCACCACATTGTAATTTACAACGTTCTAATAAATGGTAGGGTAAGGTAGGTTCTCCTCTGATGGTAGTTTTTATTTCCAGGCATTTATCTTTTGATAATGATTTGTATGTGTGGCTGCAACCCCATTGTAATTTTCCAACTTTGTAGGCTAAGGCTGGGCTCGACTATGACTCATCCTATGGAAAAGTTCGCCCAAGTGATACGATTATGAAGCTTCAGAGAACAACACCATACTATAAGAGGAATCGGGCACATGTCTGCAGTTTCTTCGTCCGTGGAGAATGCACTCGCGGAGCTGAGTGCCCTTACCGTCATGAGATGCCTATTGCTGGAGAGCTTTCTCAACAGAACATAAAGGATCGATACTATGGGTACACTTTTCTGCAGTTCAAGCATGCATATTTTTACTATTGTTTGACAATAGAACATTCAAATATGGTAACACCCCTTAATTTGTTGGGTATTTACCAGATAATCCTAAATTTCAAAATCTACCTGAGTACCCCTCTGTAGTTGCAAATTGGAAAAGATAAAATTTACTCTGTATTATTAGTAGCTTTAATATCAGTAACTTTTTTGATGGTATGAATCAATTCATTGAACTTAACTGTATCCAATGTGTATTCTGATAATTTCTGGAGTTACAGGTATTTTTGAGCGTTATTTGTTTTTGTTTATCAATACATGCATCCAAAACCACTAAGGTTCGATTTTGGGATTGATGTAGAGTGAATGATCCAGTTGCATCGATGCTGTTAAGAAAAGCAGGAGAGATGCCTTCATTGGAACCACCTGAGGACATGACTATCAGAACACTGTATGTGGGTGGACTTGATGAAAGAATAACTGAAGATGACCTAAAAGACTTCTTCTATGCATATGGGGAAATTGAATCAATCAAGTTGGTTTCTCAAAGGGCATGTGCTTTCGTGACATATACTACGAGGGAAGATGCTGAAAAATCTGCTGAGAATCTGTCTAACAAGCTTGTTATCAAAGGTCTAAGGCTAAAATTGATGTGGGGTAGACCACAACAACCAAGATCTGAACTCGAGGACCAGGGCACGGATTTAGCTTCAAAGCAAATCATTGGTATGGGTAATCATGGAGGTATGCTTCCGAGGCCTGTCGTTTCACACTACTATAGTCATGAAGGGTTGCATAGCAACGAAGGACAGAGTTCTTTCAATTATTTCAACATTCCAACAGAGCGTCCTTTCTACCCTTCAATGGATCCTCAAAGAATGGGGTCTACCGTAGTTACACAGAATCCTGGTAGCGGCACATCTAATATGAGTGAGCAGGATTATGCTTATACAGTGTATACATCTTCAGTACCTTACCCACATCCTCAACAATATTGGCAACCTCCCATACCTCAGGAATCTCAGCATGAAATACAACATCCACAACAAGCATCGGCAGTGTGATCTTCTCAATATTTTGAGGAGGGTGAGAGCTCTCGAGGGTAATTGGTGATCTTATCAATATTTGAATATCAACCAGGGCGAGAGCTTTGGGGGATGATTTACTTCCTGAAGCAATGGCAAACTTTCTTTTCTCCTTTTCGGTACGATCAACTTCACAGTTCAGGAATTTGTTGTGGATCTCGCCCTGCAAATGTTGTAGATGTACTGTTTTACTAAAGAACGTTTACTCTAAGACACTCTTATGGAATTGTCTGATTCAAGTAAACTTTAGATTGTGTGCGATTTTGCCCATTTTTATGTCTGGAATTGCATAAAATTTCTCTCAATTCACAAAGATAAATACGAGTATGCTCTTTGTAAACACATGCATATCTTTTGAAAACTGTGACTGTTTTTTCGGATTGATTGCAGTTTTATTGCTCTGCATCTTTTCTTTTGGGTCTTCTTGCATTTGCACCGGTTATTATCCATGATGAACTTCAATCCGTTTACTCTGGACTATGCATAGAACCGTGTTTGTCCAACAACTAATTATGTACCTTTTCTATATGCAAAGAATTACTGTATATTGGGCAGAGAAACTATAGCCATGTAACCATTGATGAAAGTCAACACATTGTTGTGGACCACACAAACAACTATGTCTGTTAGCACAGACTTAAGTAGTTATTGTTTTCTATATGCAGAGAGTAGCCCTTTGTTGGTGTCCATAGGAAATGGGATGAGCTATATCCGCTGAGGTTCTCATAGGATCCCCATCCTTGATATCGGGTAGAATCTCAAGAGCCTCAAAGCCATGGATGCAGCACTGCTAGCAACCTGTTCTGACATTGAATCCCCAGTAAGGAAGACTTCACCTGAGTGTGAAGTACCTACATGATTAATATTCTCCATCATCATGTGTATGGGGATTCCCCCATTTCACCCTACTGCTGCTTCATTGCAAATCTAGAGCTCGTGGTGGCAAAATGGGGTAGGGTAATTTATATACTTCGATTTGCTGTGAGCCTCAGCCAGATCCACGATATACATGGCCATGTATGTCACGTGATAATTTGTACTGAACTCGGCAGCTCACTCACAAAGAGCATGGTCACCCCTCCCAATCCTTGCAAGTGTTATGCCATGTACACATCTAGCGTGGATACTCTCATGGAAAGCCATGTATCTTTGGTAGGCCTTTCTTTGGACTTTGATGTAAACATTATGATATTTTGGCTACTCAACACCTTGTCTCACTGGATGTGTTCATAGATGCACATTGCAGCTCCAAAATGCACTGCGAATCTCATCAGATTGTGTTAGGAGCTCATATGTTGTGATGGGCTTGCCATCAATCATTGACTTGGCAATCATTGTAGGTAGATTGCTCCCTTTCCACGCTTTGTACATGTAAGACATGTCATGGTAAATGGCAAGTCCTCGAGGCCATATAGGATCGCCTGCTTTCTGAAGAAAGTGGTTCTTGTCTATTTGGACGAGAATTGGATGTTGGGGGGCTCCTTTCTTGCTGTCTTTGGTGGCTGTCCATGCTGCCACAAATAAGAATGGCGTTTTGCTTTAATGCACCATTCTCTATCATCAACCTTGGGTATAGAGTTTGTGGGATATTTTCTCCCCCCTCCAAACATGATTGCTTAGCCTTGATCATCGTCTTCACTTATTGTTTACAAACTGCACCTATCACTGCTTGATAATGTTGTGATTCATGTGATTGTCATCTTTTGAGCTGTGCCCATGTTTTTTGTGGAAGGCAATGCGAATATTCTTGTTGACTAGCTCATTTCAACATGATTGCTGAGACTTGATCTTTGTCTTCACTCCTTGTTTACCACTGTGCATACATCAATCCTAATCTTGTGAGTTGTTCGATTGTTGTCTTTCAAGTGCTTTGTTTGATCAACATGCCTTGATGCAAATGCCCATGTTTCATCACTTATACGTTGTTTTGCTTTCCATGAGTTTATCCATGTGCCTTTCAACATTGCTATTCTCCTAACTTCATATGAGATTGCAATGTTTTCTTATGTATATGCATTACCATATCGTTATATTTTTATTTAGTGATTTGCCAATTTTTGTTGTAATTTTTGTTTGATTTGCCAAAGAATTGTTCTTATTTGATGCAAATTTGGAATAAGGACAAGTTGGGTGGCATTGGGTTTAGTGGATTGAACATGGAATTTATGTTCTCAAGTTGCTTGTACCTAACATCAAATGGGTGTAAAAACCAATATTTGAGAAAGTTATATGATACATCATTTACTCTTTATATGACATAGTGCATCAACATAATAAGAGTTAAAATCTTGACCTATGGTGCCACTATGCAATGAATTAGTCTCAATCTCACCATTGATGGGAAATCCCATATGGTGGTAAACCTTAAAGGTGACTTCATTTTTATTGATTATGAGCTGCTCATGGAGGTTGAAGTTTAATAATTAGGGATGAAGCTTAATCAATGTTGACTCTTGGTCAAATCAAAGCATTAATATACACATACATGAAATCCATTCCCATAAAAACCTTGAATGCTTTGCTTCATGTAATCTTGAATAGTAGTGCTATTTTTTGCCCTTACCTAATGCCTTTGTAATGTAACAAGCTAATTAAGATAATGACTAAATTGAGTATCTCTTCCACAAACTTTTCTCATTTATAAGAAGGGTTAAAATTTTGCTTGAAATGGATAATGCACTCATATGAATTTGCCCCTAATTGCATTCGAGGCCTCTTAATACGCCAAGTAATTGTATTCCACGCTTCGTAATCAATCATTAACACTTCTTTCTTTTATTTTGCTCTCTTGTGAGACACTAGAAACATATGTGAATATGCACTAACAATTCCTTATGCTCTAAGAAATCTTATATGAGGATGAAGGCCATCAAATCATTATAAGGGAAAACCGTAATGGTTTCACAGCCCCAACTTGCTACCGCATAATAGAAAAATGTTTTTTGAATCTATAAGAGTATAATAGAATTGATGCATTTTTGTAGTAATTGCATCAAGAGAAGAAGAAGAAGATACAATTTTAACAATCGGCAACGGTTTGAACTGAATTGAACCGCGACTTAACGATTTAAATGGTTTGGTTCGGTTTCAACCGCTAGAAACTGCGGTTTAATGGTTTTTTAAATTATTTAATTATTTTATTTTTAAAAAAATTTAAAAAAATGTTTTTAAACGATCTTTTCATTTTTAGACCTTATTCTCACATTTTAGGAACATCTTTAAAAATTTTAAAAAATGGAATATTTTAAATTTAAAAATTAAAATTTGACCTAAGTTGAAAACCAAAACCGAACCACAAAACCGCGGTTTAACGGTTCCGTTAAGGTTTCAAAATTTTTAAACGGTTCGGTTTGACCCTCTCAAACCGAACCGAACCGAACCGAACCGTTGCCGATTGTTGGATACAACTTACAAGTGAGGCTTCGATGAAGAGGTTTTGTTTTTGTAACTATAAGAAGTATAGGGCTAATTTCGTAATTTATCACAACAGTTGAGACTATTTCTGAAACATGCATTTGCTTATTCATTCCATGGCGAGAGTTGCTCTGCTCTTCACAAGAAGAAGAATATGATGGTGATGGTGATGGTGATGATGATAGGTTCATGTCTTTGCTCCCGAGATATGGATTCCTGTTTCTTATTCTCTTCGCAGACCACAAAAAGATCATCAGATGAATACCAGGTGAGCAATATGAGAGAGAGACCACCGTGACACATGTGGATACTTCGTAATGTTCTGAGAGAAAAAGATTAGATTTTTCCCGCCCAGAGAATTGGATCCATGCTCTCAAGATTGTATGAGAATTCTTGTGTCAGAAAGAAAAAACATGCGTATAGTTCTTCTGGCATTCATAGAGATAAGGAGAGTTCGTCTTGTGTGGCTTTACTAAAGTCTTGTGCATCTAAGAAAGATCTACATGAAGGTATTAAAATACATGCTATGGTTATAAAAAAGAAGTTACTTGAGAAGAGCTCTTATGTTGGAAACAGTGTTGTGAATATGTATGTGAGATGTGGTGCAATGCTAAAAGCTGAACAAGTTTTTCAAGAGCTTCCTATTCGGAATGTTGTCACTTGGAATTCACTTATTTCAGGATATATACATCAAGGGTTGTTTCAGTCTGCATTCAATTGTTTCACTCTAATGCAGAGTGATGACGGTATCTTTCCGAATGCGATCACCTTCACTTACATCTTGAAAGCATGTGGTAGTGTTAGGGATATTGAGAAAGGCATACAAGTTCACGAGGAGGTTGTTCACAAGGGTTTGTTTGAGAAAGACACCATTCTCAGCAATGCATTGGTTGATATGTATGTGAAATGTGGCATGTTTACAAAAGCATGGCATGTTCTTGATAATATGACTATTCGAGACACAGTCTCTTGGAATGCGTTGATTGTGGGATATGCTCAGCATGGACAAGGGGAGGAAGCATTAGAATGCTTTGAACATATGCAATGTGAGGGTCTACGTCCAGATGTTATCACATTTACTTGTGCGTTGAAGGCTTGTGGATGTATAAGATCGCTTGTTAAAGGCAAGAAAATCCATGATGAGATTATTGACAAGGGTATGCTTAATAGAGGTACTGAGATTGGCAATGCCTTGATAGATATGTATGCAAAATGTGGTGAACTCAAGAAAGCTCAACGAGTTCTTGTTCATGAGATTCTTTTGCGTAATGTAGTCACTTGGAATACTTTAATCACAGGGTATGTCCAACAAGGTTTAGGTGAAGAAGCACTTGATTCATTTCACCAGATGCAAAGAGAAGGCATCTCTCCGGATGCTATCACCTTCATTTGCATATTGAAGGCTTGTAACATGACAAGTGCATTTGATAAAGCAAAACAAATTCATGGCGAGGTTGTCTCCAAGGGAATGCTAAGAGGAAATATTGCCCTGGGGAATGCTTTGATAGATATGTATGCCAAATGTGGTTTATTGGAGAAAGCGCAACAAGTTCTTCATGAGCTTTGTATTCGGAATGTTGTCTCCTGGTCGACACTGATAATCGGGTATACCCAACATGGAAAAGCCGAGTCAGCTCTCAATTGTTTCAAACAGATGCAGGAAACTGATGGCATCACTCCAAATGAAGTCACTTTGTCTTGTGTCCTCAAGGCTTGTGGAAACTTAGGGATATTAGGGAAGGGCAAAAAAATTCATGACGAGATCATTCATAAAAGATTGCTCGGAAGTGATATAGTGCTTAGCAATGGCTTGATTGATATGTATGCCAAATGTGGTGCCTTGCTAAAAGCACAAGAAGTGTTTGATGGGCTACCATTCCGGGATGTAGTCTCTTGGTCCTCATTACTTGCTGGATATGCTCAACATGGACATGCGGAGGAAGCTCTGAATTGTTTCCAAGAAATGCAAAAGGATGGTTTTTCACCAACTACAACAATCTGCCTTTCTCTCCTGAGTGCATTTAGCCACTCAGGTCTGTTGGATGAGGGTGTAAAGTACTTTGAAAATATGAGTAAAAAATATGATATTATACCAACCATAGAGCACTATGCTTGTATGGTTGATCTTTTGGCTCGTGCCGGGTGCTTAGTTGAGGCGATAGTGATAGCGAAAAAGCTACCATGTTTGAGTTACCTTCCCGTTTGGGATATTTTGATTGGTGCAAGCCAAAAGTGGGGAAATGTGGCTGTTGGTAGACTGGCCTTTGAGTATGCACTAGAGCTTGACCATAGTAATGTTGAAGCTTATGTATCTATGTCTAATATTTATGCGGCATCTGGTATGCGAGACGATGCAAAAGGCTATCGAGGACTGGCATGAAAAAAAGTTTGAATGAAGGCATGATGTCCCAGTTTTTTTATCTGCAACATTGAATAAAGTGTTAGGTTAATGAAGAATACTTATGCAAGATGATCAATGGTCTCTCTCCAAGGTATTGATTCCATGGATGTAGAGATCAACATTAGATTCATTTATATTGTGTCAATAATGATGCTATGGCGAATCATCATTGATCAGATAAACAATCCGAATTTGACTTTGGAAAGGATTCTTGCACTGTCAAGAAATAGAGTACATTCTAGATACTCTTTAAGTGTAATTAATATACTTGATGGTGAACCAAAAGTGCCACCATAGAATACAGAAGTTTCCATTTGATCATGTGATTTAAGTAAGAAGATACTACGATCTAATTGATACAATTCTCCCTGTTTTGACCTTTTGTTTCAATCCATTTTCTCCTTTTATGGATTCCTTATCTCATAATATGTGAATGTGAGCAAATTTAAGAAAGATATACCCTGACAATGGCAATGTCAATGCGGGGACTATCATGCCCCGCATGTCAGCTGATGTTTAATGATATTTACAAATTACACGCGAGGTAATGCCACTTAACCGCAACATTCCTACGATCATGGATTGAACCCCCACATCAATAAAGTGTGATGGTCATATGTCCAAATTATTTGTGTCTTCAAATGCTATCTTCCACAATTTGGTTCAGTTTAGTGTGTATAGATGTCAAACAACGTCCCCGTAGAAATTAAATGGCCAAAATATGAAATGTGAAGCACTATGTACATAAATGATGGAAGTCTCTAAATCAATAATCTCAAACTATCCTCGTTGCCTTCATTTAGGCACAACACCTCACATTGAGAGGTATAGCCTTTTTGCTCCATTCTCTTAACCACATCTGCTTTTATTTTGATAAACAACATCCTTATGGTTGTTATTGTAAATTCAGATTTTGTCATCAACATTTATGCATTCTAGATTAAGAATTTGGTTTCTGTCATTGACAATAACACATTCTAGATTGTGAATGGGCTGCCTTTGAAGTTGCACATGTGCTCACCCCCCATATGCAAAAGTATTTGGTGATACGAGAAAGGAAAATGTGTGCATGATATCCCTATGCATGAGGAGATACTCATAGATACATGATAATTTAAAATTTTTGCATGACTTGACAACTCAAATTATCTAGTAGATTAAGTTCAAGATGGTACGATTGATACGGGCTTCAGCTTAGGAACGATTTATATTCATTAGATAACATTCCCACATATTGAACACTGAAAAGATGTTGAACAACAAGGCAAAGAAAGATGTGAACATGTGCGACTATTTACTTACATGTCAAGACTAATTGGCATGTATTGTATTTCTTAACAATGCCAGATTCCTTTCCAAAGTTTGACTCCAATAGTCTCTTTGCTGATATTGATACTGAAAGTAAATAAATTGGACAAGAAGCTTTACAATGCCTCACAATTGATGATGATGCTACAACATGTTTTTTATACATATGTATGCCTTCACAAGTTTCAATGAACTTTGTGCCACATCAACATGGTTTTACAATGCATCACAAGTTCCGATGACCAATCAAATGACTTCCACATGTATTTAGAATTAGAACGAAGTTGTAGTTGTTTCGTGCCACATGTCAAGCAACCAATGACAATTTGCCACACAATGCAGATGTCCAAATTGCATTTACAAAGGTTGGGAGCAGGGCAAGTGTATTTATAAATTATAATATAAATGTAGAGATAGTGTAATACTCGGACCCTTTACTTTTTGTTTGTCTAGGGGGATATTATGGAATCATCCTCGGTCATTGTCGCAAGTGACATACGAGTATCATATCCTTTTGTATTGTTCTTTTGTTTTCAAAGGAACTTCATATTTTGTTGGGCGGTTTCACACTAATCTCTAGAGCCACAAGAGCTTCTTCTTCTTCTTCTTCTTCTTCTTCTTGTTCATAATACATAGACAGAAAAGAGAAGAGAGGAGAAAATATCTAAATCAAACTCCAAGTAAGAAAAGATTTTGTGCCCAAAATGTGGTGTGGAAGTAAACCACCTCCAGATGTAAGTAAACTATGACTAGATCTACATAAATTTCTGTTATGTTTAGAGCTAGTTTCTTCTATCAATGTTAGGAATGAAGCTACCACTAGATCTACAAACTGCAACTATTTAATGAGCAGGGCTGTATAACCCAATAAAAAAAATGAAGGAAGGGAGTAGCCCATGATGGCATGGTGAGGATAAAATGCATTGCATACATATTGTGTACATATAAATGAGGGTTATGCATTGGATTTGAACTAATGACTTTGATGTTTTTCTTGGAGATGAGATGCAGTATCAGACAGTCATCTTAAAGGTGCGCATGAAAGGAAAGAAATCAGGGAAGAAGGTCACCAAGATTTTACAAGACATGGACAGTGAGTGAGTGTGTGTTGTGTTTGAGAGTGTTCAAAGAGAGAACATAGTGATGGATCTCTTGAAGCCTATAATTGTAAATTTGAGAAAAGCTAGCGATAAATAACAAGAACAATACCATTTCCTCATTACTAATGAAAATTTGTAGTCATATAGCCTTGGGGTACACTAAAATTCCTGCATAAATGGTTTGGTTTAAATGGCCTTAGAGATTTGATTAAACAGCGGTTTGGTTTCGTTTTTGTTTTATATATAAATGGTTCGGTTCAGTTCGGTCCGGTTTCAAGGCAAAAGAAACCGAACCGAACCGAACCGAACCGGGCCCATTGCTACAAGTGATGGAAGGGTTAATTTTCCTTTTGGTTTGTGTGTGTGTGTTTTAATGGTCACTTAAGGCGTCGATGATTATGAGGTGGATGAGGAGCTCCAGAAAGTGACTGTGACAGGTCATGTGGACCCGAAGAAAGTTGCACGCAAGCTCGAGCAGAAGTCCGGCTACTCCGTGGAGCTTTGGATAGAGAGCGATCTCTCCGAGCCCACTAGAACCCGTAGTAGCTTGTGGCGTTTCGACTCCTCTTCCATACGCAATTCCTTCTCACGTACCACTAACATGTTCAGTGACGACAACCCCAATTCATGCACCATCATGTAGCCATTCTAGTATAGATCAATGCTACACATGGAGGGGAGCCTTACCTCTTGACTCAATTGTGTAGCCTCAGTTATCGACCTGACATGTTTGGGCACACAAGAGTTCACATCAACATGGGCTCTCATAGATCATATTTGCCCCCCCATGGATGTTAATAATATATATATCATATCCATCTATCCCATTTCTTTATCTTCATGATTTACCATTTCTTTTGGGATATGCATTGATACGCAATGTTCAATACCTAGAGTTGTCATCTATTCAAATGCCTCTTTTGTTAAATGACTAAAGCTTTATGTTCTTTTCTTATCTATTCAAAACTTTGTATGTATGCTCATGAATGATTCTCTCATGTGTAACTTTTGGGGACACAAAATACTCTAAGACCTTAAAGTTTACATTGACGTATTGAAATTGCTTCCAATTTAGAATTATATGTGTATATATCAATGTGTCATAGTGCCCTCATATCACATGTTCGAGAAGCGCCTCTTTTTCCTTTAACTTGTCCTTTACGGGAAGTTTGGCAGGCACCATATTTTTTTCGTCCCTATTGATTTCCCAAAGGCTAAGGATTATAACCCCATCTTTTCATCGCTTTCAATAAAAAATCTAGAGAAGAAGATATTTATACACATGTGCCCCATCCTTTTCTTATTTAAAAGAAAACAAGCCATGTGGTTTATAATGTTAGTCAGGGTATGTGAGGACAAATGAGAGAATAGTATGAAATATTTATTGAACATGGCTAGAACTCCTTATCCCTTTCAATTTCTCCACTTTATTGAATGTGAGGCTTTGCCAAATGTCTACATAGTTACACAAACATACTAATCTGAATTTATCTTCCAAACAAATGCATTTTCATCTTGATGTCATAATGCATATTTCATGTTCTTTGTTGTAGTCATAACTACTCTTAGACATGCATATATTGAGGTAAATTTTGTGAATCTCAATCCATGTAAGGAGCCATAGAAGCATTTTTTGGCAATTTTGGATGCATCATTACGTGGATTCATAAAGGGTTATCAACCTTGTTTGACATTAGTCACGACTATTGTATGATATATATTAGAAGAGAGTCAATTATTTGCTTCTTATGAGTGATTATACCCACACAACTATCAAGGTACCATTGCAAACTAGATAGATCACTATCTATGCTATTTACATTACTTATATTTAAATTTGTTTTTTCTTTTCAAGATTGATATTTTGTGCAAGACTTTCTTGTGTAGCATTTCATGCTATTTACATTGCAATGGAGGGATGGCACAACATTTAAGGTTTGTGAATGCAAAAGTTTTTTGTAAAAAAACATTTAAAACCCTAGACGAACAATTAGTGTGATAAGACTACCAAGATACATGAAATTAGTATAATTAAGACCATTAATATAATCTATCTCTACATTTGGAGATGCAAGAAGTTCACATAAACACAACTAAAATTTGTAGAGAATCCATACCATCGAAGAATGTATGGAAGTTAAAAAGGCTAAACCAACCTTCTTATATAGTTGGTAAAATATAAGAAAAGCTACACAATACCAGGTGAGACGAGCAAGAGCTAGATATTTTTCCTTACGATGGGACAATGAGAGCTTTATAATGCGATAACCCACATCACATAGATGTCATCCCAACTAGTTGCAAAAGATTGAGGTATTTTATTTCTTGTGGTAGGCTCTCTAAGATCAATGTCATTGTCAATCTTTTTTTACTCTTGGTATGAGTGTCATGTTGTTTAATGACAAGGGTCAAAAGGCACCCTAAATAGTGGAAATGTTCGTAATCATGGATATCTTTTGAGCATGCATGCATGCATGTATATGTGACTCCCAGGTCCAAAGTTCCCAAATAAAGTATTCTCTTAGATTTTTTTGGTGCTAATTATATAAGCAGTTCCTCAAAAGATAAACTATTCCATGTTTTATGCCAACACGAGCTCAATAGAGCATTAATGAAGAAAATGATAATGAATGACAAATTTTCGCTGACTAACTTAAACAAATGTCTTATTGATGTGAGTGGAGATGACCATTGACGAGATGTTTGTTACATACCAATGTAGCTAGCAGTAAGGATATCTCAATATAAAACCTTATTTCTTCCAACTAATGTAGAGACAATGCTAACTCTACATACACACGAGAGAGCAGGAGCTGATGTGTGTTGGCTGACTCGCTTCTACTTGCCAGTGCAGAGCGGAGGTCAAATGTAGGGCACACAAACCACCACACCCTCTCTGCAGGTCCTGCCACTACACCTCTGTAACCTCTCTATAGGACACCTCTGAAACAGTCGGTAGATGCCACAACAACCGCCGATGCCCCAGCTTGACGGTCGCCGCCGATTCTTCTTCACTGCCGTGCTAAACTAGGGTTTCCCCCACCCAAAGTTCGAGTAGGTGGGACGCTCGAACAAAGCTTCAACGAGTGGGACCTAGTTCAACGAGTGGGCCCCACTAAAGTTCGACGAGTGGGACCTAGTTCAACGAGTGGGCCCCACTAAAGTTCAACGAGTGGGACCTAGTTCAACGAGTGGGCCCCACTAAAGTTCGACGAGTGGGACCTAGTTCAACGAGTGGGCCCCACTAAAGTTTGACGAGTGGGACCCAGTTCAACGAGTAGGCCCCACTAAAGTTCGACGAGTGGGTCCGTGGGCTCCCACTAGACTGGGACCAGTGGACCCCACACCTAATTTCAAAGGTACCCATTTCAACAAGTGGGACCCACCCAAATTTTGACTAGTGGGATTATACTTAGAATACAACATGTTACTTCCTACTATTGGCAACTCCTTTTGTATGATGTTGGACGAGGAACTAACGCTAGCGGACATGCTAAAGAAGCACCGAAGCCCTCCCTCTATCTCCCTATTGGTGCAGGACATCAACAAACTTCCCTCCAAGATCCTCATTCCCGGGTGTTGAGAATCAAGCTCAACATAGCACAATGTGTGAACACACCTTTTGAGAATCTATGATTACTCAAAGGTCAAGAGTCACACGACTACTCTCTACACATTAACTATGTGTCATAGAATCATATTCTATGACACATAACTAATGAGTTACATATTGCCCATGACTATGAGTCTTCAAATTCCCCAAGAGAGAGAGTGGTTGTTGTAAGTTAATGAAAAGGGAGGGTGACTCTATATAAAGCACCCTCCTCATACTTCATACTAAGTTGGTTGTGACTCCTTGTAATGCTACATTTTCATTTATCATATTCTCCTTGTTAATATACATCTCCTTCTTCTTGAGTAATTCATTTTTGTCTCTTATCCATCTTGTGTTTCTCTTCTCTCCTCTTTCCTCTCACACATACACATAACACACATCTCTTCCGCTACACAAGAATCATCATCAATTCTTTACACCGGGAAAAACAGAATGCGGATTGAACAACACATAGAA
Organism: Azolla caroliniana; assembly: GCF_043228905.1. Classification (NCBI taxonomy): domain Eukaryota; kingdom Viridiplantae; phylum Streptophyta; class Polypodiopsida; order Salviniales; family Salviniaceae; genus Azolla; species Azolla caroliniana. The sequence continues at coordinate 1,932,848 of NW_028230447.1, forward strand.
GTGATTGGTGCACCGGGGCAATGTTTTGCATGCAAAAAACTTGGTCATTTAAAAAGAACTGCCCCACAAGACGTATTAAAGATCATATGAAGGAGATTTTGGAAGTTCGGGACACCATAGGACATCAGAAGCCTCCCCCACCACGACCCGATAAGGCTGTGATGGAATGGGGAGTGGTGGGAAAAACCCATGTCCTTCGGAAAACTCCACAGGCACAAAATCCTCCATCGCCAATGAGCCCCAATTGATTTGATCTACTACAAGAGCTCCCCCCCACGGATGAGCATTCCCCTAGTTCTTTCTTAAGCCCCAAGGAACAGCCTAAGGTGACACCAAGCACACAAGAGAAAGTTCTCGTTAAAGCTTACAAAACAGGGAAGCAAAGAAGGATAAGTCATGTTAAGACCTTAATACGGAGCTTGAGTGGAACGACACCCAATGCAAAAGCGACAAACCAAGGCAAAAGTTTGAATGTCACGCCTCATATCATAGTCTTCCTGGACACAAATGAGTGTGATTCCTCTAGCCAAGACCTTGAACCACACCCGCAAAACGCCTTGAAATGGCTAGGTATTGGGCACAACACAGTGGAAAAAATAAGGGTACATGTATCAACAGTACACAATAACAGAGTTTCAACGACCTCAATCTCCTTTCCACTCTTGCTTCCGACACAGGAAGATTGGTCGAAATCCAAGATTAAAGATACGCTATGTAACCAAACAACATGCTTTGTAGCAAAAATAAGTGATGAAGACCTCATGAACGAACTAAAGCAACATTGGCATAACACTGAATTTTGGTGCACCATGGATGAAGAGGAACCTCATCTCTGCCACATCCACCTATGGACTATCATAGACACCCAACTAAACTCCAAGCTTTTTCTATTTCTATGAGAAGCATGAAGGAGCGATTGAAGCTCACAGGATAGCCCACAAACTCCACTCATGGATGTGGACCATCATTCCATCAATGGAAATGATTGGCTGTCTAAATGCTGAGTGCTCCCCACTCACGACATGTTGTGCAAAGCATCAGGCACAAATCTCCCACTCCATTCCATGATTATGAAGATTGTGACATGGAACGTGCAAAGGCTTAAGAGTCAACTAGACCAGCAAAACAGATGGAAACTAAGAAGAGATCGTGAGGAATATATATTAGGGGGTGTTGCTGACATCATCATGTTGTAGGAACACCACCTTGATAGTACTCGTTTAAAGGAAGTCGGAGATCTTTTACCAGGATCATGGCGAACAATTTGGAAGCCAACAATAGGGGAGGATGGAAATCATGGTGGTATTTGCACTTTGATTCGGGAACATCTAACCCAAAGTTTAATACACCAGGAATCACTGATACCTCGAAGGGCATATTTTTACACGTTGGCCATCCAAGGGCAACGTTGGAATTTCATGAATGTTTATGCTCCAAATATCAGCACAGAACGGGCAACATTTTGGCAGCGCATTCGCCAACAAGTAGTAGGTGTGGAGGAGTGCTACATTGGAGTGGATTTTAATATGATCGAATCCATCCATGATAGCTCTAACAACAATCCTAGAGTCCTACAAGGAAGGGAATGTAAACAGTGGGAGAAGTTATGTGTACACCTTAACTTGCGAGATATATGGCATTCCGACAACTTCCAACGAAAAAAGGACTCTCTCTTATTCTCCTGATCAGATGGGCGAAATAGTGGACCCACTCTATCTCGCATAGATCGTCTTTATGTAGGCGAGGCCCTAGAAGCGAAGAGAGGGTGGTGTTGCATAACTCCAGGCACGACTTTCTCCGACCATTACCCGGTAATCGGTCACTTTCACTTGCACCGAAAGTGGGGCTCATTCCAACCTCAAATCCCACACACTATCTACACAGTTATAGAGGTGAAGGAACAACTCGCCATCCAATGGTCACTACCCGTCAATGCCTCATTAGCAGATTTTGACAAACTTCTAGCTAAATGATCAAGAGCTTCAACTCTACTACACGAGATTATCAAGACTAGAAGTAAGGATGCTCAGGAAAAGCGATAGAGGAAAAAACGGGGACTAATAGCCTTACAATGACTCCAACATTGATACCCGACATGTAGTTGGATCGCGGGACAAGTTGCCGTGGCCAAACATGAATTGATCATGGCAGAAAAGACAATTTATGACATGGAGTTTCATGGAAGCATTGCTTGATGGATTCAAGTAGAGGACAAACCATGAAGGAACTCTTCTGATCCAAGGGACCAAGACACGCTAGAACAATGATGTGCAATCTCAACCAAGCGGATGGAACAACCACAGAGGATGGCAACGAAATGAGGAATATTGCCACAAGTTATTTTAAGCGACTACTTACTGAAGATAATCTGGCCACAGGGGAAGACATAAGAGAAATTATCCTCCAGAGCATACCTGAGAAAGTCACGACGAAAATGAATACATGGTTCGTGCGTCCCCTACCAATCATCGAGATATGGGAGGCCCTCTCAGATTTGGATGCAGATAGCTGCCCTAAAATGGACGGCCTCACCCCTCATTTTTTCACGTGCCTTTGGGACACTATTGAAGAAGACCTTCTCTAGGCATATGAGGAGATCATCACCTTTGGAAACATGCCAGAGGAATTTGGACAGGGGACGATACAGCTCATTCCTAAAAGTGGTGGGAATGCTAATGACATTAGTAAGTGGCGGCCCATAACTCTCCTCAATATTGTCTATAAGTTGCTCGCAAAAATCGTGGCACGCCGCTTAGCACCACTTCTCCCTCAGTTCATTCATCTGTCCCAGACAAGTTTTGTTAGAAATTGGAGCATCCTAGACAATCTCTTCTCATTTTGGGAAGCAATAGCCCTTGCCAAGCGTAACAACAAGGTAGTTGTGGTGCTCCTAGATTTTGAGAAAACATATGATCGGGTATGCTGGAAATTTCTAGAAAATGGGATGGGAAAATCGGCTTTCACGAATCATGGATCAAAAGCATGGATTGGGTCTTATTGATCCCCTCTCACAATCAAAATCCCTATTCGTCAAATTTGTGGTGCGAGGACTCCAACCAGGGAATGACTGCTGGAAAATGCTATTGCGATTACTCTTCACCTACTTTAGGCCACAAAAAGAGAGCAATTGGGCCCCCCAAACTGGATGGATTCTAAACATTGATCTCAAACCTAGTTTCTCTCGCCAACTAGAGGATAGATTTAGTGCATCCATGTGGAAGGCGTGGTGTGACATTAGACGAGGACTCAAGTGCGATCAACCCAATTCCGAACCTGCCTGGTTTAGTCAACGTATCCTTTGGAACGCATGTATTAGGGATGAATCTAATCAACTAATTGGATCATGCAAGGGGCTATCATGGGGATACATGTTGGAAGGTCCAGGAAAAAGTGTAGAATATTGGAGACGGTTTATGTCATTGCCAATACAAGACCAAGCCAACATCCTCCATGGAATCAGGGGCGGATGGGCTATGAGATCTGAAATCATTAACGCTCTACTGATTAGGTAAGATGTTCATCAAAGGAAGACAACGGAGAAATGGATAGGTTACAAGGAGGGCTCTTTGCTCCCAAGAGGTAGGGACACACCGGATAGGATCGAAGCCTCCGAACTGCAGGACAACGAGACATCAACACAACATAAGGAAATTCGAGTACTAGCATATACTGGGCATAAATGGATTGTAGATCCTGATCCAGTCAAAGTACAACCAGATTGGCACATATGTACTCATGAAAACACATGGCTACGTAAGGTTAGTTGGGACCATTTACAATGGACATGGTGTGATCCTTATGTGGGTCAAGTAAGCAAACCTATCCCTTTCTTTCAATTCACAACTAGATTGGGTCTTCATATTATAGCCGCTCAATCTGCTTGAGATCCGACTACTGCAAAGGTCTGGAAAACATATCATGTTCCTTACCCAATTATCACGAAGTTTTGGCAGAAACTCTGGAAACAACAACACGCGAGGCGAATCACCACTTTCCAATGGTTATTAATACATAGGTCATTACCGGTTGGTGCATGGCAGCGTGGGAACCTCAGTTCTCCTAATTGTGTAGCGTGTGCAACTGTAGTAGAATCAATACGACACGCTCTATGGGACTGCCCAGAGTCCCATCGAATATGGGGGGGGGGGGGGGGGTTGGCCGCTTATTGTAATTATGCCAGGTGCAAGGTTCAATCAAGTGAGGGAATGTATGTTGGCTATCATGGCAGGCCCCAGTTGACGGATATGAGCATCAGGAAGAGGGGATGACTTTGGTTATAAAAGCACAAGAGGTTTTTTTCTCCATCATCGGCAATATCCACTCAACTCCTATTAGTGCCAAATCTCAAGTTGTGTTGGACTTGGTCAACTCAATAACTCTTTGGATTTTATGGAAACAACGGTGTAGACGGGTCTTCTCCAACCAAAGCGCGCAACCAATAATGTTAATGCAACAGATATGGAGTGAAGTTGTAGCCACTCTAAAGAGCCAATATGATGGCCTCAAGGGCAACTCCGATAGAGTTGAAAGACAACGACTAGCCTTTATCCAACAATGGTTGTCCTCTCCCTTTCTTGAGGTAGTGGGCATCCACATAAGATGGACCTATTGTGTCCCTATAAGGATTTGTATATAATAATCTCATCTGTAAAATCTTTATAACTAATGGAAGAAGTTTATTTTGGAATAAAAAATAAAAAATCTCTACATACACTATGGAGTAAGTTATCATTTTCTTCATTCTTGCAACTACATATATACAAACTAGTCTTCATGTAGGGAAATGGGATGACATTACAAAAGTTTTTATTTTTATTTTTAAGATTAACCTTGGTATTAATGGAAAGATGCCCAAAGGCTACAAAGAACTCATACATGAAAATATAACCACCATACCCAATCAACCAACATGTCAAATAGCAAAAGCCCTCACACAGCTAACAATCGGCAACGGTTCGATTCAGTTTGAGAGGGTCCAAACCGAACCGTTTAAATTTTTTGAAACCTGAACAAAACCGAACTGAACCACGAAACCGTTAAACCGAACTGTTAAACAATTTTCAAACCGTTAAACCATTAAACTGTAAAAACCGCAGTCTCGTGGTTCAGTTTCGGTTTTCAACATAGATCAAAATTTTAATTTTTCATTTTTCATTTTTTTAAATTTATAATATTTCATTTTTAAAAAGTTTTCAGATGTTCCTAAAATGTGAAAATAAGCTCTAAAAATGAAACGATTGTTTAAACACAAATTTTAAACTTTTTTTTAGAATTTTTTAAAATTTTGTTTAAAAAATAATAAAAAACCGTTAAACCATTTAAACCGCGGTTTCTTACTAATGAAACCGAACCAAACCATTTAAAAAAAACCAAACCTGAACTGAACCGAACCGATGAAACCGTTAAGCCGTTAAACCGCGGTTTCACGGTTCGGTTTGGTTCAAACAGAACTGTTACCGATTGTTACACACAACTACCTTAGAAATTCTATTTACACCTAAAATCGAGATCCTTACATAATGGGGTCTTCTCCAACCAAACCGCGCATCCAACAAGGTTACTGCAAGAGATATGGAGTGAAATTGTAGCCACTCTAATGAGCCAATATGATGGCCTCAAGGGCAACTTCTATGGAGTCGAAAGACAACGAATAGCCTTCATCCAACAATGGTTCTCCTCTCCCTTTCTTGAGTCAGTGAGCATCCACATAAGATGGAACTTTCGCGTCCCTTCAGGGATTTGTACATAATATTCTCATTTGTAAAATTTTATAACTAGAGTTTTTTTTTGGAAATTTAAAAAAAAAAAAAAAAGATCAACCCTTACGACTTGCTCTCAAAATTGGAAAACATGGTGACAATGCTCAACTATCGCTTATGTCTTAGGTTCGATTCTCAATCTTCTCACCTCTCCCTCTGTCTCCCTCTCTCTATAATTTATCTCTTTAGTGTCATGTCATAGTAAAATTTTATGTTAGTCTCATGTTTTCTTCATATTCCCGAATTATACGTTTTATGAGTTTTTGAATGTTTGATTATAATTTATAATGACATATTTTGATTTAATCTCTTGAGTATAGTTCATACTCATTTTTTTGTAAAGTTTTAAAGTGAAGAAATTGATAACTTCACTTGTTGCAAGATGAGAACATCGATAATTGCAAGATGACCTCATCATCAATACAATTATGTCTTTGAATTATATTGGTTTTTATGTTTGTGCTTTCTAATGTTTAGTAGTTAAGTAATTCCTAAGTTTTGAACTTTCAATTGTGTTGACCTTTTATTCAACTTTATTTATTTTTTCATAGGTTTAATGTATACTCTTTCTCATAGTGTTATTCTTTGGGTAGTATATTACTCTCTCTACTTCTAATCAAGGATGTCTTTATGTATGTACTTATGTCAATGATCTTTAGCGAGATAATATACATTCATAGGAGACAATTAACAAGTTGCATTTCCTTTTAAGGGCAACACCATTTTTATTTCTCTTTGTGTTGTCGACAGATTATCATTTGTGAATATTGATAGTAGCATATATGTTAAGGGCATGACCATAGTTTATCTCATGGTAAGTTGTACAATAGTATTCTACACACGAGGATAAAGTGTGAGGGTTAATTGAGAGTTTAAAGAAGGGAGGATTACTTTTAATCCTAGGAATTAAGACAACCCATAAGCGCTAAGTGTGAACTTTGTATGGGGGCCTTAGGTCTTACTATAAATACGAGACCTAGCTACCCTCATTAGACGCATTATTTGACTATGTCAAGATTGTGATCCTACGGTGAACAGACTCTTGTAGCGAGTGTGCTAATACCAGGTATGACTCGATGCCATGGCGGTGGATTGGGATGTCCGTCTCGATCCCTTTCACTCAGGGGTGGTTGAGTGGATCAACACTCTTCTTTCTCTCTCTTTCTCTTACCTACCTAAAATTTATTTCCTTATTTCATGCTTACATTAAGAATAATCTCTAAGTATATGCACGCCACTATTTATTTTTATTTATTTATTTATTTTCCAAAAAAAAACACTACTTCCCATTAGTTAGCAAAAGAAGTACATCAAAGATCAGCCATAATCAAAACAACATAATCCCTACCCTACTATTTGCAACATTAGTATCCCGCGAACACTTTGTACATGGTGACCACATATTTACAACTCATGTCCATTCATGGAAGTCAATGGCGGAAACAACCATCTCGGTGCTTGGTAGTTCCATTTAGGCCCTGACGCTGAATTTACCATTATAGGAGAATGACCCCATTTCAGCAAAAACTTCGACCGAGCCCTTTCTGCTACATCTGAATTCCCTTCAATCGAGTTGTATTGTCTGCGCAGCCAAGATACCAAATGGAACCAAATGTTTAGCAAAACCTCACCGCTTGGGAGTTTTCGTTGCTGAAAAACAAACAAACATCGTCTGGTCCAAATGTGCCAAACCGAGAAGCATGCCACCAACATCCATATCTCCTCAAAAAAACCAGAGTTTGTACCAGGTTCCATTCCAACACATTTTAATACACTGCCGCCCTGCACTATAAAACCATGACCATGTGGATTTAGATGTTCCGCCCAGCCTTCCTTAGTTAGTTTCAAACCCTGTAAGGACCCCCACACAACTCTCCCATTTACACCGCATGCTGCCACTATCCTGAGACTTCGACCGCAAATACGCCACTATTAAAGATGTGAACTCATAACTTAGCATCAAACTATCATACGTCATAGGTGTGGATGGTCCTCACAACATCAACTATATTTGCATTTTAGAATATCTGTGATGTCCTCACGATTCTCCAAGCAATAATTTGTAGGACCTTTGCGTAAAGGCATCACTTTTACATTGTGCTTCATTTTGTAATGGCTTCTTACATTATTTTACATTGTTCTTCATTGTGTAATGGCTTCATTATGTAAGGGCAATTCAATATACCCTGCTTATTTTTGTTACAAAAAGAAGGAATATTTGTTTTCCGTCTAATGCATGCCTACTTAAGTATTCTCTTTTGTGAAAACTACAAAATCTTCATTTTCTCGTTTTTTTCCTTGTTTGACTTTCAATGCAAAATAACAATATCAATTTCTTTTATTTATTTTTACAATAGATAACATTACAATTTTCGAAAGTTCCTTCTTAGTAGATATAAGGGTTTCCTATTATACGGATCTTGTAGATGATTTGTCAAGCACGAAGATCCCCCCCATCTCTCTTCATTTTTCCGTCTTCGTCAAAAAATTGTAGAGCAAAGATCTTAAGCTTAAATTCACCTTGTTTATTTTGGTGAAAGTGACTTACAACTTTATTAGCACTACCTTTTTTAAGGCTTCAAATCATTGGGTTGTAAAATGTGGTTCCATTGTAAAATTATTAGGTGGAAAGTGCTAGTTAAGGTTTGGAAAGTTCCATTATGCTAGAAATTCAACATTTACAATTGTATTCCTATATCAAATTTATAACAAGATGCCTTTATTGTTGTTCTAAATTTCGCTTATTAGAGTATCCTGGAGAAGTATATTTGTTCAAGGCCAACCAAAACTATGAAATAGGGATTCTTCATTCTGCATGATGACAATGGCATACGTACAAATTGAATAGGTGGAGAAAATGTTGCACAACATCTGAGCAACTACGTACAACCATATCGACAATTTTTTAAGGTATGGTCGTCCTTTATCCAACAATGGTCGTCCTCTCCCTTTCTTAAGGCAGTGGGCATCCACATAAGATGGACCTATCATGTCCCTATAGGGATTTGTATATAATAATCTCATCTGTAAAATCTTTATAACTAATGGAAGGAGTTTTTTTTGGAAAAAAAAAAAAAAACTCTACATACACTATGGAGTAAGTTATCATTTTCTTCGTTCTTGAAACTACATATATACAAAGTAGTCTTCATGTAGGGAAATGGGATGACATTACAAAAGTTTTTATTTTTATTTTTAAGATTAACCTTGGTATTAATGGCAAGATGCCCAAAGGCTACAAAGAACTCATACATGAAAATATAACCACCATACCCAATCAACCAACATGTCGAATAGCAAAAGCCCTCACACAACTACCTTAGAAATTGTATTTACACCTAAAATTGAGGTCCTTACATAATGGGGGCCGGAAAAAAGAGGTGAAGGCCTCTGCCTTTGTCCACATTTCTCTAAAATGTTGTTGCTTATGAAACACAACATTGAGCTCACCAGTTATTGCCTTATATTGATCTCTTAGAGTATGCAGACATTACAAAAGCTTTAAGACATGGCCCGTTTTTTAAATGCAAATGCAAGATAGAGGGAGACACACTCCCACTCTTCTGGGGTAACAAAATCAAGAGGAGTAGAAGTGGATAAAGAGCTGATTTTGGTTTTTGATCGATGATAGTTGTACTCCACATGGTGTTGACGAATGAGGTGGTGGAAACTTGTGGAGAACACAAGTTCAAGGTTATACTCTAATGCAATTTTCGTAAGAGCGCATAAAGGAACAAGCCATTCTGGACAATAATCAATGGCATCAACAAGGTAGAACTCGTATTGAATACCGAAATAGTTGTGTGTTTCAATATAATTTTGAAGTGGCAATGATAGAGCTTTATTCTTATTCTCGCTATCAAATGTGATAGTATATAACTTGTTGCCAAATCTTACCATTGGCTTGTCAGAATCGGCTGATGTGGCGCTTGTTTCCCTTAATTTCTTTAATATCCTATTAGCATCAAGAATTGTGCCAATGAAGAATCCACCGGGTTTCAACATTGTTGCCACATTGGCCAATGTTGCTCGTGCCCTTTGTTCGGTAGACCAAGAATAATGCAATGCAAACTGACAACTGCAAATATCAAAAGGTCGTTCATTACGTAGCCTTTCCCGCACCAGTGTTTCACTAAAACCATCAGCACATATAAACCTTGCTAGGAAGGGACACCCCAATGTCTCATATCTTCTCTTTGCTACATTGACCAATCCCTCAACAATATCAATGCCTAAATAATATCCCACATCAGCCTTCTTCCACTTCATCAAATCACCCCCTTTTCCACATGCCAAATCGAGAACACCATCACCTACTTTTGCATACATATGGATCAACCACATTTTGATTGAGGAATGTAACAATTTTAGATTTACTATAGGACTTAAACCTTGTGCAGTTCCTTCCTCTCCTTCTAGTGACTTACATCGACCTTGATAATGTTGTATGATCAATTGATCGACTTTTGGTGCCTTTTGATGTACAGATCTCCTCACACCCTTGTTATTGTGTGATGGGCATTCATTGATTTCCTTATTTTCATCCAACTCTCTTGGTATTCCCATCCTAAAACTAGCAAGCTCTCTCTTGCCACAAAAAGCATTACACAAACACACACTTCTAAATTCCCAAACATACTACTCATAGACATTGAAAATAGGAATAGCTTACCTTATATACAAGTTTTTCAAAAGGAATAATAAAGCATGGAATGGTGGTGTTTAGAATCTGGTTATTATATTAGACGAAATCTCATAAAAAAACCCATCATAGAGGCACTTATACCCATCTAAACATTAATTAACAAACATAAATTTTGATGCGTTATTGAATGATAACGCATCAAGCTTAAAAAATAATGTTACCTTGACAAGCGCCCCCACCTAGTATCGATCTAAAACGCATCAACCATTGTAAATAATGTTCCCCTTCCCAACAACCCCACCTAGTATCAACTTGAACCATCCATGTTGATGTGTGTAAGATAGAAAAAAAATCCTGAGTATGAACATTTTCGATTTGAATAAGAACCACTTCTCTTATTCAAAAGACCATTTTATATATCATAGTAGGGCATCACAAACTTCTCAATACAAATAATACGGTAAATGTATAGAATTCTTAACCTTTCAATTGCATTCTTATTTCATTTGTATTTTAAACATTGAATGAAAGCCCGAGAAATGTATTGAACTCAATTATAAATCCAATAAATTTGATTGTGGAGGAGATTTAATACATATAGTTTTTCCAATATGAATTTCCTAACATTATAATTTCTTTCATAGATTCTAGCTAACTATCTTTTAAGTTTTGTTTTCCTGCAAGTGTTTTGTAACTTGATTAGTGTTCTCTTGTGACTTGATTGTGGAAAATGAATGCATAAAGTTGTTTTTTAGCAAAAACTTGTGAGTTTTGTAAGTACTACCGCACGAGAAAGTTAACGTTTATAATTCTATTTTTCCAATACATATTTGTAACGTGATACTTTAAATGTTATTTTAACAAATCTAGTTAGCCATCTTTTTCACACGTAAAAGACGGTGCCATTAGGTAGTGTGCAATGATATGTATGTCTCTTTGTCCTGTACCATGTAATGATTTTGTCGTGTATTGGTTTGTTTGCTCGATCGTAAAGTGATGAGTCTAATAATCTCTAACATTATGTCATTATCGAAATGACTCATGTATGCAATTTGATATTGTGGTTTTACTAACTTTGCTTTATGTAGTCCAAGTAAAAAGAAGACCGAGTACACCTAAAACTCAACACTTTCCATAAAATGACCCATGTACAGTATTAGTAGACAAAACACTATTGTCCTTCAAAAATTGTCGATATGGTTGTACGTAGTTGCTCAGATGTTGTGCTACATTTTCTCCACCTATTCAATTTGTATGTATGCCATTGTCATCATGCAGAATGAAGAATCCCTATTTCATAGTTTTGGTTGGCCTTGAACAAATATACTTCTCCAGGATACTCTAAAAAGCGAAATTTAGAACAACAACAAAGGCATCTTGTTATAAATTTGATACAGGAATACAACTGTAAATGTTGAATTTCTAGCACAATGGAACTTTCCAAACCTTAACTAGCACTTTCCACCTAATAATTTTACAATGGAACCACATTTTACAACCCAATGATTTGAAGCCTTAAAAAAGGTAGTGCTAATAAAGTTGTAAGTCACTTTCACCAAAATAAACAAGGTAAGTTTAAGCTTAAGATCTTTGCTCTACAATTTTTTGACGAAGACGGAAAAATGAAGAGAGATAGGGGGGAACTTAGTGCTTGACAAATCATCTACAAGATCCGTATAATAGGAAACCCTTATATCTACTAAGAAGGAACTTTCGAAAATTGTAATGTTATCTATTGTAAAAATAAATAAAAGAAATTGATATTGTTATTTTGTATTGAAAGTCAAACAAGTAAAAAAACGAGAAAATGAAGATTTTGTAATTTTCACAAAAGAGAATACTTAAGTAGGCATGCATTGGACGGAAAACAAATATTCCTTCTTTTTGTAACAAAAATAAGCAGGGTATATTGAATTGCCCTTACATAATGAAGCCATTACACAATGAAGAACAATGTAAAATAATGTAAGAGGCCATTACTAAATGAAGTACAATGTAAAAGTGATGCCTTTACGCAAAGGTCCCACAAATTATTGGTTGGAGAATCGTGAGGACATCACAGATATTCTAAAATGCAAATATAGTTGATGTTGTGAGGACCATCCACACTTATGACGCATGATAGTTTGGTGCTAAGTTATGAGTTCACATCTTTAATAGTGGCATGGATATTGTTAGAGATTATTCTTAATGTAAGCATGAAATAAGGAAATAAATTTTAGGTAGGTAAGAGAAAGAAGAGTGTTGATCCACTCAACCACCCCTGAGTGAAAGGGATCGAGACGGACTCGAGCCTTGATCAGCATCCCAATCCACCGCCATGGCATCGAGTCGTACCTAGTATTAGCGCACTCGCTACAAGAATCTGTTCACCATAGGATCACAGTCTTGACATAGTTGAATAATGTGTCTAATGAGGGTAGCTAGGCCTCGTATTTATAGTTAGACCTAAGGCCCCCATACAAAGTTCACGCTTAGCGCTTATGGGTTGTCTTAATTCCTAGGATTAAAAGTAATCCTCCCTTCTTTACACTCTCAATTAACCCACACACTTTATCCTCATGTGTAGAATACTATTGTACAACTTACCACGAGATAAACTATGGCCATGCCCTTAACATAAATACATACATAAAGACATCCTTGATTAGAAGTAGAGAGAGTAATATACTACCCAAAGAATAACACTATGAGAAAGAGTATACACTAAACCTAAACCCTAAATCTAAATGGGTGAACATTTTGAGTGTTATTGATTCATCATAATCTTCTATGTATATAATCATAGAATGAACCATACATAACATACGTGCATTCGCATTTGAGAATGATTCAATCCAACATGTATGGTAAATAATCTCAAAGTTGGAAAAAAATAATAAAGATTGGAATTTCAAAAACTGACTATGGTCTATGTATATTATATATTGATTGAATAAAAGGTCAACACAATTGAAAGTTCAAAACTTAGGAATTACTTAACTACTAAACATTAGAAAGCACAAACATAAAAACCAAATAATTCAAAGACATAATAGTATTGATGATGAGGTCATCTTGCACTTATCGATGTTCTCATCTCGCAACTAGTGAAGGTATCAATTTCTTCACTTTAAAACTTTACAAAAAAATGAGTATGAACTATACACTCAAGAGATTGAATCAAAATATGTCATTATAAATTATAATCAAACGTTCAAAAACTCATAAAACGTATATCGAGAATATGAAGAAAACATGACACTAACATAAAATTTTACTATGACATGACACTAAAGAGATAAATTATAGAGAGAGAGAGGGAGAGGTGACAAGATTGAGAATCGAACCTAAGACATAAGCGATAGTTGAGCATTGTCACCATGTTTTCCAAATTTGAGAGCAAGTTGTAAGGGTTGATCTTCTTTTTTTTATCCCTATAGGGACACGAAAGTTCCATCTTACGTGGATGCCCACTAACTCAAGAAGGGAGAGGACCTTGTTGGATGCGCGGTTTGGTTGGAGAAGACCCATCTACACCGTTGTTTCCATAGAATCCAAAGAGTTATTGGGTTGACCTATTCCAACACAACTTGAGATTTGTCATTAAGAGGAGTTGAGTGGACATTGCCACTGGTGGAGAAAAAACCTCTTGTGCTTTTATCACCAAAGTCATCCCCTCCTTCTGATGCTCGTATTTGCCAATTGGGGTCTGCCATGATAGCCAACATTTATTTCCCCATTTGATTGAGCCTTGCACCTGGTATAATTGCAACAAGCAACCAACCCCCCACCATATTCGATTGGACATTGGGCAGTCCCACAGAGCGTGTCGTATTGATTCTACTGCATGTGGGCACTCTACACAATTAGGAGAGCTAAGGTTCCCACGTTGCCATGCTCCCACCAATAGTGACTTATGTATTAATAGCCATTGGAACATGGTAATTCGCCTCACGTGTTGTTGTTTCCAGATTTTCTACCAAAACTTGGTGATAATTGTGTGAGGAACTTGAAATGTGTGCCAGACCTTTGCAACAGCAGGCTCTCTGGGGGTTTGAGCAGCTAGAATGTGGCGACCCAATCTCGTTGTGAATTGGAAGAAAGGGATGGGTTTGCTTCCTTGCCCCGCGTAAGGATCACGCCATGTGCATTGTAAGGGGTCCCAACTGACCTTATGTAGCCATGTGTATGTGTTTTTTCATGAGTACATATGTGCCAATTGGGTTGTACTTTGATCGGATTAGGATCGACAATCCATTTATGACCTGTATACGCGAGTACTCGAATTGCGTTATTTTGTGTTGGTGTCTTATTGTCTCGCAATTCAGAGCTTTCGATCCTGTCTGGAGTTCCCCTACCTCTCAGGATCAAAGATCCCTCCTCCTCGTAGCCTATCCATTTCTCCATTGTCGTCCTTTGAGTAGCAGTTGTCATGAATACATAAACATCATGGCTTCACTTGGGCTTGAACCCAAGACCTTGTAATACATAATCGAGAACCTAACCATTAAGATAGCATATGATCATATGAAATAATAAAAGCTACTTCTTGTAATAGACTGACTATTGTAAATGTTCTAGAACATTCTAGAATATCCTAGAACTTCTTAGAATATTCTAGGTCTAGAACATTATAGAAATCACTAGGCTATAGGAACCTATAAATATAGACATATAATTTTTCTCAAACCAATTCGAATCAACACCAATCTTAAGCTTTCGTCGCCTATCTTGTATCCATCTTCATTCATTCTTCTCTTATCACTTCATTCTTCTCTTGTTGTGATCTCTTTACACTCTATCTTTTCTCTTGGTTCTGACAGTTTGATTCGAATTCTCTCTCTCTCTCTCTCTCTCTCTCTCTCTCTCTCTCTCTCTCTCTCTCTCTCTCTCCCCTTATCTTCCTCTATAAACATCTCGAAACCATGGCTATCATCAACTCAGAAGAATATCTCACCCTTGTTGCAGAAATGGAAAATCTTAAATCCAAGTTCGCATCTCTCGAATTAGAGAATCAACGTTTTCTTGGGGATCTACAAAAGGTTACTATGGAGAAGCAACAACAAGAAGAAGAAGAGTTTACGTGACAGGTGCAACAATTAGAATTGACAATTGTAATTTTACAACAACAAAGGGTCGAAGGTCAAGGAAGTATTAAGGAGCCCAAAATCAGTCTCTCAGCTAAATTTGATGGTTCGAGGGCGCATTTCCAAGGCTTCTTGAATCAAGTGCGGTTGGTAATCCAAATGCATCCCACGCTGTCGCGAAGTTTCGCACGTGCGTGTAGAAGGGCGGGACCACGGGGGTCTCAGACGAGGGAAGAAGGGAAGCCGAGAAGACGATTCCGGACGCGTTCCGGAAGCAACCGAACGAGAGAGAGAAAGAGAGAGAGAGAGAGCTTGACACCGACTCACACACACACACACACACACACACACCACGCCGACCCCAGCTCAAGCCCTTATGTACAGAAACGGAGGTAAGAGAACACCAAAACACCCACATAGACACCGATACGCAGAATCTTCCATAGTTATATTACAAGAAGCAAGATACAACAGTTGTCTATTGCCAAGCCGCCAGTCGGGGAGCTCACGGGCTCGTCGCGCCGAGCGGGGTCTTGCACAGCAGACAAGGCAGATACAGAACCTGCAGGTATCAAGCGAGACTCATAGAGTGACGAAGAAGAAGCAGATGAGAAGAAGAAGAAGCCCTAAAACAAGAGAGAAAGAAAGAGGAAGAGAGAACGTTCCTTCGTCTAACGGTATACCCTACTACCAAAAATGGGCAACCCCTTCACCAAGGGCACTCCCTTCCTTTTATAGAACAAGGAGAGGGATCCGTAGCATTGTGGGATAAATCCCTTATTACATGGGATTCTTGTCCCAACTTGATTACTCTTCGGCGCCATAAAGGTGCCCTCGTTATTCACACTAAATGTACAAGGGTGAGCGCACATGTTGCACCCCGCCGATGTAGCCAATATTTCCTGGTTTCCGCCTTTGGCCGAAATTCTTCACGACAATGCGTTATCCAATAGATGCATCACGAGTCGGGTTAGTGGGCAGCTTATTGAGTGGCACAGAATTGTCATGGTTTGCTCCATTACTAGAGACAAATTCTCCTCTAGGAGTTTGTCAAAGAATTTAAGGCTTGCTTCGGAGATACAGATGTGGCAAGAACGGCAATCAACAAGATTCGTACACTACGTCAAGGTGATCAACTAGCCTCAACATATGCAGCTAATTTTCGTCTCATCGCAAGTGATATTCCTTGGGATGAACAAGCCCTAATGGAGCAATTTCGTTCTGATCTTCGTAGTGATGTGAAGGACTTACTTCTTACCTTCCCCGAGGATCCAAAATCACTTACAAAAGCTATTAGTCGAGCAATATGGTGTGATAATTGTCTTCTTGAGTGTCGATATCAAGATACACACCAACTTATGCATCAGTAACGGCGCAATCATCTCCAAGGCAAACGTATAGCCCTACTCCAACCCCAAGGCAAACACGTAGCCCAGCCCCAATGGATAGGCCGACGCCCATGGAGATTGATATGACCCAACGTCAAGGACCATTGTCAGAAGAAGAGAAGCAACGATGCCGAGCAAACTGTCTGTGCTTATATTGCGGAGGTCCAGGACACATAGCCATTCATTGCTCCCGTAGACCAAGACGTCAGGTAAATCACATTCACTATGACAATAAAAATGAGTCCAACATTTTAGAAGCACTTAGTGATTCTCATATTATTATGAATAATCCACCCTTGTCCAATAAGTTTGAAGTCCTAAGCCAATTAGAAGAGGAGTCAAACGAATAAGTCTGGCCAAAATAGGAGCCATTTGGTTGGACAACCCTAACTCTGTACAACCGAGTGTAGGTTCCATTCCATCCAAGCATGTTAGTAGAGTCTTCTCAACCCAAGTACAAGTTAGGACACCGAGTTGCCAACTTCATGTCTAAGCCCTCTTAGATACCGGAGCCAATTCTTGTTTCATGGATAGAGATTTTGCCCAAAAACATCAAATATCCTTGCGTACACTTCCTTGCCCAGTTTCTGTAGTAGTGATTGATGGACGTCCCATAGCTACCGGGAAGATATTCGAAGAGTTTGAGCCAATACACATACTCTTAGGTGATTTAGGATGTGTAGTTTCCTTTAATATAATCGGTAGCCCCGAGCATCCAATTGTCCTTGGTTTGCCATGGTTCGAGCTACATAACACACGAATTGATTGGAGGCGAGAAATTTGGTGCCGTTCTGCAGAAAACATCATTGCTAAGGATCGAACCCCGAACTATTCCCTTAAAGAATATAGTTCTACCAGTGCACTCCTTTTCACCAAATCTCAACTATCACATTCAACAAATGTTCCAAATGGGAGGAAAGGAGGAACTTTTTTTGTTTGCAATATCAGTGACAACTTCTAGTGCCACTCAAGGGAATTCAGACATCCAAATTCCCGAAAAATATCAAGAATATGTTGATGTTTTCGACAAAGTCAAAGCTACTGTACTTCCAAAGCATCAGTTGTACGATTGTCCCATTGACTTCCAACCAGGAAAAGAGTCACCGTGGGGTCCAATCTACAATCTGTCACCAACTGAGCTTGAGGTTCTTCAAGAATACATCAAGAAGAATCTTGCACATGGGTTTATTCGACATTCAAAGTCTCCATCCGGTGCTCCTATATTTTTTGTGAAGAAAAAGGACGGGTCGCTTCGTTTGGTCGTGGACTATCGGGGATTAAATAAAGTCACCATAACAAATAGGTATGCTCTTCCTTTAATCTCCAGTCTTTTAGAGCGCATTGGTGGGGCAAAACATTTTACAAAGATTGATTTAAGGGGTGCATATAATCTTGTTCGCATTTGACCGAGAGATGAGTGGAAAACGGCATTTCGCACTCGCTATGGTCATTTTGAGTATACAGTCATGCCTTTTGGGCTCACAAATGCATCCGCAGTTTTCCAACATATTGCAAATGACATTTTCCGGGATTTTCTAGATATTTTTCTCATAATCTATTTAGATGATTTGTTGATTTACTCTAAAACACAGGAGGAGCATGATATACATGTCCGGAAAGTACTTGAACGCTTAAGAAAGTATGGTCTATATGCTAAACTTGAGAAGTGCAGTTTTGACCGCAAACAAGTCGAATTCTTAGATTATACTATTTCATCTAAGGGTATTTTCATGGATCCAGCAAAAGTCAAAACAATATTGGAATGACAACCCCCACGTTCTATTCGAGACATCCAATGCTTCCTCGGATTTGCTAACTTCTATCGCAAATTCATACGGAATTATTCAAAGATCGTGTTGCCTCTCACCCAACTCATCAAGAAGAATCAAGCATTTGTTTGGACTATGGAAGCGGACACAACCTTTACTCAGGTCAAAGAGGCATTCACATCAGCTCCTATATTGTCAGGAATAGTACTAAAGCAGAGATGGAATTAGTACTAAAGAAGAGCAGTACTATTAGTACTAAGAGGATGGGACTGTGTAAGATTCCTGAGAGAGGAATTGAGAAGAGGAGAGAGAGAGAGAGAGAGAGAGATAGCGAGAGAGAGAGAGAGAGATGATGACAACAGCTAATATATTATGTGAAAAGATAAGTACAAGCGGCTAAGAGGCTTAAGACTGGTGTTGAACCAATTTGGTTCAAAACAATGCCTTGTGCCTCCTTTTATAGTGTTTTTAGGAATAATCCTGAAGCTTCTAGAATGTTCTAGAGAGATCTGGAATATACATCAATTTTCTATGATAAAGCATAAATGAAAATAATATCCTACAAATTACAATTCATAGTCTAATGGTAAGAGCTCGACCCATGTAGCATAAGGTCATGGGTTCGAGTCTTGTGATATCATGACATATATTAGCACATATTGATCCCGAAAAGCCATTTACCATTGAAGCGGATGCGTCAAATTTTGCATTGGGGAGTATCCTATCCCAACAAGGCAAGGACGGGCAGTCCCATCTAGTCCCATTTCACTTGAGAAAATTTACTGTTGCGGAGATAAACTATGAGGTGCATGACAAGGAGTTACTAGCTGTGGTTGACTCTTTCGAGCAATGGCGACATTTCTTGGAAGGATTGCCTCATCAAATCATCATTTATAGTGATCACAAAAATCTTACATATTTTCAAATGGCTCGAGTGTTAAATAGGAGACAAGCTCGGTGGGCACAGTTTCTAACTCATTTTGATTTCAAGATCGTTTTCTGCCCTGGGAAGCAACAAGGGAAGCCAGATGCTCTATCTCGACATTCATATCTCGCACCTCAACCTGGAGATCCGGCCTTTGACAACTAAAAGCAAATTCTACTAGGCCCATCAAAGCTACAAGCAACAACAGTTTATGCCACGCCGCTGGATTCACGCCTTGTTGATACTATTCGGCAACAACTTCACTCTAATGATTTCGCTAAGGATGTCTCAGCCCACATTAGTCCAAGCCATGCATCTTGCTCCACAATGCCAGGTTCATCTCTGAGTCAACATTATCAGGAATTCAAGTGGCAAGATGGCTTACTCTTTTACAAGAATCTCCTTTACGTCCCTGATGGATCACCTCGCCTTCAAGTATTAGAGCATTGTCATGATGCCCCTATGGCTGGACATTTTGGTATTGCCAAGACCATGGAGTTGGTGAAGCGCTCGTTTTGGTGACCTCATTTGCAAAATTTTGTCGAAGATTATGTTCGTACATGTGACACTTGTTGTGGAGGCAAAATACTCAGGCATCATCTTTATGGCTTGTTACAACCGTTAGAGCCTCCAACCAAGCCATGGTAGTCTATTTCTATGGATTTCATTACAGATTTGCCACCTTCACAAGGATTTGATACTATTTTAACAATAGTGGATCGGTTTACCAAGATGGCACATTTTTTACCATGTGTAAAGAGCATCAGTAGTTAAGAAACCGCAGATATTGTTATGCGTGAAGTATTTCGCCATCATGGTCTTCCAGACGATATAATTACTTATCGTGGTCCGCAATTTATCTCTCACTTTTTGAAGCACCTATGGGCAAGCCTCAAAATATCCTACAAACTCTCTTCGGCTTATCATCCACAAACCGACGGACAAACAGAGTGCACGAATCAAACGCTCGAGCAATATCTTCGATGCTTCATCAGTTATCAACAAGATGATTGGAGTAATATTCTACATCTCGTTGAGTTTGCATACAATAACACAATACACACTTCCACCAAGGTTACACCTTTCTTTGCGTACACCGGCAACCATCCTCAATGGTGTATCTTGGATCTTCCCAAGGTCGCTCGAAACCCTGCTCAGCATCTTCATCGACTACATCGAATTCAGTTAGCATTATCTTCACATCTTCAGACAGCTCAAGCACAACATAAGACCAACGCCGATCGCCATCGTCTTAAGTCTCCTTTCAAGGTTGGTGACCAAGTATGGTTGCTTCGTCGTCACATCAAGACTACCCGGCCATGTGAGAAGCTCGATTATCAACGCTTAGGTCCTTTTCTCATCACTGCACGTATTAACAATGTCACCTTTCGTCTTAATCTTCTAGCACACATGCGGCTTCACCTAGTCTTTCATAGCTCTCTTTTGGAGTCTTGTCGCACCTCTTCCATTCCTAATCGTGTCGTGCCACCTCCGCCCTCTGTCCAACTTGTTGATGGCCTTGAATACGAGGTAGTTGTTATTCTCGATTCAAAGATTGTGCGAAATAAGCTCTCTATTATTTGGTTGATTGGGTAGGCTATCCTCCGAGTGATCACACTTTGGAACCCGTCAATAATGTTTCTAATGCTCAAGCTCTTGTCAAAGACTTCCATCGCCGTTACCCAAACAAATCGGGCCCTACATTGTCAACGATGACTTCCACTCGTCGTTCTCAAAGGGGAGATAGTGTCATGAATACACAAGCATCATGGCTTCACTTGGGCTTGAACCCAAAACCTTGTAATACATAATCAAGAACCTAACCATTAAGATAGCATATGATCATATGAAATAATAAAAGCTACTTCTTGTAATAGATTGACTGTTGTAAATGTTCTGGAACATTCTAGAATATCCTAGAACATCTTAGAATATTCTAGGTCTAGAACATTCTAGAATATCCCAGAACTTCTTAGAATATTCTAGGTCTAGAATATTATAGAAATCACTAGGCTATAGGAACCTATAAATATAGAAATATAATTCTTCTCAAACCAATTCGAATCAACACCAGTCTTAAGCTTGCGTCGCCTATCTTGTATCCATCTTCATTCTATCTTATTAATACATTCATTCTTCTCTTATCACTTCATTCTTCTCTTGTTGTGATCTCTTTACACTCTATCTTTTCTCCTGGTTCTGACAACAGCTTCCCTAATAAGTAGAGTGTTAATGATTTCCGATCTCATAGTCCATCCGCCCCTGATTCCATGGAGTATGTTGGCTTGATCTTGTAGTGGCAGTGACATAAACCGTCTCCAACATTCTATACTTTTTCCTAGACCTTCTGCAATGTATCCCCAGGACAACCCCTTACGTGATCCCAGTAGTTGATTAGATTCATCCTTGATACATGGGTTCCATAGGATACGTTGACTGAGCCAGGTAGGTTCGGATCTTGGTTGATCGCACTTGAGCCCTCGTCTAATGTCACACCATGCCTTCCACATGGATGCACTGAATCTATCCTCCAATTAGCGGGAGAAACTAGGTTTGAGATCCATGTTTAGAATCCATCTCGTTTGGGGGGCCATTTTGACCCCTTTTCGTGGCCTAAAGTAAGCGAAACGTAACCGCAATAGCATTTTCCAACAATCATTTCCTGGTTGGAGTCCTCACACCACAAATTTGGCAAGTAAGGCTTTTGATTGTGAAAGGGGATCAATAAGACCCAATCCCCCTCTCAACTTAGGTGATGTGAGTATAGGCCACGCCACCTTTGCCCAAGTTACATGATCGTCCTTACCAGACCAAATGTAGTTGTGTACCAGTCGTTGAATCTGATATATACTTTCCTTGGAGATTGTCCAACATGATAAACTGTACCATGTTGTTGCGAGTAATACCTGGTTTGCCACTATGATCTGACCCGCTAGCAACAGTTTTTTCGAACTCCAATGTATCAACTTTTGTCGAATGGAATGGATAACAAATGCAATCATAGTCTCAGGTGGTATGTTGAAACCAATTTGGAAACCCAAATATTTGGTGCTCGTTCCTTGATTGATCCATTTGAAAGCGGGATGTGAGTGCCACGCAGGATGTGTTTCATGAGAAAGCCATATTGCACAGGATTTGTGTCAATTGATCATGGCATTGGATCTCTTGCAAAATATGGCTAGCCCACTTTCTAGCTTTTGGAGGTTTGCCAAGTCCCCTTGCAGGTAGACCATTGTGTCATCTGCAAATTCTATATCTAGGATGCTTTGGTGAGAATGAGGTACAGGAAGACCACGTAGGTTGAGATGTCGCGAGTTGAGAAAGCAAGAGAGTGCTTCGGCGTATAATAGAAATAAGGATGGAGCTAGTGGGCATCCCTGTCGTACAGATCAGGATATTCGGAAAAAGGGGCCCCTTTCACCTACCAGTGAAACGCAACTGTTGTCGTTCCTATAAAGTCCTACAATGCCTTTGATCCATGTCTCTTGAAAGTTGAGTTTCCCCATCACACTTTCTAGAAAGTTCTAGCATACCCTGTCATATGCTTTCTCAAAATCTAGTAGCACCACTGTTATCTTGTTGTTGGTACGTTTAGTAAGGGCTACTACTTCCCAGAATGAGAAGAGGTTGTCTAGGATGCTCCGATTTCTAACGAAACTTGTCTGGGACGGATGAATGAGTTGAGGGAGAAGTGGTGTTAAACGGCGTGCCACAATTTTTGCGAGCAACTTATAGACAGTTTTGGGAAGAGTTATGGACCACCACTTGCTAATGTCGTTGGCACTCCCACCCCTTTTAGGAATGAGATGTATCATCCCCTGTCCAAATTCCTCCGGCATGTTTCCAAAGGTGATGATCTCCTCATATGCCTGGAGGAGGTCTTCTTTAATACTGTCCCAAAGGCATGTGAAAAAGTGAGGGGTAAGGCCATCAATTGCGGGGCAACTATCTGCATCCAAATCAAAGAGGGCCTCCCATATCTCGATGATTGATAGGGGATGCACGAGCCATGTATTCATTTCCGTCATGACTTTCTCAAGTATGCTTTGGAGGATAATATCTTCTCTTATGTTTTCCCCTGTGGCCATAGTATCTTCGGTAAGTAGGCGTTTATAGTAACTTGTGGCAATATTTCTCGTTTCGTCGCCATCCTCAATGGTTGTTCCATCCTCTCGGTTGAGACTGCACATCATTGTTCTAGCGTTCCTCGGGCCTTTGGAGCAAAAGAATTACTTCGTGGTTTTGTCCCCTACTCAAATCCATCACGCCATGTTTCCATGAAACTCCATGTCATATATTTCCTTTTCCGCCATGCTGAGTTCATGTTTAGCCATGGCAAGTTGTCCTGCGATCCAACTGCATGACGAGTATCTCTGTTGGAGTTGTTGTAAGGCTATTAGTCCATGTTTTGTCCTCTATCGCTTTTCCTGAGCCTCCCTGCTATTATCGTAACATTGTTGAAATAATCGTTGGTTCAGCTTACCCTGATCATATGCCGGTTCAGATTACATTAGTCAACTAGAGGAGGCCAAAAAGAGACCGCAACCTAAGGATCAATAGTAAGCTTTTTGAATATGCGGAAGTGGAAAGAAAGATAAGGAGCATTTGGGCAAGTAAGCCAGCTGGTTGTGGTGCACTTGAGACACTTAGTGGGAAGATTATCGAAACTTCATTGTATTTGCATGTAGAGACTAAAAATAG
The DNA here is from genome assembly GCF_043228905.1 of Azolla caroliniana. Lineage (NCBI taxonomy): Eukaryota > Viridiplantae > Streptophyta > Polypodiopsida > Salviniales > Salviniaceae > Azolla > Azolla caroliniana. The sequence continues at coordinate 1,957,104 of NW_028230447.1, forward strand.
AATTGCAAGGTCTAAAGAAAGAGAAGTGGGATTAAGAAGATCGATAGCAGCTGCCCAAAGAATGCTTCAGAAAGATCCCACATGTCAATGGTCTAGAGCCGGTCTTGAGGCTGCTAGAGAAATGCTACAACGGTTGATTATGTCTAGAAACACGATGGTATTCAGGAGTTCCGCAGCATGGTGGAGCAAGAATGGGGATAAGGTAAATCATCAATTTTTTAAGTATAAAAAGTCGAGATCAAACTGTAGTTACAATCCTAAGCTGATTAAGGAGGATGGATCAACATCGGAGGATGTATCAGAGATCATGGAGGCAGTCACAACTCACTATCGTGGGTTACTCTCATACAGTTCTAATATCCCTGAACAACCTAATCTAACAGAATTTGTATTGGAGGGTATGCAACAAAGAATTTCAGAGGTTGCACAAGTTAATTTGTCAAGGTCACTCTTGGAAGAGGAGGTGTCTGATGCTTTGGCAGGTATATGTAGAACGTCTTGTCCAGGCATTGACAGACTATCAAGAGATTTGTTTGAAAAATTTTGGGATGTGATTAAGGTTGACTTGGTTGATGGTCTTAATGAGGCGTGGGTTGTTGGTTGCTTACCTGAGCACTTTAAAGAGGGGCTGATATTTCTAATTCCAAAGGTACAAGGTCTAATAGTTGATGCAAGGCAATGGAGACCGATTACGTTGGTCAACACAATATATAAGATTTTTGCCAATATTTTGGCCAAGAGGGTCAAACCCCACTTGAATGCACTAATTAATGTTGGACAAACTAGATTTATGGCAAATAGATGCATTATTGATAATGTGTTGACCTTTTGGGAGGCGATTGCCTTGGCAAAGAAAACCAATCAACATATTGCATGTCTCATGCTTGACTTCGAGAAGGCGTATGACGGAGTACAATGGTCCTTTTTAGATAAAGTGATGGAGAGGTTGGGACTACCCTCCAAATGGAGATCGGCTGAGTTAGCCCTTTACGAAGGAAGTTTGAGTAGGGTGATGGTGTCAGGACATCGGGGCCCACCAATTCCATTATGCAAGTCTGTCAGGCAAGGGTGCCCGTTGGCCCCCTACCTTTATTTATTTATTGCAGAGGCATTCTCTTTCTTTTTAAACAGACTAGATGCAAGAATAAGGGGATTAGTTGTCCCACATGCGGGCAAGGAGTTGTTGGACTCATCATACGCAGATGACACTATGCTCTATCTCCAAGGCAATGATGATAATTTACAACTTGTTGAAAGACGGATTGCGTTGTTTTGTAGAGCGTCAGGAGGGAAAATCAATTGGAACAAAAGCAAAGGATTTTGGGTAAGTTCAAACCCATGGCCTCTTTGGTGCCCTAATGCTGATTTTCAATGGGTCCCCAATGGAATGGCTGTTAAATATTTGGGTTTTTTGGTGGGCGTTGAGACACTTAAAAACCAACAACTTGAGCAAGTGAAAGACAAAATCAGAAAAAAGCTTCGGGTATGGGCATCAGTAAAGCTTTCTCTTGCAGGTAGGGTGGTCGTGGTAAACCACATTTTGTTAGCCACCATGTGGCACTCGGTGGCATGTTGGGTGTTAGACAAAACTTGCATCAAAAATATTAAGGCAATGGTGAGAGGGTTCCTATGGTCGGGTAGAGACCATGAGAGGGCATCAGCTAAAGTGGCGTGGAGTTGTTTGATCAAGGCGAAAAACCAAGGTGGACTTGGGTTGGTGGATCCAATTCACCAAAGTAAGGCTTTACTCGGTAAGCTACTTGTGCGAAGTTTACAACCTGAACCTAAACTATGGAAGATGCTTCTTAGGGACATAGCTAACCTTTGGTGTCCAAGGAATGGCGGCCCTTGGAAGGCAAAGATGTGGTGGTTGTTCAGTCCAGATCTAAAGGTGCAAGAACCAACTAACATGGAGGACAGGGTGGCCCGTGCCATAATGATGGCTTGGTCAAGTGTAAGAGAAGGGTTGGTCTTAATGCAACTGAAAACATTGGAGGAACAACTCCGACAACCGTTATTTTGGAACCCTAGGAAAAGAAGCGAGGACATCATGATGCTTGGACAGAAAAAATATTTGCCATGGGGCCGCATGTTAGGGTACAATGTTAGTTCAGTAAGAGAGTGGGATGTTTTCAAAATGAAGAGGAGTGAGGGTCGGTTTGGTAGCATTTCTTATAGGCTTGAGAAGGTGACCCAACTGATAAATAAGGTTGTTGATGTTCTAGATCGGTTGAATAAGGAAGAGGGGGTTTGGTCTGAGTGGTTTGTAGGTGAGAGTGATGGCCAAATTATCCGTGGCAAGTGTCCATCTAATGAATATCGCTTGTGGGGAAACGTAAGTGCTTTGTCCAACAATGGTCGGTGGTTGGCAGTGCGGGTGGTAGTGTTGGAAGGTAAGAAGTGGCAAGTAAACCCGGACCACGGGAAGCTAGATACTGATTGTAAACTATGGCTATTTGACAACAAGCCTCTACATGATTTGGAGTGGGATCCACTAGAGGTATGGTGGCAGAAACCGGGAACAAACAAACTGGAGGGGTTTTTTTATTATAGTACTAAGCTTGGAAGGCAAATCCTTGGCTCAAAATCAGTGGGCATTGTTCAGACTCGCAATAGTTGGAGGGATAAAGGCATATCAGATGACTTGTTGAAGTCGTTTTGGAGGAGACTATGGGCATCAGATATGCCAGAAAAAATAAAGGTGTGGTTTTGGCTTCTTAGTCATAAGGCGTTACCCGTAGGGGAGTGGATGAGGTCTCATGGTAGGGAGGCTGGTTGTACGTTATGTGGTCACTCTTTGGAATTGATACCTCATTGTTTTTGGAACTGTGCCAAGGCAATCAGCATTTGGGGTCGAAGTCTCAGGATAGTGGCAGCATGCGGTGTAAATGGGAGAATTGTGTGGGGGTCCTTACAGGGTTTGAAACTAACTAAGGAAGGCTGGGCGGAACATCTAAATCCACATGGTCATGGTCAAATGTGTTGGAGTGGAACCTGGTACAAACTCTGATTTTTTTGAGGAGATATGGATGTTGGTGGCATGCTTCTCGGTCTGGCACATTTGGACCAGACGATGTTTGTTTGTTTTTCAGCAACGAAAACTCCCAAGCGGCGAGGTGTTGCTAAACATTTGGTTCGAACTGGTATCTTGGCTACGCGGACAATACAACTCGATTGAAGGGAACTCAGATGTAGCAGAAAGGGCTCGGTCGAAGTTTTTGCTGAAATGGGGTCGTTCTCCTATGATGGTAAATTCAGCGTCAGGGCCTAAATGGAACTACCAAGCACCGAGATGGTTGTTTCCGCCATTGACTTCCATGAATGGACAGGAGTTGTAAATATGTGGTCACCATGTACAAAGTGTTAGCGGGATACTTTTGTTGTAAATAGTAGGGTGGGGATTATGTTGTTTTGATTATGGCTGATCTTTGATGTACTTCTTTTGCTAACTAATGGGAAGTAGTGTTTTTTTTGGAAAAAAAAAGAGCATTTGCAACATCCTCTTATTCATATAACATTGCTTGACCTTTTACAACCAACCCCCATGTGTATATCACTCAAGGATATATTGTTATTAATAGTTCTAAGATTCTTTTCCATGTTTCCATCACAAAATCACAACTCCACAATCAATGCTTAGCATGCTCCACTAGATACATACAAAAGGAACACATGTTACCTGTATTCACCCCTTTTTCTCCACCCATTAATTGGTATAGCTCTATGAATGAACAACAATCTAAAATAGACAATTTTCCTAATCATTTTTATGCCCCGCAACTATTTGGAAATTGTTTAAGTAGTTGTGGAAAAAGTCCATTTCGTCTCTGAAAACCATTTGCATCCATCTCCTTCCATGACCTAGCACATAATAGTTTCTTACCAATCTTCGCGCAATACTGAAAAAAAAGACACCTTTTTATTTTATTTTTGTGTGTGATTATAAATAGAGTCATAGCTGACTAGTCATGACAAAATGATGTTATCAATATTGCATCTATAGTTAGTAACCCCTTGGGGTAGTCGTACTAATAGTGTGTTGAGTGATAAATGCTTGCAAATATCCTAATAGTTTGGGTGGTCGATAACCACCGTTAACGACGTACATCACCAAAACCCAACATAGACAACACTACCATCGAGTGACTTGAAGTTCCTCTATAGGCATCTGCCTACACTATGAAAATTGAGGAAATTGTGACTAAAACAAGATATTACATGCTAAACTAGCATGTGCTTCTCTATTAATCAAATTATGACTCCCTTATATATTCATTATGCTACCTTGTTAAATTCGTAAATTCAAATATATATAAATGTGTTGTAGACCGAAGCTTGGGCCTTGCAAAAATATAGTTCTTGGCATATGTCTCAAACTATGAATTTCATGTGGCATCTACAATAGAAAATCTTTCAAGGACAATGAGCAACACCATTGTCCTCATCGAGATAAACTTGTTTCTTCTTTGTTATTTCTACGTGTGAACAGACTTGCTCTTTTCTTCACTTTGGCTTCTTTTCTTCTTGCTGCATTCCTATTAAAGGGTGGACAATTTGAAGTAAATTGTTACATCGCCTGGTTTAAATTGTTCCCTCATGTCATGTGAGACAATGCTTCACAAAACGAGCATTTTAGGGATGAGTTCACTTGGGTGAGCAATTTGTTAACATAATGGAAAAATTTTGAACTGAATTATTGTTAACATGATAGCAAATTGTTAACATGGTGGGTCTCATATGGGCCTTGAAAGGTCATGGTTTATCATGGAGAAGTAAAGGCATATTGCTAGAGCTTGCCAATCTAGTTCAAAAATTTGTCACCATGTCAACAAGCTAAATTCTAAAATGTAAGGAGGTTAGCTTGTTAACATGATGGCAGATCTTCTCACAACATTCCAATGAATATCTGTACTCTATTCCATGTTCAACCGTTGTCGTGAAGATTCCAGGTCATAGGGGGAAAAGTCGCCAAATGCGTGGGAACGGGGGTGTGCACAAGTGCACCCCCTTTTTGTACTAATTTATGTAAATACTAGGTGTTGGTAGGTTTTGTGGATTACTAGGAAGTTAGGCATTAATAGAGGATTTAATATCGCCATAGGTGGGGGAGAACAAAGGGGAGATAGCGAGAGCACATCAAGAAGAGAATCTAGGAGGGGATATTGAGAGGTCATTAAACCTGATGTAACGGCTGCTCCTTGTGCTATAAAAGGGGCGGCCTCAGACTGTTTGAAGGATCGATGTTTTGAGGAGCAGAAGACGTTGCCGAACAGGAAGAAGTAGCTCGCTCTCTCATTCTCTTCCAAACCTCTACGACCAAACCTTGGAAGGAACCCTCAGCTCGCGTCAGACGCTCGCGTGCTCCCGACCAAAGGTCCCCTTTTTCGTGTGTTTGCTCTAGAGCTCAAAGCTCTGTTCCCGGCTCTGACCAATTGTATTCCCCGCACTTCACGGTGTCGTGAAGAAAACCGTCCACGAGCGGAATCCGTGCACCGGAGCGTAGAAGCCGACTCTTCATGCACGTGCGCCTTAAGTTGTACATAGGAGATCCTAGGTAGATTCGGTAGGTAGGGAGTAAAGGGGAAACGGCTCCTTCCTTGCCTATAAAAGGAGGGAGACGAGGAGGGTAGAGGGATCGCGGAGAGTCGAGGACGAAGTGCTGTCGGTTTGCGTGCGAAGGCTTCTCTCTCTCTCTCTCTCTCTCTCTCTCTCTCTCTCTCTCTGGTTTGCAAACGCCATAGCTTCCTGTTGTGCAGGTTTCGGGAGGCTCGCGCTGCTCTGAGGAATGCCCGAGTGCTTCCGGCAGCACCTCCAACCTACTCCTTCCTCTTTGTGCGTTTACGAGCAGGTATCAGCATCTGTTCGCCGGCCTGTTCGGTTGTAACCGACGTCGTGCTTTGTTGTCTTCGTGTTCTTGTTGTTTGTCTTTGTCAATACATACATACATTCGTGTCTTTCTGTGTCGTTGTCCCACTTGCGTCTTTGCGTCGAAGGGCCGTGTCCCTGTGGATCTACGCTCGCACGCAGAGGGATCCTTCCCCTCCTCTCTTGCTCTTTGGTACAGGACCCCCGAGGTTCCACCTCATTCCACGCATCCGCGAGGAATACCTCGACATCTTGGTGAACCCGACGTGAAGGAGGCGGCAGAAGAGCAGAAGATGAAAGGGTCGAATCTTGCAGAGGCCATGGCTTCGGCCGTGGATCGGATACTGAGCGCACGCGAGGGCTCCGGCGCCCTCGACAGAGCCATTGAGGCGGTCATCGGTACGATCGGCCGGTTCAGCGGAAAGGATGCCACGAAGTATTTGGCGTCCTACTGGGCAGAAATGCTGATGCGGGACATTTCAGAAGAGAGGCGTCTTCCCGGGTTTCCTCGAGTGGCGATGCTGAGCATCCATGCGGAGGTGCTCGAGGTGCGGGCGGAGAGCCGTACCTGGGAGGAGTTCGAAGGCCGACTCCTAGAAAAATACGGGTTGGACGACGCGCTCCGGCTTTCGAAAAGGGACTTCATGGAATGGGTGGAGTTCCCCGGCAAAGGAAGAAACACGACGGCACTCCTCCGGGAGTTAGAATAACGCTTTGCGCGCCTTTCGGCGCTTGACCGAACCGTTCTGGATACGAGCCGGGTCCTACTGTTCGTCAAGTCAGTGGACGAGCGGGACCGGGACCAAGTCGGCTCCTTGCTGGAAACCGAGGACGGGCTGACAACCGACTGGGCTGCGGTTAAGAGAGTTTGTGGCCGTTTTGATAAACGGCGAGAATGGGCTGACAACGGCGCGGCCGGTGCGGGCTCTGTCACAGCAAGGAGGCTTGAACCGGCACCGCAAGTGCGAAGGGAAGAGACCCGGGAATGGCTCGAAACCGGTCCGGCTTCGACCGGCATGGTCAATGGCTCGTCCGGAGGAGTAGCGCTGGAGGAGTTGACGCGGGCGATAAAGGATCTCCAGATCGCCCAAACTCGAAGGGAAGGTGGCGAACCGGCTCGTGACCGACGGCCGGCAGTAGGGAACAGGTGCATGTGGTGCGACGAGGTCGGCCACATCCGGAAGGACTGCGGCGATTTCGCAGAAGCGTTGAGGAACCGGGTGGTGTACCTGTGGGAAGGCCGGGTGCACGCCGGCGACACCAGGAGGGCCCTAAACCGAAACGACGGACGAGGAGGTATGAAGAGACTGATGGAAGAGGCAGCGGCCCGACACGTGGAGGCCATCCACTACTCGGCGTCGGCCGGCATTCGGGTCGGGGGCAGCGAGGCCCGAAAGGAGGGCAAAGACGGATTCTGGTCGACAATGCTGGAAGCTCTTGCCAGCGCACGGTTGAAGAAGGATGAAACGGACCGCGCTGAGAGACGGGTCCGGGAAATAACTGGGTGGAGCGATCCGGTCGAGGAGAAGACGGGCTTCGTAGAAGCCACCTGCTAGAACTACGAGGCTCTGGTAGAAGACAAACGAGTGGGGAAAGCCGGAGCGGTCGGGCCTTCGCAACGGTACGAGACCCGATTCGGGCAACGACGGAACGATGCCGGCAGGCCCAGCTCGCAAGATAACCCTAGGAAGGGCGGATACCGACTGGGGACGGAAATAGAAAGGACTACGGACCTACGGAAGGTTCTAGAGGAACGGATCCTCGACAGCAAGGTGGAGTTGTCATTGCGGGAGGTGCTAGGGATCGCCAAGAAGGAGTTCCACGACTCCATTGTAGACTTGGTGAAACGGAAGAGGCTGTCGGCGGAGACGGATCCGGAAAGACCGGTAGAGGTGTGGACGACGCACATCGACGACTCGGCGCTGGCAGATGAGTGGGCGGAGAGCCACTATTCGAGGCCACACTGGGCCCGAGCGACCACGGAGACCCCGGTAAAGATAGGAGATGTTCGGGAACCGGTGGTGGCATTGGTGGACCACGGTTCGGAAATAAACCTAATGTCCATGGACTTCTATAAGAAGGGGAAGTGGCCGATCAACACCAAGCACGGGTGGACGCACGCCACCGAGGAACTGCATGGGGCCTGCCCGAACGTGTGAGTCAAGATCGGCGACGTCGAGATTGACCAGCACTTCTTCGCACCCGGTCATATTAGGTGAACCATACATCACGGCGGCGCAAATGGAGACCAAGGTGCTAGACAACGGTTCGGCCTACGCAAGGGTCAAAAGCCAGGACGGGCGCCATTCGGTCCAATTTCTGACCGTTAGACCGAACCACGAGCGGAACCGCGAATCCCTCGGTGGCGAGAACCGGGAGGATTTTTAGAGAGGGCTGCCAAGGCGTGGGGCCGAGACAGTCCGGACACTCGGGAAAGACCCCACAGCTGTACGATAGAACCGAAACCGAAGAAACCTTGTACGATAGGTAGAAAATTCTGCTTCTCCGGCAACGGAGGGTGCATGATAGTCGGCATCGTTGGGCGAGAAAAGACAAGGGCGGAAGTGCAACTTCGAGCGTGCGGAGTTCTCGGCCCGGACGAGGAAATCAGCGGAGCCGTGGAGGCGGTCTCCTTCGACGACACCTTGGGGATGCTGGGGAAGGTTGCCGGAGAAGACCTTAACGAAGACCGGACGATACCGGTATGTTCCGAAGAGATGTACGAAGTCATCGCGAACTTCAGTCGGGGGCTCGGGTCGAATCGGACGGCCCGAGTTAGCACAAAGTACAAGGCTGTGGACCGGAAGGTAAGGCCAGTCGCGGCACCCTTACCGGAGGGCAGCGAGTCCCGGATCAGAGGGGTTACGTCGGACCCCAGTTTACGAGATCCGGCCTGCATAGGACACACCTTCACCGACGGGACGCTCCGGGAGCTCAAAATCGGTGGGGGCGGGTTCCTACTGCCGGCGGAGGAAGACCGGTTTCGGAGGATGCTCGGAAGGCACGGAAAAGCCTTCGCATTCTCACCGGAAGAGATCGGGTGCGTAGACCCGACGATCGTGGAGCCGATGGTGATATTCACGGTACCGCATGTGCCGTGGAATCTCAAGCCGATCCCGGTACCGAGAGCTCACATCCCGAAGTTGATGGAGCTATTGAGGCAGAAAGTAGATATGGGCATTCTCGAACCGTTGAGTGCCCCATACTCGAACCGATGGTTTACCGTACCAAAGAAAAACGGAACGATGCGCTTCATTCAAGACCTGCAGCCGGTCAACAGAGTGACCATTCGGAACGCAGGAATAGGACCGACCATAGACGAGTTCGCGGAGGCCTTCGCCGGAAGGTCGATTTACTCGGTCGGTGATCTGTACTCGGGGTACGACCAGTTCCAGCTAGCCGTGGAGAGCAGAGATATTACGACGATGCGAACTCCCCTCGGCCTAGTGCGAATGTGTACCCTGCCACAAGGAGGGACCAACTCGGTGGCCCACATGGTGAATGCAATGAACAAGGTACTGAGGGACTGCATCCCGGACATCACCATGCCATTTCTAGATGACATCCCGATAAAAGGGTGCCCGGTGGAGGAGAAGGACGAGACAGTCGGGCCGGACGGATGCCGGCGATTTGTGGCGACACACATCGACGACTGCGAGAAGGTGCTACAGAGGCTAGAGGATGCGAGGCTCACCTTCTCCGGGGAGAAATCGGCCTTCGGGCAATCGGAAATCTTGGTGGTCGGACACCTATGTGGACCATATGGCCGGAAGCCGTCTCCGGCAAAGGTAGAAGCCATCTCCGTGATGAAGACCGACTGTAGCTTGGTTACGGAAGTTCGGAGGTTCCTGGGGGCATGCGCATTCTACCACATATGGATCCCGCATTACGCCCACGTTGCGGAGCCGCTATACGGGTTGCTGAAGAAAGGGCGAAAATTCGAGTGGCGAGACGAGCACACGGAGTCGGTCCGGAAGCTGAAGGAAGCTCTTGCGGCAGCACCGGCGCTCCAGAAGGCTGTCTACGGGAAGGGTACCCCGGTATACATAACAGTGGATACGAGTCCGACCGGGATCGGATGGGTCGTCAACCAAGAGGACAAGAACGGCATTCGGTTCCCGATCCGATTCGGCGCGAAGGTCCTCAGCGAACGACAGCGAGGGTACGCCTAGGTTAAACGTGAACTCTGGGGTATCGTTTCGGCAGTAAAGGCCGACAAAGATTACCTGATCGGGACGGAAGTGGTTATCGAGACGGATTGCCTACCGATTCTCGGCATGGTTTCCGGATGCGCGACCCCGGACCTGGCGATGCTCAGGTGGATAGCGTACATCAAGCCCCTGGACCCGGAAATACGACACATTTCCGGAAAAGACAACGCCATGGCCGACATGCTTTCGAGGGTGAGGTTTGATGACGAGGGCGGCATGGTTTCGGAGGACGAAGAAGTCGGCGTGGACTTCTTCGAGGCGGCGTACGTGACGACCGACGGGGCGAGCACTCCGGCACTTAACGGCTTCGACGAGAGCAAGTACGACGGCGAGTGGCTATAGATCGGTGGATTTTTGAGGACAATGACGCCGAATGCGTCATGGACGAAGGACGAGGCCAACCGGATCCGGAAGAAAGCATATCGATTCTTTCTCCAGGACGGATACTTATGGAAGCACCCGAAGAAGAGGAACGGCGTCCCGCTCCGGGTGGTGGCGATGAAGGAAGAACAGGAAGAGCTGCTGACGGCCTACCACGACAGCCCTTGGGTTGGACACCGTGGAACGTGGGCCACGTTCGAGAAGATAAAGTGGAAGTACTGGTGGCTGGGACTGTACCGGGACGTGCATCGGTTCGTGACCACTTGCGAGAGCTGTCAGATGCACTCCATAGTCCGACATCGGGACGAGCTTCACCCTACGTACCCTCCGACCATCCACTTCAAATGGATGGTAGATCTGGTGACGATGCCGATGGGAGTCGGACAGATGCGGTATCTGGTCCTGGCTCGGGAAGATCTGACGAACCAAGTGGAAGGCCGAGCCCTTCAGAACAAAACGACCGCGGCTGTATGTCGGTTCCTGATCGAGGACGTGATATGCCGGTACGGGTGCGTCGGGAAGATCGTGGCCGATCGCGGGGAGCTGGACGCCGAAGAGGCCGAGGAACTGTTCGACCGGCTAGGAGTCAAGCTCTCGCTTACCACTGCGTACAATCCGGAGGCGAATGGAAAGGTGGAGCGCGGACACGGACCAATCGTCAAGGCGTTAGTTCGGGCATGCGGAGGTCAAGTCGGGAACTGGCCGCGACTGTTGCCTTACGCGTTGTGGGCGGACCAAACTACGCACAGTTCGGTAACCGGATTCATGCCGGCAGAGCTGATGTTTGGGCAGAAGCCGATCATGTCGATGGAACACACGATCTCCTCTTGGGCAACCGTGGACTGGAGAGACGAGATGAGCCGGGAGGAACTGTTGACGGCGCGCATACGACAGCTCGAGCGAAGACCGGAGGACGTGGAGCGGGCCGCGGGAAAGCTTCGAGTTGCAAGGACGAGGAACAAAGCCCGGTTCGACCGAACGCACCGGCTCCGACCGAAGCGGATCGAGGAAGGCGATTGGGTGCTAGTCTACGACAGCAGCCTCGACAACCAGCACCGAGCGACACGGAAGTTCGCAAGAAGGTGGTTCGGGCCTTACGTGGTACAAAGCGCCAATGACAACGGGACGTACCATCTGGCGGAACTCGACGGCACAAGAATAGCGATACCGGTAGCTGGGAAGCGGATCAAAGCGTTCAAGAAGCGTCACGACAACGAGCCGGATCCGGTTAACCTGGATCGGGACGACGAACGATCCGGAACCGAGGAAGAACCGACAGGCAGGGAATGGAGGTTGGACCGGTTTTCTCCGTCCCAACACAATTTGGCGCATGCCGGTGGATGCGCGGTTAGGTGGGGGCGGATGTCGTGAAGAAAACCGTCCACGAGCGAAATCCGTGCACCGGAGCGTAGAAGCCGACTCTTCATGCACGTGCGCCTTAAGTTGTACATAGGAGATCCTAGGTAGATTCGGTAGGTAGGGAGTAAAGGGGAAACGGCTCCTTCCTTGCCTATAAAAGGAGGGAGACGAGGAGGGTAGAGGGATCGCGGAGAGTCGAGGACGAAGTGCTGTCGGTTTGCGTGCGAAGGCTTCTCTCTCTCTCTCTCTCTCTGGTTTGCAAACGCCATAGCTTCCTGCTGTGCAGGTTTCGGGAGGCTCGCGCTGCTCTGAGGAATGCCCGAGTGCTTCCGGCAGCACCTCCAACCTACTCCTTCCTCTTTGTGCGTTTACGAGCAGGTATCGGCATCTGTTTGCCGGCCTGTTCGGTTGTAACCGACGTCGTGCTTTGTTGTCTTCGTGTTCTTGTTGTTTGTCTTTGTCAATACATACATACATTCGTGTCTTTCTATGTCGTTGTCCCACTTGCGTCTTTGCGTCGAAGGGTCGTGTCCCTATGGATCTACGCTCGCACGCAGAGGGATCCTTCCCCTCCTCTCTTGCTCTTTGGTACAGGACCCCCGAGGTTCCACCTCATTCCACGCATCCGCGAGGAATACCTCGACAACGGGCGCGTCCTAACTACTATTGATAATCTATTCCGTTGCTTTACGTTGTTTTTCTATTGTGTCGTTCTCGTGTTGCTATTCTCTCGTACTGCATTGAGTCTGAAACCTACGACCATATCCTTCCTACTCCTCTTTGTTTGTTCACGGTGTTTGTGTGTATGCGACGCGCGGGTCTCTTCCTCCTTTCTCGATTCCTTGGTTCAAGACCCCCATGGTCCTGCCCCGTTTCTACGCATCCGCGTGGAATATTGTGACGCCATGTCATTTGAATCATAGCTATAAGTGTGGCATTTTGACAACTAATGAAGGGAAGTGTTTCGAAAAATGGGTTGCACAATTTCATAAATACAGTAGCCACGAGTGACCATTTGAAAAACTAAATGAAAAGAAATATAACCTTGGATTGTGTAATCATGTTGAGCACTTCTTTTTTAGTTGTGATAAAGTAAAACAATTCTATTTCAAAATAGGTTTTTTATTTCTAAAAACACCCTTGGATAACCATCTCTCAAGTTATCCCTTTGTAACTTGTTCTCACTTATATAGTTTGCATTAACCAAACGCAAATTTCTCCTAATAGAAAATGGAATAGATATAACGGAAATTTAATGGCATTGGGGTTCTAACTTCTATTCAAATTCCCAAGTATCACATGTACCCGAAGTACATTTTAATATTATCAAGGATGGCTCAATACAAAATTAATCAATCATTGACATCAATGTAGTTACGGAATGTGTCCATCCATAATAATTACGGAGCTCTAACATTCCACTTTTTTAAAGTTACTACGAGAAATAGAAAACATGTCTCCTTGGTTTCAAACATTCTAAACACAAAGAAAATCTAATAAACAAAAAACTCCAGCCAAACTTAGGCTTTTTACAAAAAATAAAAAGGAAACTTTAAGAGTCGAGATGGACTTACAAAAATTAAAATACTGCCAACTTTCCTTGGCTTATCCGATCAATTCATCCATTTTATGCATGTCACTTACTTCACTTTGTTGTGTGTTTTCTACAACCCATGCTTTTATCGACACTATTTGTTGTAGATGCTTGACTCTATGTAGCTTTCAATCACATCCAAATAGGTTATTGGTTTCTTCCTTGAATCTAGACAACTTATCAAAGTAATGATGTACAAAGACTATTGATGGTTCGTCCGAACTCATGGATTTGTTAATCCTTTCTTATTCATGACTCCACTTGCCTCCTCTCGTGTCTTGTGTCATATATCCTCCTCTTGTTTCTCAATAATATATTTGTCTGGGCTATGATACATAAACTTGCACATTATAACCCAACATACATAATTGTCTATGGGGAAACAATTCAAGAGTATATGCACACCATTGTCGGTTAGTTGCATCCACATAGCATAACAATTAAAACAATATAGTTAATACATAATTATAGGGTGTGAAATGTAACGAACAACACCAAAACTAAAAAATAAACATAAATTGATTCAACATTGATTTACACCCTAAATTAATATGTAGCGAAATTGGAAGTAAAAACTTCTTAGAAGTTATGAATAACTTGGCAAATCAGTTAAGGGTGACAATTTGTCAAAGGTTAAGCTCAGCGATGTAATGTATCCCTATCTCAAACAACAACAAAAAAACTAGGTCATGTCTAATGTATGGAGGATGTTACAATAGCTCAATATGAATGGAGTAGGCAACGAAACAAGTTTATGCTTGCAAGTGAAAAGTTTGTGGTCAAATGTGTAAGGAAATAATATTTCAAGAAGCAAATCCATACCATTCTCTAGAAAATTTAAACACAATAATAATGAGCTGATTACATTCTTTTGAAACTTGAAACAAGCAAGTAAAATGTTAGATACAATGTGCTCACAATGGTCAGATGTTAAAGATAGGACATTTTTAGGTGTCATCCATATAAGTTTATAGGTGCAAGTGACTAATTTCCTCTACTAACATTCAAAACCTAACACCAAATTTTGTCCCAAGTCGAGAGGAGTTCTTTTTTACCAATGCACCTAATAACTAGTTTTTTCCATTACATTGTGGGAACTCTGCATTGCCCCTTACTACATAGCTCTCAACACACAGTGGTTACCACCAATAACCAACCCATTGATACCTATGCCCCACCTCAATGTGAATCCTCCAATTTAGTTTGAGGCCAATATGAACAATGAAGCTTAAGCCTCCTTACATTAGGTCTATACACTTTCAAATGAACCGATTGTGCACAAGACATTTCAAGACATGTTTGTATCACTCATATATCAAATCCATAGTGTTGCGACTTGGATTTTGTTACAATAGAGAATTACATAAGCAGGGAATTATAATTACATCCTTCAAAGAAGATATATTTACTGCCAATTTAACAGAACCACAGTATCTTGATGTTAATTCCTTCTTGCCTCCACATACACATATAATATCATATCTGTACCCAATTTAGACTTCAATACGTCCAGATTTCTCTTACCTCCAGATAAATACACATTTTTCTACATTCAATACGATATGTATGCCCTAAACTCTAACCAATTGAATTTTGACATTCATATTTGATAAATTTACTAAATTGATTTAACTTTTATTAAATTACCATATAAGAATAAAGAGTATCGCGTCTCTCATTAAAATCAAAGAGGAAATTCTAGGATGTAGAAATTTCTCATTTGAAGGATTGGTAGGTTTGTTTACAGTAAAGTAACAGAAGTAAATAGTAAATGGCAGCAGTTTTGTACTGTGACATAGAAAAACTCTTCTCTCTTCATTGGTAAGCCAAGGATATGGTGTTTTCTACATGAATCCACCATATTGTTGCTGATTAGGAAAGCTTCCTGCACCCATACCCATTGTTGAGTTCATACCCATGCCAACAGGTCTCATGCCCATTCCCATCTGCTGCATTGAGGGTTGTTGCATACCTATACCCATCTGATTCACACCCATGCCCATGCCCATGCCCATGCCCATACCCATACCCATACCCATGCCCATCTGATTCATGTTGATATTGGGATTCATTCCCATATTATTCATCATCATCGGACTTGGAGGACGAACTATCGCACTTGCTCCTGCCACTCCAAGTCCTGATCCTGATCCCATAGCTTTCCCCATGTTTGTTGATGAAGTTTTTGGGGCTGATGATCGCTCTTCCTTCTTCCTCTCGGTTCGCAGAAGATCAAAATCTATTCCAATATCATTTAAAGGATTGCTTTTCGCTGCACAAGCCCGTATAGAGTTAATCCCATTCTCAAATATGAAATTGCAAAAGGAGAGCATTCTCAAATGTGAAAACATGAAAAAGGAAATTAAGAAAGCACTTACGCCCCGAAATGTTCAAGTCAATCAAACCCTTGCTAATGCTGTCTGACCAAACAGCAGATTTTGTCTCAAATTTTGTTTCCTGTTGTGACCTCGCACCCACATGTATACCCGTGTTCTGTGAAAAGAGAGGTTGTGATGATATTTGTGCAGGAGGGCCAAAACTCGACTCAAAAATGCTTGAAAATTTATCTTGTTGAGGTGCTAGCATATTTACTGATGAAGCTGCCGACAGTGCAACACTTGGAGCAGCACCATTAGCATTGAAGGGAATACCAAAAATATCTTCTCCCACAGATGGTATAGCTCTAGATTGACTTGATGTGACAGGTGGTGGAACTGAAAATAGATCAAAATTATTACCACCCTGAGGACCACTGCCATTGATAGAGGGAAGGACTGTAAATTGTGATGTATTTGATGCCTGGATTGGTGGCGGAGGAGGTGGAATAATGGATGGAACTGTGTCAAAATTAGTTTTGGACCCTGAAAAAGATGAATTGCTTGAAGAAAGAGATCCAAAACTAGGCGGTAGATCAACACTAGCACTGTTGATATTTGCTGCTGCTGGAGTTTGCACTTTGAATGGCGAATTTCCAAAAATATCACTATCCAATGGCTGATGAAAAGAACAACTTGTCAGAGGAAAATTCATGAAATGGCTGCGGTACAAATAGCTGTTTCAAGAAGAAGAATACATATATTAACAAGAAGATTCATTAGGATCTAAATTCACCTGGAAACTCGTTTGATTTGCTGTTGCAGAAGCCGATTGAAAATTAGATTCTTCAAAAAAATTACTCATGGAATTGCCCGGTGTGTTTGAAGATGCAGGTGGAGGCGCTAATGTTCTCACAGCACCACCACTGAACTCTTGTTGGTTGGATTTATTATCAATTTGTGAAACTGGAGCTGCTTCATGAAACACATCATCAAAACCCTTCATGCCTCTATATTATTGAGAACTGTTAACACTATTTCTGTCACTTTGTAACAAAATTTAGATTTCTAGGAATTTAGTTATACACTATATTAATAAATATTATGGTCGAGTCTGTAATGTGGTAAAAGATTTAGCATAAATCAAACATCCAACTCTGCATAGTGTCTATTGACGTCTAGTGAAAGAATTGACCATTGCCAGAACCTCTGATGCATTGATACATCCACCCAGACAGGAGCCTTCACAATGAAATTAATCAATTCAGATGACAGATTAGAGCAAACACATTCCAGTCACCACTAAGCCATACCTATACGAAAATTAATCTACAGCATAAAAACTATGAAGTGAATGACATCAGTAAGTGTTTCAAAAATCAGGGCCACTCAATATGATTTCTATGACACAGAAAAGGGTTCACAAAGAAAATTGTATACATCAACAGATTGGCACCCACATGGTAGGTAATATACATTCTCAAATTGCACCACATAGTAAGAAATATACATCCTCACATTGCATGCAAATGACAAGTCAATCACGAACCTCGTGTACTAGTAGGGGCACGGGGATTAAATTCGTCGTCATCGTCGAAGAATGATTTTGTTGTAGAAACCGGATCCTCTAACTGGGATACAGTTGAATTTGACACCTGTCCAGCCAATGCGCCCTTGTTTCTGCCAAACAGGCAAAAAAAGAGTGTTGAGCAAAAGTAATTGCACACTCAGTAAGTGTGGAAAAACTTTCACACACCTCTCATCCTCAGTAACTTGGTATTCAGGACTCCTTTGTGCCTCTTCGTAGCTTGGCGGCGACTGCTTGTGATCAGCCCTCCTGCCATATAGAACAAGAGCTTCAATTTTTTTATGCAGTAAGCCCATGCAAAAATAGGAATGTATCTCCTCTTTTTACAAGGCCGAGCACTTACCAGTCATCTCGTCGATATTCATCATCCCTACCTCCACCACCCCTACAGCCACAATCCAAGAAATTCTTGTGAGTATTGAATCTATCAGATGCCAAGAATCAATTATTAATAGACAGCAGAAGAGAACCTTGACGAATGTCGGTCATCATCATCATATGGTCTGTCAAGATCTTTCTCATAACCCCTGTACTTCTCACTTTGTCGATCATCTCCTCTCCTTGTATTGTATCGATCATCCTCATTATTATAATCCCTGTAACGATCTCCTTCCCTTCCATACCGATCATTGTCCGATTCTCTTCCACGATCTTCGTCTCTGTACCGATCATTGTCCCTATATTTGTTATCATCACGTCCTCCATATCTAGAGCCCCCTCCATACCCATCATCTTCATAACGATCACCATATGTACTGGTCTTAGAGAATCCACCAGTGGAAGAAAGGCCACGATACCTGGACTTCCCACATTTCATAAATAACCTGTTAGCAGTCCAATTTCCTTGTACATGCATTGATGATCACTGAGAATCAAGTCACTTACTTATCCCGATTTTCAACAGCCTTCTGCCTGGCTTCCCTTATTTTCTCTTTATCATTCACAAGTGCCATAAGTGTTTGTGATTTCTTTCGGACATTAATACCTTGGTCTCTACCAGTGGAATCTAGGTATTGGAAGTCCATAAGTGCCTGAAAAAGAAGAAGTCTCAAAGGAAAATTATTCATGAGCCATAAATCTGCAGTAATCCGAAGCAAGATGACATACTGAAATTTGATAGCTGTGCTCTTTGATATCATCTACCACTCTTTCTGATCCATGAGCCACGAGATATTCCAAAAGAGTCAGAGCCTTAAAAAGAAAATAATACAAAAGAACCGTTATTAAAAATTATGGTCGTAACAGACAGCCAGCGATATTTGGCATATCAAAAACGAACCTTATATACATGCCGCCAATTACGACCAGTATCACTTAATCGTTTCCATATAATTGTCACAATCATCTGATGTTCATAACTGCAAGAAAATTTATGTGGGGTCCTTATGGTATGCTTTACAGTAGCTTACAGAATCCCCTCTAGATAATAGCTAAAACTCAGAAATTATGCATGTTTTCTTATGTCATGCTTGAAAACCAGAGAAGCAACTTACTAATTTCGAGTTGCTTGTGCAATCTCTGCCATAGCTGTTCCATGTGGTCCCCATGGCTCATTGCTCGTAGCATCCAGAACCTGCATTAACAAACTCGACAAAAATCAAATTATACTCTTCTCGATGGTCTTATATTAAGTTATAACTCAGAAGTCTACACTTCAATGCACTATTACCTTCTGCTCAATCTCAGGGACCTTCAAGACCTTCTTGTTGACCTCCCTTTTGCTGAAGCAAAGGAAGAAAACAGACATGATACGTAAAGGACGTATCCATGATGATTCATAAGAAACGTCGGAAACAGGGAAAAAAGCAAACTTACAGGTCCCGAACAGTCTGATCCAAGACCTTCTTGAAATCCATAAATAATTGATCCAAAATTGTTTCGCAGAACAAACAGATGTAAAACAAACGAAGCTAACCTGTTCCAAAGAAAAAAGACAAAGACGCGGGCATTGTTGAAGGTAGAACATAACATGAAGCATTGTTTGTAAAGAGCGGAACAGATCTAAAGAGATCTGGAATAAACAAGGGAGTGGTAGAAACGGAACAAATACCTGTGTAAGAGGGCTAGTGGAGTTCCTGACACACTGTCTACAGGATATATGCAGAGAACGAGGGAAAGATGCTCCAAGCACTCTCCACAGAAATGCTCAGTGAAATCTGTTCCAAAGAACAGGAGAGCAATACAGGGATTAGAGATGATAGATGCATCTTCAAATGCAGAATATGAGGCACATGCTAGTGACGAATAGCAAAGACACCGTAGAAGAGGAAACTTGGAAGTAAGGTAGGAAGAATAAGGTCAAAATATCTGCGTTGCAGAAATGTTAGTTGAAGGTCCTGTAGCATAGAAAGAAGAGATATACATTGAAAGGCAGAAGAATGAACATTGATTACGAAACGAAACGTTTGAGAGGAAATGGTACAATGTAACAGTTCTGAGAAGAATCAAAAGAACTGCGAGCAAATTACATGCACTGCGAGGGGAAGAGGAAAACGTTCCACGAAAACAGAGAAAAAGCAAAAGCGAGATCCTCATCATTCTCTGGCTACCGAATCCTTCATAAGGACTGAACCGATCTAAGCATATAGAATAACATGAAACGGCATAAGCACAATCGGATACGCGAAACGGCAACAAATAAGATAATTCAACAGCACGGATCTGATCTGAGCAGAAGCGAAAGAATAAGAGAAAATGGGAGCAATGTGATGATTTTAGCCGTGTGCTGCGGAAGGAAAAAAGCATCATCCAAATCAGTTCGCCGACAAAACGTAAACGGAAAGAGTGGGGTGGGGGGGTGAAAGCATCATTGGAATACGAAAACAGGAGGTACAACATATAGCAGCGAAGAACATAACGGATCCGATCTGAGAGAGGGAGCAAAACAGTACAACCAAAACAAAAATGAACGAAATCAAGAAAGAAAACCTGTGTGTTGCGGAGGGAGCGAGCTCCTCCTGCTCACCAAAGAAATCCTTACCAAGCACGAGTTACGATCGAAACACTGAGAAGGCGGGAGAGAACAGAAACACAGGATCGTACAAGAGAAGAAAACAAAGAAAGAAGAAAACAAAGAAAAGAGTGGGGGAAAGGGAGGGAGAGAAACGAAATACCAGTGTTTGTTTGGAGATGGTGGAAGGCGTCACTGCGGAGGAGGAAGCGCAAGCGAACTTCGCTGTCTATGGTGGAGCTTCTGCGGAGGAGGTGCAGAGGGTGGGAATGAGAGAGGATCGCGACACACACAGTACGCAGACGCAGAGAAAGATGGAGATGGAGATGGAGATGGAGATGGAGAGAGAGAAAGAGAGAGATGGAGTTTCTCTCTCACTCACACACACACACACACAAACACTTTCTTCAGTAAAAACTGAATTGCATTGAAGCAAGCAGCTACTTCTGTGAGAGAGAGAGAGAGAGAGAGTGTGTGTGTGTGTGTGTGTGTGTCTGTGTGTGTGTGTGTGTGTGTGGTTAGGGTAAAAAAAATGAGAGATGAAAACCCTAACTAGAGTGAGTGGTGTAGGGCCGGGAGCACCTGACCATCACATCTCGCCATGTCCGCCCGCCCGCCCGCCCGCCCAGTTTAGGGTTCCAGAGTCCCCAGGCCCGACCATATCCATCTAAGCCCTGCTGCCGAAAGAGCCCGAGTAGATTAGCGAAAACGGTTTGTCCACTCTTCTGAGCTAGAGACCCGACCGAATCTTCCTTCCTTCTGCATTCTGATAGACAAGAAGGGGGGGACATCGCTCCCAGCCGCACATTGCCATCGTCATTTCGTGCGATCCGATCGTCCCCTACAGCGTACCAAACCTTTTGGAAATTATTACAGTCAACTACATGCATTTTTGCGTAGATTGTTATTGATATGCGTACCAATTTTGCATTGGAACTGTTGTTCTATGAGGCCAAAGCCCCGAGGATATAAAATCACTTCATTGAGTGAACCATACTGAAATGGTTGCAACTTGCACTTACTTTGAATTGTATACAAAATAGAGCTTGTGTCGATGCACATAGTCATGCATATGTTATAGGTCACATACAAATACAATAATGGATGCAATGCCTAACTTGGATCTAAAAAGTGATCATTGATCCAACATTCCATAAAACAATTTGTAATAACACAACACATTGTGAATTAATCATAAATAACACAATTTGATTGTCTTAAACATTGTCACGAGCAACATTTGCACCCTCATTACGTTTCTTGTGCTTCTTGAGATGTTCAACATTGCAATCAAAATACTTGGTACAATGGATACACGTTCCCCCCTATACTATTAATATTAAATCAAATTACACAACAATATGGTTCCATGAACAATTGACATCATTCAAGTTGATATCTGCCATGTGAGCATGACATGACACATCGAGTGTTGTTACCTTGCCACTCCAAGCATGCATAATCCCGATGGTCATTCATGATCTCATAAAGCAGTAAGAACTTATGTTAGCACTAGACAGTGAGACCCACACAGACAAGCATCTCTAAGATTTTTCTCCATAACATGGAGCAAAGCCATGGGCATATCATTTCATATCTTTTGTATGATTGCATTTGTCTCGTTTCCATGCCCAAGCTCTTGCTTGAGATTCTCCATTTATGTGCTTCATACAAAATATGTGAAAGCTTTTTTAGAACACAAATTCCCAGTTCTATGATCCCCTTTTATCTATTCGAAACAATTCTCACACGAGCACTTGAAGAGGCAAACTTTCCATTGATATGCGTAATTCATTTATATCATTTATCGCTTTGCAAAAAGCAAGACTATATTGATGTTATTTCCAACAAACTGCCGTTGATATTTCATGTCAAGAGACTCCCCTCAAAATCTATGAATGTGTGACAATGCATGAAGGCAGAGAATAAACTAAGATTGTTTGCAAACTTAATTTTTGTAACATGTCATTGAGGTAGGATTATTTCTCCAAATCAATTTCAACTAACTTGGAATGTATTGCTCATCATCAACATGCCATGCTCTCTCAAACAAGGAACCTAGATACTCCTAATATCATGCATCTTGTCTTCCAAAAAATTTGTGGTCATTCACTTGATTCATACTAATATGGAATGCATTGTTCATCATCATCATGCTATGCTCGCTTGAACAAGGAACCTAGATATTCCCAACATGTGTGGTCATTCACTTGAGCATTTTCTTCCTTAATAATATGTAAAGATTGTACAAATTATTTCCATGATCCTTGGATGATTTTTTTCCCTTTTGCCAATTCCGTCACAACATAGACACCATGAACAACACTTGGGTATACCCACTTATATTGGACTTTATGACAATACATCCACACCGAAATAAAGTGTAGGAACTCTCATGTGTCTCAAAATGAAAATATTCAGAAATGCCATGTGGGAAGATTATAGTTTTTTTAATCCTTTTCAGGGTCCAAATGTTTTAGAATACATGTACGTCTCAAATTACCAAAATACCCTTATACAACCACAAAATTGGACCCTAGGTCCATGGTTGTGTTTTGCACTATAGATAATGGTTACATGAGTTTTTCATAAATAAACAATTATACATTACCTTACTAAAGCATAGTGTGAAAATTTGCATGGACAAAGTACAATTGAACTAATATATAGTAACATGCAAAAACATTGATGTCATTCATAAATGCATTTTATTTGGAAACACGAATATCAATTGAAAAGCCGTGAACGACATTATTATCATGCTCCATATGAACCTGAAGATATCCAAGGCATGAAGAATTTCCGTCAATCCTCACTAAGATCATTGTTTCATCGGAAGCATATGTGTTAACTTTGGAGAGAGGCATTATTAAAAACACCAAATAGATGACATCCATTACATCCCAACCATAATCATGATTTCTATTTGTGAAATTGTTTGCCATCCAAGAGGCATCAAATTACAAAATATTGTCTACCAACCTTTATGTTTGCTATACGTCGTTAAAGTAGGTTGTAACTTTTGTCCAACCATGAGCAAAATACCACAATTATATCAAGGGCTGACATAATAGAGATAAAACCCACCAAAGAGTGTTGATTAGCTATTAGAATCATGTTGGTTATGCTAATTCCATTTGTAAATCACAGTGGTAGGAAAAATAAAATCCACGAAGAGGATTTACGAAGCTCAAAAATGTTGCATGTCATGCATTTTGTATAAGACTAACTGTAATAAAAGAAAAGTAAAGATAAAATAGGTGCTCATATACAATCAATTGACGAGGGAGTTACTAACTCCCAAGCATTTGAACCATGTGTCTACATAAAAGAGACCAAATCAAAGTTGGTAACTACAAGGCTAAGCCATGTTGCAACATCATTCTTGGGCCTATCACCTTTTTGTGAAGGATCTTGGAAATTCTCGACAATTATTCATCATGTGACCTTAAAAAGTTTGGTTTGGTTGTTGTGAACCAAAGTCTTGCTCGTGCCCTTTGCATGTGAAAAATTAGAAATTGGGGCCCACATCTTTAGAGAGGATGACATGTTGTTTACCTCTATCTTGTTTTGTAGTAGTACTTGCTATAGAACGGAGTTGGTGTTGTTTATCTGTTGGGTTAGGCAATTGTAATTATACTTATCGACCCTTTGGCTCACATTTCTCCACTTTTACCACTTGCAAAATTGCTTGACTTAAGATTACACATACATTTACTTACCTTCAAACCTTTAGGAGAAATCATGATCTCAAGAAACATCTACACATCAATTGATGATGCCACCTATATATGGTGAGCATGTCATGTGACCAATATTTCTCTAGCAAGGAAATCCTCCACCCAAATAATGATGAGCTTTATCTACATGCCATATAGCAAAGATGATGTATGCAATAAACTTTGTTGTGATCGACGAGTGATATATTACAATCAAAGTGTCCAAAGTATAAGCCTTCTATCACACCTTTGAATAAGGAATTAATCAGATGTGTAACATAGAAGGCAAAAGGACGTCTTAGTGGGGAAGAGAACAATAAAATGTTGTTAAGACCTTAGTCATTGGATCATCAAGTCCTTACCTTGAAATTGAATTCAAATGGAGAGGAGGACCATCCCAATAGTCATAACATTTGCAAAGTCTTTCATAATGTTTTTGTGAAACAAGTGTCATCAACAACCTCACAATAATCTCTCTCTCTCTCTCTCTCTCTCTACTCACATTGAAACTTGATCAAGACAGGGCAAATTATTGGTTTGCAAATCATCACAAACAAATCTCACTAACATTGCATTGGGAACATCAATAGGCCCATGACAATAACATTGGTCCAAAACTTACACACATATACACATTCTCTCTCTCTCTCTCTCTCTCTCTCTCTCTCGTTCATAAATAATGGCTTTCATTACAAAAGAAAAAACACCACCATGACTAACTTACTACAAAGTATAGAAGCCTTCTATCTATCTAGGGATCTAAAGACTACTACGACTCCAAACTCAATGCCACCCTACACAACAATTTAAATGATGAATATGATGATATGTGCCCTTGCAGACTTCTCTCTCTTCATGATTGAGATTTCGTGACTTCTCTAGCATTGTCAATTGCCACAAAAGAAGTCCTTTTTAACTTTAGAACATATTTTCTCACCCCAACTTGCGAATCAAAAGCGAAGGCATTCCACATATTCCAATTGAACCATAGCCCCCAATACCTCAAGAACTCCAAAATAATTTGGAAATGAGGCATCGGTTCATTGTTCTGTATATGTGCAAAAACCCAACTCAAGGAAGATATGCTTTACTCCAGTTAGAGACATCCACACTAAACTGATACACCTCCAAACCATCCTCGCCATCGGGCATGAAAGAAATAGAT
The DNA here is from genome assembly GCF_043228905.1 of Azolla caroliniana. NCBI lineage: Eukaryota > Viridiplantae > Streptophyta > Polypodiopsida > Salviniales > Salviniaceae > Azolla > Azolla caroliniana. The sequence continues at coordinate 1,982,251 of NW_028230447.1, forward strand.
GGCTACTATGTTCCAATTCCACCAAACAAAACAAACACGATCCTTTAGTAATGTTTCTCTTTTCTAATCCATCCCCCAATGGTAAAGCTCCAACCATAACTCTCCAAATAAATACCTTAGCTCGTAGCATCAATCGAGAGCTCCAACTTGTCTCAATCACATGAAACCACCAAGTAATGGGCTTACGAAAACCTCATATATTTATAACTCTTTCTTCCAACCACTTATGTTTGTCAAACAACTTGTGATAAGCAACACTTGTTGAAATCATAGACAATCTCTTATTTCCAAAAAACCTCCAATCAAGCTTTTGAAATCCCCCATCTAAATCATGAATTGGCTCATACGAAGACAATATTTCTTGCAACTTATCCCAATATAAAGGTATAACCATTTGGAATACGAAATGTTGATCTTATTGCTCGAAAGATCATTAATCTTCTTTGTGACACCAACATAGCATCCTTGACTGTTACCAAACCCAACCTAGCCATCCGATTAAATTGATGATTAAGAATTTGTTTACCTTCCCACCTCAACAACCGTGATGTCACCAAAACCTCCATTTGTAATGAATTGGCACATTCCCCTTCTTGTGGAGGATGTCATTCCACAATATCCAACATACTTTGCCAAGATGTCAACAAATGATTAACTATCAAAGACCCTACACATTTGACATCCCTTTAAGAATTAATGACATTCCACCAATTAGCTTCAACCTTCTTGTTTCCAAGCTTAATTATGTCATTCTCTATCAAGTATGCCACCATTTCGGTCCAAGGTTGTATACCTTCAAACATAAATCGAATGAAAGGAAATCAATGAGCTACCATATGCTCATATAGATTCAATATTGATGCCCTACCAAGACGCTTCGGAGTACAAACATGATCCTATGCCAACCATGAAAATGCACTTTTCCCTTTTCTTTTCCATAACAACATTCACGCATTGAGTGTGACACCATTACAAGAGCTTTCTTCGACCATGCTAGCAAAGGAAGATAATAAAATACCGTATAGACCATAACTGATTGGACCACCTTAAGTCGTACATGAAAAGGCCAGAATTTAGACCTCCAATACATAAACTTATCCTCCAACCTTTTGGATACCCACTCAATAATTTTCACATGAGAAACTTCTGCCCCAATTGGATATCCAAGGTGACAACAAATCATACCACGATGTACTATCCTTCTTGTCACGTACACACCAACTGCGGACTCGGATGGAACATGGATGACAAGGCTACGAGGAACTTAAGAAGCTAGGCTCCTGGATAACATGTGTTGCCGCAAGCCGTGTGATGTATTGCTTGGCGACATGTGTTCACGATCACATGCTTGGCTACATTCGCAAAGCCAAGACGCTGAAGGAGGCATGGGAAAATCTACGAAAGATTTTCGCGGCTAACACAACCGCAAGAAGACTTCAACTCCGCCAAGAGTTGAACAACATTCAACAAAGGGACATGTCCATCAAGACATACACCTTGAAGATCAAGGAGCTTTGCGACTCTCTCGGCTCAATAAGCGTAAATATCGATGATGATGAGATGGTGCAAATATGCCTCGGCAGCCTCACACCACGGTTCGGCGTGATGCGAACCACCGTTTTTGCAAGGGAGAAATCTCCCTCCTTCGAGCTCGAACAAGGAGCAATGAGTTGGAAGGCCACATGCTCTACACACACTCGAACGGAGGAAGAGGACGCAGACGAGCAAGAGGCCGATTCGGCCAAGGACAAGGCGGACGAGGTCCGACCTATGACAACAATTCCCAATTTCGGCCGCAAAACGGAAGCCAACGAGGAACCTTCGCAAGAAAGGGGAGCTTCCACTCCAGCCCGAGCCATCAAAACGCAACCGAATGCGGATATTGCGGAAAGCTCGGGCACCACGAAGAAGAGTGCCGAAAGAAGATGCGCGAATCGGCTTCCACAAGCTGAAAACTCACGAATTACACGCACAATTCCAACTACGAAGAGTATAGCGGAATGAATGGGCACAACTCCAACTACGAAGATCGTGGCGGAATGTATGCACACAACTCCGACCGTGGTGGAATGTTCATGATGAAACATAGAGCAAACTCTATGTCGGCCTCTACCTTAACTAGTGCCCTCAATCCGGAGGACGTATGGTTTGTTGACTCCGGTGCCTCAAACCATATGACATCTCATAAAGAATGGTTTCTCAAACTTCGAGAGCCAGAGCGACCCGACTATGTCGAAACTGGAGATGATACTACGCACCCGATTTGGCACATCGGCAATGTTCCGTTCGGCGAAAGAGGTAAGCAAACATACATTAAAAATGTCTTGCATGTTCCCACCATCACGAAGAATTTGGTCTCGGTCGGCCAAATGGTTGAGCAAGGGATGCAAGTACGATTCGACCAAGAAGGGTGCTTCATCGAAAAAGAGGGCCGAATCATCGCACACGGAAGAAGAGAGGGCCGGATGTTCATTCTCGATTCACACGAGATGAAATCCGCCATGTTCGCAAAAAGCACAAAAGCCGACTCCGACATAGAGCTATGGCACAAGCGAATCAATCACATCAATCTCAACAAACTCAAAGCAATGAAATTGAAAGGAGTCGTCATCGGACTCCCAACATTCAAAGAGAAGGAGATTGAAGGTGTATGCGAAGTGTGCTAATTCGGCAAGCAACACCGACACCCATTCCCGAAAGAGCGGAATGTGAGCAAAGGTCTACTCGACGTAGTCCATTCCGACGTATGGGGACCGGTGCAGATGACTACATTCGGCGGAAGCCGATATTACGTGCTCTTCATCGACGACTTCTCCAGGCACACGTGGCTCTATCCGATGCGGCAAAAGAGCGAAGTAACACGTTCGCGTTCACAAGTGGAAGGATTGCGCATTCCACTTGTAGAATCTTCTTGAAACTATCCAAATACACCCTCTCTACAAAAATTGGATGCACTAGTATCACATGTTCCTCAACTTGATTAGAATTTGCAAATATAAAAATACATGATAGGTCTATGAGTGGAGATCATTAGAAATCATGCAAATTTGGACGTGTTGATAAGTTAATGTAGGCATAATAAAGTTCAACAATGGCTCAATATGTCACTAATGTGCGACAAGGGAAACACTAAGTTAAAGACTTATATTGATTTGGTAAGTTTTACAAAAATATGAGGTGTACTTGTATCCATACTAATAAAATGAGTTATAATTTATACTTTGACCCATACGTGCATGTACAGTAGACATTCGGTTAAGTGCGTGTCCACTTAAGTAAACCATTATATTAAGTGCGCTTTTTTTAGAGGTCAAAATCCAGATAAAAAAAATTCCATTATTTCAAGATGAAATTACATCAGACCAAATAGAAAATTGTTCCAAACATTTAGAAAACAACAAAATGATCAACAAAAATATGATTTTCAGTCTTTCTCTACTTCATACCAATATCACGTAAGGTCATTTGCCTACTTTTAACGATACGCTTAGAAACAATGGCAGAATTTGTTTCTTGAATGATTCGACGAGCACTTGATAAAGCTGATTGTACTTGCTTTGCTTTTTCGGAACTCAAGTAAGTTGTTGTTGTGATTGAATTTAGCTTGAGTTCACAATCAACAATATCTTTCAAGAGTTAAGAAATAATCACATCTTCTTCCTTTAAGCATCCATGCATGTCTTGAATCTCAACAAACTCAGAATCTGAATTGTTTTCATCATATGCAAGTGGTTCATTGGCATTAGAAGCTTGTGTTATAACTTCATCAATCTCTTCAAGGAGATTTTGATTAAGTTTTTCTGATTCAATTGAATCTGCATTTACACATTCCATGATCTCATCTCGAATTTCTTCTACATGTGCATTTTCAAGCAAATTGCAATTACATAGCAAAGCAACAAGATTATCAATGCATTGATCTTCCATTTCACCGTCTTCTAAATCAACATCATTAGCACGAAATGATGGAACAATATCTGCCTTTCTATAGCAATTAAAAATTGTCTCTTGCTTGATCTCATTCCAAGCAGTAACAATGAGATTCGCGGCATCTAGCAAATCTGGCGACTTTCCAAAAGCTAAACCAATAGAGCCTCTTCTCATACGTTTAGCGACATCTTCCAAACGAATCTTAACACAATCTGGACTATCATGATATGCCAAGATTTCTCTTATCAAATGATATTTATACCTCTTTTTCAAAGCTGCAATGATTCCCATATCCATCGGTTGCTTCCAAGATGTGACATTTGCCGGGAAAAAAATCACTTTGATAGCATCACGTTCAAATGCTTCGGCATGACCAGGTGCATTATCAAGGATTAAAAGCACTTTTCGATTAGTTCGAGAACGAACAAATGGCACAAACACTTGATCAAACCACTTATTAAAGCAAGGGATATCAATCCAAGCATTTCTTTGCGCTACATAAGGCAATGGCCATGAATTTCCAACAATACAAGCTGGTTCCTTAGCTTTTCCAATCATAGTAATTGGAACTTTTTCAGTTCCAGTTGCATTACAACAAACAACTAAGGTAACTCTATCTAACAATTTTTTCTTACCTCGAATTGTTGTCGGATCTTCACTAGGCAAAAGCACTGTGTATCGTGGAGCTAATCGAAAAAACAAACCAGTTTCATTCATATTGTAAACATTGTTAGGATCATACTCATTGACTATACCATAAAGCCTTTCCAAAGAAGCCAACAATTCAGGGTCATTTCTATCAACTGCCCCTCCTTCACCATATAAATTAATAGTATTCAAACATTGACGATGACGAAATTTCCTAAACCATCATCATCTGAAATATTCATTTCTGATGCCAATCGTCGAGCCTTCTCCATAATAACGGATGGAGGCAATACAATTGACAATCGACGAGAGGCATCAATCCAAGCATACAAGCGTTCCTCTAATTCAGGATATTTTCCTTTTGATCCTCTAAAAGTTTTTTTTCTTGCATTGTGATCTTTTTGTTGAGCACGCAATCGTATCTCATCTTTCTTCTTGATCAAACTTCTAATAGCAGATTCACTTACACCAAATTGTCTACCTATGTTACGAAGAGAAGGAGATGATGGTTGTTCCACTAAATCTAAAATTTGTAGCCTTTGTTCATCATTCAAACGAAGTCCAACACCTCGCTTATGGGTTAAATTCATCTCTGAAATATGCAATGTTAGTTAGCTAAATTCACCTAAATATTTCGTCCCCTACCAATCAAGTTTAGATGTACAAAACCTTTTAAAGGTTTAAACTCTTTGACATTTAATGCATACAACCTTATTGAAGTCACAAATAACTTAAAATTCATAGACAAATGAATTGGGTCTTCTCCAATTAAGTTGGAGTATTATACATCAAGGAGGCACACATGTTAGGATGTGGATACAATCTTGACCTAATGGTTTGCTTTGGAGAAAAACTAATGTTATGAAATGCATCATGAATTGAACTTAGATGTTCCAATGCTACCATTAAATAGATTGTGCATGGGTCTATTAGGAGAAAGCTAATAAGCCATTGATTGATTAATCGATTAATCGATTAATAGCTTATTATGTGGACTAACATGATGGGAAAGCTATTAATTGATTAATTGATTAATAGCTTATGGACATTTTCCAAACAAATGTCTACTTATGGATATTTTTCTTACTCTATTTCAGCCATCAATCAAATTTTGTGGATTCAAAACCCTACTTATAGATATTTTCTTACCCTATTTCAGCCAAATATGTGGATTATTTCTCCTAAACCACATGCCATTTCAGCCACAATAAAGTATGTGGATATCAAACTAAAGAAATTGTGCATAATTTCTAAATAATTAACACATTACCATCTAAATTGTTCACAAATTTAGAAGCTCTCTTTTCTTCCTTCTCTCATATTCATTCAAAAGAAAAAAAGAAAGAGACACAAAAAACATACAGGAAAGAAAATACATACCGGAATATGAATTTAGGAGCAAGACCGTGGATTGGAGTAGCACTAGGAGCACCAATGGGCTGATTATGGAAGAAGAGAGGGTCTCTGTGATGGTTGCTTGGGCTGCACTTTCTACTAAAGAGAACAGAGGGAAAAAATTGGGGGAAATTTTTTTTGACTTAAAAGCCCTAAGTGCGCGGCTCGGTTAAGTGCGCATTTCTTCCTTACGTTCAAAGTGCGCACTTAACCGAATGTCTACTGTATATAATTGTGGACAATGTAGGATAGTGCACTTTAGGATAATGTGATTGGAATAACTAACTTATTAAAGTATTCAATACTTGTATTTAAAGTTGATCTAATCTATTCCTCAGTTTGTTCGTATGAGATCAAACCATATGTATATAATTGTGGACAATGTAAGGTAGTGAACTTTAGGATAATGTCGTGGAAATAACAAACCTATTAAGGCTTTCATACCTGTATTTAAAATTGATCTACTCTATTGCTTAGGTGATTCACACAGGATCAAACTCCGAACAATAACGCAAGTGGAACTACAAGCGTATAAAAACATGTGGATAACGCTAGTGGAACCATTATCAACACACTACACAATCTAGGCAACAATGGAATAGAAACATAATAGTTTTAACAATAGAAGACAAAGATCCATAATAACAACATGGACAGTCATGGCAACAATTGTACGACCATGTTATGTTAAGGTTAGCTTGGACCAAAATCAGCCTCAATTTAAACTAATTCATGTTTCTCCATAAATTTGGTAGTCAGCTATGCACGCGATGAAACCAATGTCATAAGTCTACTAACCAAGTATATAAAAATAAAATTGAAACATATAGAAGATTATAAAGAATAAAATCCACCAAGTAAAACCCAAAATTTGTATTAATAATGTGAAATCCAAACAAATCGTCAGTGTCATTTTCTTCATAGAGTCTATTACATAACAATCAATTCATCAATGTCATTTTCTTCATCATCTTGTGTAGAACTCTCTTCGGCTATACGTGCATTGGCTTCCCCTGTTAGCCGAGCCAACGAAATATCTTCTATAAGCTCATCATCAAGCTCTATTAGCTCCTCGGTTCGCCGGCTAATGGAGGAATAGGTTCTCGCGAAGCAGGTTAAAACCTTTATGTATTAGCGAGGTTCTTTGCACTGACCTCCTCATCCCGGTCTGGGGACTCCCACAAAGCCTTAATCCTCATATTTATAAATATAACATGCTCCTCGTCCTTCTCCAATGCAATTGTATTTCTAAAGAGCTTCAATGCACATGCAAACGTCGTTCCTATGAAGAAAGTAACAAGAAGAATCAGTTGTCAAACAAAAAAGATTCGGTATTGGTTATCTCAAGATCGTTACCCTAGTTCGAGGAATACCTGTGCCAGAAAAGAGATCTAATATCTAGTCTCCTTCGATAGAAAACATCTCGATCAAGCGCATCATAAGTCGCTGAGGTTTTTGATATGGGTTGACAAGTTCTCGTTCTGTCGTGGTGACATGTCGCAATTTCCGTGTCACTGCTGGATATACCAACAGATTTGAACCTCCCACTTCATTAGAATGCTCCTTGATTCTTTGTTTCTTAATTTCATCGAAGTAGCCAACCGTGATGTATTCAATGGCATTAACGAACCGAAAAGTTGGCCCTCTATTTACATTGGTTTTTATCCTATAAAAAATAATACATCGAGTTAAGAATAGATTGAACAACCTTAAGAAATGCAATATAGTGAATGACACCTATAAATAATCCTTACCATGCAAGGTTCTCGATGCCATGGCAACGAGATCTCAAAGCTTGAGCTACCGAGTACCCTTGGTCCATACTATGAAAGACAACTATTCGCCACAAGGATGCAATCGTTAGCTCAATGAAATCCTTGACCATCTTCTCCAACTATTTAAACCTAAATGGTTCATCATCGTATAATGACCCAACCATTCGAAATCCGTAAGAAATATCCGCAATCATTAGCGTATATTCCTTCTTTGGCACTTTTTGGATCAAGTCGACGATATCGCCGCAAACCACATTGTAGTAAAGATCTCTCGTAATATCTTTTTTGTGGCTAAATTTTTTAAAGGAGCCATCTTCCTCCATTTCGTACGCCTTGACTAAGCGACGATCCTTTTCTTTTCTAGCTCGCTCGAGATGTGCAAGGAAGGATGTAGGGAAATCGTGTATATCCTTAACTTCTCCTTGTTTCTTGCCACGACACGGTTTCTAATAGAAGCAATAGGACATCAAGTATTATTATACAACATCTACATATGATGAAAGCGTAATGAAAAACCACCAATACTAACCCAATCCTTGAATGCAATAAAATACTCCGATAACGCCTTAAATGAAGATGTTAGAGGATAATCCTCGGTCACTTGTTCCCAAGTTATACATCCAAGTTGTTTCATCATAACTTCTTGGATCTTCATGTACACCTTATGACTATAAAATTAGAAATCAAGATTAGAACTTTGAATTACAACATATAGACTTCAATATCGGTATTTGAAAGACTTACTTATTGAACTCAATGACCATTTTCAATGACCATTTCTTCAAGGCTTAAATCTTTCACCACAACCCTTGACAAAACAGACACAAGAAGCTGCTCGTCCTTAATACCTTGCATCGCTCTCCACAGAGACAACTTCATGTCGTCAACCGCTTCTTCAATTGTCAAGTCAATTTTCTTGGCCGCTTGTGACTTTAACTCTAGTTGAGGGTCAACCTTACATTTCTTTTGTCGTTAACCCTTTACCTCCTTATTCTCCCACATTGAGAAGATTTGATCCTGTAGGTCCCATACTTCTCCATCTCTAAAGGCTAGTTGAAACCAAGACTCATATTTTCGAAGACCATCGGACTTAACATTATCATCTACCACAGTACCGACTTCATGCAGACATTGACGTCGTAGACCTGGATGTAGCTTCACACCAAACTTTTGTTTCACGTCCAAATACTCGTGGTGGAAGAACCTTATACGCTCAATCGACGACATTTTCTGCCTATAGTCATTATCATTATTATGGTCCCATGCCAACAACTTTGCCTCTTCAGTTGTGAGCCCCACGTAAATTTTGCACTCGGCATACTTGAAGAAGAAAGTCGTTGGATGTTCTCTCACAAGTTGTCGACGTGCCTCCGCTGAATACGATCCACCAATGACAAAGTAATTATATTGATCATGCTTTCTAATATCAAAATCTTCAATGGTTTCACATTCTTCAGGATCTACCATAACAATAAAAGGCACCATAGTGGCATGAGGATTAATTTTCATTTTTTTCTTGAGATTTTGAACATGCATGCGGTGTGGCTCTCTAATCTCAAGTGGTCTTCGTCCTGTTTTTTCATCAATAGGGGGCCGATGGATGTGTGTTATAGGCAAATTAAACACTTGCCCTTTCCTAACCAGTTTACGCTGCATTAACTCTCTCCTTATCTTATTTTGCTCGGATGAAAACACATCCGATGCCAGCTCAACTCCTGGCATCCCCTTAATGTCCTCCTCTTCGTTTTCACTTGATGAATCGGAGTCTGACATTTTGGTTGTCTTCTTCTTTGGTGGTCTTGATTGTACTTTAGATACCCTTTTTGTGGCCTTCACTGGGGAGGGCACTTCCTCCCTTAGAGTTACATGGCCTTGTATATAAGGACTCAAGGTAACAATAAGGTTTTGTGAGCTTTCAAGATCTTTTTTTAATGCTTCTGGTCCACAAGATTCCTTTACTAGAAGATCTTCTGAAAGGAACACTTTATGTACCCCCTTGGAGCACTCTATCATTACAAGTATGTTGGCCGAATCTGCATCTTCGTAGTCAAATCGTAGAATTTAGCCATACATAAATGGGGTTTCCTTTCCAAGGTGCCCCTCCCCCTTCTTCTTTGTTGTATACAATACGACTTTTTTCTTTGAGTCGACGTATTGCATACACCATTCCTTGTCCGTTAGATCACGGTCAGGAAGGTCTTCACCTCCAGTAGCTGCTACAAGTTTCTTTTGGCTAACCTCAATGTGTGGTTGAGATTTTGATTCCTCGTTGAAGAGAAGCTTTTTTCCTCTCTTCATGGACTCGGGAGCTACTAGGGTCTGTGTTTCAATTGGAGAACCCTGTATGCAGAGCTTTATCTTCTTCACAGGTCGGTCTGACAAGTTCTCAAACGACCTATTTAAGAAAGGACATGTGAAAACATAAGTTAGGTGGTCACGTAGATTAAGGTTGTATATTAAAATACAAATAAGTAGATGAAGAAATAAACTAGCAGGCGATTTGTGGTGAACTATAAATATCAATCATGCATTCAGTGTACATGGTAGTCCTATATTCAGAAATCTATTCTAGTAAGGGAGGGCTATTCAACTTAGAAAATATATATCGTAATAAGTATACAAGGTTATATATTGTCTTGAAAGGTGACAGTCCTACACGCTCCCAACACACTACGCTTGGCCACAACCGAGTCTAGGATCAAACACAGAAAACGAGTGATGTACACACGACACAGTGAAGAGAAGAGTACACAAGATGTTAACGTGGAAAACCCAAACTAGGGAAAAACCACGGCAGCCCACAGACTGCAAACTATCACTATATCACAATGTACAATAGTAAAATCACCGAGGCAACAACCTCGAGCTTGCTATCTTCGCCACAGGTAGCGGTTACAACAGAGGCAACGACCTCTTCGTCTCTCTCTCTCTCTCTCTCTCTCTGTACACAGTTACGCAGTCAAATCTTGCACCAACAAGAATGACAACTTCAGCCACACACTAAGTTTGCCCTAAGTCATATTTATACTAATATGACTTTTCGGCTATTTACAAATATAGCCCCAATGGATTCTTAGAAACATATTTACGAATATGTCCCTTCATCCGGTGAGCACTCCTCATCGGGCCTGCATCATCCGGCTCTTGCCGGGCACTCGTCATCCGGTTCTCACCGGGCCTTCACCATCCGGATCTTGCCGGGCACTCGTCATCCGGTTCTCACCGGGCCTTCACCATCCGGCTCTTGCCGGGCACTCATCATCCGGTTCTCACTGGGTCTTCACCATCCGGCTCTTGCCGGGCACTCGTCATCCGGTTCTCACCGGGTCTTCCGTTTTCGGGTACTCCACATCCGGTTCTCACCGGGTCTTCCTTGCCGGGTACTCGTCATCCGGTTCTCACCTGGTCTTCTCACTTCCCATCCGGAGGGACCTATTTCCTAACAAATTCCCCCTTCACTCCGGCATGGGATGTCTTACTAGTCCGATCCGCTTCCGACATGCATCTAGCTTGTCGGGTATCAGTACTTTGGTCAGCATATCTGACCCGTTCTCGGCCGTGTGGATCTTCCTCAGCGCGAACTCTCGATCTTCTACTCGCTCCCAGATCCAGTGATACCTACGCTGGATGTGCTTCGTCCTGGAGTAGTACGCTGCGTTCTTAGCAAGGTGGATGGCACTTTGACTGTCGCAATAGAGCCGGTATTCGTCTTGCCGGATACCGAGTTCTCCGATGAAGTCCTTCATCCATAGTATTTCCTTGCCGGCTTCTACAGCCGCCATGTACTCCGCCTCTGTGGTTGACAACGCAACCGTCTTATGCAGCCTCGATTGCCACGAAACAACTCCCCCTGCATATGTCATTACATACCCGGATGTAGACCGGCTGGTATCCACATCAGCCGACATGTCCGAATCGGTAAAACCGTCAAGTTGAGGTTTATCGGAGCCGAATCGGAGACACATATTCGAAGTGCCCTTCAAGTACCGGAGTATCCATTTGACCGCGTTCTAGTGCTCCTTGTCGGGATTGCTCATAAACCGGCTCACCACTCCGACTATGTATCCAACATCCGGTCGAATACACACCATTGCATACATTATGCTCTCGACGGCAGAGGCATATGGCACCTTTATCATCTCTACCTTCTCTGCTTTCGTCTTCGGGCTTTGCTTATCGGATAGTTTGTAGTTTGTCGGGAGTGTCGATCCGACCGGTTTTGTGTCTGACATGTTGAACCACTGAAGCACCTTTGTCACGTACTTTTCCTATGACAACCACAATTGCTTCTTTGACCGGTCCCGGATGATGTGCATCCCCAACATCTGTCTTGCCAGACCCAAGTCTTTCATTGAGAAGGTTTGATTGAGAGCCTTCTTCAGCATCTGTATTCTAGCTTGGTCCCGTCCGACGATCAACATGTCATCCACATACAGAAGAAGTATCAGGAAGTCGCCTCCTTCGAACTTCTTCACAAACACGCAGTGATCGGCCTGTGTCTTGTGGTACCCTTGATCTGTCATGAAGGAGTCGAACTTCCGGTACCATTACCGGGGAGCCTGCTTCAGTCTGTACAAGCTCTTCTTCAACCGGCAAACCAAGTGCTCCTTCCCTTTCTCCACGAGTCCTTCCGGTTGCTGCATGTAGATCTCCTCTTCGAGGTCACCGTGAAGGAATACCGTCTTCACGTCCAGCTGCTCTACCTCGAGGTCCATGCTTGCCGCTATACTCAACACTGTCTAGATGGAGGTCATATTTACTATCGGGGCAAATATCTCGTCGAAGTCCACGCCCTTCTTCTACTGGAACCCCTTCACCACGATCCTGGCTTTATATCTCGGGGGGTTGCCGACATCTCTCCCAGTTTCAACTTGTACACCCACTTGTTTCGGAGTGCCCTCTTTCCTTTCGGCAACTCCACCAATTCATACATATGGTTCTCATGCAGGGAAACCATCTCATCCTGCATGGCACTTAACCATATGCGGTTGTGGCTGTGGGTGTCACTTTTAGCTTCCTCGAAGCTTTCTGGCTACCCCTCATCGGTCAGCAGCACATGCTCTGCATTCGGAAATCTTCGGGGGGCCCTTCTCTCTCTGAGAGGATATCTCCGTCTTTGACCTTCGGCAACCGGCTCCAGTATTTGATCTTCATCCGAATTCGATTCGGGGTCTTGGCCGGTTCCGATTTCAGCTTCCTCTACTTCTTCTTCTGCCGGTTCGGTATCCTCACCGTAACCAGCTGGTTCCTTGAGTGCTTACCGGTCTCTTGCCGGTTGGGTCTGCTCATCATAGAATCGATCCTTACCGGTCAACTCGGAGTTCATTATCTTCTTCTCCGACTCCCAGTCGGCGAGCGTCTTGCCCTCCATGAAGATAATATCTTGACTCCGGAATACCTTCTTGTCGGTCGGATCCCACACTCGATAGCCGAACTCATCGTCGCTGTAACCAAGGAATATGCATGGCCGGGTCTTTGGATCCAACTTTCCTCTCCGGTCCTTAGCTACATGCACGTACGCGAGACACCCGAACACCTTCAGATGCCGGTAGGACACTTCCTTACTGGTCCACACCTTCTGCGGCGTGTCTCCATCCAAGGGCACGGAGGGTGATCTGTTTATCACATACGTCGTTGTTGACAGTGCCTTAGCCCAAAACGTCTTGGGTAATTTTGCATGCGCCATCATACTCCGGACCCTCTCCATTATGGTCCAATTCATCCTCTCGGCCAGCCCGTTTAGTTCCGGGGTCTTCGGCACGGTAAATTCGAGCCGGATTCCCTTCGAGCGGCAGTACTCCTTGAACTGCCCCCGGTATTCTCCTCAGTTATCTGCTCGAACCGCCTTCAGCTTCCGGGCGGTTTCTCTTTCCACTCTCGCGTGGAGCTCTTTGAAGACGAATAACACCTGATCCTTCGTCTTCAACGGTGTGGCCCACAACTTCCAACTGTGGTCATCTATGAACGTCACGAAGTACTGCGATCTGGCATGTGACTTCGTGTCCACTTGACACACATCAGTATGCACCAATTCCAGTTGTGCATTACGTCTCATCGGTGGCCTTGGTCGGAAGGAGGTTCGGTTTTGCTTACCGGCCAGACAATTAGTGCACTTCTCCAAGTGCACGTTCTTCACTGGAATGAGGTTGTCGTCTACAAGCCTCTTCATCCCCTTCTCGCTCATGTGACACAACCTCTTGTGCCACAACTCACTAGCAGTGTCGGATGCCACGTTCACTTCCTCCGGACATAACCGGGCATTCATCAGGTACAACGTGTTGACCTTCCAGGCCCGAGCCACAATCGAGCTCCCTTTGCTGAACTTCATAACACCGTTCCGGATGCTACCCGTGTAGCCTTCATCATCTAGCCGACCGACTAATATCAGGTTCAGTTGAACCTCCGGAACGTGTCGGACATCCTTCAGCAGCAGCTTGCATCCGGTTGGTGTTGTCAACCACACGTCTCCTATGCTGACAATTTGGCATGTACCTTTATTCCCCATACGGACACAACCGTGATCACCGACTGAGTAGGATGAGAAGCATTTCCGGTCCGGGGTAAGATGGAACGACGCTCTGGAATCGACCACCCAGGTCATCTCGTCGCCGGCAAGGTTTATCTCACTCTCCTCGGTGATGAGCATCAACTCTTCTTCACTTGTCGCGATTGCCGTCGTTCCCTTCTGGTCCACCCCCCTCCGGTCTTTACCGTTCTGGTCCGGTGTCCGCTTCGAATCGGTACCATCGGTTTCCTTGTCTTTTCGGAAATGCCGACAGTTCTTCTGGAAATGTCTTGGCTTGCCGCAATAGAAGCAGGTAGGCCTCCCCCTTGACTTTGATCGTGTCCCCGACTTCTTCCGGTTCTGGGGACTACAGTTCCTTTGTCTTCCGCGTCCCGATTCGGTAAGGAGCACTTTGGAATCGGAGCTCGTATCCTTATCTTTCCGACGCGCCTCCTCATCTAGCAAGCTCGATTTCACTCTTGCTAGGGATAACCGTTTTCCTTCCGGCCCGGCGTTGCCCAAAGTGACAACCAACGTCTCCCAGCTATCTAGGAGGGAACCGAGCAAGAGTATTGCTAGTACCTCATCGGTGAGAGGTACTTCCAATGATGTTGCCTGGTGGATCAGCCCCTGGAAGGCATTCATGTGCTCCGCCATACTGGAGTCATCTTCGTACCAGAGTCTTACTAGCTTCCGAAATATCGAAACCTGATTAACGACATTTTTGTTCTGAAACATAATGCCGATCTTCTCCCAGAGCTCATGAGCCTTGCTCTCTTCATTGAAGTTGTTGTATAGGCTCATGTCGATGAAGCACCATAAGTACGCCGTTGTCTTCATGTGCATCACCTCCCATATCGCGACGTCAATTTTGTCCGATTTCTTGTCCCCGAACTGAACCGGCAACCAAAGATCTTTAACCACGAGCATGTCCCTCATCTTCGACTTCCACACCGAATAGTTGGAGCTGGTGAGCTTGAACATGCCTCCCAACGAATCGTCCATTTTCTGTGTCGTTTCACTCTGATACCACTTTGACAATCCTACAAGCTCCCAACACACTACGCTCGGCCACAACCGAGTCTTGGATCAAACATAGAAAACAGGTGATGTACACACGACACAGTGAAGAGAAGAGTACACAAGATGTTAACGTGGAAAACCCAAACTAGGGAAAAACCACGGCAGCCCACAGACTGCAAACTATCACTATATCACAATGTACAATAGTAAAAGCACCGAGGCAACAACCTCGAGCTTGCTATCTTCGCCACAGGTAGCGGTTACAACAGAGGCAACGACCTCTTCGTCTCTCTCTCTCTCTCTCTCTATGTACACAATTACGCACTCAAATCTTGCACCAACAAGAATGACAACTTCAGCCACACACTAAGTTTGCCCTAAGTCATATTTATACTAATATGACTTTTCGGCATCGGATTTCCGTTGAAAACCTCTTGAAAATGATGTGTTTTCACTGGATTTCATAAATAAATATATAGAAATTGAAAAAATGGATTTTCAAAAATCGCAAATTTTTTTATTTTAAACATTTTTTTAGGGAAAAAAATATAAAAATTAAGAAAAATTGTAAACAAACAAGGAAAAGTGGACTTTCAATGGAAATACGATGCAGTGCATCGGATTTCCATTGAAAATCCATTTTTTCAATTTCTATATTGTGAAATGCTCTCAAGAATAGCCTCCTTTTCATTATGTCTCAAGTTACATTTTATAGACTCTCTCTTAGCGTGGAGGGTGTTCTCCCGCTCCAATTAGCTCTACTAATTATGGGGCTTGGTGGGGGCCTAGTTTGGGTGTGGTGCATGAGGCTTGGTAGGGGCCTAATTTGGGTGTGGTCTATGTGTGGTGCATGGGGCTTGGTAGGGGCCTAATCTAGGTGTGGTCCATGTGACCACCACAATTCCCCCTTGTAAAAAAAAGTTACTGTGCAGTCGAAGCGCGACGAGGCGTGGATGACGGTTCCAGACGGGGGGATGACACGGGCGTGGGCGTAGGCATGAGTGTGGGCGAGGGCGGTGGTAGTTGATGGAAGGGCTTCATGCGAGACTGGTGAGCAAAGGTAGAGCGGTTGTTGGAGGCGCGGCGGAGCAGGTGTGTAGTGTCGCGTATCTGCTTTTGAACTTCGAAGGGACCGATCCATCGGTGCATGAGCGATTCGCTGAGACCGCGACGACGGATGGGGAAGTAGACGAGGACTTTGTCACCGACGTGGTATTGATGGTCGACACGGCCTATATCGTGTTGTCGTTTTTGGCGTAGTTGTGCCTGGTGCAGGTTGCTCGTGATGGCTTTGCGGAGGAGGGGCTGGAGTTGTTGTAGGTGGGACCACCAAGACACTGCGTTAGCGTGGAGTCGTGTGGTTGGTTGCAGGACTGCCACTTCTGGGGGTAAGCGCGGGTCCCTTCCGTAAAGGGCCCGAAATGGGCTAATGCGGGTAGAGGCTTGCACAGTTGTGTTGTAGGCATGCGTAACGAAGGGCAAGATTCGGTCCCAGGTTGAGTGCAGCGGATCGATGTAGGCTAAGATTTGTTGTTTTAAGGTTCGATTGAGGCGCTCCGTCAACCCATTCGTTTGCGGATGGTAGGGTGACGTGAATAACTGTTGGATTCCTAGTTGTGTTGAAACGAGGCGTAGGAGCTCACCGTTGAACTAGGGTCCTCGATCGGACAAGATTTGGAGTGGGCAACCGTGGGGGAAGATGATTTTCTCCAATAGTTTGGAGGCGATGGTCATAGCCTTTGCATCTGGGATAGCGGCCGTCTCAGCCCAACGCGTCAAGTACTCGGTGATGACGAGGATGAATTTGTTCCCTCCTTGTGACTCGGGAAAGGGGCCCATAATGTCCCATCCGACGATTTCAAATGGAGCTTGAACTTGTATCGGATGTAAGAGGCCTTGAACCACTTGAGGTGATTTGATGGCCGGACATAAGTTGCATGCTTTGATGTAGGAGGCGACCTCGTGGCGTAGCCCAGGCCAATAGAATTTGCGACGAATTTTGTCGAGCACCTTATGAAAACCCAAGTGGCCGGACAACGGGTGATCGTGGAAGAAACGAAGGTAAGACTGGCGTAGTTGCTCAGGCACGTAGACTCGGGGTTCTTTGCCTACTTGACAAAAAAGTAGGACATTATCCTGGATCATGAATTGCTTGGTGAGGGATGATGTCGGTTCAGCTCGTAGGCGGTGGCAGATATCTTGGATTTGTTTGTCGTGTTGTTGCATGTTGGCCATTTGGGACGAGGATATGGGGAAATCGATTGTGTTGGAGGTGATCTGGTTCGCCTGAAAGGATATGCGGGATAATCCATCGGCGACGATGTTTTGTGGACCATGGCGATAGCGCAGAGTGAATGTGTAATCCTGTAGCGCCAAAACCCAACGAAGTAAGCGGCCGGGTGGATGAGCCTTCTTTATGAGGGAGAGCAATGGCTGATGGTCGGTTTCGACTGATGTATTTGATCCGTGAAGGTATGGGTGGAAACGATGGCGAGGAACTCTTTTTCAGTTGTCGAGTAATTTTGTTCGGCTTTGGTAAGTGACCGACTGATGTAGGCAATCGGGCGGAGTTGGTCGTTGTCGTCGGATTGGAGCAGGACCGCACCAAGGCCGACATTGGAGGCATCCGTCTCTAGATGGAAAGGCTTCGTGAAATCAGGGTGGGCTAGGAGGTCAGAGGCTTGGAGTGTTCTCTTGAGCTGTAGGAAGCTGGATTCGCAGGCTTCGGTCCACAGGAAGGGTGCGTCTTTTTGTAGGAGCGCGCGTAGTGGGGCTGATAGGTCGGCTAGCCGTGGGATGAAACGAAGAGAGAACGTGAGGAGGCCGAGGAAGCGTTGAAGCTGCTTGACTGTGGTGGGGCGTGGGAATTTTTGGACTGCTTCTGTTTTCTCCGGGTCCATTTGTATTCCGTCGGAGGAGATGACGTACCCAAGGAAGCGGAGGCATGTACTACCCCATCGGCACTTCTTCCATTGCAGCTGCAATCGATAGCGTTGAACACAAGTTAGGACCTCCTGAAGGACTTGAAGGTGTTCTGCCCAAGTGCTTGTATGTACCAGAATATCGTCTAGATAGACGATGACGACACGGCGGGTGATGAGATCATCGAAGATGGCATTAGCCATTCGCTGGAATGTGCTCCCCGCATCAGATAGGCCAAAGGGCATCCGTGTGAACTGAAAAATGCCTTTCCTAGTGCGGAATGCAGTTTTGTGGGCATCGTGAGGATTCATCGGGATCTGCCAATATCCCGAGGCTAGATCGAGGGAGGTGAAGTACTTTGATTTGCCAAGCTGGTCGAGGAGGTCATCGATACGAGGGAGAGGGTATCGGTCATGGGTGGTGACATGGTTCAGTTGTCGGAAGTCGACACAAAAGCGGTAAGAACCATCCCCTTTCTTTACCATGTGTGGCTCCGAGATCCACTCGCTCTTGGAAGGTGTGATAATCCCTTGTTGGAGCATAGTTTTGATGGCGTTGTCGATGCGCTCGTGGTCGAGAGGCGAGCGACGTCGGGGAGCTGCGTTGATGGGGCGGGCGTTGCCTGTAGGAATCGTGTGGTGAATCGGAAAACGGACCGAGGGAGGTTTTACAGGTGGTGTAGACAACGAGGGAAAGGTGGCGAGGAGCCGTCTGATGTCGTTGATGCGCTCCGCCGGTGATATCAGGTACTGTGTGTTGCTGATGTGGGTGGTATCCCGCGGAGTAGTGAAGAGCGCGATCGGAATGTGATTTGGGAGGATGAGCTGTTGTGCGGAGAAATCGAGACAGGCTCGACTATGGAGGAACCAATCACATCCCAAGGTGATTGGGAACAACTGGCGCGGGAGGACGTAGAAACGATGGTGGATCTGGGCGGAACTAATGGTGAGCATGCACCTGACTTGCGTATGTGAGTGGTACACCCATTGTTGGTCGCCGAAGAGGATTTTAATGGGCGGTGCGTGGCTCGTGGGAAGTTGTAATTGGGTGACTAAATCTGCGCTGATGGAAGAGATGCTGTTGCCGGAGTCGAGGAGAACTTCTTGGGTCGTGTGCTGGAGGCGGGCGATTGTGGTACAAACGGGCGAAGTTGATGAAGTGGAGGCATGGACGTGCGGGGGCTGCTCGATCGTGGGAGAAACGGGAGAAGTTGAGGACGTGGAGACGTGGACGTGCGGGGGCGGCTCTCCCTGCGGCACCCCGCGCATTAGTTTTCCGGGAGCTCAGAGAGGGAGGCAGCGTCAGCTAATTGGACGTTCTGCTTCTGTTGGTGATTCTGCCACTTTCGGCAATGACGCCGAATGTGGCCATAGTTGTTGCAGTAGAAACATTTGGGGCGTCCCTGGCTGTCTCATTCGGGCAATGCACGCTTGGCACGTAATTGCGCGTTCTGGATGTCGATGTCCATGGGAGTGACGGCTGGTATAGTGTTTGTATGATCATGACTGAGATTACCTGGTGTGTGCATGTCGTGCGCGTCTGCAGCTTCGATGCGTTGGGTAGTGAGGATGGCTTCGTGTAGTGTCGTCGGGCCTTGATCGCGTACACGGCGGCGGAGGTCATGTCGTATACGCGGCCAGAAAAAAAACAACTTCATGTCCTCCGACATGTTGGCGTCAGCCCGGCGTAGGATCTGCACAAAACGAACCGCGAACTGGGTGATGGGTTCGCGTGGTTGTTGAGTAATTGACTCAAGTTGTTGTAGGGCCGTTTGGCGGGAGTCTTGATGAGCAAAATTCCGAATCATGGCTGCCCGTAACAGATCCCAGTCGTTGCGTGTCTCTTCGGGTTGTTGTACAAGCCATGTTGCCGCGATATTCTCGAGGAGTGTCTTCATCTCCATTGCCTTCTGAGGGTGTGGCCACTGGTGGTAACTGGCCACCATTTCGAAATGATCCAGCCAAGAGAGGACGTCTTCCGATGGTAGGCCGGAGAACGGTTTTGGGCGAACTCGAGAGTCTAGGAGATTTTGTTGTGGCTCGGATCGTGCTGAAAGAAAGGACAACATGGCTTGGTTAGTATGGTTAACTTGTAAAATGATGTTGGATAGAGCTTGAACCAGTTGGTCGATTGGCGATGTGGGCTGGTGTCCTTGATTGTGTTGTAGGAATTCCGGATTCATCGAGTTTGCGTTGCCGTCGTTGTCGTGTTGCATCGTGGCGGGCGTTGTTGGGGTCGTGAGTAGGGGTGGCTTGCCCGTCATCTCCACCAAGATGTGAAATGCTCAAGATGTGAAATGCTCTCAAGAATAGCCTCCTTTTCATTATGTCTCAAGTTACATTTTATAGACTCTCTCTTAGCGTGGAGGGTGTTCTCCCGCTCCAATTAGCTCTACTAATTATGGGGCTTGGTGGGGGCCTAGTTTGGGTGTGGTGCATGAGGCTTGGTAGGGGCCTAATTTGGGTGTGGTCTATGTGTGGTGCATGGGGCTTGGTAGGGGCCTAATCTAGGTGTGGTCCATGTGACCACCACAATATATTTATTTATGAGAAAAATAAAAAAATACAAAAAAATATGGTAACAAATAGAAAAAAGTGAACTTTCAACAGAAATTCGATGTAGTGCATCCGATTTCTGTTGAAAACCCATTTTTTCAATTTTTATTTATTTATTTATGGGAAAAATTAAAAAATTAAAAAAAAAAACCAAAACTTTTTAAAAAAATATGAAAATATGGTAAAAAATAGCAAAAAGTGGACTTTCAACAGAAAAGTCCACTTTTTGCTATTTTTTACCATATTTTCATATTTTAATTATTATTTTTTGTATTTTTTTTGAATTTTTAAATTTTTTCCAATAAATAAATTGATAAAATTTGAATGCACTGCATCGGATTTCTATTGAAAGTCCACTTTTTCTTATGTGTTTCCAAATTTCCATTGAAAACTATTTTTCCAATTTTTACTTATTTATTTACGAGAAAAATGAAAAAGTTTATTTATTTATTTACGGGAAATGTTTTATTTTTCCAATATTTATTTATTTATTTATTTACGGGAAATTCATGCAATGTATCATATTTTAGTCTATGTAGCTAGAATTCGATGCAATGCATTATGTGTTAATTGAAAATGCAAGAGTATTGTTTAATGGAAATTTTTAAAAAAATTACAAGACTTACAACAGGAATCTGATGCACTACATCCCATTCTAGATGTATAGAGTAAAATTCGACATGTTGCATCAAATCTAGATGGAATGAATCGGATTTCTGTATGACATCAAAGGCTTACTATGAGAATCTAAGAAAAACGAAAAACATCTTTACGAAAAACATTTTTTTAGATTCTAATGATTTTGGTAGAAAGCTTCTCTCACATAATCAAATATCGTAAATAGAAAGTACATAATTAAATATCATAATTCAAAAGTGAGGAAGAAGGATGCATCAAGCACATATACTCTTACATTGGATAATGTTTATATACTAGTGTATGACTTATCTTTGACCAAAACAAGTTATCTGCGACAAACCACAATGAAGATACTAAAAGAGGATCTGGAATGTGGCTTCAAACACAACATAAAGACAAACAAGAAGCATGACTCATAACCTCGATGAGGTTGGATTGTAGTTGGATGAAGACAATGCATTAGTTGCCATTGATGATGAGGATGAGACCGCGTAAACTCGTACTAGTTCATCTAATGGGTATGAAGATGATGGCATAAACTTGAAAAATGATTGTCCGGATACGTTAACTGTAAATATTGTATTGTACATCAAGATTTGGATTCATGAAATTCTATAAATATTGGTGTTAGTCATTTTGGACATTCATTTGTAAGTTTGGCATGTCCATTATTTAGGCATTTTTTTGAACACCTAAATTTCTGTACATGCTAAAAATCAATATATTTTTGGGTCATTTTTAAAAATCCTTTACGCATGAAGCACCCCTTTTTGTGTATCACCCTAATTTGTGTCATTTTTTTATGGAAAGTTCTCAAAATGCGACATATTACCTGTTTCAAATGTCCCGGTGTTAGTAGCCGAGCGCAAAAATCGGCACATCCTCGAAGTAGCACGGGCCATGATGAACGAGAAGCATATGCCCAAGTCATATTGGGCCGAACCTGTAAATACGGCCGTCTACCTAATGAACCGGTGCACAACATTTGGAGTGCACGAGGTCACTCCGCACGAGAAGTTCTTCGAAAAGAAGCCGGACCTATCGCATGTTCGAATATTCGGCTCCATTGCATACGTGCACATCCCCGACGAGAAGCGTCAAAAGCTTGACCCGAAGTCGGAGAAATGTATCCTCGTTGGATACTCACTGGAGCAAAAGGGGTACAAATGCTACAATCCCTCAACTTGAAAATCTCAAGTAAGTCGAGACGTTGTTTTTGACAAGTCTGCATCCTGGTACACACCAGAGACAACTTCGCCTCCGATTCCACTCGACCCGGAATCTGCCGAACAAGAGCGAGAAGGTGGAGATTGCCTCTAAGACATGTTCGAAGATAGCCCGGTTACCACAAAGCTAAGTGGGCCACAAGAACCCCCGAGCGATCAAAGCACATCACGGCCTAGCCTGAAGATGGAGACAGGCAAGGCGAAAATGTCGGAATACGAAGACGATCGCTTCGACGACGATGAGTCGACTCACTCACTCAATAGTGAGTTCGGCGGCTTCAATGTACCAATCGGAGCTAAGAAAGCCCTCATCTCTGCAAATGAAAAGCTCTGCCGCTCCACCCATGAAAAGAATCTGGTTAGCCGATTCAGCTACAACGACTACATGGCATATCATTATGCCTTTATGATGAAGGTGGCGACAACACACGAGCCGGAAACATTTTCCGAAGCAGCCAAGGATCCATGATGGATCGAAGCCATGAACGAGGAGATGCAAGCACTACGCAAGAACGAGACATGGGATCTCGTTCCCACATCACCACACAAAAAGGTGATCGAATGCAGATGGATTTACAAAGTGAAGTACAACGCCGACGGTTCCGTCAACCGCTATAAAGCGCAACTCGTAGCGAAAGGCTACGCACAAATGCACGGAGTTGACTATGAAGAGACCTTTGCCCCGGTGGCAAAGATGACGACGGTACAGACCGTAATTGTGCTTGCCGCGGCGAAAGGGTGGCACCTCCATCAAATGGACGTCAAGAACGCCTTTCTACAAGGCGAATTAGAAGAGGAGGTGAACATGATACAACCACCTGGCTTCAACTCAAGCACCCTTCCGAAAGCTGTATGCCGACTCAAGAAGCCACTCTACGGCCTCAAGCAAGCACTGCGTGCTTGGCATTCGAAGCTAACACAATATCTTCATAAAATCAGCTTCCGTATGTCAAAATCGAACAACTCCCTCTACATACGAAACAATTCCGCAATTCCGATCGTCATCATCTTATATGTGGATGACCTAGTCATTGGAGATGAGCATCTCATCGAAATCAATAAGGTCAAATCCCTCCTTTCCGACAAGTTTGAGATGACGGACATGAAGGAGCTTCACTACTTCCTCGGCATTGAGGTAATTCGGACTCTGGTCGGGATCATGATCTCTCAACGGCACTACATCCTCAACTTGTTATACAAGTTCGGTATGGCTGAGTGCAAATCCTCAGCAACCCCGCTTGACCACAATCTCAAACTAGATGCAAACTCCGGCACCAAAGCGTGTGAGACGACTCAGTATAGGCAACTCATCGGGAGTCTCATCTACCTCACGATCAATTGACCCGATCTCAGTTATCCATTCGGTCTCCTTAGTCAATTCATGCAAACACCACGGGATACTCACTTGGGTTGCGCTAAGCGAGTTCTACGATACATGAGCGGCACAATGGATTGCGGCATCCTCTACAAGACCGCGATGCCAATACGACACGAGGGGTACACAGACGCCGATTGGGCCGGCTACAAAGCCGATAGAAGATCAACCTCCGAATTTGTTTTTTCCCTCGGCAGCGGAGCAATATCCTGGAGCAGCAAAAAGCAACCAACTGTCGCTCTTTCGAGCACAGAGGCAGAATATAGGGGCGTGGCAGTGGCCGCATGTGAAGCCGTATGGCTCAAAAGGATACTCAAGGATCTGGGCGTACCCATCAAGGATCCGACTTCCCTTTACTGCGACAACATGAGCAATATCTATCTAGCTCGGAACCCGGTGTTCCACACGTTGACAAAGCACATCAAAGTGCACGATCACTTCATCTGAGAGCACGTTCTAGTTGGCGATGTCAACCTACAACACATTAGCACCAATCTCCAAATGGCCGACATCTTCACTAAAGCCTTAGGAGCCAACAAGCTATGGCAATTCATGACCGATCTCGGATTGACGATCCCTGACCTGCCAAGCTTGAGGGGGAGTATTGAAGACACTACGCAATAACACGTGGATTCCGCAACCGCGCAACGAAGCCGCAAAGAGCCGATCTACCGTGCAAAGCCGTGAAGAAAGACACAAGTCAAAGCACAGACTTCGCAACTACGCACAACGTGTTGGGAGACAGGTCCCTCCGGATGGGAAGGGAGAAGAAACCGGATGAGTACCCGGCTACAGAGAGCCGGATGGTGCAGACCCGGTATGAACCGGATGAGGAGTACTCGGCTACGAAGAGCTGGATGGTGCAGACCCGGTATGAACCGGATAAGGAGTACCCGGCTACGGAGAGCCGGATGGTGCAGACCCGGTATGAACCGGATGAGGAATACCTGGCTACGGAGAGCCGGATGGTGCAAACCCGGTATGAACCGGATGAAGAGACATATTCGTAAATATGTTTCTAAGAGTCCATCGAGACTATATTTGTAAATAGCCGAAAAGTCATATTAGTATAAATATGACTTAGGGCAAACTTTTATTGTGTAGTTGTCATTTTTCTTGTTGGTGCAAGAATAGAGAGTGCACGTAACTGTACAGAGAGAGAGAGAGAAAGAGGTCGTTGCCTTTGTTGTAACCGCCGCCTGTGGCGAAGATCTGTGAGCACGAGGTCAGTGCCTCAGTGAACTCACTGTTGTATATTCTAACCTAGTGATAGTTTGCAGCCTGTGGGCTGCCGTGGTTTTTCCCCTAGTTTGGGGTTTTCCATGTAAACATCCTGTGTACCTCCTCTCTCCTTTTTGTGTTGCGTGTTTTTCCGTTTCCTGTTTTCTGTGTAAGAGAAGAATCTCGGTTGTGGCCGAGCGTTGGACATAAGGAGCATTGAGTTCCCGTCACAACGCAAGCTGGAGCACAGATTCCGCAACTCCGCATAAATGCGAGTCGACGCGGACTCCGGAACGCGAGTCGAAGCGGATTTCGGATACCGTTTGAAACCGACCCGACTTGAGCTTGAGGGGGTGTGTTGAGAATCAACCTCAACTTGGTCTAGTGTGTGAACTCACCTTGAGAGTGAATAGACACTCCAACGGTCAAGAGTCACCATTATGTCACCACTTTGTATTCTAGCATTTAGTATGAGTCATAGAATCATATTCTATGACACATAACTTATGAGCTTTTACATTCCCCATGCTCCATGAGTCTTGTAGTTAATGAAGAAAGAGGGTGACTATATAAAGCACCCTCCTCCCACCTTGTATAATGTTGAGTCTTTCTCCTTTGTTAATATACTTTACCTTGTGTATTCTCTGTGTCTTACTGCTTGTCTCTCTCACACTCTCTCTCTCTCTCTCTCATACACACACATAGTTCATATCTATTCCACTACACATAATCCATCTCTTGATTCTTTACAATAGACATGTTGCTCATGGGTATCGAGATCCAAGTAGATGAGGATGTCATCTAGATAGACCACCATGAATTGGTAGACATACTCACGGAAGATATCATTCATCATGTGTTGGAATATGACAGGGGCATTGGTTACCCCAAATGGCATGACATGATACTCGAATAACCCGTATCGGGTTCGGAACGTCGTCTTCCATTCGTCTCCTAGACAGATGCACACACTCGTTCGAGCCGAAGGCGATCCAAAAGCTCTGGAATCAAAGGTAGTGGGTAGTGATTGCGGATCGTTACCTTCTTAAGTCCTCGGTAGTCAACACATATACGCAAGGCACCATCTTTTTTCTTGCCGAATAGGATTGGTGCCCAGACCGGAGATGTTGAGTGACGAATGAACCCTTTCGCCAAGTTTTCGTCAATGTATGCATAGAACGCATCCAACTCTTGCTTGGATAACTCCTAGATGGGACCAAAGGGAGGACAGGCATTGTCCTGGATGTCGATTGGATAGTTGTACGATCGATGCTCTGGCATTCAATCCGCATTCCGTTTCTCAAAGACATCAGAGAACTCCCAATATTTTGAAAGAATTGAGGTTGAATGTTCGATCGAAGTAGCAGCTTGAGCAAGATGGTCATCCTCAAGCTTCACTTGACCGGGCGAAGTGCCGATGTCATGAACAACTTTGAAGTTATTGTTAGCTTTGCCCATCCGAGTTGTGAAGTCGAGGTATTCCCTACGCCAATGCACAATGGGATTGTGCGTCACTAACCAGGAAAACCCTAGAATGACAAGATGTTGAGGGGAAGAAATTAGATCGAACGCTATCATTTCCCGATGAAATCCCATAATGAGCTCTAGTGGAATCGTTTCTTCTATGATGGTACCCAACAGGAGAGGTCGTCCATCAATAACCTCGACCGGAATAGGCTTTGTTTTGACGACCTTAGGGATTGAGTGTATATGGTCAAAGAGAACATCCATAAAACATGTTGTGGCTCTAGAATCAAGTAGGGCGGTGGGGCATATCGCCCAAGTCCCTATCTGCAAGCTCACCGATATTGTAAAACCATTTCGAGATGGCGCCTCATGAGTACAACTAATCATCTAACTGATGGAGCCCAGTTGCATAGCTCTTACTGCACCTAGGCCTTCCCATTTCCTGGTATGCAACTACCTTTCACCGGGCAAGAGGCAGCAAGATGTCCGAACACGCCACAATAGAAACACAAGTTGTTGTCTTGACGATGTTGTCATTATGTGCTGGTCAACGATCGGGGCCCCACTTTATTCACCTTCATCGGCATAGGTGAATCGGTGGTTGGGACTTGGTTCGGGACATATGGCGGGGTTGGAGATTGAGAGGAAGAAGGCGAAAAAGAAGACGGCCCGGGCCTTGTTGCCCGGCTCGTACGCTCCTCTTGACGGAGCTCGAAGAGGCAGTTATCACAACGTACCGCCTATTTTATCGTTTCATTCCGCGAGGTCCACTCTGGAAAATTTAGTAATAAATTTTTTACATCACCTCTCTATCCCCGACGAAAGTGATCACGTAGGGCTTGATCGCCCCACCTCACATCGTAGGCAAGTTGGCGGAATTTTGAGGCGTAGGTGGAGGTTGCGCGATTACTTTGTTGTAGGGAATAGATCTTAGTGAGCGCAACTCGACGTCGGTCTGTTGTCCTGAAGAAAACCGTCCCTAGGCGGAAACCGAGTTTAGCGTGTGTAAACCGGCCCTTACATGCGAGCACACTTTTCGTTGTATAGTAAGTAGGTAGGTACAAGTCGGCTGAGGTGAAATCCTAGGTAGCACGCATTCAATAGGGAGAGAATCGAGGTTTATCTTTGTCCGAAAGGACAGAGAATTAATATGATGTAACGAATGATAACGGCCTCCCTCCTTGGGCTATAAAAGAGAGGGAGAGGAATGGAAAAGGGATCGCTTTTGTGGAGGAGGAAGTGCTATCGGACTGGGACCAAGCTCTTCTCCTCCTTTCTCTGTATTTGCTTTGCGCAGGTTTTCGGGAGGCTGACTCTGCTCCGTGGAACGCCCGTGCGCTTCCGGCAAAGTCTCCATCTCGCTCTTCTGTATGTGAGTGGACAGGCGTCAGTGTTCGCCTTGCCGGCCTGTAGTTGTAACCGTCTTGATATATCTTTGTATATTTATATACATACGCGTTCATATACTCAGACTTCTAGTCGTCTCGTTTGTTGCGTTGTCGGACTGTGATTCTTGTGTGCTCCCGCGTCTGTGTGTGTGCAAGTGCGTCCGCTACCTTTCCGTTCTCCTCCTTCTCAACTATTCCTCGGTCCAAGACCCCCATGGCTCTGCCCTTCCACACGCACACGCGTAATAACACGACATCTTTGGTGAACCCGACGTGAACAAGCGGCAAAGGAATAGAAAGATGAACGGGTCGGATCTCGCGGACGCCATGGCTTCGGCTGTGGATCGGATAGTGAGTGCGCGCGAAGGCGCGGGCGCCCTCGATAGGGCCATTGAAGCGGTCGTCAGCGTAATAGGCCGGTTCGGTGGGAAGGACGCCACGAGCTATTTGGAGGCCTATCGGGCCAAGATGGTAATGAGAGACATTCCGGAAGAGAGGTGACTAACCGGATTCCCTCGACTGGCGATGCCGGGCATCCATGCGGAGGTGCTCGAGGTACGGGCTGAGAGCCGGACCTGGGAAGAGCCGGTCGTCAGCGAAATACGGCCTTGATGACGCGCTTCGGCTCTCGAAACGGGATTTCATGGAATGGGTAAAGACCCCTGAAAAGGGGAGAAACGCGTCAGTGCTCCTCCGGGAGTTTGAAGAACGCTTCGCGCGTCTTTCGGCGCTCGACCGGACCGTACTAGACACGAGTCGCGTCTTGTTGTTCGTTAAGTCGGTGGATGCGAGGGACCAGGAGCAAGTGGGTCTCCTGCTGGAGACTGATGACGGGCTGACGGCCGGCTGGGCCGTGGTGAAGAGAGTTTGTGGTCGTTTTGACAAACGGCGAGAGTGGGTCGATAAAGGATCAACAGGGGCAAGCTCTGTAGCAGCAAGGAATCTTGAGCCAACCCCGCCAGCACGAAGGGAAGAGACCCGAGACTGGCTCGGGACCGGATCGACTTCAACCGGCATGGTCAGAGGCTCAAGTGGAGGAGCAGCTCTAGAGGAGCTTACTAGGATGGTAAAGGACCTCCAAATTGCACAAGCACTGAAGGACGGCGGCGAACATGCCCGTGACTGAAAGCCTCTGGCTGGAAACCGGTGTTTGTGGTGCGACGCGATCGGCCACGTCCGGAGGGACTGCGGGGACTTCGCCGAGGCAATGAGAGCCAACGTGGTTACCTATGGAACGGTTGAACCCGAAGGGCCCTGGACCTGAATGTCGGACGAGGGGGTATGAAACGGCTGATAGAAGAAGCGGCGGCTCACCACGTGGAGACCGTCCACTACTCGGCGTCGGTCAGGGATCCGGGTCAGAGGTGGTGAGGCTCGGAAGATGGACGAAGCCAGATTCTGGCCGCTAATGCTGGAAAGCCTCACCGGCGAGCGACTAAGGAAAGAAGAAGCGGACCGCGCGGAAAAACGGGTCCGGGAGGTAACCGGGTGGAGTGACCCGGTCGAAGAGAAGACGGGCTTCGTTGAAGCCGCATGCCAGAACTACAAGGCTCTGGTGGAAGACAAGCGAGTAGGTAAAACCGGAGGGGCCGGGCCCTCGTAACGGTACGAGACCCGATTCGGCCAAAGGCAGAATGAGGCCGGTACGACCGGCGCACCGGATAAAGCCAAGAAGGCCGGGTATCGGTTGAGCATGGAAATCGAACGGACCACGGACCTGCGAAAGGTCCTAGAGGAACGTATCCTCGATAGCAAAGTGGAGCTGTCACTGAGGGAAGTGCTTGGGATCGCCAAGAAGGAGTTCCACGACTCCATTGTAGACTTGGTGAAGAGGAAGAGGCTGTCGACAAAGCCAAAGCCGGAGAAGCCGGTGGAAGTGCGAACGACGCATGTAGAGGACATGGCGCTAGAAGACGAGTTGGAAGAGAGCCACTATTCGAGGCCGCACTAGGCCAGAGCGACCACGGAAACCCCTGTTAAGATCGGGGATGTCCAGGAGCCGGTGGTGGCGTTGGTGGACCACGGTTCAGAAATCAACTTGATGTCCATGGACTTCTACAAGAAGGGGAAATGGCCGATCCACACCAAACACGGCTGGAAAATACAGGCAGCGACACGCGCCACAGAAGAACTACATGGAGCCTGCCCGAACATACGGGTGAAAATCGGTGATGTCGAGATCGACCAGCACTTCTTCGTGCAAGAGATATCCTCACATCCGGTTATACTAGGAGAACCATACATCACGGCGGCACGAACGGAGACCAAGGTGCTGGACAACGGTTCGGCCTATGCAAGAGTCAAGAGCCAGGACAAGCGTCACTCAGTCCAGTTCCTGACGGTGCGACCAAACCATGAGCGTAACCGCGAGACCCTCGGAGGCGAAACCCGAGGGGATTATTAGAGAGGGCTATCAAGGCATGGGGCCGCGATAGTCCGGACACCCCAGAAAAACCCCACAAATGTACAGTAGGGAAGAAGACCTGTACCATAGGTAGGAAATTTTGGTTCTCCGACAACAGGGGTTGTACTATAACCGGCGTCAACGGCCGGGAAAGGAAGCGAGCGAAGGAGCGGCTTAGGGGATGCAGAGTCCTCTCCCTCGATGAAGAGATCAGCGGCGCCGTGGAGGCGGTCTCTTTTGACGACACCTTGGGCGAGTTACGAAAGGTGATCGGGGAAGACCTTAGAGAAGACCGGACTGTTCTGGTTAGTTCGATGGGGATGTACGAAGTCATCGCGGACTTCGGGGAAAGGATCGGGTTGGATCGGACGGCCCGCGTGGATACAAAGTACAAGACTGTGGACCGGAAGGTGAGGCCAGTCGCGGCACCCTTGCCAGAGGGCAGCGAGGAGCAGATAAAAGGGGTCGCGTCGGACCCAAGTTTACGGAATCCGGCTGGCATAGGGCACCGGTTCACCAACATAACGCTATGAGAGCTCAAGATCGGTGGGGGCGGCTTTCTACTGTCGGTAGAAGAGGACCGGTTTCGGAGAATGCTCGGGAGGCACGGGAAGGCTTTCGCATTCTCATCGGAGGAGATCGGGTGCATAGACCCGACAGTTGTTGAACCGATGGTGATCTTCACGGTACCGCATGTACCGTGGAATCTCAAACCGATTCCGGTGCCGAGAGCTCACATCCCGAAGTTGATGGAGCTTCTGAAGCAAAAGGTGGAGATGGGCATCCTCAAACCATCGAGTGCCCCGTATTCGAATCGGTGGTTTACGGTGCGGAAGAAGAATGGCACGTTGCGCTTCATTCAGGACCTGCAACCGGTCAACAAAGTGACCATTCGGAATGCAGGAATCGGACCGACCATAGACGAGTTCGCAGTGGCCTTCGCCGGAAGGTCGATTTACTCTGTCGGTGATCTGTACTCGGGGTACGATCAGTTCCAACTAGCCGTGGAGAGCAGAGACATTATGACGATGCGGACTCCCCTCGACCTAGTGCGAATGTGTACCCTACCACAAGGAGGGACGAACTCGGTGGCTCACATGGTGAACGCGATGAACAAAGTGCTCACGGATTGTATCCCGAACATCACCATGCCATTCTTAGACGACATCCCGATCAAGGGATGCCCAGTGGAGAAAAAGGACGAGACGATCGGACCGGACAGATGTTGGAATTTCGTGGCGACTCACATCGATGACTGTGAAAAGGTGCTCCAGCAACTAGAAGGCGCGAGGCTCACCTTCTTCGGGGAAAAATTGGCCTTCCGGCAATCAGAGATCATGGTCGTCAGGCACCTATGCGGACCATACGGTCGGAAACCGTCTCCGACCAAGGTGGAAGCCATCTCCGCGATGAAGCATGACTGCAATTCAGTTACGGAGGTACGGAGATTCTTGGGAGCATGCGCGTTCTACCATATCTGGATCCCGCATTACGCCCATGTCGTAGAGCCGTTGTATGGGTTGCTGAAGAAAGGGCGTAAATTCGAGTGGGAAGACAAGCATACGGAGTCAGTCTGAAAGATGAAGGGAGCACTTGCCACGGCACCGGCGCTCCGAAAGGCTGTCTACAGCAAAGACACTCCGATTTACGTAACCGTAGACACGAGTCCGACCGGGATTGGATGGGTGATCAACCAGGAGGATGACGTTGGCATGAGGTTCCCCATCCGGTTCGGCACAAAGGTCCACAGTGAGCGACAGCGAGGATACGCCTAGGTTAAACGCGAACTCTGGGGTATCATTTCGGCGGTGAAGGCCGATAAAGACTACCTGATCGGGACAGAGGTAATAATCGAGACGGACTGCCTGCCGATTCTCGGCATGGTTTCCGGATGCGCAACGCCGGACCTGGCAATGCTCAGGTGGATAGCGTACATCAAGTCCCTAAATCCGGAGATAAGACACATTTCCGGAAAGGAGAATGTCATGGCCGACATGCTCTCAAGGGCGAGGTTCGAAAACGAGGACGGCATGGTTTCGGAGGACAAGGAAGTCGGCGTAGATTTCTTCGAGGCAGCATACGTGACAACCAGAAAGGGGAGCAGTCCGGCGCTTAACGAATTCGACGAGAGCAAGTATGACGGGGAGTGGCTCCGGATCGGCGGGCTCCTGAAAACAATGACATCGGACACGGTGTGGACAAAGGAAGAGACCAACTGGATCCGGAAGAAAGCGTATCGATTCTTCCTTCGGGACGGGTACATATGGAAGCACTTGAAGAAGAGGGACGGCATCCCGCTCCGAGTGGTGGCGAAGAAGGAGGAACGGGAGGAGTTGCTGGAGGCCTACCACGAGAGTCCCTGGGCCACGTTCGAGAAGCTAAAGGAGAAGTATTGGTGGTCGGGACTGTACCGGGATGTGCATCGGTTCGTGACACTTGCGAAAGCTGTCAGATGCACTCCATAGTCTGACACCAAGACGAGCTTCACCAGACCTACCCTCCAACCATCCATTTCAAGTGGATGGTGAACTTGGTGACGATGCCGATGGGAGTAGGACATATGTGATACCTGGTGCTTGCGCGGGAAGACTTAACGAACCAAGTGGAAGGTCGGGCACAACAGAACAAGACAACCGCGGTGGTATGCCGGTTCCTGATCGAAGAGGTAGTGTGTCGGTACGGGTGCATCGGGAGGATCGTGGCTGACCGTGGAGAGTTGGACGCGCAAGAGGCTGAAGAGTTGTTTGACCGACTAGGGGTCAAACTCTCGCTCACCACAGCGTACAATCTGGAGGCTAACGGGAAGGTGGAGCGCGGACACGGGCCGATTGTCAAAGCGCTAGTATAGGCGTGCAAAGGCCAAGTCGGGAACTGGCCGCGACTGCTACCTTATGCCTTGTGGGCGGACCGAACTACGCACAGTTCGGTAACCGGGTTCATGCCGGCAGAGCTTATGTATGGACAGAGGCCGATCATGCCAACGAAGCAAACCATCTCCTCATGGGCCACAATGGATTGGAGAGATGAGATGAGCCGGGAGGAGCTGCTAGCGGCACGGATTCCACAGCTCGAGCGAAGGCCGGAGGATGTGGAAAGAGCCGCGGAGAAGCTTCAGTTGGCAAGGTTGAAGAACAAAGAGCGGTTTGACCGGACTCACCGACTGCGACCGAAGAAAATCGAGGAAGGCGACTGGGTCCTAGTGTATGACAACAACCTCGACAACCAGCACAGGTGGTTCGAGCCTTACGCGGTGACAGGCGCCAACGACAACGGGACCTACCATCTTGCAGAGCTCGACGGTACGAGGATGGCAATACCGGTAGCGGGGAAGAGGGTCAAAGCGTTTAAGAAACGACACGACTACGAGCTGGATCTGGAAAGCATGGACGGCGACGACGGGCAGTCTGAGGCGGATAACGACCCGGAAGACGAGGAGTAAAGCATGGACCGGTTTTCTCCGGCAAGAGCCCAATTTTGGCGCATACCGGTGGATGCGCGGTTAGGTGGGGCGGATGTCATTAAGAAAATCATCCCTAGGCGAAAACCGAGTTTAGCGTGTGTAAACCGGCCCTTACATGCGACCACACTTTTCGTTGTATAGTAAGTAGGTAGGTACAAGTCGGCTGAGGTGAAATCCTAGGTAGCACGCATTCAATAGGGAGAGAATCGAGGTGTATCTTTGTCCGAAAGGACAGAGAATTAATATGATGTAACGAATGATAACGGCCTCCCTCCTTGGGCTATAAAAGAGAGGGAGAGGAATGAAAAAGGGATCGCTTTTGTGGAGGAGGAAGTGTTGTCGGACTAGGACCGAGCTCTTCTCCTCCTTCTTTCTCTGTATTTGCTTTGCGCAGGTTTTCGGGAGGCTGACTCTGCTCTGTGGCATGCCCGTGTGCTTCCGGCAGAGTCTCCATCTCGCTCTTCTGTATGTGAGTGGACAGGCGTCAGTGTTCGCCTTGCCGGCCTATAGTTGTAACCGTCTTGATATATCTTTGTATATTTATATACATACGCGTTCATATACTCGGACTTCTAGTCGTCTCGTTTGCTGCGTTGTCGGACTGTGATTCCTGTGTGCTCCCGCGTCCGTGTGTGTGCAAGTGCATCCGCTACCTTTCCGTTCTCCTCCTTCTTAACTATTCCTCGGTCCAAGACCCCCATGGCCCCACCCTTCTACACGCACGCGCGTAATAACGCGACATCGTCTCCCCGAAAATAGCTTCAAACTCCTTGTAGAAGGCTGGGAAATCTTCCAAAAGTGGAGATATCGTTTCCACCAAGGGAGCGAACCACACCTCCACTGATCCTGTCATCATTGAACCCAAGAGACCGACCTGGTGGAACCTTGTGGCGTAACGACGGGGATGTAGGTGGATGATAAGGTGAACAAACTGTTAAGGGCAGAAGATTTGAGGCCACAAGGATGTGATTGACAAGCCTAAAAGCATTACAAAGACACGATTGACAAGCTAAGGGCAAGTATCATTGATTGATGTTGTTCACCTTGAAATCATTCAAGGTGAACTCAAATATTTATACTAAGCGGCATGCATGCCTGTTGCGTGCATGTGATACACTAGCGCATGTATGCATGCATGTGGCAAGTGTGAATAATACAATGGAGCGATTACGCTCATGATACTAGTTTAAAGCTAAAAGAACAATGGTTGTATATTGGACATGTTGGTTAACCCATAACGCTAGATTATAACACAAGAGGTCATGAGTTCGAATGTTCATGTGACTG
The DNA here is from genome assembly GCF_043228905.1 of Azolla caroliniana. Taxonomy (NCBI): domain Eukaryota; kingdom Viridiplantae; phylum Streptophyta; class Polypodiopsida; order Salviniales; family Salviniaceae; genus Azolla; species Azolla caroliniana. The sequence continues at coordinate 2,017,471 of NW_028230447.1, forward strand.
TTGTCATGTTTGTGACATTAGGCCTCATATTTATAGTCAGACCTAAAGCACCCATTCAAGTTCACACTTGGCCCTTATGGGTTGTTTCAATTCCTAGGATTAAAAGTAATCCCTTCTTTACACTCTCGATTAACCCGCACACTTTATCCTCGTGTGTAGAATACTATGGTACAACTTACCACGGGATCATTTATGGTCATACTCGTAACAACAGAAACGCTCTTGATTGTGCAATGTATACAAGAAACTTTAGCAAGATTAGTAAGAGAGATGGCACATGCTATAATAGCAAATAGTTTGAGAAATTTGTAACATATTTGACTTTCTTATTGTGTCACCCCATAATATCATGTTAAAGAAAACATAATCGTCTTCAATTTCACCCAAGATGAATTGATGTTTTTTCCTTTCATTTCTTCCAATCAATAAGCCTTCCCACCTATGTTGTTCCAAGCATCTTAAACCTAACCTTATTAATACGTGTTTTTATTAGCTATTTACTGTAAGTTTGATGAGACAAACATGATCTATCTATCTTAGCGCATTGCTCACTTGTTTTAACACCTTGTGAGTTATGATGAATGCAATCATTTAGGTAAGAGCCCACATGAACTAGGTATGCATTTTTCATTCATGCTCGTGAGTGGTGTAATAAGTGTAATAACATTTATCGCATGCATGGGTTTTTAATAAACATATATGAGACACATGTCCATACATACATACATAAATATATAGGTGCGTGTCTGTGTGTGTTTATGTATGTATATACTTAGCATTGTTATACACAATCATATCATGATATTTGACTTGAGCATGGAATTTCTTTGAGTGCTTTGTGTTGCTACTTATATAATTAATGCTCAACGAGAAATGCTATAGAGCTTGGAAGTAATATTGTTATTCAACAATGCAATGCTTCATGTTGGTTCTTATATTGTTAATATATCTTAATAAATGGTGTGTATGATTACTGAATAATCTGATCATTTACTATGGTGTGGCAACACATGCTTTAAAACCACAAATAGAATAGGCTAGATACACATTCATGACACCCAATTCTTTGCATTATGACATTTTGATTCCAAAGTATCAACCACTAAATCCAATTATTACTCATTATTTCAGTTATAATATCTACATTATTCTCATTTTCCTTAGGATGGCAGTACTTTGAAATTTGATCAATAGAATATGAATAATGATTGTCATTGGGTGGTCAGGTAATGGGGGATGCATGATCATATGCATGTTGCATAATTATGTGGAAATTTGTCTCAACGAATTGGTGTACCGATTTAACATTCTAAATCATGCATGTTACGTATGCCATACATTAAGTGGTAGTTGTATAATCTTTATAATATTGTGACAAATCATCAAAATGGTCTTTACATATGGAGATTATTAAACTTTGGCCACAATAGTTTCAAAATCTCTAATGTGATTGCACAACATTACAAATACAATATAATATATGTAAAATGTTATTTTCAAAGTCACTTACTCAAAACATGCATCAATAATGTAACATTACAATACGTGAAAAATTGTCCAATTCATCATATATTGGCATTTTCAAACTCATGAATCATATGTGTCTCCCATTTCCTATAGTTTAAAAGAGTCTGTTTTGGGTGAACTTGTACTACTTTGATACATTTGCATTCAACATTTTAAAACTCACTAACATGTTTCTCCTATTTCCAACATTCTAGAAGAGTCGTTGAGGTGAATATTAACTAATTGAGACTATTTTAGTATAAGTTGTCATTCACAACGAAAAGGTTATGGGTTCAACTATCTTCAACTCTCTCATAAAGCAAGGGAATATCTATGGTCAATTCATGTGTATGTGTCAACAAGGCCATTTCCCTAGAACACTAAGTGATATCTCCTTGATTGATAGAGGATCACACACGTACATGGCTATTATGGTGGTAAGAGGGAACCTTATTTCACGGCTACGCACTCATGTAATTCGCTAAATTTTGGATGGGGTCACAAACCAAACCACCTAAGCGGGTCTATAATTGAGTACAAGAAAAAATCATAGTTGGTTGTGCGGCCATGACATCACAACCATTGTGGTGGTACTCAACCATGTAACTTGGCTTATGTTTGGATGGCAAAGGTGCCAAACACACCTAAATGGGTCCTTCAATTTGACTAGGTCGCCATCTAACCTCATATTCAAGCAATTTGTAATATTTGGATACGAAGTGGTTTCTTCCATGACATGCTCACCCAATCATTAACTTCAAATATTTATAAGAGTCCATGCACTACTTACGCTTAATATAAAGTTCCAAGAGTATAATCCTAACCTTTAACAAGAAAGGTCAACCAAGAAAAAGGAAGGGAATCAATGTGAGATAGATGGAAAATAAGTGTACTATTCATTGCATGATTGCTCCCACTACTTGACAACCTAATGTTGGGATGCTAGTGACAACATTGTTGCCAAACTTTGCTTTGCCTAGACAAGGCTTAATAACCAAAGCTCTCAATGAATTTGGCATTTCCAAGATTATGAAGCCATACACAAAATGCCTCCTTTTTGAAAGATGCATTTCCACATGATCAAAACGCAAGCTGTTTGGATTTTAAGGCATGAGAGTTTGCCAAAACATGCTTGTAGACCATCAAGTATGGCAGCAATTTAACTTGAAACGTGGTGAAAATTTCTTGCTTGGATAAAACAAGAAGAGTTGTCATGTACACAAATATGCCATGGTAATCTTTTGTGAAGATACAATTCCAATTTCTTTCATTTTCCATTCCAATACGGATAAAGGAGCAAGTTTCCAAATAGATACAATACAATGTCTGATCTTGCTAACCATGTTTTCTTGGTCTCTCTGTTATATAGGAGACGCACAATCATATTTCAAGGACTTTTCATTCTCCAAACTATTTACGGAATTTGCGTTTCAGAGCATTGTGTCCCAGGCAAGCATATTATTGCTTCCACATAGCAACAGTCTAGCCAACATGGGTATTCTTGTTACTTTCGCTACTCGGGGTTGTGGCATTCATAGAAGATGAATACAGTAGATAAGAATACGGATGCTTTAGATTAATTAGGCAAACTTGTTTGATTTGGTTCTGCAGTATTACGACACTACAAAAAATGGCATTTTTGAAAATTCTCAAAATGGTGATCCAACACTCCTGAATCGATATTATCTTGTAACTCATCAGCAGCCATATTTTACTACTGTAAACAATTCAGAAGTCAATTCAATTGGCTCATGCACAAAATATCGTGAGATCTTAGGACTATCTACAGAATTGTTTTTTTGGCAAAAAAAAAGACACAAGGAAAAAGATGAATTTATTACCATATTTAAATAAAATTTTGTTAACCAAGATATATATGCTCTAGCCAATCTAAATTACAAAAATGTTCATATATCTTGCATTCCATCCCCATTGGTTATATGTTTGTGACAGACCTTCTAAAGATAGATAAGACATACCTTCTTTGGCAATTTCATGTGCCTGGGTGGAAGATAGAGAAACCCAGAAAATAGCAAGAAAAGCTCCAACTTCCATCATTATATATATCTGTACTTGTAACACAATATGAAAGTAATCTTGCATAACATTTTCTCTGTCTTATTTCCTTGTTTCACTGAACTATAGACCTTGCACAAACGCGTTCTTTTTTATCCGATATGCAGCATCACAGATTTTCTTCTTGTTTTTTCACCTCTGTTTTGCCTTGCTAAATAAAAGAAGGAAACATATGAATCTTTACGCATATTGAAACAAATCTGCTTAAAGTTTGAGCAAAGGTAAAAAAGACATATCAGGTGCAACATATAACTCCCAGTAAATTAACATAATTTTCCAGGATCAACACAGGGGCAGGGCCTGGCTCATTCAAATTCACATCAGCTGATATGAATCTTTCACAGCAATACCAATAAAAATGTAGCATATAAATGCTTACATTTAGATTAGTTTATGATGGGCTCAATTGCACACACTTCATAGCAAAACATGTGTTGTTATTTTCATGAATGTGTAAAGAGCCAAATATATGAATCGACCTAATGACTATGCATGTCAGACCGTAACCTGTTTACCTTCCATGTAGGGAGTACAATATTATGAATTGGCTTACCTTGTGCATCCACCTCTGACATTCTCACTATAAATTACAAAACCACTAGTAAACTCCAGGTCAATGAGCCACATTCAGTGACTTTCTGGGAGTCTGCAAATGGCACAACATTTCAAACATTTTGGAAGTTTCAGCATTATACCAGTGTATAATATATGCGTAAATATTTTACAAAAATTGAAAAGAGAAGCAAGTTAACCTCCAAGGGAACTCGCTTGTATCTATTCCTGCAGCATGAAGAGCATCTACATGCTGAAGGGCTTCCCGACATTCTTCTCGGTCATCCAGATACTCTTTCTTATCACCTATTATCTGGTATGTCTCATGGCCCTTTCCAGCAATAATCTGCAGTTCATTTATTAATCCTAAGTGATAAAAAACTGAAATGGGGCAAACTATGCTGGGCAGTAAGAGTAAGCAATTACCAAAGCCAAGTGGCCAATGTGCCAATAATAATGGATATGGAGCCACTGCTCCACAAATATGCAATGACACTACCAGTTCTTTCATATTCCTAAGTAGGCAGATGAATTGTAAAAGATGTGCATGTATCAACATTCACCGAAGGCTCAGAAAAACAAGGAAGAAAGTGAGTGATTTTGAAATCCTGACATTTGCCTCCGTACCAAGTGTGTATAAGCGGGGCCAGATTGCAAATTATGATTGTTATCTTCAAAGTTTGACCAAACAACAGTAAGATCATTGCTGCAGCAGGAGCCCAAATTTTGGACTTCTAATCTTGTTTGATTAGAATAAAAATTCTATCTAGGAGACTAAATCTTGGGGTCAGAGTGGAATAAAAACTTCTATTAGGAAGAAATTAACTTTAGGTCAAATCTGGAGAGAATAGCACACCACTATTATCTGCAGTAATTTACGTCTCTTTAAAATTTAGGTGTTAAGATTCTGTAATAATTCTAAAGCCTAAGCTTGAGATTATCTGTTTTCAATAATCTAGCAAAGAAAGTTAGGCTACATATCTTCCAAAATATGTTTTTCCTTACTGCAAAATCAGACGATTCACTCCTTAAACAAGAATTCTAATTCTTGTTTTCTATCTACCATGACTCAAATAACGAAAACATTATAAAGAGTGATCTGATACCATTAATGATTAAACATAAACTTTCAAGTGATGAAACAGAACTTACAACGGCATCTCCTTCCTCTCCCATTGCCACTGCAGCTCTAACTGCAATACCTCGAGCATCATATACAAAGACCCTATGACCATTCCGCAAAGGTGGGTAGTAATCTCTATCACCATGTTCCAAATACTCTTTCATCGACCAGCCCACACCAGCTAACATGTCATCCAATATGTATACTACACAAAAATGTCATTGCTTTACCACCCATGGGAAACTCTTATATTTAGAAGTTTGTGAATTGCACTTTGGATGGCAAAAATGTTTTTTAGAATTGAGATGATTGACGGCACTTACATGGATCTTCTTTCCGTGGATTATCAGATGTCAAAAGGGTGATTTCACTTTTATCTGTAGCAATCTTGGCCATGAGTGGTCGCTTCCCTCTCTCACAATCCCCTTCACATCCAACAACTGGAAAAAGGAAAAAAAAAAACTTTAACTCTCCCAGGTCAAAACCAAACTATATGGAACTAGAAATACACATTACCTGTAATTAGTCGCCTTGCACCACATTCTCTGACTGTATCAAGCAACCTTGAGAGACCATCAGGAGACCGAGCATGATCAACTATAACTGCAAAATCTTGTTCTTCATCGATAAGTTCACATCTTCCAGGAACTGCATCGACCTCTTCGATCCCTTCTACAATGGCCTCCAAAGGTGCATTTATAGCAATTCCAACTGCAACTGCTGCAAGGATGCTGTATACATTGTTCCTTCCCAACAGTCCAGATGAAATCTCTACATTACCTCTAGGAGTGTGGATTAACATATCCGTCTCAAACAAACTGAGTTGAAGTTCTAGAGTAAATACATCGGCCTCTCTGTTTTCCATGCTATATGTAATTATTGGAACATCAGGATTACCTTGTGCAATGAAAAAATCTGCATGTTTGTCATCTATATTCACAACTTTTGCATGGGCTTCAGGATCAGTCATTTTTGCAAATAGTTGCGATACAGAGTTTTTGCCTATTTCATGTAAATTGCCAGAATCACTATCATTTATGGTCAAGTTTGTAAACACGGCAATGTCAAAATCCAATTCCTTGTAGCTATTATCAGCAGAAACCTCCATTACACACACATCAGTACCATTATGTACCATGGTGGCCATTAACTTCTGCAAAGACACTGAATCTAGACTTATATCCAAAGCCTCCAACTTCTTTTTTCCATGTATATAGTTGGAAATAGAACCCAATAAACCAGTCTTCCTTTCTATTGCCTCATACATACTCTTTAGAAGGAAAGATGTCGTTGTTTTTCCATCAGAGCCACCAATGCCGACCACTGACATTTTCTTAGAAGGATTTCCGTAAAAAGATGCTGAAAGGGATGAAAGTATTGAAAGTGTGTCATCGACAACCACCACTGCTTTCACACTCTCTTGTACGGATACTTCTATGTTAGCAACAATTACAACAGCACCTTTCTCAGAAGCTTCTGCAAGGGTAAATTGGACATCGCGAGATAAACCAGGGCAGAAAACAAACATATTACCAGGTGTAACTTGTCTTGAATCATATTGAATACCAGTGATTTCTACATCTTGATCTCCATTCACAAGAATAGGCAAAACTCTCGCTTCATCAAGAAGTTCACTCAGACTCATACAAAATGTGGGTTCTGTAATCTGCTCTATGTCCTCATCGAGGGTGAAATCAAGATCGAATGATGGATCAGCCAAGATGTCATCATCGTCTTCTTCTTCTTCTTCGCCTTCTATTTCTTCTTCCTCTTCCTCTTCCTCTTCCTCTTCGACAACATCTTCAACCCCTTCTATTTCTTCTACATCTTCTTCTTCTTCTCCATCTTCCTCATCGATTTTCTTAGTTCCTATACCAATAGCTTCTCCTTCTATTCTTTGTTTGTTAACGTTTTTACCTTGCTTTGAAGCTTTTTCTCTAAGTTTCAAACTAGCCACAGCTGCATCTACTTCGGTGAAGAAATCTCCACCATCATCATCATCTACGATCTCTTTTCTAATCTCCCTATCAGCTAAACGAATGATTTCTGGACCTTCTTTTCTTCTTTCTTCGCCTTCTTCCTCCTCTTCCTCTTCCTCACCTTCAGGATCAAGACCTATAGCTTCGCGGAAAACAGCTTTATTCTGCTGATAGTAAGCTTCTTCACGTTTCCGAGCTTTCTGAGAAGCTCGATATATTTTATCGAACTTAGTGATGGTCTCGTCGTCGTCGTCGTTGTCGTCTTCCTCATCTTCAACTTCTAAAGGATCAATCTCTGCAGGGCTAGGAACATCTCGAGGGGGCATAGCGAAGCAAGGCTCGAACGAGGAAGAAGCATGGCGCCGACTTAAAAAGAGGGAAGAAGAAGAGGGAAGGAGGGGAAGAAAGCATGTTACCTGGAGATGGGAAGTTGAGCTGAATTCTCTGATTAAGCTGTGTGTGTGGATTCCACTGCTTCTTCTTCTTCTCCTCCTTGTTGTTGTTGTTGATGTTGTTGTGAGGAGGAGAGATGGGTGCAGGAGAGACCATGAAGAAGAAGAAGAAGAAGAAGAAGGGGAAGGAAGAAGAAGAGGCAACATTTCATTCCATTTGCCAGTACCCACCACAGGCAGGCAGGGAAGGGGTTCAGGGCTTTAAACCCTTCTCTCTCTCTCTCTCTCTCTCTCTCTCTCTCTCTCTCTCTCTCTTATCCCTTTCTCCTTCCCCTGTCTCTCTCTGTGTGTTTTTTTGCTTTTGTTTTCAAAAGCAGACAGTTAGTTATATATCAATTGTATGTAAAAGAACCCAATTACCAAAAGCAGAGATTTATATCAAATTTCAATTGTATGTAGAAAAAACCCAATTACAAAACCTGAATATTATGTATGTATGTATCTGTATGTATCTGTATGTATCTATATGTATGTATGTATCTGTATGTATCTGTATGTATGTATCTGTATGTATGCATTTCATGAGGAAATGATATTGCACATGCAGCTCCACCATCCAAACATTTTCACATGAGAAATGACTCTCCCTTTCAGCTTCACCTGAATAAATCCATGATTTGGGTGAAAAACGTAACCATTATTATTAGGGAAAAGTACCAGGATACCCTTGGAAGTTCGTCTATTTACCAAAATGCCCCGGGAAGTTCCAAATTTACCAAACTACCCCTATGTCCAAAAAATTACACTTTATAAAGTAATTATAAACTCAAATCTACAAGCCCTATTTACCAAAATACCCTTCAAACACAAATTTCTTTACTTAAAGAGATTTTTTGGGTCCTTTGTACTTACTTTGTAAAGTGTAATTTTTTGGACATAGGGGTAGTTTGGTAAATAAACGAACTTCCAAGGGTATCCTGGTACTTTTCCCTTATTATTATTATGCATCTTCAAATTCCAACGGCCTTTGAGATTTAGTAATCCAACCACATTCCACACTTTGAAGGGGTTCAGGGCTTTAAACCCTTCTCTCTCTCTCTCTCTCTCTCTCTCTCTTTTTGCTTTTGTTTTCAAAAGCAGACAGTTAGTTATATATCAATTGTATGTAAAAGAACCCAATTACCAAAAGCAGATATTTATATAAATTGTAGGTAGAGAAAACCCAATTACAAAACCTGAATATTATGTATGTATGTATGTATGTATGTATGTATGTATTTGTATGTATGTATGTATATATGTATGTATGTATGTATGTATCAGTATGTATGCATTTCATGAGGAAATGATCTACAAATGTAGCTCCAACATTTTCACATGAGAAATGACTCTCCCTTTCACCTTCTCCTGAATAAATCCATGATTTGGGTGAAAAACGTAACCATTATTATTATTATGGATCTTCGAATTTGAACAACCTTTGAGATTTAGTAATCCAACCACATTCCACACTTCTATAGCCTCCGATTAGAACTAACGATTAAACTGAGGAGTCGACTTCTCTTTTCCATGCCAATGCAACGATTGGGAAGAAAATGATCAATGAATTGCAAAGCTCTCGATTAGTTGATGATGCCCACCCAAAAAAAACAGATAAGGCATATTGTCAATACCTAACCAATTGTTGAGCACATATAGATGTTGAATCTTCAAACGAATGCATCCATTGCGCAATGGTTACCTTATTGTAGTGGTAAGTTGTTACACTACAACCACTATGTTTTATGTTTGAAACCCAATTTGGCTTTCAGTTTTAACCCCCACATTCCACAGTGGAATCTAGTGAGATTTGGCCTTAGAAGACGTTAATATATCTTTCTTTCTTCTTTCTTCTTCTCTCTCTCTCTCTCTCTCTCTCTCTCTCTCTCTCTCTCTCTCTCTCTCTCACATTTAATTAGCTTACCCTAGTTGTAAGTTGCAAGACTACTTGTACTACATCTTGGGGTCGAAACCCAATTTTCTCACCTCTTTATTACTCCATACATCTCTCTCTCTCTCTCTCTCTCTCTCTCTCTCTCTCTCTCTCTCTCTCTCTCTCTCTCTCTCTCTCTTATCGTGATTATCTTACCTTAGTGGTTGAACCCATATATATCCTCTTAAATTTCTAGATGTCATTGCGAAATGTAGGGGTTGAACCCATGGGCCATGACCTCTTCGCTTCAATTATTATTATTTGGTCAATCCTAGCCCTACCTCCCTTGTCCCTTTCTTTGTCAACCTTAGCTCAATCGTACTTGTCCTTTTCTTTATCAATCTTTGGTTTGCCTCACTTTTCCTTTCTCATTAATCTTGGTTTGACTTCACTTTTCCCTTTCTATGGTGATCTTAAATCAAATTCACATGTCATTTCTCTATTGATTTCAAATAGTTTTTCATGTTGCAAGTCATCTACCTTCTTCATTACTTTCTTCATTCTATCATATTGGGGGCATTACCTTCACTCTCCACTCGAGGCAAATTGAATAGTGTTGCTATTTTGTAGTTCTTAATGATTTCAATTGACTTTGCGTATTATTCTTTGTCAATTTGGAATGGGCTTCCTCATGTGTTCTTTACTATCGTGGAATCAACCACAACTATCCTTTGTTCTCTAATACAAAGATGATGGTAAAACATAACACTATTGGTGCAAGCTAGTGTTTGAGTATACATGCCAACATATGGTTCACGATCCTTACATGCATGTGGGGTGTCCCCATGTATAGGTGGCTATGCATTCATGTGACAAGTTATATACTAGATGGATTGGTCATAAGTTATTGTCATGGTCACCTTTCATATATGTTATCATAGCCATGTATGTAGTCCATATGTAGCCTTTTAAGTAGGAATATGCTCAATCATTCAATGGCGATATGAGACCAACTTCAACTATTCAATTTATCAATGAACAATAAAATGACTTTGAGCTTATGTCTATCGTATTTACTTTAGAGGCTTTTTTATTGTATCATAGTTTATCACAAAATGTATGATTGAGTAAATTATGTTTCTTTTGTTAGTATAGTTTGATTACAACAGACACCATCCAAATGTGGTGATAGATGATGCATGCATTTCTATTGGAGTAACTTTACAAAGTAGTGTATTGATCACCATGTTTAACTGCCATTGCTTATACCCTCTTCTTTGATTGTACTGTTTGTTAGGGTTTGCGCAAAGCCAATCAATTCATGCAATAGTTTTTGTTGAACCTTTATATCTCAATAACGAGAAGGATAACACAAAGAATTTGTACACACATAATATAAATTTAATTATCACAATGATAAGAGGGTAGTAGTCGCGGTCTCATCGGTCCACTAGACTCACCCTCACCGGAAGCTCCAAGTCAACCCCATCGATCTCCCATTTCCTATTTTGTTTGTGTTAAGCCTTGTAAAAGCCACTACATTCATGGCATTATTGTGAAGTCAGCTCAACATTATGTAAAACAAAAACTCATTGTCTAATAGTGTGATTTGGGTGTTTGAACTTGGTGTTTGTTGTTAATCACGTTGTTGCGTAAGCACACATGCGTGTGGTACTCAAATAGGACCATGGGGGTCTCAAACTAGGGAGGATGCAAGGACTAGGAGGGCACAAACGTTAGGGAACTCGAAAGCTCAGAAGAGTTGAAAGCTCCGACAAGTTGAAAGCTCGAGGTGTTGAAAGGAAGTGAGCCGAAAGCTTGTTACAAACTCCTCTCGTTTCTCCTCTCACTCTTACGTAGAGGACAATGATTATCACGCGCTTGAGGTAATGTTCAGGACAAATGACAAAAGCATTGAACTCGAGATTATGATTTAAGAATTAAACAACGCATGAGACCAAAAGAAAGCCTCTTATTAGGCAAAAAGTTAGATTAATAAAGAACCCTTTATAAAAATAGGGTGTACAAACGTTTGAGCGGAAGCTTACAACGGTGGTAACTAAGAGTTAACCACTCATACAAAACAGGAAAAGCGAAGGTAGGGTAGGGTTGGCGCTTTCAATGACGATGAGTCGAGTAGCCCGTTGTTCATGACTACTCATGTCGGCTATGATGTTTCAATTCAGAGTAGTGTTATCAGTCACTCCGTCCTCCCTTGGAAAACCCTCCTTTGATGTCACCATGTAACGAGCTTGGTGATGTCAGAGACCACGACGATCACCTAAGAAGAAGAAGAAGAGATTGAGAAGGAGAAGTGAAGGAACGATGTACCTTCATGCCAAGGTGTCCCAAACGTCGGAAATGGAGGGGCCTCCTTCTCGTCTAAGTTGTTGAAAACCCTAGACAAAGAAGAGACGAAAAAGAAAAGAAAACTTAGAAGCCAAAGTCACTAAAGAGAACCTCCAAACGACAAAACTCAAAGAAGACCCAAAATGTGCCATCTCCCCTATTCACATTTAATGTAATTATTCCTCTTTATGTTCGAAAAGAAAAAGGAGAATACTCCTTAAATCGTGTCGCATTGATAGAGAATCGAACTCTTCACCCTTGAACCAAGTGAATAGCTCTTTTTTAATTATTACTCGTAAATTTCATAAATACATATTTACACTGTGCGCCCCTTTTCTAAAATTCCCCTTCTTCCCACATTTCCCACCTTTTTCTTTTCTCCTTTTTTCTCCACATTCCCACCTTTGGTCACGACAAGACGCTAATCTTGTGCGTTATCTGTTAATTGTGGGATCATCATTGTCCATGTTTGCGTCGTACTCTACACTCGTCTCGTCTATGCTCAGAGTCCCTAGCAACGTTCGCCTCCTTCTCTGTGTTCAAGTTCTCGGAGCCATCGATTCCTTCTCTGTGTTTCGAGTCCCCCGAGCCTTCAACTCCTTCTTTGTGTTCGAGACCCTTGAGCCTTCGACTCTTTCTGAGTGCTTCGAAGAGGAAGAAAATAGAAGGATCATTCATGAATCATGAGAACCGAAGGGTAGAGGGCTACATTTGTAATTTCCAGAAAGTAGACGACCAATATCAATAAATATAAATTTATTATTATTATTATTATTATTATTATTATTATTATTATTATTATTATTATTTCTTTGCGTCTCTTCTGAAGCAGAGAGCCAGCGATGGCGAGCTAGAGAAAACAGAGACACAGACAGATCGTGGGAGAACAGAGGGAAGCAGAAATGCAGAAATGCAGAAAGGCAGGGACACAGAATTCACATGAAGAAAAAAAACTGAGCGAGAGGAACAGAGACAATGTGATAGATAGATAGATAGACAGATAGATAGATAGAGAGGATGGGAGAGAGATGCTTAGATCGATCTCTGCCTCAATCCGAAGCTTCAGCGATGGAAACGACTTGCACTCAGCTTGGAAATGCAGAAAATATTGCTATGTTCCTTCAGCTTCTTCATCCATTGCAGACCTCTGCCATCATGGATACCTTCAGCAGGCCCTCACTGCTATTTCCCTACATTCGCAGAAACAATTCATCTCTTCAGGAGACGTTTTCTTCCGTCTACTCCAGTTATGTCATCAGAAAGGCTCACCCTGTTCTATTCGAAGATGTGAGATACTCATGGCCTTCCATGGTTTGGAAAAATCAAGTTTTCTTGGGGATTACTTGGTTAGCACAATGGCTTCATGTGGAGGAATCGAGGAAGCTTCCAGATCTTTTCAGAGATTGAGATATGGATCCATTTATTCATGGTCTTCTCTGATTTCTGCTCATGTAGATCAAAATAACTTCAGTGAAGCTCTCCATATCTATGATAGAATGGTTGAAGCCGAGGTCGAACCAAACGCATATACATTTGTTAGCTTATTCAGAGCTTGTAGTGGTTCGCTTGACTTACAGGAAGGAATGAAGCTTCATGATGAGGCTCTAAGAAGGGGTTTAACTTCAGATGCTTTTATTGTGAGTGCCATTATTACAATGTATGGAAAATGCAGGCAAATTATTGAAGCGGAGAATATGTTCAGAAGCTTCTCAGAGCACGATTCAGTGGTCTGCAATGCTCTTCTCTCAGCATATATTGAGCAGTCTGATACTGAAAAGGTGCTAGAAATGTATACACATATGCAAGAGATAGCCGCTATTAATATGAGCACGCAAACATACCTTATAATGCTTCGGGCATGTTGTGCTGCAGCGGAGAAAGAAGAAGGTATGGCGTGTGATGGATACCTCATCAAATTAGTTTCCATGAGAATTGGGAGGACACTACATATTGAAGCGGAGAAGAAGGGCTTAACTTCAGACTTGTTTGTTCATAGCGCCCTTATAAGCATGTATGGGAAATGTGGGGGTACGAGGGAAGCCGAGAAAGTCTTCTCTATGGTAGCTTGTCATGATGTTGTATCAGAAAGTGCGATGCTTTCGGCGTATTTGGAACAAGGTCAAGCAGACAATGTGTTGCAGCTTTACACAGCAATGCAAAACGTTGATGAACAAATGCTTGTTGTTAGCTTACAAGCATTGTGCATTCTTGCTGAGAAGAATAAACCTGATGGAAGACCATGGAGACTAGAGTGTCTTGAGATTGGTCGTGGTCTAGATGCAGATGGAAGAAAGAAGGGGTTTTCTTCAGACATCTTTCTAGGAACTGCACTTGTCAATATGTACGGCAAGTGTGGGCGCATTGGTGAGGCCGAACATGTCTTCATTAAGTTTAATAGAAAAGATGTGGTGCTTTTTAATGCTATGCTTGCAGCATATGTAGAGCAAGGGCAAGGAGTTAGAGCCTTACAGTTGTACAGACAAATGCAAGAAGAGGGCGTGTCTCCACATCAGCGGACATTTGTAACAGCTTTGCAAGCATGCTCTTTGCTTGCTGAGATAGAAATGGAGGTTTTAATGGAAGGATCTATGAAGAAAGAGGTAGCTTTAGGTATTGTTCAGGCCTTACATAACGACGTTCGAACTAAAACCTTTGACTCTGACATCTATATATGTAATACATTTATTAATACATATGGCAAATGCTGGAGTACCACCGAAGCTGAGAACGTGTTTACTGGAATGCGTAGGGTTGACAGTATTTCATGGAATGCAATGTTTTCAGCGTATATGGAGCAAGAACAAGGTGAACGGGCTCTACAATTATACAAACAGATGTGTGAAAAGGGGGCGAAACCGGATGACACTACTCTGTCCTACCTTTTGCATGCATGTTGTGTGACAGGAAGCATGAAACTTAGTAGGTGTATTCACCACACCATCATTGTCTCTGCATATGATAAACTTCTCTCCTTGGCAAGCATGCTTATTCGCACATACACAAGTTGTGCAAACATGAGTGATGCTCAGGCAGTCTTTGATGGCCTGGATGAGCCTGATGTTGTATCATGGACCTCACTAATTTCTGGTTATGCCAAGGTGGGTGACTTTACCAGTAGTCTTTTCAAGTTCAAGCAAATGCAAGGTAGTAGCACTGCACCAAATGGAGTGACTTATCTCTCTGTTCTTTGGGCATGCAGCCATGTCAACCTTGTTGAATTGGGCATCAACTACTTTGATTCAATGCGAGATTATGGCATATGTCCGGAAATTGAGCATTATAACTGCATGATAGACCTTCTTGGACGAGCTGGAGATTTTACTCGAATTAAGGACATGTTATCCATGATGCTTGTGGAACCCGATCTCATCACATGGTTGTGTTTGCTGACGGCTTGTTTAAAACATGGGAAGGTAGAGCTTGGAAAGCATTGTTTTCATAATGCCATACAGATTCAACCTAACCATGCTGCACCATATGTTTTGATGTCGAATATTTACACAAACGCAGGGCTACTAGATTGTGCAAAGGAGGTGGATGCCTTACGGCAGAAAGAGGCTGCTTGGAAGAAGCCTGGACAGTGCTGGATAGAGATAGAAAAAGAAGTACATTTGTTTGTTGTAGGAGATCAGTCCCATGAATCGTATGACCATCTTGATCACTTGTTGCGACAGAAGAACTCAAGGCTCAGGAGAGAAGGACATGTTCCATGCACAGATTCTTATGCAGCTGAATGGTGTTGGAAAGATAAAATCTTGAGTTTTGTGTGAAGAGATGTGTTTGAGAAGAGTAAGCCAACAAATTAACGAAGGAATGAGAATTATCCTTTACAAAAGACTTGTTCTCATTATGGCCTTGATGAGTTTTGGAGGACAAACTTTTGGTTAAGAGGTTGTTTCTTGGAATAATTGAAGCTCAGGCTTTTTGTTTGTGGCAAAAGGAGGGTAGGGAAGGCCTGTTTATTTTCCAACTGACATTGTTTCTTGATTGTTGGGAAGAAACAACATTATCCTAAAACTTAAAACGGCAATGAACACTGTTAAAAGGCATAGAAGAAGAAGTGTTTAATGGAACCGATAGCACTGGTAGCTGTGGTTTCTGGCAAAAGGAGGGTAGGGAAGGCCTGTTTATTTTCCAACTGACATTGTTTCTTGATTGTTGGGAAGAAACAACATTATCCTAAAACTTAAAACGGCAATGAACACTGTTAAAAGGCATAGAAGAAGAAGTGTTTAATGGAACCGATAGCACTGGTAGCTGTGGTTTCTGGCAAAAGGAGGGTAGGGAAGGCCTGTTTATTTTCCAACTGACATTGTTTCTTGATTGTTGGGAAGAAACAACATTATCCTAAAACTTAAAACGGCAATGAACACTGTTAAAAGGCATAGAAGAAGAAGTGTTTAATGGAACCGATAGCACTGGTAGCTGTGGTTTCTGGCAAAAGGAGGGTAGGGAAGGCCTGTTTATTTTCCAACTGACATTGTTTCTTGATTGTTGGGAAGAAACAACATTATCCTAAAACTTAAAACGGCAATGAACACTGTTAAAAGGCATAGAAGAAGAAGTGTTTAATGGAACCGATAGCACTGGTAGCTGTGGTTTCTGGTGATCATATTTGCTAATTCCTTGATGTAATATATTGATTTTCTTTGTCAGCTCTCATGAGTTGTGACCATGCAAAGAAATGTTGTAGATGAATGAAATAGGAGGACTTCATCACGAGGTCTATTACCTTTTCTCGTGCAGTTAAATAATAGAAGAGTGCAATGGCTTATTGGAGATGCTAATTTTGATTTGGTACCAATAGCACACGGGCACACACTTTATATGGCTGCTCTTCACTTACAATCTCTTACATTCCAAACACCCAACACCAGCGACCACAATGTTTTGCATGTTCTTCATGGAGATCAATTCTCTGAACTCAAATGCCCACCCTGGCTGAACTTAGCAATAAAGCCATGAATCCAACATGTGATGAGCCTTATTTACGGAGCTATGACTGCATGAGAAATTTGGCTTATCCCAATCGTGACTCATTGGGGTAGTTGGATTGTGATATGATGGTATGGCCACAAATCTATTTGTGTCTAGAGGTATCAATATGAATTCCAACTTTGTATCTTATCTAATGATTCAATCATACACATGTAAGTACCCATTTATTTATAGGAGGGCCAGAACATAATGGTAGTACAAACAGAAGTATATGCTCATCTCCATATTAATTGGAGTACTACCGATTTAACATAGGCATATACATAGACAAAACAATGGTATTCCTACAAGTATATGTTAATAATAATATTGTTCAAAGAGTACGACTACTTGAACAAAGACAGACACACAAACGAAGGCTTTTTCCAAATTAAAAAGGTGTAAAGAGTGCAATCAAACATTGTGATACATGAGATGTGATGAGGGTTGTTAATCTTTGTTGCATGCATTATCTTTTATGGAATTCAACTCATATACTATGGTTTAATCTCAGTAAAATCATTCATGGAAAAGTCTACCCATGAGTCAAAATACTATTTCAAAGATACACGCACGTTTCTAGCATCTCTTGGTCAATCTCTTCCAAAGCTCAAATATTGAATCAAGATGGTGGGAACTTGAGTAATAACCAAAATTGAACATTGATTTTCATTCATTTCAATAATTCTTCAAAGAGCAAAACTGCAGCCATCTAGGCTGGTTGCTTCCTCTTGCATGAGGGTTCTCTCATTTTCTTTGGAGTTGTTTGTAAGCATTCTCCCCTAGTTTTGGATTGCAACTAAATCAAGACGAAGTGGGCATTTGAGACACATAACAGAAAATTTTATAATGTTATTTACTATTGATTCTCCTCTCTCCACTTTCTATCTTATATGTTAACTCGTAATTCATTATCGCATTTTGCAAATAAAGGATCTCAAGTGTTTTCTATCATGATTTTCGATTGATTCTCCTCTCTCCACCCTACATCTCATAAATTAACTCATATTCATCGATATACTTGGAAACAAGGGACATTGCATCACATTGTAGCTTGTTTTTGACTTCCTCATTGTATTAGTGTGGATCACAGGGCGAGAGATTTGATATGTGGCAAGTGAAGGATCGAGAAGTTTGTTGGTCACCACCATTAGAAAGGTATCGTTGTACCAATCCAGGCCAAAATGATAGAAAAACAATAAAAGAAGTCCATGGGGATGATGCAAAGACAAGGATATTTGATGTTATCATAGATCAGGGAACACGACTTCTCTCATGCATGATGAACATGGATCTTTCGTCAACGGTTGCTTCAAGACACTTGGGCCCATGGCATATGCCCAATCGTTCGTTAGGAACCCTGTGTGAAAGCGGCTGGCATGCCTCGAGACATCATCGAGAGCTCTGCGTGTCGCCATCGAGGCAGTTTCCGGAGACTTCTCTCCCGACAACGACATTGAGGCAGGAAGTTTCCGGAAACTTCTGTTTCCGAGACGACGAGAGACCCAAAGAGAGTCCGGAGCTTCTTTTTTTTGTCCCTAGACCTCTGAATATGAGAAGTTAAATGGAATGAAGTAAAAAGAAGAAGAAGAAGAAGAAGAAGAAGAAGAAGAAGAGGAAGAAGAAAGGATGGCTTCTCTGTGGTGGAGGTACCATGGAAACCTCTCCTCCTCTCTTCCTCTCTCTCTTCCTCCTTCTCCATGCCTATCTTCATCACTTCCTTTTCTACTATCCACCGCATCTGACTTCAGTGCCCCCCCAATCTGCACATTTTGCTCGCCCTTTCGATCTGCCTGTGTTGTAAGAGCTTCTTCTTCTTCTTCGTCTCCTCCTCCATCTCAGGATCACACAGAAGATGGACCATTTCTTCAAGAACTTCTCGTCCCATCTCAATGGACTTCTCCGCAGGCTGCGCTACAGGTAAAAAAGCGAATGCAAATATACTGAAAGGCTGCACCCGGCCTATGATGAAAATTGATTCAATTGAGTACAATTAATGCAGAGGAATCAATGTGATGATACATGTAGATGATGATGATGATAATGATGACTTTAGTGTGAGTTGTGAATCGTGATCCTAATAATGCTACTACATTACGCAGACATGATTAATCATGTGATGTATGATTGATTGTCTATGCTATATGATGGATATGCAGTGATATGTAACTGCATGGCTAGCTAAGGTGATGGTGTGCATTGAGGATAGCAAGATTTTTATACCACCTTGTAGCAGGTTGTAGAGATGTCAGATCATTCAGGGCCAGAAGTGGTCACCTCCTGAAGTCACCCATGTGGTTCATGACTCTGGTGTAAACATAATTTAGTGGAGTAGTGCCCATTTGTTTAGCCTGGTGGCAGAGTCTCTCAAGTTGTGCGGTGTGATTCAAGATCAACCACAACTACATACTAAAGTGCTCCCAAATGTGATCCAAGATAAACAATGTGAATTAACCACTACTACTTAGCCTCTGGTTATTGTGAAGAGTTTCAGTTTGCTACCATGTCTTCCTGAAGCCTCTTTGAACCTATTGATGCATCTGGATTTGTTAACAGATGGTATGTTTCCCAATATTGTTTTCCTCCTAATAGGCTCACCGTTCAGGCGTGTGAGAGATCTCATGTAGTTGTGTAATTCATGCTTTGTACCTGTCTTTATGTCAAAAAGCCATTTCTTTCTCAGTGAGTTGTTGGGTTTCCCAATAGAAGATATGTTTTCATCATCTCATGTTTGTGGCCAAACAGTTGCATCACAAGTTCAACCTCAGTTCATATTTCTCTTTTGATTTGCATCATAACCTCAGTTCTTGCATCTCATGTTTGCTATATGTCAGATTACATATCTTGAAATTGTGGTGTTGTGAAATGCATTATGTAATCCACCTTTCTTTCTCCTTCATAATTTCTATATACTAGGGTGGAGTGGCGTTAGTCACTGTTTGGTTCTTGCAATTACATTTGATAAACCGTACATTGGTTTCAAGTCTCCCTTCAGTTACCAGTCTCAGATTTCACATGCCACAACAGTTAATCAATGTTACTTCAGAAGTAAACTATCATATGCTTAGCATGAAGAAAGCCATTAATCTGTGATTAATTAGTTAAAAGTTTAAAATGTTTGGACTTTTATTCTCTCTCCCACTATATATATATATATATATATAGCATTGTGAATGATTATTTTTTGTGAATTGGGCAGGAATCAGAATGGTTAAAGAAAAGTCTTCATCAGTGGCTTGATGATGAATTCTGTCCTGAACCAGCTAATGATGAAATTAGTAGGCGGTGTTCCAAAGTGTACTATTATTGTCTCTTAGAGAAACAACTCGATATGGGAGAGATTCTTCTACAAATGGTTAGGGAACTAGAAACATTTTCATTTAAGAAGAGCTTCCATGGAGCCTTCACATCTGCAAATGCAGCTGTTGACATTATAACAAAGAAAATCCACAGTATGGAAGAGGGAAAATAAAGTGTATTATGATTCTTGCAAAAAAAAAAAACTTGTAAAAAATATAGTGCATCATTGGAGACGTGTCTAGACTATATATACTGGGAATAAATCTTCCCACAAAACATGATGCCTGTTTGTTGGGCATTTCAATTGTAATAACTAATTTTCTTTATTTATTGCTCTTTTGCATACCTATGTACACAATGGTTGTGCTGTAAACCATGTCAAGCACATGCTAAAATTGACAGAACCACATAGAACATCCCAATAACTCATTTAATACTCTATGCTGCTTGTTTGCTACTCTTAAATATTTATATATCAGTGACTAGTTTTGGCTTAAATTATCTTCCTAACAGTTTGGAAGATACAAGTGCTTTTCTCAGATCTTTATAATGCACATGTGTAGTGTTTCAACATACCGTGTATAGTGCACAAATGATAAAATCCTTCCATACCACTTTCTTGGTCTTTGAATGTTGGGTAAATAAACTTGCACGTATTTCAACCATGCAAAGTTTCCCACAAAAAATCATTTATCATTATTCCATGTACTGTGCTGAAAGTCATGTTGGTTAGCTTCTAGATTTTCATAAAAATTCCAAAAATGTAGCTTAATATACAAACAAGCTTAGTACTGAGGTTTGAAAATTGTAACTTAATATACAAATAAGCTTGGCACTGTGGGGATCCCTTATGAAAATTGGAATTCACAATACAGTCAAAATCACACACATTCTACCATTGCCATACTTTGCCTGAAGCATCTCGGTTCTCCTTGCATAGGTAGCTGATCATTTACAAACGAGGGTTTCTCGGGCAAAGTAGAAGCTAGAGAAAATGGTGTTATATCATCGTTTAAAATGGGCAGAGGAGCATCAAGAACATCATCTGGTATTACAGTGAGTGTTTTCTTCAACAGATCCGAACAGCTCTAGCATTGTAGATCATTATTTATATTAGCAAAACCAGAATGTACATTATTTCAATGATTCTAGAAGAATCAACACATGTTTTCACAACTCACCGTACAGTCCCGGAATGCGGCATCTAGAGCTCTCCTCCAAATTCCTGCACCTTGCTCCGCATGGAAGAGATGCAACAAAGGCTGCAATTGGAAATACAAATTGAGTGCCACCACATTTAAATCTGACCGACAAAAGCTTAGAAAGAATGCTAGACAAAAACAAATCAAACTTTGGAATATACTATCAAATACATTTGTGAAAGCATATCATGATTCAATCAATTTAGCTTTTCTACTGAATTCTCTTGAGTAATCTAAATGCACCTGGTGCTTTTCTGATAGCAAATTAGCTGCTCATTGTTACTTGCCCCATGCATAGGAGGAACTTCAAACTCAGACCTCACATATATTGGGGCACACAGTCAATTACAGGCGAACAAGATACCTTAATGGTATGACGTAGACTTGGCCTCCCTGGTCCATGCTTCCCAATAACTGAATCTGCATATTTCTCATATAATTTTAATATCTGCATAATTTTCACACGTGTTAGAATGCATATCAAGAATAAAGAAAAGATGCATGAATCAACTAAAAAAGAAATCCAACGTACATCACGCCTGCTTGTGGCAGGTGCAGGAGCCCCATATATGACAGAATCAACTCGGGCTAATAAAGACCAAGGACTGCAATTTAAAAGATTTAATGTGAAAAAGAAATATATCAAACAAAACTACAAAAGAAAACTTTCAGATCCCAAGATGTAAATTAAGGATCTGTAAATTAATGTTGGATTCCATACCAGAATATGAAGCAAATACACATGTTTATAATAGAATATTACATTAGCATTGAAAGTCTACTGACCTGCTACATGATGCGCGGCCAACCATGACACCATGAGCACCTAATTGAAGAGCAGCCTCCACCTAAGAAATTTTTTATCTCTCACTTCTCCCTCTCAAAAGAAATTATAATAATTTCAAAAAAATGTAAATAGTTCTTTCATTTTTTGCTACGTAACTCAGTTATGTTTTTATTTACGATAATTTCACTAATTAAATTTTGACCTGTTGAATTGAAATCACACCTCCATTCAATGTGAAGTTTAAATGAGGAAAATCTCGAATCAGAGCATATACATACTCGTATCTGTGAGACACAAAATTAATTTTACAAAACTAC
The DNA here is from genome assembly GCF_043228905.1 of Azolla caroliniana. Lineage (NCBI taxonomy): Eukaryota > Viridiplantae > Streptophyta > Polypodiopsida > Salviniales > Salviniaceae > Azolla > Azolla caroliniana. The sequence continues at coordinate 2,039,943 of NW_028230447.1, forward strand.
ATAACCATGATGTATTAAACTAGAGTGTTAAAAAACAAGACAAAACTACAAAATGCCAATGCAGGAGCATCTTCCCCGTGAATGGAAGTCTGCATATTAATTTTGATTATCACTTACTTGAGGGGAGGGACACTTCTATTTGCAGCAGGACTGAGGCCCTTTAAGATGGCTTTCCTCGCATGAATGATGAAATGTTTGGTAGGGGATAAAGTTGAAACAGTATCCACAAATGCACCTGATAAAATCGCAGTTAGATGCAACAACAACATCAACTTATGGATCAAACATTTCACACGAATAGTAAATAGACACGTTCAGCTTAGGAGAAGTAGACAAGCAGGCTGAAAGACCAACAAATGTTTCACTTAGATGGGCTGGATGTTTCACCACAATGTATTTGCCCATTGTACATTGACAAATTTCAGCCTAACCTAATTACCCCAGATTTTACTTACTTGGCAGTATGCCCACCTCGTAGCATATACTATCAGGGTACAACTTATTCATACATTAACTCTCTGCTTCAAGGAAGCACCATGCAATATCTATATTATAACTAGCCTTTATCATCTCAACAATCTACAGACTTTATTGTCATGAGAGATTGGCCAAATGGGGGAAAGAGAAAAAGTGAAATGCCTAATAAGAGCAAGCAAAATGCAGACCCTAGGAGAAAAGATAACAAAAAGACAACTTCATGAATGAGAAAAATAAACCAGCTCTTATTAAATTTTCTATCTTGGTTATATGCATCTCATTAAGTCTATCTTGACACTGCATTCAAGATTGAAGTCACATCACACGGAAAAAAAATTCGATCAGTGAAAATCAAGCACACCAAATCTTACACATACTCACAGAGTTCATCATATGATTCAGCATCATCCACTCCAATGCGGCATTTCACACTAACAGGAACATCACAATTCTCTGCAATCGCTGCCATGGACTGGCCCACGAGCTATTGAACCATGCTTTCTGCTTAGCCCAAAAAAACCCAAAAATATCTAGAAGGAGTAGAACACCAATATGTACCTTAGGGTCAAGCATAAGCCGTGCACCAAAGCATCCATGACCAGCGACTTTCTCACTTGGGCATCCACAACTGCAAATTCCTTTGATGAATCTTCAAATAATCCAGGTTTGGAAACAAAATGAAGCATTGCTAAGTCCAAAACTTTAACATACTTCAAATTTATCTCATCATAACCATATGGACTGGCTAGTCGAGTAGCATTTGCAAGTGTAGATACATCACTTCCTCCAAGTTGTAGAACAATCGGATGTTGCATGTCAGAAAATTCCAAAAATCTATCCTGGAAACAAATACAACTAATCAGCTGTCAGGAGTTATTTTCAGAAATCCTACAAAGAGTGATCTTAGTAGTTAGAAAGGATCATGAACCCAATTTTACCAAAAGAAAATTAACCTTCATCTAAATTTGCAGAAATTATTTACAAACAAACATATGAATATTTGAATGTTGAAATCATTCATTGACACTTCAAAAAATTCAAGGTACTTCTATCTTCACTTTCAATTTTTAGAAGGGAATTCCATATACTGCAAGTGTAAGTTACCATAAACTTTGGTTTCTTCCAAACGCTGGATAGCAAATGTACTTCTTCTACCTTTACTTTCAAGTTTCAGAAGTGAATTCCAAATTTTACAAAGTTACCATACACTTTGGTTTCCTGCAAACATATTGAATAGCAAATGTACTTCTACCTTCACTTTCAATTTTTAGATCTGAAATCCAAATATTGCAAGTGTAAGTCACCATAAACTTTGTTTCCTTCAAACGCTGGATAGCAAATTTACGTCTACCTTCACTTTCAAATTTCAGAAGTGAATTCCAAATATTTCAAGTGTAAGTTGCCATATCCTTTGGTTTCCTCCAAACATTGGATAAAAAATGTACCATTTCTTCATGATTCATGAAAGGACCCATCGCTCAGCATCCCAGGTATTTAAGTTAATCGATGGCAATACAGACATTGCCGCATAAATATCCAAGTTATAAGCCATTTAATAATTTTGTGACAGGAGAAGCAAAAGAGCATGAGATCATTTTCTCTTTATGTACAGCTGTATCACCTGTACTATCTCAGGTGTTAGAACATAGTGCCTTAAACTCCTTGTGGCTGCCAGATGACAATGCAGTAGGACAGAGTAGGCAGGTAACTAGAACTGGACAATGCCATCTCAGGAGAGCATGAAGAGAGTAGAAATGATCAAGATTCATTGAAGGGGAGGTTACCCCTTAACACAATTGATCAATCAATATTTAACTTAGTAACTAAAATAAAATAAAGAAGGAGAGACTACCCCCTTAACAAAATTGATACATCAATATTTATGTTAGTAACTAAAAGAAGAACAAAAAAGAGTACAAGATTTTCTCTTGATGCACATAAGTATCCACACGTTATAAAGCTATATATTTCACCCTTCATGGAGGAGAATTAGAGAAACAAAAGGAGTACCAGATTTTTCTCTTGATGTACTATTGTATCAGCCACCACCATCTCAGTGTAGAGCCATGTGTGGCGTGAGAGCAGCCGTGCAAGAGTCCGGAAGTGATTATCTGTATAATCCATCATAGGTGCAACACTGCACTGTGGAATCAATTAGAAAAGATATCACAAACGAAGCAGAATCTCTTATAAAACTCTCCATTGAAAATTCAAAAGAAACAAACAATGCTCAGCTATAAACTCTTGTAGACGCTGACAGACAATGCTAGAACCTTTTTGCCGATTTCAATTGGCAAATTGTTCGGCGGAAACTCTTGTAGATCGCAAAAAGAATCAGATGTTCTACTAGAATCTCTAACGATTGGCAAAGAAAAACAGAATTTCTGCTGAAATAAATCTAAAAACAAACTTGTGTATTTCTAAACCATATTATCTGCTAGAAACTCTTGTGAGCGGCAAAAGAAGCAAGATTTCTGCTAATATCTCTGCTAGATAGAAAGAAGAAAAAATGCATTGCTAAAAGAAGCTATTGATAAGAGAGATTGTTCTAGGACGCCAAAAGAAACCTAAATGGAAGAATACCTGAACAGCGGAGGCAAGTACTGAGAATTCCTCTGATGCGGTGGGGCAAGGGAACAAAGGGAACGGAAAAGATAAGGGCTCCTTCTTCTGCGGAATGCAGAGCAGAAGGAGGGGTAATCCCATAAACAGGAAGGGGAAGAGGAGGAGGAGGAGGAGGTAACAGAGAGATGCAAGGTTCGTGGTCGGCACAGAGGGACCATCGCCATAGCCGAAAACACTGAAGCTCCTCCTGCCATGCCTGCCATGCCTGCCTGCTGTGTTTTCTTTCTTCCTTTCGAAACAATATATATGTATATCATATATGTATGCATAGAATGAACCATACGTATCATACGTGCATTCTCATTCGCGAATGTTTCATGCAAACGTGTATGGTAAATCATCTCCAAGTTGGATTGGATTGACTATGGTCTATAAATTTATATATGTATAGATATGTATGTATGTTTTGATGATGATGGTCTGGAAGCGTATATACTTTTGTAATTTTGGAAAACGTAGGGTTCATGATGAGGATTGATGACCATGGTGGTGTGGAAGGGTATACTTTTGTAATTTTGGAAAACTTAGGGTTCATGATGATGGTGGTGGTGGTGGTGGTGGTGGTGGTGTGAACGGGCTAGCCGCTACACATTTGTAATTTTGGAAAACTTTAGGGTTCATGGTGATGATGATGATAATGATGACCATTCATAACGACGACGGTGTGGAAGTGCACGCATTTGTAATTTTGCAAAACTTAGGGTTCATCGAGATGGTGATGACGATGGTGTGGAAGGGCACTCGTTTGTAAATTTGCAAAACTTAGGGTTCATCGTGATGATAATAATGATGATAATGGTGTGGAAGGGCACGCAAATGTAATTTTGCAAAATTCAAGGTTCATCATGATGGTGCTACTGATGATGATGATGACGATGATGATGACGATAGTGTGGAAGGGCACTCATTTGTAATTTTGCAAAACTTAGGGTTTATTGTGATGTTAATGATGATGATGATGACACTGACGATGGTGTGGAAGGGCATTCATTTCTAATGTTGCAAAACTTAGGGTTTATCGTGATGCTAATGATGATGGTGATGACATTGACGATGGTGTGGAAGGGCACTCATTTCTAATTTTGCAAAACTTAGGGTTTATTGTGATGATGATGATGATGACAATAGTGTGGAAGGGCAGTCAATTGTAATTTTGCAAAACTCAAGATTCATCGTGATGGTGTGCAAGGTACTCATTTGTAATTTCGCAAGGCCACCGTGTAAGCAACACGTCCATCTTCTACACCAAATGTTGGTCATCATGCAAGCAACGTGTCCCTTTCTCGAGCTCAAATCCACAACCTCGGTGATGACAATGATCTGATAATTTTAAGTCATTATTCTCTATCGGTTCGAGGGAGAACGTGAGATGCATTATCTTTTATGGAAAAAGGAGGAGGGAGGCAACAAGACACTTATTCTAAATGAGCAATGATTTTTAGAACCGAGTCTTTCATCAACCATAAGTTTATATGGGTATTTTTTATGAGTAGTTAGAACATTAGGGACATAGCCCAGATGGATGTAGTTCAGTTGGTAAGGTTGCCCAATGGAGACCAGGTGGTCATGGGTTCAACCCCTACATTTCGCAGTGGCATCTAGTGAATTAAGAGATATATATGATGTATATAATAGAGAGAAGTGAGAAAATTGGGTTTTGAACTTAAGACACCGTGCTTGTAGTGTTAACAACTTACCACTAAGGTAAGCTAATTACGGAAAAAAGAAAGAAAGAAATAAAGAAAGAGAGACATTGGCAAATGATATGTTATGGTTTCAGTTAGAGAGACCAAAAACAGAAAATGCGGGTTATGTTCCTTACACGATACAAGATTATGAATTTGTAGTCACTTTTTGTATGTATAAGGTTGCATATTTCACGGACAAGGAAGTAGAAGAAGTGGAGGAGAGTGAGGAATGATAGATGGGTTGCTTATGAGCCCATTCTAATAAAGAGCGTGAATATAAGCTACATTGTGTGATACAAGACGCTGATCATCAACACTTATTGTATTTACAATGTTGCATGACAATAGAATACACAACAACGTATCATAACTGCACAATGTGCAAAATGTGCACTCATTCATGCATTTATAACTGCACAATGCACGAACTATGCCTGCAACCCTAACCACATGTGTGTGTCAAGACTCTACCTACAATCATACAATCTACAACCCTACAGGTACAATCTGTCACTGGCCGATGGACATGACAATGCAATCAACAGATGGCGTGCTGTTACGAATGGGATGGAGAAGGAGAGCAACCTTAACCGCATGTGTGTTGTGTGCGTCAAGACTCTACCAACAGTTCTACGAGCTTACAACGTATACAACCTTGTAGGTACAATCCATCACTAGCCAATGGCCATGACAAATTATAATGCAATGCAATGGATGAAGTGTTGTTATGAATGGTGGCGATGGGCGGTTCAGTTCGGTTTCCAGGCAAAGACAAAAAACCAAACCGTTTATATAAAACAAAAACCAAACCAAACCGTTTAGGGAAAAGTTGAAACCAAACCGAGCCATTTAAGAAAAAATTTAAACCTAACCATTTAAATCAAACTAATTAAACATCCAAATAAATAAAAATACATTAAATTAACTAAGATTTAAGTTAGATATATTAAATCAATAAAAGAAACTTTAATTGAACCATTAAATTAAATAAACATTTGAAGTTAAATTAATTAAATCAATAAAGCACCATTAATTAAATCATTAAATTAATAAACAATCAAGGTAAAAAAAAGAAGTTAACCAAAAACCTATAAACCTTTAAACCAAACCTATAAACCCGAGTTTTAGAACCGAAACCGAACCGTTTATAAAAAATCCAAACCAAAGCAAACCATTAAATTTGTTTTGGAACCAATAAACCGTTAAACCATGGCTTAACGGTTCGGGTTCGAGCCGAAACTGTGCCCATCGATAATGAATGGGATGGAGAAGGAGCGAGAGTTTGGGTTGATTGAGGGTTTAGGGTATTTCAGTAAATAGTTGGAAAAGTCGAACGGGAAATAGAGGGGTATTTCAGTAAATAGTTGGAAAGGCTGAAGGAGGGTATTTCTGTAAATAGTTGAAAATTGTGTGTGAAGAGAGAGAGAGACATCAGTTTTCATCATCAAATCAGAGAAACAGAGGAACAGAGGAGGAACAGAGGAAGAAGAAGAAGAAGACGAAGAAGAAGAAGAAGAAGAAGAAGAAGAGAAGGAGGAGGGAGGGGCGATGGGAACTACAGGGGATTTCTTCAGAGCGAGGGATGAGTTCCGTAAGCACCCTTTCATAAGCCATAACTTCCGCAGGGCCACTCCCGGGCTCGGCATCGCCCTCGTTGCATTCGGAGCTTATCTCTTCATCGATGGTATGTATGAGAAGCTCTACAAGCAGCCACAACAGAAGACTACTACTGGTGTTGGCCATGCCCATCATTAGCCCTCACCCTGTAAGTACTTCTCTTCTTCTTTAACTTGCTTTTTATTTTTGGTTTCTTCATATGTTCTTTTGCATTTCCTCTTCTTTTGTCTTTGTTCCTCATTGATCTGTGCCTTTTTTTTGTTTTGTTTTGTTTTGTTTAAGACTTTTTGTTTCATAGATCTGTCTGTTTGTTTTTTCATCATCTGAGTTTTCTGTTTTTATCTGCTCCCATAATATGAAATTTGTTAAAAAAAGCTTTTATGAAAATTTAGCTCCTTTTTCCTCCTCCCATAATAGGAAAGATGTAAATGCTGATGAATTTCTAGCTCTCTTGCTTCCATAACATGTGTTATGCTGTGAAATTTAGATAAAATTCTGTGCTTTTTTATTTTCTCTCTCTTGTGATATTGGCGTATGCTTATACAATGGTTTCCTATGTTCAAAATATACGTGTCACTTGAAGGATATGCAAATCTTGTTCTTTATTCACCTCTGATATCCACAATTATTGCGAGATTGAACATGCTTTATGCATATCGTTTTGTTTTCATGATACATAATTTGATGTTTTTCGAAGGGGGAAACTGGAAAGAGTTTTGTTGTTATGGTAACCAAAATTGAAGGTTCATCTCAAAATTTATGCTCACTGTGCTTACAATTGTGTCTATAGAATATATATATATATATATATATATATATACAATTCTGAAGAAAGTTAGGAGTATTCAGAATGTATATAAAAACTATATATATATATATATATATATATATATATATATATATATAATTCTGAAGAAAATTAGGATTATTCAGAATGTATATAAAAACCTTTCTTCACCCATTCATGAGAGCACAGAATTTTTTTAGGTTTCGCTTGTCTGCAATTTTAATATGCATATCACTATTTGATGATGTCTTTTGATATAATTGATCATTCTTGATTGAATCATCAAGATACGCTATGTGCTTATATCATATTTGTTGAAGATTATGCATATTTGCCTATCATGCTCACAGATGTCAGACGTTTCTTGTTTGAAGCCTTTGGCATTGGATAACATATGTACACAGTGTACATCAGTCATGCTCGATGATCAGTTGAGATAATGATTTATTGACTGTTTCTTGACATGTGGGAAACAAAATATTCAAAAAAGTGGTTCTGTTAATTGAATCTTTTTTTTTTCCTCACTAACCAATGTTTACTTGTTAAAACAGTTTCGTTGAAAATGGGATGATCCAATGGATGCTGGGTGGGCATTTTCATAACACCTTTTTTTTGTTATCTTTCTACTAGCAATCATAATTTATGCAGATGGATTACTATATGATGCCAGTTGCATATGAAAGCTCTTTAAATGTGGCTTTTTTGTCTGTTTTCAACAAAAGGGTTATCATAATGAATCCATATAGAAGTCTCTTATGGGTTTTTCATTGCTGTATTTAGTTTTTTCTACTAATGAATTCAGATAGAAATTTCATTATTTTGTGGTTCCAATAATCATTGAGAAATGCTATGTAAAGTGGATATGGAACTCTTGTACCGTTCATTTTACATGCTTCCTATCCAATCAATACTTTTGTGAACTTACAAGCTGTTGTATATATACTCTTGAGTGCAACAAAGCATTTGTATTGGTATACAATGCCGATTTTGTTGACAGATTCAAGTAGTTTCTGATGGGCAAATGCATGGGTAGCAATGATGACGGTGATAAATAATATCATGTATTACATGTTTCATATATTTCTGTGTGTAATTTTGTGGACGTCCTTCGGTTTTATTCATATCGGCACATTTTTATGCATTTGATTTTGTTATATTTTGTTCTTGTATTGAAGCCCATTGATGTTTCATATGGTTATGGATGGAAATTCAGATTTTTCTCTTGGAATGCATTTAAAATTTGAGCAAATTGTTCCTCACTGTAGGCGAGGTTTTATGTATGGTGATATCGTATGGCCGAATTCAGTCTCATCTTTTGGCAAATAAGAGAATGGAGTGTTGGTGATGTGGGCTTCCTCGTTGGGAAGATGTTAGATGATAATATTGCAAAATTAAATATGACCCGCAAAATACCCTCGTCAATGGTTTGGTATTGGCATGGATTGGAAACAAATTGCTGGACAATTTCCTCCAAACACATGTTTTGTGTCAAGGCTTAATGTGCCATCCATACTCTTGTGACCACAACTAGAATTGATTCGTCATTCTGATCATTTTTTGCACATGTCAACCTCTTGATTGTGGAATCAATGTGAGGTTAACCTTACAAGTATGGTGTGATACCATGGTGATGGTGATTTTGTATTTATTGTCTAGCCAAACCTTTCTTATATGTAACTTAAGTTGTGTTGTAGAAAGGAAGAAAACAATGGTTTTATAATGTTGTGATTCCCCTCCATTGGCAAACTTGAACTTGGGTGGTCTATCCTATCTATGTCTAAGACGAAGCTTAGTTGGAGGGTAAAGTTGGAGGTCTGATGCGAATGTTAGTAGGCTTTGTTATACATTAAAATTCAACAAGACCTTTGCCCAATGCAAACTATACATTGCATATGGGAAAACATCACAGAGTGCCCTTGCCTCATATGAGGAAATTCTGGCTTCATTTTCACAAAGTAAATAACCGAGTTGTAGTATAAGTGCTTCCTTTTATTCGAGATTACAATTTTGGGTTGACATGGCAATTGTATTTGAAGATGTACAATCACAAGAGGCGTACCATGTTGCCTGGGTGCATTATATTGGCTACTAGGAAGTTGGTATAGAGTTGCACTTTTTTTCATGTCTTTGCAGTGGTTAGCATTCTCTGAGGATGATACAAAAAATAATGGATCATTTTGCATTACGCGGTTGAGTGTTGCTCATAATAAACCAAAGAAACAAAACAAAAAAGTGCATTCAAACCAATGCCTCCAGTATGGTACTGCAACGTTATTTGAAAATGTATAGTAAGTGATGCATATGATGTTGCCTAGGTGCATTAGATTGATAGTTAGGAAGTTGGCATGGGATTTACATGTTTTTTCATTTTGTGTGGTGGTTAATATATTTTACAAGAATGCAAAAGAATGGGCTATTCTAACCTTTACTACGTCATTGAGTGTTGGTGGATGATAAATCAAAGAAACAAAACAAAAAACACATTTTTACCAATACCTCCTGGTAGGCTCCGTTTCATGTTGGTGGATTATTAGGTTTAAGAACATTTCTCTCATGACAACAAACAAGTATCATTAGTTGATAGAATTCTATGCTTGGATTGCACGTTGTGCTAATCGAATATTGATACATTAAATTATCTTCATTATCATGTTTAAGGCATTGAAATAGTTTTAGCATAGTTGAATCCACAATGAAATGAACTTGTGTGTGTCAACATTGATCTTTTTTCTCTTCCACTACACTTCAAACTCAATGTCCTTAATCGGTAAAGAGAGAGAAAGCATGATTATTATAAAAGTAACATAATTCAAAGTACAACAACATAGAATAACTTGTAGAGCCATAAAGTTAAATCACAAGCTCATTTAGAACCGTAAAGATAAATCGAAAGCTCACGATATCTCGCGCATTGAAGATCAAGATACGGCGAGGAATTTGAATCAAGTGGTCATAGCCCCCCCCCTTAGATTTACTTATGCCCTTTCAAATATATTTAAAAGATTATTACTTATTATACAATAAAGCATTCATATTTTAAAGGTTATATCACACATAATAATTAATCAAGGCTTTTCCCCTACAAGAAAAGGGGCTTTACAAATTCATTTTCCATCTACACAAACCCAAAGGGATTTGTCGAAAAACGTAACATGGCCCGAACAATAATAGTGTCCATTTAAAGGGATTTTGATTGGATTTATTCCATTGAGATGGGAACTTTTATTTATAACATGAGTGTGGGAAATGACGCTTCTTAGAATGTGCTGAAAACTCTTGATAAATAGATAAATTTGCACCTCTTGGAGAGTGAAGGGTCGTCGACAAAAACTAATGAGAAAAGACACAAAGGGAGAGAGATTAGAAGAGAGAAGGGATTTGAAGGAGAAGTAAGGAGGAAAGCACAAGGCAGAAGGCAAAATCAAAAGCAAGAGCCAATAGCGCCCACAAAAGTAAAAAAAGCAAAACGAAAGACGCTCTTGTCTTTTCTTCTACATCATGCTTTGAGAGAGGAGAGAGATGTTTGTGATGGTTGGATGATAATAAATGCATAACATATATAGATGCACATACTGTGTATATGCATGTATACAGAGAGAATTAGGCAGGAGTTTGGAGGTTATGTGAGACAGAGAGAGAGAGAGAGAGAGAGAGAGAGAGAGAGGTGTTTGTGATGCTTGGATGATAAATAATGCATATACACATACATATATGCATGCATGCATGTATAATACATTAGTTTGGAGGTTGTGTGTGTGTGAGAGAGAGAGAGTTTTGTGATGCTTGTATGATAATAATGCATAACATATATATGCATGCATGCATGTATACAATCAATTAGGGCACTAGTTTTGTGGTCACCCAGAAAAGGTGGCCCAATATTTGAGCCCAAAGTCCCTATATTGGGCATTCAAGCTAAATGACACAAACATAGTTATTATAGGTATACATACAAGTTTTTGCCAATCCACTACCCCTTGCAACAATCCCTTACACCATTATTGTTTCTCGAGTATAAGCTTCTTCAATACCCTATGCCATATATATTGTTTTCTTATTGTAATTGTCTTCCTCCTGAACTCTGGCATATAAGGGGATATTGGTGTCCATGGTGATGACGTATTGAAAAGAGGACAGTTTAAGCGTTTGGTTGCATGCATCCATCACTTGAATTGCTACATTCAATATTTATGTTGTTTTTAAATCAGGAATTAATCTTTTGAGTTGACACAGGAAGGATCAATGAAGGGGAAAACATCATGTGTTTGTAGCACGTGCAATTGTGGGCTTCATAATTGCCCTACTTTCCCTATGTGGCCATCAACAAAGGATGAACCGACACCCATACCATTTGGGAAACAATGGAAGATGAACGGAGTGTCCATCGTTACAACAGACTTTACGTCCAAGCCTATATATCCACATGTGCCCCCTCGCCCTAGTTCTCGTAGATGGATATCTGATAAAGAAACCACCCACCATGACCATTTTCGACCCTTGCCCATTGCACCTTTGAGTCCTTGCCCACCCTTACACCCACCCAAGTGTGGGGGCTACAAGAATACTCGTTCCACTTACAAATCCGACTATAAGAAAAATCCCCCATGCCCCATGTCCCAAATATCTGACCTTACACTTGGACAAGGTGGACATACATTTTGGACTTGAAAATTTTATATTCGAATACACTTTACTTCAAATTTTCACTATATTCTATTGTTAATACCTTGGTGTTTGAAAGAAATTTAACCTCTTTATTGTCAAATCAATCGAGTTTGTGCTATGATGCAAGCTTTGCTTCGTAATAATTTTCATCAACACGTCCTAATAAGTGTATTCACATGTTTGCATGAGATGAAAATCAATGCCTCTTTGGCTATATAAGTTTCATAATTTATTTTTAATAGAGAGAGATGAATAATGTTGAAGCTAACACCATGGGGACTACGGGGTCAAAAACGTTATTCGAGCCTCACTTTCAACAAATTATTCTAGATTGCTATGACTTTGATATTGCTTAAGTATTGAACTTGATAATGCATGACTAGCTTTATGTTTTTAGTCCAAATAATGTGTTCTTTAGAAGGATGTTAAACTTGAAATTAACATGTTTTATATAACATGCAAATATTTGAACATGATTGTATACAACTATCCATGTTTAGTTTACTCTCCAGAACATATTTTCATGAAAAATACAAAGAGATCATGAAATCTAACATGCATGAAATTATCAATGGTAAGACTGAGAAATCATATACATCACAAATTATTGAGTAAAAATGAATACTTAAGGAGAACATTGGGCATGCATTGGTGTTGCTAGATACGCTTCTCAAAGTCAAGTGACAAGTTGATAGTTGTCGAGAATCAAACTCAACTTCCCTAGTGCGGGAACACAACTTCGGAATACCCAAGTGTGTGAACATCCCACCTCCTTGTATCATAAACTAAGTGTCATAGAAGTTAAGTCCTATGACACATATTTAGTAGTTAGTTAAGTCTCCACCTATTTCCCAAGTGGTGGTTGTAGTGAGAGAACATAGAGAGAAGGTGACTACATAAGCACCTTCTCCTCCTCTTTATAGTAGTTGGCTATTATTCTTGTTAATATAGTTTTACTATTTTCTATATACTCTGTGTTTTCTCTCTCCCGCACACACATACATACATACACATTCCGTTGCACAAAATCACTCTTGATTCTTTACATGGTATCAAAGCGATCGGTAGCTTAATCCAAGCCCATTCGTGTGTGTTGTGTATACTCTGACATTCTCGAAGAACCGACTGATCCTTGTAGTAGCAATTTGCATAGTTCGTGTCAAAGAGAAGAAGAAGAAGAAAACTCACTCCATAGAGTTCGATTATCATGAATACTCAGATGGGAAGCGCTCTTCCCACCGAGAAACTCAACAGAAATAACTTTGCATTTTGGGAGTAAAAGATGCACGAATACCTTGTCAGCCAAGTATATTGGAGTTACATCAAAGGAGCACAAGAAAATCAACCAAACCCAACACATGCCGACCACCCACCCAACTTGGGAGCAAGCGGTGAGTCGTGTGTTATACTGCCTTGCATCATGCGTTCATGATCACATGCTCAACTACATTTGAGAGGCCAGAATGCCGAAGGAGGTGTATGGGAACCTCAAAAAGATATCCGCGGCCAACACGACCACACGAAAAACTTCAACTCCATCAAGAGTTGAACAACATCCAACAAAGGGATATATCAATCAACAACTACACCTTGAAGATCAAGGAATTGTGTGACTCCCTTGGGTCGATCAATGTCAACATTGACGATGATGAAATGGTGTAGATATGCCTCAATGGCCTAACACCCTGATTCGGTACAATAAGGTCGGTCGTCCTCGTGAGGGAGAATTCTCCCTCCTTCGATCTCCAATCTATGTTGCTGGTCGAAGAAAATCACGTCTAAACAAGGAGCAATGTGCAAGACAAACACATGCTCTAGTGGTGGAAGAAGAGGCTGATTCAACCAAGGCTGACACAATCACAACCGCACGAACCGAATTTTTACTACCGGCAAGATGTTGCAACCACATAAGGTGGAACGTCTGGAAGAAGGGGAAGCAATCATGTCGGACCAAGCCGACAAAACAACTCCACCTAGTGCAGATATTGTGGCAAATTCGGCCATTACGAGGCAGAGTGTTAGAAGAAGAAGAGTGAATTGGCCTTCACAAACCAACTACGCCTCCAACTCCCACTACGACAATCGTTGCAGAATGTTTGTAATGAGGTACAGAGTGAACCCAATGATGACCTCCAACCCATCAACACCTCCAACTCTGAAAATGTATGGTTTGTTGACTTGGGCACATCCAATCACATGACGTCTCATGAAGATTGGTTTCGAGAATTGCGAAAACTAGAACAACCCACCTATGTGGAAACTGGGGATGACACAATTCACCCTATTCAACATGTCGGTAATGTCCCATTTGGTGAAGAGGGCAACCAAACCTACATCAAGAACGTGTTGCATGTTCCACCAATAACGGAAAATCTAGTCTCGATTGGCCAGATTGTGGAACAAGGCATGCAAGTTCGCTTGACTAACAGAGGGTGTTTAATCGAAAAGGAAGGTCGAATTATCAGTCGCGGTCGAAGAGAAGGCTAGATGTTCATTCTCGATTCTCACAAGATGAAATTGGTAATGTTTGCCAACGACCACGAGGCTGACACCGACATAGAGCCGTGGAACAAAAGGATCGGCCACATCAATCTTCACAAGCTCAAAGGAGTGCATTTGAAAGGAGTTGTCATCGGATTCCCGACCTTTACCAAAAAGGAGATTACATGTGTATACGAAGCCTGCCAACTCGGCAAACAACATTGACAATTGTTCCCAAAAGAGAGGAACGTGAGTAAGGGGATCATGGATGTAATACATTCAAATGTATGGGGACCAACAAACGATAACATTTGGTGGATGATGATATTATGTGACGTTCATCGACGACTTTTCCAGGCACACCTGGATATTCCCTATATGAAAAAAAGAGTGAAGTGTTCTCACACTTTCAGAAATTTAAACACGAACTCGAAAAGGCAACTGGTTGCCATTTACGATGCCTTCGATCGGACAGAGGCAAAGAGTATTTCTCTGACGTCTTCACAACATACCATCGAACAAGAAGGAATTCGATAGGAGTTTACTTGTCGACACACACCTCAAAAAAATAGGTAGCCGAAAGGAAAAATCGGCACATATTGGAAGTAGCAAGGGCATTCATGAATGAGAAAAACCTGTTGAAATCATATTGGGTTGAAGTGGCGAACATGGTGTCGCGAGGATTTTCGGCCATGGTGAGAAAACCAAGTGGGATGGATAAAATGGGGATGTGCAACATTGCACATGCACTTGGAAGATTTGTAAAAGAAACAAATGTAAAAGGAAGGGTAAATGTAAGGTGTTAAAAGTGCACTACGAAAATTCATAAAGTGTAAGTGTGATGTGCACTTATGTGCACATGCACATGTAGACTAAAGGGAGAGTACATGAAGTACGCGTGTAGTGAGTAGTGAGCATAGTGTGTGTGTGAGGAGAGGGAGTTAAGGCTCCATCAATCTCTCCTCCTAAGATCAAAGCCAAATATTCTCCCATTGAAAGAAGGGGGGGTTGACCGAGCTTCTTTATGTAATGTGCCTCACCCCTTACTACTATAAAAGGTAGTGAGGGGCCATTTTTGAGGGGCGTCAACTTTTTGGGTTTGTTTGGGTTGCCATTACGGTTTCAGAATTTTGGGTTTTAGGATCTCATTTTAGGGGTTTCATTCGTCTTCTTATTCTTCTTCTTTTCCCCTATCCGGTTAGGGTTTCATCTAGAGGGTTTACATTCGGCCTACATGGCCACAATTGTAATTGGTGTTGTGCTTTCCATAATGTATCTTGTCTTGTTTAGATCTTATTCTCTTGATTCTTAATCTTTCTCTTCCTTCTCGGTTGAACTCACAAGTTTCTCTCCCTCCTCCCTTGTCCAAGACCCCCGTGGTCCCGTCCTATCCGACATGCACTCGCGGATTTCCGCGACATTTGGTGAACCCAACGTGAATCAGTGCACAACATCTGTGAATCAATGCACAACGTTTGGAGTGCACGATGTTACCCCCCACGAGAAGTTCAATGGAAAGAAGCTAAACTTATCCCATGTAAGGATATTCGACTCTATAACATTCGTACACATTTGTTAATAATTAGGTAATTAAGCAAGGGTTAATTAGTACCTAATTATATGATTAAATTAAGCGGAAGATTAAGTGATATGTGTGTGAGAGGAAGTTAACACTATGAACAACGAGACAAGATGGGGGAGGATTAACTATATAAAAAAGCATCATCAAATACAAAAATACCCACAATGAGGTATATGTATATAGATCTCATGTGCAAGGGTGAACATGTGTGAGGAGAATATAGGTACAAAGGTGTAAGTCCTATATTAAATGTACTTAGGAGTGGAGGATCTAGAATATCCCACTTAAGTATAAGGTTATATTTAAGGCCTTATAGTTGACACAACACTTCTAACTAGATTCTATTTAGGTAATTACTAAGTTAAGTGGTTGACTAGCTAACTAACTATAGTTGAGCTTGATATCTCAACAACATTGCTGATGAAAAGCGGCAAAAGTTCGATCCAAAATAGGAGAAGTGTATCCTCATTGTCGAGGAAATCCTTGTGTGTTCGTGAAATGAAGCGGGACCGTCGAGGTCCTGAACTGGAAGGACTCGATGTTTTTACTAGCGTAAGCGAGAAAGTATTGAAGAGATAGATAGATAGATAGATTATATTATCGTCTTCGGAGGTCAAATATGACCTATGAGACCAAAAATATTACATTTCACGTGATACGTGTGAAAGTGAGTAGTGACTCTCGATGCTCAAGAACTTTACCAATGAATGTTGCAATTGAGAGTGCACATTGTGGTTGTGAGAGGAATTCATGCAAAGATTGGGCTCGATCGAAAAGATGTGGAAAGCATGGTCGAATATGATCAAAGGAAGAGCATTGTATCAAAGTGTGATACTTAGACTCGCAAACTTGTTTAGGGCAAAGTGTGCATAACCGACCACTCTCATCACTTGTACCCCAACGCCCTGTTTCACATCGCAATGCATGTGAGCTAAGTCCCATGGAAGCAATGGTTCGAATGGCAGATAACGGTATGGGCTCTAACATGTATGGATGTGTACGATTTCCTCGTTCCGCAAAGAATATGGTTTTGTAGTTAGGTGCAACATGTGTAGTATAATGTGTGAAGCGTGAGCCTCCACATTTGTCCCATGTCATGATATATTGGCGTTGCAAAAATGCCTCATTTACAGAGGAATCTAATGATGCATCATGAAGCAAGTGTCTCGCATCCCATCTACCGAACCATTTTTCTATATCTTGCATCCAACCGGAACACAAAATTTTGCTTTTATGCGTCTTTTGGATCTTTTTGCTTGCTTCCCACGCAATTCTAGGAAGTCGATGTGAGGGACTTTTTTGAACCTTAAGCATGTATTCAACAACCCTTTCCATGGCCATGATCTCAATGGGAAGCGATCCCGTCTCAAGGAGGAGGGTGTAGGGCGTTTGTTTCTTAACTTGTAGAAACTTGGTAAGAAAATGCTTTTGGACATTTTCAAACTCTTTCCACATAGATTTAGGGATGCTACCACCCCATACTTCCACCCCATAGAGAAGAACGGATGTCACCAAAGTGTCGAAAAGATATTTCTTGAGGACCCAACACTTAATATCTCCAAGATTGCCTGTGTTCTCAAATACATAGTATGCTCGCTTGCCCGCCTCTAAGCGGCGTGTAGCACATTCATTCCATCTATGATTTGAAGGAACTTCAAGGCCAAGATATTTGAAGCTTTCCACACATTCAAGTGGCTCATTGTTGTACATAATGCATGGTTTATCTTTTTTTTGGCTCATCACAAGCATAATCTTTGGTTTATCTCATTGTTTTAGAGAGAGAGAGAGAGAGAGAGAGAGAGAGAGAGAGAGAGAGAGAGAGACGAAAATTCCAATTCCAACTTTGAACCCTTGACTTCAAATTTGAGAGACAAGACACATTACCAATGAGATAAATAAGATTTTTTATTATTAAATTCTTGATTCAATGCATAGCTCCCCCCTCCTTTTGTCTTCCTTTCTTATATAGATGGCCCCATGCATATGATGCATGTGAGGGTACAAGACATGCATATAATGCATTAAATGCATGTGCATCATGAATAGTTTATACATGAAAAAATGTTAACAATAAACTATGTCTCTGTGCCCACACATGTGGTTTCGACTCTATAAGTTCTATTACGAGGACACCGAAGTGCACTTTGACCTTAAGTCTAAGCATGACATTGTTTTTTTTACCAAAAGCCTTCCTTCATTAGTATTAAGAAAAGCGTCGGAGAGCTACAAAACGTACAATCAGAGAGTGTTATATACAAAAGAAATGGTCAAGGCAAGGACTAGGGGTGATGAAATTTCCATATTGGTCCTTGAGAGGAGATTGTGAACAAAGGCAACTTCCTCCATAATTGTAGCAATTTTTTTCTTTTATTAAGAACAACCTCTGAAGAGCCTGACATGTTGTCATATTGCCCCCGCACAACCGCCAATAAACTCCCCCATAATTTTGGTGATATATTTGAGAGAATAGGAATTATGGAATCATATCGTCTTTTACAACGATACTTCCATAAGATCCATAATGTAAATGTAATTGTAGATACGATTTTCCATACATGGGCTACATGCATTTGCTTGCGAGGTTGCTGAAAAGGGGAGATAGTAATTAGATGTTTGTTGATGACTGTCATAGCCCCTGAAGCATCATTTGCTTCATACAACCAGAGATTGGAATGGAGAACCCCCAATACCGTTGATCTCCAGGAGAAGAGGCAGCTTGCATTAATCGCTAGGAATAAAGAAAGAACTTTACTCCATACCTGTTCGGTTAGTGAGCATGACCATAGAGCATGCTTGGTAGTTTCTTGCATGTCACCGCAATAACAACATTATCTAAGCATGGTTGCCACATCTCCTTTCAATGACTGACCTATTGGTAGTGTTGCATGTAGTAAAATCCATCTGAAGAGAATATATTTGGTTGGTCCCTTGAAAGACCAAATCCATTTCCAATGTGCCTTCAAAATAATGCTTTAAACACCCCACTTATTCTAGTGCTTTTGAGTTGTAGGAGTTGCAATATTCTTAGACATGAGTAAGGTTCTGCCAAATTTCATAGTATACTGAAAGAATAGAACTTTCTGCAATGGATCCATCATGGGACTAGTCCAAAACCATCCCCATGGGTCCCACATCAGCCTACTAATTGGCTGTCGTGCATATAACTAGAGCATATCCCACAAATGAGCTATTGACGGTTGTGGATCTAGTAGTCATTCCTTACCAAATTTGGCAATCACCTTAATTGGCACAACGAGTAGGTTTTGTTGTAAATTATTTGAGGGTGTATAAGGTTGCAATTTATTGTCCCGTTGAATATGGAAATAAAAAAGACATTTGTTTGTAGAAATTCCTTTAACAAAAATCTAAACATGTTTTATAATCATATGTATCAATAATGTTGTATACTCTTGGTCATATTTGAACTCCAAACCTTGAGAACAAATACATCAAACACTTGAGCTAACCAAATGGTTTGCTTCTTCTAAATGTTTAATGTTTATGCATACGAGAGATATGTGAAGGCATTTCCCATAAATATTTTTTAAAACAAAACATGTGTCTAGAAACCTTATTTCCCCCTCGTTAACTAGACAACTATGTTGGTACGTTACCCAACCTCAAGTCTCATAATTGTGATGGCATATGCCAATGTGCAACCTAATGGTCAAGCCACACTAGCCCTCTTTTTCGTAGTAGGCCCAATACAAAGCTTGTTATGGTGTAACATATTATATAAAGGAAAACGGCTTTGTACTAGGCCTAGTTTCATTTCAATCCAAGTCTGTCGAAAAGACGGGGGAGGTGAAAGGGGTTCGATGTGGGTGTGGCACGTGGTACCCCAACCATAGCTTCTAGGCGGTGTAACTCACGTTCCATGAACTTCTGAATTGCTTCTACACCACGTTGAGTTACTTTGAAACCCATCATTTGAGGGCGTTTGGTTGTTCTTTGGTTTTCTGCTTCAACAAGGGAGAGGCCGAGTGGTGCAGGTTTGTCCACATTCACCATCTCCCCCTGTCCCTGAAAAATTTCATTAGTTACATGTTGGTGAATATTAGAAAGGTTATTGTTAACGTTTTGTACCTTATTCTCTCGATGTTGTTTTAGCTCTAAGATATACCTACCTAATTTCTTTGTATCTAGAGTATCTAATAGTTTAGAGAGGGTGGGAGAGGGGTCGAGTATGTCTTGGTATTTTCCCCTTATCTCAATGGAAGTCGGACACTTGCATGTAAAGTGATACTCATCTGAGTTTATCTCCATGTGACATAATCTACATATCCTTTCCTCGTTAGAGACTTATTAGTACGACCATTCTCAATCTCAAGTTGGTGAGGTGATATTGTAAGGTGTCCAATGGCAACCCTTAATGCATTTGGTTCGAAAATATCTAGATATTTTGGTTGTGTAATAAAACCTAACTTAGAGAAGTGCATGAAGTGTTCCTCATAGTACACCATTTTAGATGGAAGTGGCTCTATTGGGTTGATCCATATTATATTGAGTGTAAATTTGCCATATTTCTTGGCTGTAAAGAATCGGATATGATTCTTGTGTAGCGGAAGAGATGTGTGTTATGTGTATGTGTGAGAGGAATTAGAGAAGAGAATAGAAACACAAGATAGATAAGCTAGAGAAATGAAATACTCAAGAAGAAGATGTATATTCACAAGTAGAATGAGAAATACAAAATGTAGCATTACAAGGAGTCACAACCGACTACTTTGAAGTATGAGGAGGGTGCTTTATATAGAGTCACCCTCTCTCTTCATTAACTTACAACAACCACTCTCTCTCTCTTGGGGAATGTGAAGACTCATAGTCATGGGGAACACGTAACTCATTAGTTATGTGTCATAGAATATGATTCTATGACACATAGTTAATGTGTAGAGAGTAGTGGTGTGACTCTTGACCTTTGAGTAATCATGGATTCTCAAAAGGTGTGTTCACACATTGTGCTATGTTGAGCTTGATTCTCAACACGCCCCCTCAAGCTCAACTCGGGTTGGTTACTTTCAATTGATGTCCGCTTCGGCTCATACCCGATTCGAACGGTATCTGGTTCTCGTTTGTACTTGAAAGAGCGACGATAGGCTGCTTCTTGCTACTCCATGAAATCGCTACGCTGTCGAGGGAGAAGACAAATCCGGAGGTCGATCGTCGATCGGCTTTGTAGCCAGCCCAATCCGCGTCTGTGTACCCTTCGAGTCGTATTTGTGGTGGCCGAATTTTCCGCAATATCCGCATTCGACCGAGCTTTATCGGTTCGGACCGGAATGGAAGCTCCCCCTTCTTCCTAAGGTTCCTCAATGGCTTCCGTCTTTATGCCGAAATTGCGAGTTGTTTTCGTAAGTCGGGCCTCGTCCGCCTCGTCCTTGGCCGAATCGGCCTCTTCTTGCATGACCGCGTCCTCTTCCTCCGTCTGAATGCGTGTAGAGAATGTGGCCTTCCGAGGCGTTGCTCCTCGTTTGAACATGATTCTTTTCAACCAACAACATGGATTGAAGATCAAAGAAGGAGGGCATATTCTCCCGTGCTAGTACGACGGTCTGCATCGCGCCGAATTGTGGTGCAAGGCCGCCGAGACATACTTGCACCATCTCGTCATCCTCCACGTTTACGCTTATCGAGCCGAGTGAATCACAAAGGTCCTTGATCTTCAAGGTGTAGCTCGTGACAGACATATCCCTTTGTTGGATATTATTCAACTCTTGGTGGAGTTGAAGCTTTCTCGCGGTAGTGTTGACCCTAAACCCTAAATCTTTCGTAGATTCTCCCACGCTTCCTTCGGCGTCTTGGCTTCTTGAATGTACCCGAGCATGTGGTCGTGAACACATGTCGCCAAGCAATACATCACTTAGCTTGCCACTTGCTCCCACGTTGCATAGTCGGCATCTTCCGGGTTGGGCCGATTTTCTTGTGCTCCTTTGATGTAGCTCCAATAGCCTTGGCCGACAAGGTATTGGTGCATCTTGTACTCCCAACATGCAAAGTTGTTGCGATCCAACTTCTCGCTAGGGAGAGCGCTCCCCATTTGAGTATTCATTGTCGATGTAGATTTCTTCCTTCTTTTCTTTTCCTTCTCTCTCGAACACGAGCTATGTAGTCGCACTACGATAGTGATGAGCCGGTTCTTCTTGAACATCAGCGTAGAGCACAACACACGATCACGATGAGGCGAGTGGGCTAGATCGAGCTACCAAATCGCTCTAATACCATGTAAAGAATCGGATATGATTCTTGTGTAGCGGAAGAGATGTGTGTTATGTGTATGTGTGAGAGGAATTAGAGAAGAGAATAGAAACACAAGATAGATAAGCTAGAGAAATGAATACTCAAGAAGAAGATGTATATTCACAAGTAGAATGAGAAATACAAAATGTAGCATTACAAGGAGTCACAACCGACTACTTTGAAGTATGAGGAGGGTGCTTTATATAGAGTCACCCTCTCTCTTCATTAACTTACAACAACCACTCTCTCTCTCTTGGGGAATGTGAAGACTCATAGTCATGGGGAACACGTAACTCATTAGTTATGTGTCATAGAATATGATTCTATGACACATAGTTAATGTGTAGAGAGTAGTGGTGTGACTCTTGACCTTTGAGTAATCATGGATTCTCAAAAGGTGGTTCACACATTGTGCTATGTTGAGCTTGATTCTCAACATTGGCGTATTACTTTATTATAGTCCCTATGAGAATTTAAAGTGTTATCGGTCTCGCGGTTGTACATAATGGGTGGTAGATTAGTAATGTCTAGGCCGCTTGCAAGAAGCTAACTCACCACAATGCTATACCAAGAGCTAGCATTTCCGGACTCATATAGTGATCGAGATGCCTTAAAAGCTTGACGAGATATCCTACCTTGTGGTTGGCTATTTATCATGTGAATAAAAACTACAAGTTCGGAAAGTGCTTCTACTAACATCACGGGTAAAGTGAATCTGCTTGTATAATGTCATGTGGTACTGTCGATTTGCTTCAGAGTTGACGTGATAACATCGTCACCTATGATTTTTCTAATTGCGTCCACATGAAAGACAATGGCCATGGAGCCCAAATCACCGATGCATACATGAGGGAAGGGGACATTAATGAGTCGAAGAGCCACCCCTTAGTTCGTGACTCTTGAAAGTATGCATGGTGACATTGTCTCTCTAAGAGTGAGAGGGATGCATATCCTCTCGTTAGTCGATCTTTGACTGCCTGTGTCATCAAAAATTTACCTGAGCGAGCACTAAAAGTGACACCAAGATATACATATGATCCAACTACCTCAATTGGTCTATTAGAGAGGGTTAGGTGACATTTAGTCATAACTCGAGAATATGTGTGAAAGATAAGGACTTTAGTTTTTCCTAGATTCACTACCAATCCTCGTTGTGCGCAAAAGTCATCTTAGACATTAAGGTGCCTTAGGTCATGTTCATAGTCAGAGAGCAAAACTATGTTGTCTGCATAGAGCGGGAGACTAACTTGCATACCCCCAAGTACTTCTCCGTTACCTCCCTTGCGAGCAATAAAATTAGTGATCTCATCAATCTAGATCCCAAAAAGAGTCGGTGATAGGGGGCCACCTTGTTTCACATCAATGGTGCTAGTGAAGCAATCAGATAGGCCACCTGGGCATCGTACGTACTCGAGGACTTGCTCATATAAAGCATAAATGGCCCAAATCATGTCATCTGTGTTACCCCGTACGAGATGTACGGAGAGTCAAGTGTGATGATCGAGGGTCGAATGTTATCATGATGTTGTTGTGTATGTGTAGGAGGCATAAATGTAATTGTGAGTCTATACGTATGTGAACACATGCACACGTGTGTGCATGTGGATGGATACGAGGAGGTGTGAGTGAGTGTCCAGTATGAATGCTCAATGGGGCTTACACCCCTATGTATCTACCCCCTCTTGTACTATTTAACCCCTTTGGGGAATGAATGAAACATGAATGAACATTTCTCTCTCTCTCAATCTCTCTCTTGTCATCTCTCTCTTCTATCTCCCCTTACGTTGAACCCCCTTGGGAGGGGGGTGGAGCCATTCTTGGCACCACCCCTCACCCCGCAATGCTTCTCAATGCACATGATCTCTCTCGCCATCAATCCCATACCATTCACCATCTCCACCATTCCACAATGCTTATCTCCATCATCACACCCATCATTATAATCATGCTATCATAATCGTCATCCCTAACCCTAAAACGTACAACACCTTTTGGCGACCACTAAGGCGACCCCCCTTTGGAGACGGAGTCAAAGGATGATACGCGTCGATGCAAGACATAGTGACTAAGCGGTTAGAAACGATGACGATGTGCGAGTGTGTGGTTAGCGACAAATGATGGTGGCAAAGTGCAAGACGAAGTTGAAGCATGATATGCGATGACGATGTCCGCAAAGAAGTCAATGAAGGGACGCAGTGAAGGAATGTACAAGAAATCGGATCGACTATGTGCGGCAAATGGTGATCACAATGTGCGAGCGTAAATCACAAAATGAGACATGAAGATACGGATGTGCGAGTGTACGAGAACTAGCAATGTGCGTGTGTAGGAAATGAACAAAGATGGGAGCAGTTGGACAACAGCCGAACCGATTGCCGGAACCGACTGGAATGAGCCGTACTAAGAAAGCTCGATGGGTGGACCAGCGACATCGACAGAGGAGAGGCCGGAGAGCGACCAAAGAGTGGTTGTAGTGGCTGACTGTCACCAGAACAGAAATGGCCAGATGGGCTGGACAAAGAACCGCCAAACAACGACCGCAATGGGCCGAACAGTCGGAACGGTGATGGAGCCGGGACGACGATCGGACGGCGGTGGCCACCTACCAACGGCTAGGGTGGTGGCCGACTAGTAGCCACCGGGTCGAATACAGACAGTGATCGGATGGAGCGGCGGTCTTACAGTTGCAGCGGCAGGGCGGCAGCCGCCGAATAGTGGTTGGATCAATTTCCGGTATGCACAAAGACACATAACGGCCGGACAGAGACGACCTAACGAGCCGACGACGGAAATAGCCGAACCGACGGCCAGACAACAATGAAAGAGTAACCGAACAAGCGGACACAGAGAGGGGAGACGAAAACGGTTGGACATACTAGTGGACAGCGGATGGTCGTACAACAGCCAATGGCCGGAAGGAACGGCGGCGGCTTGAAACCCTAAACAACAGCCAGAATGGCCAAACAACCATTGGTTGAACAAAGAGACAGACACCGTCGACAGAGCTGACAACCATCACAGGAGGAGACCCGAACAGAAAGCCAGATGGGCCGGATGGACAAGTACCAGACAACTGACGAACCGAACGCACGGTCGAAAGAGGACGACAACCGAACACCGAAAGAGACGGAGGAGAGGCCGGAGAGTGACCTAAGAGCGGTCGTAGTGGCCGAACGGAGGCGGCTGGACAAGGACGGCATCAGTGGTCGGAGATGGCCACGGCAGGAGATGGAGACGGACGAGCGACCAAAGAGTGGCTAAGGAACTGTCGAAGCGGCCGTAATAGCCGAATAGTGGCCAGAGTGGCCAAACGGGCTGGACAGACGACCAAC
The DNA here is from genome assembly GCF_043228905.1 of Azolla caroliniana. Classification (NCBI taxonomy): domain Eukaryota; kingdom Viridiplantae; phylum Streptophyta; class Polypodiopsida; order Salviniales; family Salviniaceae; genus Azolla; species Azolla caroliniana. The sequence continues at coordinate 2,065,437 of NW_028230447.1, forward strand.
CACGACAACCAAAACAAAGACAACACAGAGAAGAAAGAGGTAGACATGCAGAAAATAAGAAGAAGAGAGAAGAGAAATGCAAGGAAGAAGAAGAATAGTGAAGGAAGAAAAAGATGTCATGGAAGAAGAGAAAGACACCAAAAAACCACGGACAGACAAAGAAGCAACTGGGAGAGACAGAGAAGTAGAAATGAAGAAAGAGAAGAGAAGGAGACACAAATGGACCAACAGACAGGAAGAAGAGAAAAAATGAAGAAAGAGAGGAAGACAAAACAGAAAGGAGAAAGGAAAAGACAAAGACAAGGGCAACAAATTTCAAAACCTTGAGGGTACCCATTGCAAATTCAAAAGTTCAAGGGTATATATTAGAGTTTTAATAACCAAAGGGCAACGAGGCAATTTCGAAAACTCATCTACCTAAAAGAAATGGACGTGATCCACACACAACTCACAAGATACAAAGAAGAACACACATACATACAACGTCTTTTTAACGACCCGAATGATGTTACCAAAGTTCGTAAGCCGACAGAATGAGAAGGTTCGTGTCGCGGAAGATTCGTTGACCGAAAAAGATGTTTGAGTCAAGCACTCTGATCGAGGGAGTCGATCGTTGAAAGGACCGATGGAAGTTCCGGTCAAAGAAATATCATCATCAAGGCATGTGGGATCGACGTGCAAGGCACTTTCCCACGGGCGTGCCATATTGTGTTACCCCGTACGAGATGTACGGAGAGTCAAGTGTGATGATCGAGGGTCGAATGTTATCATGATGTTGTTGTGTATGTGTAGGAGGCATAAATGTAATTGTGAGTCTATACGTATGTGAACACATGCACACGTGTGTGCATGTGGATGGATACGAGGAGGTGTGAGTGAGTGTCCAGTATGAATGCTCAATGGGGCTTACACCCCTATGTATCTACCCCCTCTTGTACTATTTAACCCCTTATGGGGAATGAATAAAACATGAATGAACATTTCTCTCTCTCTCAATCTCTCTCTTGTCATCTCTCTCTTCTATCTCCCCTTACGTTGAACCCCCTTGGGAGGGGGGTGGAGCCATTCTTGATCTCCATCATCACACCCATCATTATAATCATGCTATCATAATCGTCATCCCTAACCCTAAAACGTACAACAATCTGGTATCACCTGGATTTTAAGCCTATCAAACAACCGCTCTCTAGGGACAGTGTCAAAGGCTTTGTGGAAGTCCACAAAACAACAATATAATTTCTTCTTGCGGACCTTCGTCTGGTCAATTAAGCTTCTAAGTGTGAATATATGATAAATAGTAGAGAAGGCTCGCCTAAAGACAACATGTTCAGGTGCTCGAAGACTTAAGGTCTCCATGTAATCCCTGAGCTCTGCTTCCATTATGACACCATAGCAAGTGTATGACCTATCATAATGGTTCTATATGTATTTGGGTCCATGGGGTCCCCTCCTTTATGTATAGGGGCCACTGTGTTCATGGTCCACTGTGGTGGAAAACCCTCCGCGAGGGCATGATTGAATATTAGAGTTGACCTTCGTGACCCTAGAGGTCATGAAAAGTGTCCCCATGGTAGGTTGAGGTGTAGAAGGCATGAGAATATGTGGTTGGTTCAGGACTGGGTAAAGTCTCTCTGTATATGCGTGCCAAGTGTTGGGATCCTCGATGTGTGTTTGAGGTCATGGTTCCCGTAGTCTCTTCCACGCAATGGTGCGATCACTACTCATGAGCATATATATGGTAGAGTTCCCAATATTGAGATGCCTCCCATGCTCGTCCCTTACGACGTGTCATCTTGCGCATTTCTTTGCGAGCTTGTATTGAGATAATAGTACCACTGAGTCGCGATACTTTAAGTTGTTTATATAGGTCTCTACAATCCTCATCATACCATCTATTCTGTGGCATGGACCCTACTCTACCTTGATTGGAGTGTTTCGTGTATGGGAAACTGCTAATTGCTACGGAATGAAGGATTTGTGTGAGTTTTGTAGTAAGGTTCTCTAAAGGCAAGGAAGAATAAAGAGAGGAGACATGGCTTAAACATGTCAGAAGTAGATGTAAGAGAGCTCATGTGTGAAATGTATTGTGGTGTGATGGCTTGGTCGACTAGTTTTGGTGGCATTGGAGATACCACATTTTAGCTCAAAGTATAAGAAGCTATGGTCCGCACCAATAGGTAATGGGGCCACCCGAAATGAGTTAATCATGTGGGTAGCTTCAAGACATCCTATTAGATAATCAATTATGCTTTCCCTTCCTCCATGTGGGAAACATGTGAGCTCTTTCGAGCCTGGCCACTTGGCTAAACCATTATATATGATCATCTGGTGCCGACTTCCAAGTTCGAGCAGATGATGGCCAAAGCTTGTGGCATTTGCACCTTGGTCTTTTGATCTACGTGTGATGCCTATGGCTAAGGGATCGACATAATTTCACCATTTCTAGGTTTTTATCCATTTGAAATATTGTGCATTGTCAAGATTGGGTTCTCGCATTGAAATCTCCTATGGGGAAAACTTCCCCTTGAGAAGAATATTGGATTATATCATCCAATAAAGGTTCGTATGGAGAAGGCATATGTGGCACTCCTTCATCAACTAATATCACGTCTCCAACCATATTATAATGCGATCCTTTCGGGGGAAAGTAACAAATGGCGATAAATATTGCATAACCTTTGCTATTGAGGACTTTCAACCACATAAAACGGGTGTATGGGTCCGTCCTTAGTATTTTTATCCTATTATGTAGCTATCTCTGAAACAATATTGCAACACCTCCAGATCCTCTGGTAGTGTGTTGACGTGAGGTTTGTCTAAACACAGACTCCCAACAAAAACCTTCGACTTGTGAGAGTTCTCTATTTGGGCTTTGGTGTGTTTCCACTAAGAAAAGTATATTCGATACATTTAAAACTTCCTCTAGGCGGCCATGGTGTGTGTGTCCAAAGTGCACCTTTACAATTCCATAAAGTCAGATCCTAATTTTATTTTTTGTCACATGGGCCACACGTTCGTGAATTGGAAACAAAACAAAAAAATGCACCCAAAAAACATGAGGTGTTTTGTTGTGTGTATTTCTAGCAATGGGCCCGGTTTCGGCTCAAACCAAACTGAACCGTTAAGCCATGGTTTAACAGTTTATTGGTTCGGGGAAAAAATAAAGGTTTTGTTTGGTTTGGATTTTTGATAAACGGTTTCGTTCTAAAACTTGGGTTTTTAGGTTTAGTTTAAAGGTTTATGGTTAACTTTTTTTTTACCTTAATAGTTTATTAACTTAATGGTTTTTTATTGATTTAATAAATTTAATTTAAATGTTTATTTTATTTAATGTATTTTTATTTATTTAAATGTTTAATTAGTTTGACTTAAATAGTTAGGTATTTAAATTTTTTATATTAAATGGTTAGGTTTGGTTTCAACTTTTCCTTAAAGAGTTTGGTTTACTTTTTCTTAAATGGTTTGGTTTAAATACTCGAGAGTTCATAAACGCTTTGGTTTGGTTTTTGTTTTCTATAGACGGTTCGATTCGGTTTCTTTTCCATTGAACCGAACCGAACTGTGCCCATTGCTATGTATTTCTTCATGTTTAATTGAACCGAACCGAACCGTGGCCATCGCTATGTATTTCTTCCTCCGGAAGGAAGGCCAGATTTGTAATTAAGAGAAACTAGGACCATATTTTTGTACTCTTCTTTCTTTCTTTCTTTCTTTCTGTCTGCTCTGAGAGAGAAACACAGAGACAGAGACCGAGACAGAAACAGAGACAGAGAGAGATCTTGACATCCCTTCAGATCATCACGCAGGAGAATGGAAATGGAGAAAGCTTCCATGTCTTCTGCAGATCATCTCGCTCGCTCTCGGCACCCCTCTGTCCCCCCCTTCCCTCCTCCTTCCTTCCTTCCTCTTCTTCTCCCCCCTCCATTTCTTTGCCGTTGATCTGTTCCCCCATATCCTCTTCTTCGTCTTCATCTCCTTCCCTAACCCCATCTCTGCGTATCTCAAGGTCCGGAAGTTTCTCTTCCTTGCACCCATCTCTATAGGCTAATCTGAAGAACCGGGACGCGTTTTCCTAAGACACTGGGAGAAGGTTTCATCGAAGGTCTGGAAGCTTTTCCGGTCAAAGATTTGGTGCCTCTTTTGTCTCTTTTGGAATCAGATTTTTCTGTGAAAGGTCTTGATTTGGAGCATTTTCAGCGTATCTGTACAAAAATTTGGAGCTCTAAATTTGCCTTCTGAAATCAGTGTTTTCCTGTGGAAAGATTTGAATTGTAGCGTTTCTTCGCCTCTAGAAGACTTGTTTTCTGTGCAAACATTCGGAGAATCTTCAGATTTGTGGAATCAATATTTCTATTCCGAGGCTATTGTGTTTGTATATGAACATTTGAAGCTCTTTTCCTTCTTGTGGAATCAGTGTTTCTCTGTGAAAGCTTGGGAGATTCTGCTATTGGAAATACAAATTCCTATGCAAAGAATTGATATGGAGCAGTTTTTCTCTGTCTAGAATCAGTATTGTTTCATCCCAAGATTCACAACTTTTTCCTTTCAGAAATCTACATTCTGTCAAAGTTTTGGAGTATTTCAGTCTAGGGGACTCAGCATTTCTGGGCAAAGAATCGTATAATCTGGCTTAACATTCTCGTGGCATAGAGGAAAAATGGTCGGAGCTATAGCTGGATTACAGGAGCACCTCAAGTTAGCCCGAGAATATGCCATGGAAGGCCTCTATGACACCTCAGTTATCTTCTTTGACGGTGCCATAGCGCAGTTAAACAAGTATTTATCTGCTCTCTCTCTCTCGCTCGCTTGCTCTTCCCTTCTAAACGTGATTTCTACACACATTTGTGACATCTTTATGAAGACGTGTGATGAACTTTACATTCTTTGAAGCTCGGATATGGTGATATATCTGTTGCATTTCTTTGGATTGTAATCTATCTTTGGAAAACACAGTATGGACATGTTTTCTCTTTCTTCTTCTTCTTCTTCTTCTAAAAGTAACTATCCACATACATTGATATCTTTACATTATTGTAAGTTCATATATATAAAATATTTGCCATATTTTCCAGGAATGCAGTCTTTGTTGGAAGCACTGTTCTGGTCAGAAAATGGAAGTACATTTTCTGAGAGTGTTATTTCTGTGTCAGATTTTGTCTGTTCAGTACCTTTGCTGTCTCTGAAACTGATCTCTTGCTCTGTGTTGTACTTGCTTAATTGGACATAGCTCTGCTGCATTGAGCAATGACACTAAAACAACACATAAGTAGTGTGGAATAACATGTTTTCTACCTCTCATTGGGTGCACATGAGATCATGCTAGCATCAAGCATTTGTCTCTGTAGCAGCATTCCATCACAAAATAATCTATCTATAGGAACCAATCGAAATACATGATTTTTAATTGTTCTTTTTTTCCAAATGCCTCGGTCAATCTCCTCTGGAGCAATTATATGTGCAATTCATTATTTTTTGAAAATTTCCCCTCTATTTTCTAACTTTGTGGGAAGCCTAATATCTTCAATGTGAATCACGATTGGAACAGTTCATTAAGAGCTCTTGTTTGGAACAGGCATTTAAATACAGTGGAGGATCCTGTAGTACGTACAAAATGGCTCAAATGCAAAAAAGATCTCGCAGAGGAAATAGAAGCAGTAAAACAATTAGATGCTGAAAGGCAAGCTTTCAAAGATAGTTCCGGAGCATTCCGCCCAACATCTCCACAGATGTCCTCAAAGCCTTTCATGTTCTCACCAGTGGATGAATACCCATCAGTGTCTGGAGGCTCTGATGATGCTGATGTATGGAGAGCACCTCAACAGCAATATGGAAGTAGAAGGCCAACAAAAGCAGGTCAGATGAATGTAGGAAGGCGAGCTGTTCAAGAAGGAGATAACAACAAGGGATCTTTGTGGGCGCGCAAGGGGGCTTCAGCTGTATCTGGGCGAGGTCCAAAGAATGTGTCGAGCAGCTCCAATAAACCAGGTTCTAAATCTACAAATAATAACTCCAGCCAAGGAGGAAAAAAGGTCTCAGGCCGATCCAACACCAGGAGGGACTCATTGGTATAAATACTTCTGGGCATGGCAATCAATGTTCTTAGCTGTGTTTTATTTGGTCTTGGTATTATTATTCATTAATGGCAATTGATCATGACCTTTGACGAATCTGGAAGAAGTTCTAATAAACTGCCATTAGTAGTAAAAAAACGGCTGCAAATGTCAGATATGGAGTTCTTTCCCTGAAATGCGGCATTAAAATTAAATAATAAATCCATATAATTCATAGTAAAGGGAACATGTTGTGAGCAGCATACCCAGTAGGATGTGCATATGAGACGTTGACACAATGGCCTTTTTGTACATATTGAGGAATGCTGTACATAGGATAATAAGAATGTTGGACGGGCTTCAAACTACCAAATTATTCCCATCAAACAGCTGAGTGAATAATAATCTCAAGTCGTTAGATGGTGAAGCATTCTGCAGCTATTGTATATCTAATCATCACCGTTCTTGTTAAGTGGCACGGAGCTGTCACCTCCAATATATCTCAAAGTTTACTGAACATATAGTAGATTGTCAATTCATGCATTTTATCCCAACTTTTAAGATGATTCTATTCAAGAAAATATGGCCCTGGAATTGGTTATAGATGTTGAAATTAAAGAACTTCCTTTAAGTGAGATACTAAACATCTTATTAACTATTTCGAATGTGCGTCTTTATAGGGTGGTGCTGATGATGAAGATGGGAAGCAAAGGAAAGGACGTTATGAGGGTCCTGATCAAGAACTAGCAGCTATGTTGGAGAGGGATGTCTTGGAAACAAGCCCTGGAGTGAGGTGGGATGATATTGCTGGACTTACTGAAGCAAAACGACTCTTGGAAGAAGCTGTTGTTCTACCGCTTTGGATGCCAGAATACTTTCAGGTATTGGTAACAATACTTTTGAAACTGAATAACTGTAGTGATTTGAATGCTAAAACTTGAAGTTAGATATGATAAAATTGATATAGTAGCACAGCGTTGGACAAAAATATAATACTTGAGCTAGTGGCTACTCTCTACCGAGTCTATCCCTTGTTTGGATAACTCCAATGATGGACTGGAAATAGGCTTCACATGCAAGCATCTTTGTACACCCTTATTGCACTTCTATTTTCTATTCAATGTGCTATGCCATTCATTGTTTCAAATGAATGACATGCATATGTAGGCTCATGTAATTCGAAAATTATAGGTACATTTAATGCTATAAAGATAATAAAGATGTTTGAACATACAGTGAAGAGAAATTTTTGATGTGATGCATAGGCGTTGACTCTAAGGCTAAGCTCTAGATAATCACCTTAATAAAGATTTCTTAATAAAAGGCCGTGAGATAAGCTGTAAGGCTGAAAGCATCAATTCCTCTGATATTGATTAATACAATTGTCATAATCAGGCAAAATTTATTATGCTCATAGCTGCATAACTGGACATTAAGGTTGATTAGAATGAATGAAGTCAAATTGAGGGACTTTCACAATGGATAATGACCTTTGCGTTTCTGATTCATTTTGCAATTCATTGATTTGATATGACAATTATTGAAATGCCTCAAATGCCCAATGCCAAAGTGTTTTTTAATTTTCCTACATGGTTAATTAGATGAAATCTTGGGCATAGTATTTTTTATTCTATCAAAACTTAGGTCGAATCAGTTTCTAGTTTTAGTGAACTTCATTCCTACTTTTGTACTTCCACTTATTTTGTCATTATTATATATATATATATATATTTCTTTGAAATTGTTCCTTGGGATTTTGCGTACCTCACTTAAGCCTCTTATATTTCCATGTTCAAACTTATTGAAGTCCTAATAGATAAGATGGTTTCACATAATGTTGTCTTTGCTGCACAAAGTGCCCACAGTCATGTAAATTATGCTTGCTTTCTATGTAATGCCAACATGTAAAAGTAACAGAACCAAACGCTAGAATATTGATAGAATATTTAATTGTTAAATTGGCATGCTTGAGGAGCATCAGATCTACGATATTGGATTGATGAATGGGATTTTCTTTCCTGTTCTGCAGGGTATTCGTCGACCTTGGAAAGGGGTCCTGATGTTTGGCCCTCCTGGTACAGGAAAAACACTGCTTGCTAAAGCTGTGGCTACAGAATGTGGAACGACATTCTTCAATGTCTCGTCTGCCACCTTAGCATCAAAATGGCGTGGAGAAAGTGAACGCATGGTTCGCTGTTTGTTTGATTTAGCAAGAGCTTATGCCCCTAGTACAATATTCATTGATGAGATAGATTCATTATGTAATGCTCGTGGGTATGCAAATTGCCCTGTTTTATAATTAGCAATTTGTATGTTATTGTACATGTTTCATAGTTTATATAACATAAAACCATGCAGGGCATCTGGGGAACATGAGTCATCACGACGTGTGAAGTCTGAGTTGCTTGTGCAAGTTGATGGTGTCAATAACAGTTCAAGTGGTGGCAATGATGATGGTGAGAAGAAAATAGTTATGGTGCTAGCTGCAACAAACTTTCCATGGGATATCGATGAAGCTCTCCGGCAAGAACTCTATCACTCTTTCTCTCAGCTTTACTCATTGAGAGCATTGCATTCTTCTTTTGTTGTCTGAGATAAACTGGTGTAACAAGGGAGATTGTATGTTTGTAACTGTTTAACTTTTGACTACAGGCGGCGGCTGGAAAAGAGAATCTATATACCTCTTCCCAATGAAGAAAGTAGGCGTGAACTCATTCGTATCAATCTAAGAGGTGTCGAGGTATTAATTTCGTCCACATAGAAAAGATATGACTTTACAAAACTTTGTATATAGCAATCTTAGGGGTAAACAATGCTTTTTAATGTTGTCATACTTGAGCAAGTTTCATGAAATGCTATACAAACAAGATAAGATTCTAGAGGGAAATCAGTGTCCGAAGTGGAAGATATAGAATACAAATACGATATTCCAATATATGATTTATGTGCATCATGCTTACTTCAGTGCGAGGATCTAATTTTTCTCGTAACCAGGTTGCAACTGATGTGGCTATTGATGAGGTAGCTCGTCGAACAGAAGGGTATAGTGGTGATGATTTGACCAACATATGCAGAGATGCTTCTATGAATGGCATGAGGAGGAAAATTGCTGGGAAAACTCGTGATGAGATAAAAAATATGACAAAGGATGCAATGCAGGAGCCTGTCGCAATGTGTGACTTTGAGGAAGCACTCTCCAAAATTTCAAGGAGTGTCTCAGCAGCTGATATAGAAAGGCACGAGAAGTGGTTTGCTGAGTTTGGCTCAGCTTAGAGAATGACCATTGTTGATCCTTATCTAGCCCTTGATATATATAGAGTCAATTTGCGCAGCTTATTGAATAGCATCAGTAATGGATGCTTTTCAGGCATTCGCTCACAGTTTGATCAATGGGCATTATGCATTGCAATGTGGTGATATGTGTTTTCTGGTTGTAAACAACTACAGCAGATGCTAAGGTAGTAGCCCTCAGTGTCTTTTGCTTTCTTGTTCCACATATCAAATGGATATAAATTGGTGAAGCAATCTAACTATGCATCAGAGTGAGTAGCGATTTTTTCCGTGATGTGTCATTACTCTGCGAATTCTCAAGTGACGTTAAAATCGTCACATGCGGTGTGAATTACTTGGAGGAAAGCGAGTGTTCTCAAAAAACAAAATTTCTTATGATTAGAGGATATTAAAAAACATCATTCCAGAGTACAATTTTTTCAGAGTGCTGACAGTTGACATGCTAGAACCTGTGTTCAGAAAGAGTATCTTGAATATGAGAGTTTCGGTGTAGGGACCTTATGAGGTAAACTGTGGATTGAATGATTTATCCAATATGTTATGTCTTAAAGATCTGTCGGATTTGTGTGGTAAGGTGGTAATTTTGTCGTTTATAATTATAATTACTAGGATGGTAACACCTTGTACAATAGTGTTTCCCATTATCAGCTCAATAATAATGGTGATTTGCATACTATCATCTAAATATTGTTATAATTTGTGAAAAGTCAGTTGAATACTTACAATGTTTTTTTGGATTATGGTTACTATCTTCATGTAACTATATTTGAACAGATAAACTAATGTTACTTTTTGATGTTTATTGAACCACGGTGATCTTTTTCTGGAAAGTCCAGACAGATTTGCAGGATGATAGTATATTTGATTATTTTCCTAAATTGCAAAAGCAGAATGGTGCTATAACTTTTTTGCAAAGCAACCCGATTGTTCCAGTTGGAAATGTTGCCACATCAGAAATTGGTGATGGAATTATCCCTATCAATCAGAACTATGGTTGTTTGCAGATTGTAACAGAAAGAGTTGGCCAGTACTTGAAAAACAATAAATCAAATTGAAGCACAGGGTGTTGCGACCAATGCCATCAATCCCCCCAAAATTTATTCTATCTTGAAATTGATAGAGATTGATCAATAATTAGGGAGTAAAACCAAAATATATTAAGGCCCCCCAATGGGCCTTTTTACATTACTTTTCAAAAATTGGGTCGGTTGTCTCTAGATAGCGATGGGCTTGGTTTGGTTCGGATTCTTGGCCTTGAAACCAAACCAAACCATTTATTCATAATAAAAATCGAACCAAATTATTTGAAATTGATGAAGCCATTTAGAGTTGACCCATTTACAAAATAGGAGAAATCAAACCGCTTAATGGAAAATTTAGAACCAAACCAAGCCGGTTTATCATTAATAAAAACTAAACCAAACCACTTTTAACAGATATTGATCATCATATGTATTATAAATTTGTGTTAGAAAATCATCATAAATTTGGTCATCATGCTTATTATAAATTTCGTCATCATAAATGGAAAGGAAACTTTGCATATAATGCATATAAAGTTTAATAAGTTAAAACCAGAGTTTAAAATTTTAGGAGTACTTTTCAACCTTTAAATCGAACCAAATAAATTGAAACCGATAAGCCACTAAATTGTTAAACCATAAAATCCAAAACTGAAATAGAATAGTAACATTTGAAACCAAACCAAACTGTTTATTTATCTTTGAATCAATAAACCGTTAAGCCACGGTTTAATGGTTTGGTTGGTTTGAACCGAAATCGGGCCCATTGCTATCTCTAAAACGCATTGTTAATTATGATGTCACAGTTGAGTTGAGAGAGTAGACATATAGTTTGAGAAAAGTTAAAAGATGCAAAATGCTTGGGATATTCTAATAAATGTACACATGAAATTGTTTATGGTAGTATAACATTATTCTATATAATAAATTAGAGGTAGATGGATTATTAACATCCTCAGAAGTAGATTATGATCAATTGGACTATGAGCGAAACAATTTCATGTAGCATGTGTAGGGACTATTGATTTTCAAGAAATTTAGTTATGGAACGTTATGGTTTAGAGTGCACGTTGTGATTCTGTGTGTGTGTGTGTGTGAGAGAGAGATAGATAGATTATATTATCGTCTTCGAAGGTCAAATATGACCTATGAGACCAAAAATATTACATTTCACGTGATACGTGTGAAAGTGAGTAGTGACTCTTGATGTTCAAGAACTTTACCAATGAGCTCGAGTAGAAGGATAGAGAGCATGAACTCGAGTTCGATTGTTGAAGGGGGAGCACTATAATGGAGTGCGATACGTAAGACTCACGCGCATGTTCAGGGCAAAGGGAGGGGGCTCTCCACTCGTTGAATGGCTTAGATTTGTAGACCAATTGGTTCAAGGGGGTCACATCCTATACTAGCCGTGGGTATGGATAAGATTAATGGATGGTTGGATGGGTTCCGAACCTGTAAGTAGCTACGAGCGCATACAGATAGGCGGCTTTTTGGCTTGTGTTTGGCGGAGGAGGCAACGGTTGGGGCCTAGAGAAGACCCGAGAAGAAGAAGAAGAAGACTCGAGAAGACCCAAGAAGAAGAAGAAGATTTGAGAAGACCCGAGAAGAAGAAGAAGAAGAAGAAGAAGAAGAATTGAGAAGACCAAAGAAGAAGCATTTAGAAGAAGAAGAAGAAGAAGAATTGATCCATCCATCGGTTTTGAGACACAAGTATTTCTGTTGAGACCTTCAAAATAAAGAGAAACAAAAAAAAACAAAAACCCGAAAAGAAAAAGAGAGCTTCCATTTGCTTTTCTATTCTTTTTTTGCTTTTCTTTTTCTTTTTCTTTTTGTCTGTGTGTCTGTTTCTGCTGCATCCATAGCCATCGCTTTCGCTAGCACAGAGATCGGGCGAACGAGCGAGACAGACAGACAGACAGACAGACAGACAGACAGACAGAGAGAGAGTGCAGATAGAGACGCCATGGCTGCTCCTCCGCTCTACACACAGTGGCCACAAACATCCGTCGCTGAAAACGACGAGGTATTCCTCCTCCTTCTCTCTCTTCATCATCATCATCATCATCATCATCTTCTTCTTCTTCTTCTGGTTTGCTTCTTCTTGGATTACATTCCATGTGGATATGCTGAAGGAATGATCGTTCCGAGATATACTCTTTTATGAGGTTTTCTATTTAGCCATAGATTCGATGATACAAGTCATGGATCTGGTATTCGCTCACTTATACACGTTTCAATCTTGTACAACAGGGGAACTGGAAAATGAATGCTAAATAGTTCATCAGATGCTAAATTGATGCAAAGAATACCGAGGATTTCTTTTTTCTCTGTGTTTCATTAAACGTTTGGAAGCTTTACTGTCACTTTCTCTCCCCTCTGAAAAAAAGTTTGTAACAGATATTTATTGATAAAAGAAATGGTGATATCTGGCGTGGAATTACTTGTGTTGTGATAGAGATTTCATTCCCAGTCATGAATTCAAGGATAAATAACGTGGATCTGGTCTCGGGGATCACTAATTTATTTGAAAACCAACAATTAGCATGACGGCAACTTTAGAAAACTGCGAAAGCATGATTCTCGATGCCTCATGATACATATGCTTTGGTGGCTAGTTGAAAGCCTAAAACTTTAACTTGACCTAGAATGTTTGTTGTAGATGCAACTTGCTAATCTGCTTCTGCTGGTTCAAAGGGTAGGAGAATGGCACCTACTCAGCTTTGGGACTCGAATAGGGTCGAGTGAAATGGGGGAGGAGTGGGCAAGAAATCCAGGAAATTGAAAAAGTTCGATAGGGAATAGACAGAGATACTAGTAGGAAGATCCAGAAAGAATCGCATTTATGGAGCAGAAACATTAACATACTCCTTTCTTTCAGTTTCAAACTCATTTAACAGCTATATCACATATTCAAAGTCATTTAACAATATACATTTGCTTAAAAGGAATCAGAAATTGAAGGCATTTTTCTGATCATTGGATTCTATGGTTGCGAAACTCTGAAGAAATATTTCCCTGTGTTGCATTTATAACATTTATCAATATGTTGATGAAACAAGAGGAGAAGTTTAAAGTCGTCAACATTATTTCAAACAAATTTCTCCTAAATAAACGGGGTATCCGCAGACGTCCATTGTGACAACAAAGCTGGGCATAACATGAGTCTTAAATATTCTTATTTATTTAAGTGAGCTTCTGTATTCCATATTTTTGAGTCAATGTCTTGTGAATTTGTTTTTAATGTATTGGCAATGCTTTCCCATAGTATGTTGGAAATCAGAATTGGTGATGTTTGTAACAAAACAGGTCTTTTTTTGCTGATCATGCGTAACTCTTCGAGAAGTCAATGTATATTACGAATGGAATACTAATGATAAGCAATGGATATTTTGATTAAGAAAATAATGCTTTAAGGGTGCAGAACTAGATTTACCATCCCCAAGTGAAGGACAATAAATGAACATAAAATACCATCGGTGTCTCATACCACCAAAGGTTACCTCATGTTATGACTTGGATGTTGAGCTAAGCGGTTGAAAGAGAAGACCTTTGCCTCACCAATAGTGTGTCAACAGCGTCTCACGATGGTGTACTGAGGGAGGCAGCTAAGTCCCCTTTTCATATAGCCCAACAACTAAGGCTCCTTGACCACCACATGTCCTAGGTCGTTATTGTTTTGTTTCAATTCCTAGGATAACTGGTTTCCTAAGTATCCTACCCTTAAACCATTAATATTAGCTTTAGATTTGGTCATTAAGGTTATGCATATAAATTGCCATTCTAATATAACCGTTTTCTTGACAAATCAAAATGTTATAACTCCCATGAAAAATTAATGTTCTTCTGACTCAATGAAGCGGAATAGAATAATGATTCCATTGGCGTCACTGTAAGCTCAACATAAAAGACCATGCCTCATTGTATATCCATTATTCCATATATATTTATCATAATAGTTTTTATAAATGATTTATTTTGAGTTTTCTTGTGTTCTCTCCTGCAACAATAGTCTGTAGCCTTATAAAACTAAAGATTTGACCATCATATTTTCTTTCTTAGGTATCTTCATCAACCTAATATGACTTTATATACATATGTATTTACAGGTGAGAACAATATTTGTGCTTGGATTTCCACCTGATGTCAAGGAAAGAGAGCTCCTAAATTTGCTCAGATGGTGGCCAGGTTATGAAGCATCACAAATGAATTTCAAGGGTGAACAACCTATGGGGTTTGCGCTCTTTAGTTCAGCTGCAATGGCAATGTCTGCGCGAGATGCACTTCAGGTATTTGAATGTCAGGTCTTTTTTGGTACACACCCAATTGTCTCTTTATTTTAAAGGGTGGCTATGATATCTAGGAAGTCCTAAGGGACACAGTCTCTGCTAGCTAAAAAATGATCTCTCTTAAAGATTTAGTTCTGCTCCAGTCCATAGAGAGTACTTGAACTTTAAAGGGTGGCTATGATATCTAGGAAACCCTAAGGGACACAATTACTGCTAGTTAAAAAATGATATCTCTTAAAGATTTAGTTCTGATGCAGTCCATAGAGAGCAATTGAACTTTTAAAGTTTGTGCTGGTTCAGGTTTTTCTAGACATTATTTCTCATAACAATTTAGTTGCTACTGACTTCTATTATAGACGTCCACCTATTTTGGGGACTTTATTGTGGACAGACATATTTATAGATGTGTTTCATGAATGCTGACCTTTATAGGAGATTAATTCATGGCCATTTTATTTTATTTTAGTTTCATCCAGTTGTGTATACGGATGTTTTAGGGCCTTAGAAATAAGCCACACTTATTTGCTTACATTCCAGCCCCTTTAATCTCTTAATTAGTATACTCTTGTTTTAAGCAAGTATTATCTTTGCTCACTCTAGAATTTCTAGCTCCCAATAAAGATTTGCCATCTCGTTTATGTTATTAGAGCTTAGACGATATGAACCTCATTTTGGGAGCTTGTTATGGATTCAATTAACTGATGGCTAGAGATGTGAAAACATTGCATGAATTCAATTAAACACCATAGCTAGCAACCTTACTGATTTGGACTGTTTTCTTGAATATGCTGCACTCACGGCAATCCTTGTCTTAAAACTGTGAAGTATTTTTGGTG
This sequence comes from Azolla caroliniana, assembly GCF_043228905.1. Taxonomy (NCBI): domain Eukaryota; kingdom Viridiplantae; phylum Streptophyta; class Polypodiopsida; order Salviniales; family Salviniaceae; genus Azolla; species Azolla caroliniana. The sequence goes on from NW_028230447.1 coordinate 2,080,925, forward strand.
CACTTTTCAAGTTCTGTAGTTTTGGAGTTCTCACTAGTTAAACAAATGACTTTGCCCCCAAGAGTTCTAAATTCTATAGTGTATTGCAAGTGGCTATAATGACTTTGTATGATGCATGGTATTCTGTTCTATCATGTTGCTTATCATTTGTGATGGAGATTAGAACAAAACCTCTAATGTCTGACATAGAAAACTGATTTGGATTTGGGCTATGGTATGATTCCATGGTCTACCTCTTAAGCTATGTTTAGTATCTATGTTACAAGACTATGAGTTAGTGACAATGTTTCGCAAATAATGTACTAAAGGCATTTTTTGCCTACTTATAATATCGAACTGATCATGTTGCTTAACATACACAATGACAGCATACATTCTGTAAGGGTAAAACTATGTTTACATTCTTTTTTTGCAGAATTTAGTTTTCGATCCTGAAACAAATTCAATGTTACGGGCAGAGATGGCAAAAAAGAATCTATATGTGAAGCATGGTATGATCTTTCTTCTGGTGTGTAGAAACAGTTTACCTAGGGGACATGGTCTGATTATTATGTTGTCATAATGTTATTCTGCATATGATGATTCACTTAGAAATAGAGCAGGGTTGCATGTAAAAAAAGTTCAAGTCTGAAGAGGTGAAAGTAGGTGTCTCTCTAAGAATTGGCTTGAGTAAGACTTTTGTTCCAGTTAGTGTTTCCATAGGACCCCCTTATGCTACTTTCTACTGATTATTTGTACATATTTTTAGTTGATACTCGGGGAATATCTCTGTGATAGAGCCCATGGAAGCACTGGCAGGAATTGACCATCCATTTTACATAGCATGATATTATTGTTTTAATAGAATCAAAGATTCAGATATAGATAGTCTCTTCACACACAACTGTAGTAAATTAGATTATTTGATAAGTAATGAAAGGCAATCGAAAGCATGGCTACTGCCTTACCTATGCTTCATCAATATTCTGATGGATGTCCTTGCCATATCAAGTTTCAAGTGATTGTTCTCTTGACAGACTAATAGGGTAGCAATCTTGTTTTTCCGACTAATTACGGTATCAAACACAAAACAATGAAGGATTGTGATAGTTATGCATTAAATCAGTGGGGCATGAAATGTGCACCGTTAAATTTTTTATACTTTCAAGTCACATGTCAAGCACAAGCTTTCTACAGTGAAATTTGGTTGTGCTATTTCAGGTGACACATGTCTGTACCTTTTTCATAAATATTTCTTCATTTGAACGGACTGTTTGGTGAAGGTTGACTTGAAATGTGTCTTTACCATAGTCCGTCAAACATTCATATTAATTTCAAGTCTATGTTGAAGCACATGTTCTACAATTTGTAAGCATACTATATGTTTATAACTAGTGTGTTCTTTTTTATTATCTGAAGGCTTATTTCATGTGTTCTTTTATGATTGTTGCTGGTAGTCAGCTTTTAGATGTCACATGTCTGGAAACTTTGCAATGATTTTTGTGAGGTTATTGTAGAAAAATTACAAAATTAATTTTTGCAAATTCCAAGATTCAATTATTAATGGCTCTTTAATTAGACAATGGCCATGTCTTAATTAGTGAAATTAGAAACAAAATTAGCAAATTATGTCTTTGCTTTTTATTTACTAATATTATAATTAGGAACCTTGACTATGAGCAAGCATATCAAGGTAATCTTGGAAACAAACAGAGATATTTTGTTTTCAACCATGTTATAAAACAAGCCTTACTAACATAGGACGCAATCCATACTATCATTATAGAATTCTTGGTGTAAGAATCTTCTGGACATGGCCATCCACATCTCCAAAGACGCCATTGGAAACCCATGGCTAAACAATGGTGTCTCCGAGTGGTCATTCGCCTATGCAAGGTAGCTGATTTGGTAGCATCAGCCACAACAAGATCTCGCTGTCACTACGTGAATGAAAATGGCTCAGTGTGGCGGGGCTCAATGGGTTCTGATACTAGATCCCTTTGATTCATGCTTCTAACCCAAGTGTGTTTATCCAGATCATGTCAGAAAAATTGGATCACACTCTCTTATGCAGAAATGATTTGATATAGACTCAGTACTAAGCAATTGTTTAGGTGGTTCTTGCTCCAAAGTACACATGTTGAAAGCCATCGAAAGCATGTTAGAAGCAACTGATTAAAGCATACATCACTAGATTTAGCATATGTCAAGGACTAAAACGTGGTGGACGAGGAGATTTGGGAGCCTAAATAATATAACCAAGGCAGCCTATTTAGTGAGGTGATTTTATGTCTACTATAGACACTAAGGAGGACAAAGAGGATGATTGTTGTGAAATGTTGTTATCTTCCATCATTAATCAGATAATAAATATAATAATTAACATCTATTGTCTACAGCAGAAGTTAAAAGGCATTTTCTAAAATTTTGAATATCTAAAACTTTGTCTACTTTCCAAATTCTTGGATTTTGTTGGTATTTCAGTCTATTTGAATCATACAATTGATATATTTCTATGCATAAATTTACTGATTGTATTATTTATCATATCATACAGTATATGTCTTAGAACACCATAAATATCTTGTTCCCACACCACACATATTGCATCACACAATATGACAACGTTTGCCATTTTCTCTAATTATTAGCTGTTACAGGAAATGGTGTCGACTCAGCTGGGTTTGATCAAAGTAAGAGGTTCAGAACTATTGGGGATTACTCTCAGTCTTATGCACCACCTCCTCCGTATCCTGGGTCAACTCCTGGTTGGGTTCCGCAAAGGTAAGGTACAGTGCGAATATCAATGATGTATTCATCATGTCTTTGTGGCTTTCGCCCCCCCCACCTTTCTTGAAGTTTCCCAGCAGGAATGTCAGGTTCAATGCACATGTATATGTATCTGTGTGTTCATTATTAATGTTTTCTTGGCAGCTACATTCCTGCAACTGTTCCATACGATCCTTACAGTGGTTATGGAATGCAGCCAGTCCAGTCCTTTGTACAACCAATGTTGCCATCAGTATCTCCAGCTGGATATGCAGTTGTTCAGGTAGTTTGAGGAACACGTGCATGCTTTTAAGAATTAAGCACATCTTAATGCTCTTATGCATCAGAATACCAAAGATAACCCACCATGCAATACTTTGTTTGTTGGCAACCTGGGAGAATCTACAAATGAAAATGAGCTACGAGGCATATTTAGTAGGTAAATGATATTGTATTTTACTGAAGCGTGTGTTCCTTAAAATATTAAGCTTCGTTCTTGGCATTGATATGGAGATTCTACTTGTATATTTTAGCCAGCCTGGATTCAAACAAATGAAGGTTCTCCCACAGGCGAGGAATACTGTATGCTTCATTGAATTTCTTGTAAGTATTTACGCTTAGGTAATGGTATTTCTAAGGTACTAATGGTAGTTCCTGTAAAAGTTCAAGAATTTTTTTGAGGGGCCTTGCAGGATGTGAACAGTGCTATTGCAGTTCACAATAATTTACAAGGGGCTGTACTAGCAAGTTCAGATCGTGGTGGCATGCGCCTACAATATCCTTTTTTTCAACAATTTGGTTGTGCATAGACATAAGCCTTTATGTTTTGGTATTGGTGGTTTGACTTAACTTTTCTTACGTATTCAAAGAATCCCTTCGGTAAGAAAAAGGACTCCGTGAACTCGTCGGATGGTGCACCAGGCGTGTCGGATACAGATGGGGTTTCTTCTAGGCCTAATAACAGAGATGATTAAAATCATGATGGTCTAAACGAGATAGAAAGGGGCGTAATTATCTTTGCTTTCTGAATGTACTCGTTATAATATTCATGCCATTCAAGGTAGATGGTGCATTATAGGCCATGTGAAAGGTATCAGAGAAATGGGCAGTTACTAGTATCAATCATTGCACCAAGAGACCATGTGGGGAGATGCATTGGCATGCAGCAAAAGGAACATCATTAAGGAGTCATCATGATCAATCATGTTGTCATTTGCACTCCACGTAGCAATTACATTAATAGAGCAAACTGTCGCTTGCCATGATGTGCTCAACTAGTGAAACAGACTCTTATATGTCATTAGCATCTACTGCAAAGATGGCATGGTTATAAAAACATTGAAAAGCATACTGTTGCTTGTTTGGGAGTAAAAATGTGCTGCATTTGATGACGTCTTGCATAAAGAATTCTAATGTTGTCAAATCACATTGATCTGGAAGTATGGTCTGATTCTTTTAGGTGACTGCATGAATTTCTAATTCACATTTGGGTTCAGATTGACAGGCCTAAAAGTGTGTTTTAGTGTACCTTCCAGGTTCCTCAGCTATATTATTTTTGACAACTTAATGTGGATGTTCTCCTCTTCACCAGCTTCCGGCTCTTTGCCTTTTAGTACCAATTAGATGGATCACCACAGCATTTTTTAGAAATGCAGCTGATTTAGAACCAGGATGGTACACTTTTATTTGTCTGAATGTCAGTTGAGGGAGAAAAGGTAAGTCTGCTCATTTATAAATAGGATGGAGGTATTTACTGAGAAATTTGTAGGTTAGGAGCAGCAGATTTATCTATGGGATCAAATGCCAAAAAGATGAAATCAAGGACACAAATGGTGTTTCCTGATCTTATGTTTAATGTTCATCAATTTTGATACGAGCAATGTGGTGAACTAGAGTGCAAGGGAGCTTCCTAAAATCATAAGCTCAAAATCCCATGACTCTATTTGCCATGATGCAAATACATCAACTGCTGTCAAGGTTGATCGTAGATGAATCACATCTAATACTGGTTCAGCGAAAGCTGTTATAGGTCTACATCTAACCTGTCCATTGTGATAAGGTTGATCGTTGGTTTGTGGACTTTCTAATATAGTCTTTTCTAAAGCTACCTTCTATTTCTTTGAGATTTCGCTCTTGAGAGATAATTGGTATTTGTTTGTCTTTTGTTGATTGATGGTTAGTGGTATTTTGTCTTTTGTTGATGCGTATTTTGACCACTTAATGTTTTCTAATGAGACTTCCATTTCTACTTTGTGTTAATAGAAATGCTTATTAGACTACAAATCAAGTAAATCACCAACTAATAATTTGCACAATAATTTGTTTATGTGTTAGTGGATAGTTTGGTTAAGGAAAAGGGTGACTGAACAAACACATGAAACCCCTATATATGATTTATTGGTTTTTCTTTGGGATTGGCTAGAACCCTAAATATGCCTGTTTTGTTAAATTTTCTTTTAATAATAGGTTAGTTTTCATCAGTGAATGTTCGACTTTCCTGTAGACATCATCTTGAACTAAAGAATTAGCTCTGTTAAAACTTTAGACATTGATCTTGCACTGTCAGCGTGCACATCATTTTAACCTGGAGCACTAGTTGATTGGTTATTGGATTTTCCCTCACCTAAACCCTAAAATTTATGCTGATAAACAGTGACTAAATGTTCATTTTATGCCCAAATGTATAAAAATTAATTTAATGAGCTGATGATTTAAAGCCTAAAAATATTCTTAACCCGTTTGTGAGCAGCTGAATTAGAAAAGCGAAGTAGAACCCTAAATATGCCTGTTTTGTTAAATTTTCTTTTAATAATAGGTTAGTTTTCATCAGTGAATGTTCGACTTTCCTGTAGACATCATCTTGAACTAAAGAATTAGCTCTGTTAAAACTTTAGACATTGATCTTGCACTGTCAGCGTGCACATCATTTTAACCTGGAGCACTAGTTGATTGGTTATTGGATTTTCCCTCACCTAAACCCTAAAATTTATGCTGATAAACGGTGACTAAATGTTCATTTTATGCCCAAATGTATAAAAATTAATTTAATGAGCTGATGATTTAAAGCCTAAAAATATTCTTAACCCGTTTGTGAGTAGCTGAATTAGAAAAGCGAAGTAGATGTAATATTTCACGCAAATAATCTATTTTTGGATTCCCTGAAGTGTAGATGTAACACTTTGACCATATCATCCATTTTCAAATAGAACAAAATATGTCATTTACATAAGCATTATTGTTGAATTACATAGCTTTCCTGCTAAGATACTGTGGGTTGCAATGCTGTTGTCCCACTCAATATCCTCATCTCAACACTATAAAATGTATGTATATGCTCTTGACGGGGAAAAAATACATATTGCCGAACCACAACTTATATTCTCATCTCAACTTATACAAAAAAGTTGGTGTATCTTTTCAATGGAAAAAAATAGATACAGCTGAATCACAATTCTTTGAACAGTAAAGAAACCCCTCCTGGATTCCTAGGAGAAGATCTTTTAGATGGATGGTCAGGCTGTCCACATCCTCCATTCATTATCTCAGTTCAAGCATTCGTACATAATTGATCTCAGTTCATGATATCTTGTTTTATTCCCTGATCACTTTAATGGGGATTCATGAGAAAATTTCGTTTATGAATTACATTCAGGTTACAGCAGCAATCCCCCACCTTCCAATAAAAACACCTGAAAATCCTTCAATAAGGTAAAAACTAACTTCTCGACGATAGCTTCAGACTATGCTTAAGCTCATGCTTTGAGGAAGGAAGAGTGCAAGCAGTTCTGGATTCTTTCCCAAGAAAGTTCTGAAGTCATCCCAATTCACTAACCCATCTCCATCAAAGTCTAATTTCTTGCACATTTTTTGAACCTGTTTCATATAAAAAGAACATTATTTGTAAATACACATTTAGACATACACCTCATTAAATTCAACACAGCACAAGTACCTGCAAAGGAGAAATCTCTGGAAAAACAGAGCGCAGAGTTTGATCTACCTGTGATAACATCACCATCGATAAAACACTAAACAATCATCATCATTCCAAAGTGTTCCTATCAAGCATTCGGTTTTATATACTACACTTATTCATTAGATTATGGTTCACACCAAGTCTCAGTTGAGTGGTTCTGGATTTATGTTTGACTCCAAAACCATAGAGATTATGTATTTATATATATATATATATATATATATATATATATATATATTTGATTCAAGGAATAGCAAGATTGCTTCATCACACCAAAGTGAGTCTAAATTTAGGCTTTAACAGATAGTTCTTACAAATCCATGAGATCGACATCCAAATTTTAAGATTATATTTGACATAGAAATCAAGGTAATCTGACATAATCATGCTTCATGTTCATCATATGATTAATGGGTTTAGATAATCAGGGAAGTGAGAATTACCTCAATGTTTGAAAGGTAGCCTTGGTTCTGCAGGTCACATGATTTAAAGGCTATTCCACAGAACCTTTCAAAGGAAGGATGTTTTGAGATGAATGCTGATCCCTCAAGAAACTGCAAATTCCCATCAACGATAGAGTTGAGATATCTGTCCCTCATTAGAGGCACATAATATACAATAAATACAATGTAAAAGTTCTTAGTATGCACCCCTTGGAAAGACATTGCGCTTTGCTCTTCTGTATCGAAGAAGTCAAAAATCTAATAGCAATTCAAAATGTCAAGTTAATATTAACTGGTGAACTAGAAAGCTTAGTTACTGCGCATTAATAAGAAGGCAGAATTAAACCTGCTCAGAAAATGTTGTTTTGGGTAGTTCTAATCCTTCTAAGAACTGATCTTTTGACACCCAACCCCTGTCATCACAAATTTAAAAAATGTAATAAAACAGAACCATACAGTTAATAGCCACCATCTATTAGTGTACTAGTTAATATTGAGCTTAATGACGTGTAAGCATCATTTGCATTTGACAACAAGATAATTAATTCCAATTACATCAATCATATAGCTTACTGTCAGAATACATGGTCGGTACCCAGAAAACCAACCTATTATCTGAATCCATTTTTTGAAATTTCTCATAGAAAATAAGAGCCTCTTTTGCGCTGATACAGAACACCTAAAAAGTGAACAAAAAACTTCAATCAAACTCAGCAATCAAATTGAAAAAAAGTAGACATTCCCACCCCCTACTTTTTTTCCTGGAACGAGAAAATTTCCATGCCCTTTGCAGAGGCTTGGTACAAACACATAGATATCTTTCTCATAGATGAGATTTGGCTTGTCCATAAAGGATTATTCTGCTGCAATAAATATGTTCATATAGCCTCGGAATTCAAATGCATAATAACGAGAACACAGTATATTCATTATATACCTTCTTCCACCATGCCATTTCCACAACGCAAGGGGTATCTGATGCCTACAAAAAAATATATGTATATGAACAATATGTCAAAAGAAGAAAATCTGATAAAATATATGTCAAGTTTCTCATGTGATGGAGTCATGCAATATCTTACATTCTTATGCTCATTCATTTTTTCAGATAAGATGAGATCATTAAAAGAATACTCAGTTTCTGCCACATTTAATGCCTTCGCCATGACATTCTTAACCTGTTCAAAGAAACATTTCTCACTGTAACAAAATGCTTCCTTAGATTATTCAGCACCAATATTGCTGCAAGGAACAGATCATCTTGACCTTTTTAGCAAAGAGTCTTGGATGGTCTTTCTCCCTAGGAGATGGATAGACAACAGGCAAATACTCAACCTGGAAGAAAACACAGTATTATCTTTAGTACCAATTATACAATATATTATCCAGCAAAATCATGGATATGCTGTGCTATATGCTGCCACCCAACTTAGTTATTTAAGTTTTTACACTTTAATGGTGGCCTAGCCATCCATTTCGGATGAGACAGAAAGTCATTCACATAAATTTTGCTTTTCATGAAGATGGTTTGCAGGTATTCATTATTTGGTTTTTTACCCAGAAAATAATCAAGATCTCTTATATGAACTATAATAGTCATGACCAAAACTTGCCCAAAACTCTTTTTCTGGAAATGTGGAAAAGAAATTCGAATTTAAAATTCTTGGTTTCATTTGGAACAAATCAAAATGTTTATACCCATTTAAAAATGCAGACCAAACTATTTATGTTCAGAATCCTTATAATAAGACCCTCATTCATTTGTTGATGAAAATGTTTTCCCAGTTTGCTTCCTTCTCCTGTGTGTCTGAATAACATTCTTGCACCTACACAGATTGTTAGTCAGTGTCTTATATCAAGGGTTCATTGAAGTGATCTCTGCTGTGTTCACTTTATGGGGACTGTAAACTCCATTTTCATTTACTATCCTAGCATACTTATCTTTATTCATTTCTTATCTGCTTTCTTCAAAATCATCAACATCATAATTATCTACATTTATGTTAACAAACATCACTTGCACAAACGTTAACATTGCCATGAAATTAATCACTTATCAAAAATCCAACTATCCATTTGCCTACTTACTTCCATAAAGTTGTGAAATTGCGTAAACATCCGAAAGACAACCTTTAGGATGGAAATCCTACCCCTACATAAAAGGAATCAAATAGCTCAGACATGGATACGAAATTTCAATCTACTCCTAACTAACTTTCTATGATGGCACATGAATGTTACCAAGAATTGTCAAAATGAACATATGGATAACGCAAAACAACAGGTTGTACAGGTAATCCTGGAATAAATGCTCCAAGTTGGAAAAATATCAGTGACCTCCCATTTGTAGTTGTACCCTCAGGAAACAGCATGACATGAGGATAATCATTGTTCATAGCTCTATTCTGCGATAAAATTGTATTGGATAATCATGACATCTGCATTTGCACAGCAAGTTCTACAACAAGCAGCAACAAAAAATTTGTACTTACTTTAATTTCCTTTAAGACATCTTTTTTGGATTCAGAGGAAGACCTGTCAACATTTATGACCTGGTGGTAAAGGAAGTATTAAGAAGATATCAAGCTTTTTACATAATGTATATATGCAGATGTACAAGATCTTGACATTACCTGCATTGGTCTGATAATCATTCCAATGCCCGGTAAATCTGAGTGTGATGCTGAGCTTACAAAGCTAGGAAAAAATTCATAAAAGAAAAAAATAGGATCGATAAATGAAACATGATTCGAAACGATAATTGGGGCTACTTCTCGTTTTGATCGTTTTCCATGGCGGTTTATCCAATGATACCTATACTTCCAATAAAAAAACATCAAAGGATTAATGAGCAAAGGGAACAATATGAATCTAAGATTTTACAGTGACAAGCATCAGAGGATAGGCAATATTAGCAATTTAAGATTTAAGTCACAAATTTTGCAAAAACCTACATATATCAGTAAAGGATTTTATTTTAGGATCATCCACATTGTATCATCTTGACGATGGTTTGAAGAGTCAGTACACAATTAGATGATTGGGTGCAGGAGCGTTTGAAGACGATTTCAGAAGCACAGACATCTTATCTACTTTGGCATATCAATGCCCTGATAGCCTCTTCTGGTGCTGGCTGGGTAATTTCAAGTGACCATTTGCAGATGATCAAACTCAAGCATGGAGGCAAAGACCAAGTAGAGAAGCCTTCTACGCACAGAGGAGCTTAGGATAATCAACCAGATTATGCACAAAGATGAATAAATCTGATGCAACTTCAAACGTACTAAACTAGAAAACGAGTTTATATTATTTAATATTTTCTAATTCTTCTTAAAGTTGTACAGTCTCGTTTTCAGAGCTGTACTACAACTTCTAAAAGAATATTTTTTGTAGTTTGAATGGGATCCTTGTACAAGATTCCATTCAGAATTAAATTGGTATTTACGAGGCCATAACTTAGCTGCCACATCAGTATTTAAAGCTCTTCTTCTAAGAGTATATTCTATGTATCTTGGATAGCACATATGTGTGTGTGTGTGTGTGTGTGTGTGTGTGTGTGTGCAATCCTACCTTGTATATTCCTTTTTAAGTAGTTGGCTTTTGTTTTGCAGAACTACTCCTATCTCTTTAATCCCTCCGATGTGTTAAACCCCATAATTGTTTTTAGTTTCTATATCTCTGCCTTTAGATATTTCAGAAAACTGACATTCTATCTTCTACTTCCTCACACCTTATACAGGTTTATATGTTACTTTCCTTTGAGTACATACATAAATAAATGGTAGTGCTTTAAGATGGGACATTAATTCTCAGACAACACAATGTCATTAGTACAGGGAAAAATAGTTTACGAAGGAAAACTAATTATAAATATGAGTAGATTCAGGTTAAAGTGGATAAGGAGGTATAGAGTGGATATTCTCTAGCTTTGACAATTCCAATTCAAGTAAAGTACTTGCCGTCCATCTCACTTACCATGTCTTTCCAATGACATTGACATTAGCATACATACCGTAATGTGAAAGGGCCTAAAGAATGTAAAAGACTATAAAGGTCAGTTTCGGTGCTCTTTTGAATCTCTTCACTTTCATGCTAGAGCCTTCTGTTACTTTTTCCTTCAGGACCATGGAGTTTCAGGAAACCAAGTACTTTTATTTTCATCTCACTATGGATGACATGACTTCGCCCATATCTGTAATGATGATTTGTTTCATAGGCCGATTTTTGCCTCTAGTAAAAGACTATTAACGGTCATTTTTAGTGCTCTTTTGAGCTTCTTCTTCAGTTTCGAGCTAGAGCCTTCTCTCTCGTTTTTATTCAGATAACCATATAGTTTTAGGAAACTGACCATTTTTAATTTCGTTTTAACATGGATGACATGAATCCAGTCATATCTGTAATGACGATTCGTCTCATAGACCAATTAACATTCCCAATTCTTTTCTCATTATTCCTTATCCTTGTGTCTATCTGTGAGCTTGAGCCCTAAGCATCCATCTTAAATGCCTAATATCTGCTTCTATTAGTGTCAGTTCCTGAATGGTAGATATAGAAAGTAAAGAACTCTTATATGCAACTAGAATTTCATTCAATAAAAGATGTTGGAATAAAGTAAATATAGAGTGAGACAGATGTGTGGAAGGGTGATATTAGTTCTAAACAAATCATATACTAAACATTGCTCATAGAACTTCGTGATAGTATCGAGCATGGATCATAGGACATCCAGTTGAAGTTCACATTCTTTGTCCATTGAAACAATCGTAGCCATATGTATGTCTTTACAAGAAGCAATTATAAGATTGCAAAATGAAGTACATGCTCATAATGTAAGGGAAATGATGCTTCAATTTAGGATGTATTCACAAGCACTATAAATTGAATATTTTGAAAAACTTACTTCCTATAAGGACAATAGCATTGCAAATTGAAAATACTCAGATGCCCCAACTAGAAAAGAGAATGAAAATATTAGAAGCCAAGAAAGAATCACAATCGAAGCAAATATTGAAATGGGATATAGCCATGAGGCAACACCTTAGAGCTTACATGCAATCTGGACCAGCCGACTACAAAATTAGTGGGGACAGTTAAGAGTCACAGCCACTGTGTAAGAGATAGAGGGAGTGGATTATATTCTCAGTTTGGTCTCAGTGTCACATTAAATGTGCAAGTCAGTTAATAGTGTGGAGATATTCCTTTTCTGTTAACTGACTTGTCATTTAATAGACCAAGCTCCCTAGATACAAGCTACAAGTAAATAGTACTTATCTTAAAGTCAATACCACATACTTCAAGACTAAGTACATGTAACTAGTCAATCATATTACCCTATTTCCCTCTTTCCTAAATATATTCTGTACTACTCATCTACGGTTTCCTACATTGACACCTTATCGACCCATATCATCGGGTTGCACAATAGCTACTCCTCATTTGGCGCGCTATCACAAAATGTGTACTCTAAGAGTACATATGGGGATAAATTGACAACTTGGAGTTGATCATTGATTATATCTAACAAAGACATACACATGGTTGCAATTTTTCATTGGACTAGGAATGCAAAAGACATACACACAGTGATAGGGCAGCTGTAAACTTCATCACATCAGTTAGACATTGAGGTAGGGAGATGTATGAATACATCTAGAAGAAAGAATTTGCCAATTTTGTCATCAAGAGTGTGTTGGAGAGTGGCAGCTCCAGACCTGCACTCTCTTTCATCTTTATTATCTTTGTACTACATCCTATCTAACCTTTTGCAATCCAATGAAACAATTGCAACCATGTGTATGTCTTTGTGATAGTCCAATTAGATGGACATACATTGTGATAGGGCAGCTGTAAACTTCATCACATCAGTTAGAGATTGAGGTAGGGAGATGTATGAATACATCTAGAAGAAAGAATTTGCCAATTTTGTCATCAAGAGTGTGTTGGAGAGTGGCAGCTCCAGACATGCACTCTCTTTCATCTTTATTACCTCTGTACTACATTCTCTCTCTTCCCAGATTCTTCTCTCTCTAGAATCTGCAACTCTTTAAATGCCTTCTCTCTCTAGAACTTCATCACATCAGCTACAGATTGAGGTAGGCAGATATACACAACTACCTCTAGAAGAGAGAATTTGCCAATTTTGTCATTAAGGAGTGGAATCTAAGGAACACTATGTTTGTCATTGTAGTGTCTTTTATGAAATCAGAGGGAGATACCATTGCCTCTTTAAACAAGGCTTTGGCCCACTACGCAAGGTAATGGAATATGAGGACCAACGATGCCTAAGACTTTTCTTGCTAGAGCTCAAGAGACATCGGGAAAAGTTGTTGAAGAATACAGCCACACAAGTTCATCCACAAAGAACAATCACAACTTTCTTTAGCCCTCCTACTACTCCTAAGGGGAGATGCCATTGTCTCTTCAAGCAAGGCTTTGGCCCGCTATGCAAGGTAATGGAATATTATAACCAATTGTGCTTTGCACTTTTCTAGCTAGAACTCAAGAGAAAAAGGGAAAAGGATTTGAAGGACAATAGTATAGCACACAAGCTCATCAACAAAGAACAACCATAACTTTCTTAAGCCCCATCACTCCTAATTCTACAAGTCAATCAAGGGCCACATAAATGGGCTCCCCACAAAGAAATAGCAAAGGGATTACAATAGATTGGGCAATAGCAATTTACAGTCCTCGTAGGCCCTAGTCTAATGGGCCACAATCTCACTATTCTTGTCATCGACAGATAAAGGCCATTATCTCCCACCTTCGCACGTGTTATAAAGAAGTGGAAGATAGAATGATAGTTTTTTGAAATATCTTAAGTCAGAGATTTAAAGACTAAAAACTCCTTCGGGGTTTAACACATAGAAGAGATTAAAGAAAGTAGAAGCAGTTCTACACCAGAACTTTTTAAAAAAATGTACAAGATAGGAGTGCACACACATATATGTCAAGATACATCGAATATGCTCTTAGAAGAAGAGCTTTAAATGCTGATAGGACAGCTAAGTCATGACCTCATAAATACCCATTTAATGCTGACTGGGAATCTTGTCCAAGGATCCCATTCAGTGTACAAAATATTCTTTTAGAAGTTGTAGTACAGTTCTGAAAATGAGACTGTAAAACTCTAATAAGAAGTAGATAATATTAAAACATATAAAACGTTTTTCTGGTTTAAATGGAGAAACCTAAAGGGCCTTTAATCCCAACATGTTTTTCCCTCACTTCAAAGACCTCTCTATTCTGGATGAACATATGCTAGAGATCGTTCGACCACAAACATTACAATACCTTACTTGAGAATGTTACACATACTAATAACAAGATTCTTTAGTCATATGTTATCTTATTTACTTTTTTTTTTACTTAGCAACATTAATTTGGTTTGTTGTTCTCAAAGACAAAGACAATATTTAAGATGTTATCTCTTGTTTGGTCTTATAGGCCATTTTGGCCTCTTAAAAGACACTAATATCTTTCTTTCTTTCTTAAAGATCCATCATAATGATCTTAATGCATTTAGTGGAATAATTCTAGAGATGTTTACTAGCATGAAGTGCATAACTACTATGTATGGGCCGAGCAATTTCCAGTTCCATGGAAAGAAGAAGAGCATACGTGATTGATCTTGATTCAGATATCCACAGATATGCATTGAGAAACAAGCTCATACTCACATAATTTCACTTTACATCTACTCTCTACCTCACCTTCATGCACAGTTTGCACCCCCAAGTCATTCAACATTGTTTAGCATATATATGCTGATATTTAAAAAAATGCAATTGATCAGTTTAAGTTTACAACTGGTAAATGCACCCAGCATAGTGAACATGCTTTCCTACAAAGTTGTTTCATGCTTTCCTACAATGAGGATGTCATCAATATACAAAACCAAAATAATAGGTCTGCTATCAGTTTCCATTTTAAGATAGCGACAAGGATCTGCCTTACATCGAGTGAAGACATTTGAGCGTATGAAAGAGTCAAATTTCTTATACCATAGACATTGGGCTTGTTTCAGCCCATAGAGGCTGCATCAAAATTTACAAACTAAATGCTCTTTTCCTGGAATCATGAACCCTTCAGGCTGCAGCATATAAAGCTCCTCATCTAGGCTTCCATGAAGGAAAGTCATCTTCCACAAAGCCATAGGATATAAAATCAACAATGTTCGAAATTTCTGATGTCTTCTAAAGATAGCCATCCTATACCCATAGAAGATGGAGGAATCTCGAAACTGAGGAAATTGCCTCCAAAATTATATTCAATCTTACTTACAAGAGCAAGATTGGAGAACAATTTACAATCCCCAGACAACAATACGTTCCTCAAGGATATGAAGTCATCAATAAACAGAAGCAAAAACTAATATTCACAAAACAACATAGAAGTAGATAAGAATTACCCAAGGAAGAACAAGAAGGCTCGCGCGAATAACCGAGTAATGTATACGAATCGCCGACGCCATTTTGGCATCGGAAGGTGCTTCTCCGTCCATCCAACAAGGACGAGTTTGGCAAACAAAACTCCAATGACAGTTATGAGAATGATTAGCAGCAATCTAATGATAGCTAATGGAAGACATAAAAAAGTCTTGATCCATTCATAAGTATTCGAGATGGTTTCAGTGTGGTTTCGGAAAGGGTCTATGGTTGGCATTGGGGGTGATGCGGGCCGCTCACCAAGAAAACTGTAGAGGCCACCATTGATCCCATCATTTTGAGCTAATTCGCTGGTATCAGTATTACTGTTCATACGGGTCTCCTCTTGAATCTCTTCATTTTCTTCTTCATATTCATCCTTATAGGAAGCATTCACAGTTGAATCAATTATGCCAATTCTATCTTCAGATTCAGCCTCTTTTCCGAAGTGAACTTCGTGAGGGATATCAAGAGCAATATCTGTCCTACCATTCTCATGACCATTTCCATTTCCATTTCCATTTCCATGTTTATTTCCATCTCCATTTCTAATTCTATATCCATTTCCAATCTCATGTCCATGTCTTGGAATGGATTTGAGTGCGGAGGAATCCGCGAAGTGGCCCTGAACTCGATCGTGATCATATTCATGATTGAGTAGAGGTCTTTGAAGGTCCTCCACCTCAGTCATGGTGAAGCAGAAATGCGATGAGAAAAATATATGCTCTTTTGTTGGATGAAGGATAAACTAAGAAAGACAGAAAGATCTAGAGGACAAGATGACCCAATAAGGTAGAGAGAGAGAATGAGTGTGCAGGAGTGTTTTGAAGAAGGAATAGCTGGAGATGGAGATGGAGATGGAGATGGAGATATACAAAGTAAAGAAATAAACGTGTGGGGAGATTGTGGTTTCCTTCTTCTTTAATCGAGGAGAGAAGAAGCCAAATCAATGTGGGTCACACGCAGAAGGAAAAACAAAAAAAAAAAAAAAGCGAAAGCGAAAAAACAAGAATTAAGAAAAAGAAAAAGAACAGAGAAAACTGTGAAATTAGGGTTCTCCCTTTCGTTTCGCTTTTTTTTTTTTTTGTTTCCTTTTGGGAAGAAGGTTTTTTGTGGCTGTTGGAATGTGTATGGAGGTGTTGTGGTGGAGGAATTCTAGGGTTCTGCTTGGGGGAGAAGCAGAGACTCAGAAAAACGAAAAACAAAGAACCTAAAACAGAAGAAGAAGAAGAAGAAGAAGCAGAAACAGAGTAGGGGAAACGACCGACCCCCCCGTGGGTGACGTGGCAGCCCCGTGCCGACGTGGAGCCCCTGCCGACGTGTCCCACTGCTGACGTGGAGCCCCTTATAGACGCCATGTGGCCGGCCGGCCGGACGGACGGACGGACGGACGGGACTTTAGGCTTATATTCTCATAATGCCTTTCTTCTTCTCTCTTTCTTTCTTTCTTTCTTCTTCTTCTTCTTCTCTCTTTCTTTCTTTCTTTCTTTCTTTCTTTCTTATACCTCTTCTTCTTTCTTTTTTTCTTCTTCCGCATTTTTGTTCACAAGTCTTGCCTGGACACCTCCTGTGATCACACACGTTTTTTATTTGCCGCCATATACATATACGTATATACATACGTATACATGTGTGTGTGTGTGCCCTTCCTATACGTATGTATATACACACATGTATACGTATACATGTGTGTGTGTGTGTGTGTGCGCACCCTTCTTATACGTATGTATATACACACATGTATATGTATACATGTGTGTGTGTGTGTGCACGTGCCCTTCCTATACGTATCTATATACACACATGTATACATATACATGTGTGTGTGTGTGTGTGTGTGCACGCGCGCACCCTTCCTCTGCCTCCATTGATGATGATACTCTTGTTTTGTTCTAAAATGATGGTGTCCTGATCCATAAGTGTCACGTGGCCAAATAACGTGGTCATCACCCTTTCGGGATGTTCC
Source organism: Azolla caroliniana (assembly GCF_043228905.1). NCBI lineage: Eukaryota > Viridiplantae > Streptophyta > Polypodiopsida > Salviniales > Salviniaceae > Azolla > Azolla caroliniana. Next base: position 2,098,484 of record NW_028230447.1, read on the forward strand.
CTTATAAGATTTCCATTCTCCTCGGCAAAAGACTCTTCTTTATGATCGTCCACTTGGCTTTACACCTCATGACATAAAGCTAGATATTAAAGTGTGGATCACTTTGTCGTCCTCTCGTGTTTCCAATGGACCTCACGATTTCCTTCCGAATCTCTCTTAGTTTGGATCCTCATCTTTCCTTTTCGCATTCATGTTGTGCTAGGAGTTGGTATACAATGCTACAAACCAAATCCACGAATCCTAATTCTTTTATCTTAAATTCGCAAAATCATATTGAAAACGTTGTTTGCCTCACATGTTTATGAGATATTGCCAAAAACATTGAAAAAGCTTCGAATTTTCTCGCCAATACTACGGATTTTAAGAGAATTAAACATCGGAAAACTTGTCAGTGTTTTTTTTAGGTGAAATGCAAACGTCCTTTTTTTATCATAATTGTCTTTTATATCCCAACTTTTCTAGGATGCTAAATTTTAAATTTTGTTTTCATTCATAATCTTATTAAATTCTAGTGAACTATGTCATCCACATACCCTTCTCTTTGATGATAGATCGTTAATGTCACTAACATTATATAAATATTGTGCTTTCTAGCTTGAGAAGTAACTAACTTTGGTTACTTTTTAACAAATACATGAGGTATTTTAACTACATTATTTATCTAATGAAACGAGTAACAATTGCTTAATGAGAGTGAGTTAACAACTACCTTTTGAGTTCATGTGCCTCGACTCCCTTACTATCCACTCGTTGTGGAGCATTCGTCAATATTTGCTCCATGACATTGAAGCTAGATAGAAGAGTTGAAACGTAATGGAGGCTTGGCAAGCAACAATTTATGTGTCAATGGAATATTTGCAAATCTCCAATCGAATAGGGAAATGTTCTAAAGACCCCATGTCCCATAGAATCGTAAAATCAAATGATGTTGGCATGAAGGAATCACGGTTCATCATATACATTCATTATAGCTACCTCCATGTCTATCTAAGTTGTAAAGATTAGGAGGTCAAACGTCAACCATCCTAATCCACACATCTAGCTTTAGAATCTCAATCACCAAGGAATCACATGCGTTTTGCTAAGGAACATCCAAGATTGAATGTGGCACATGGATTATGATGCACCAATACGTATGTTAAAATCACCCATAAGTAATCCTAGGTGGTCCACGAATAAGGTCTAATGAAGTGAACCCCATAATGTAACACATTGAGCAGTATGGTTAGGGGCATAAATCCCCACCTATCACACGCATATATACAAAACTTCATTGACATGATAGAGATTAGGATGATATCATATTATGTTAACATGTATTGAAACATTCCATAGTTAAGCTAGAGCATATGCACGATATTATAAAACATCGCCACATTGCAAAGCGAATGTATGATCGCCAAATGGAATGCTTTCATGAATGTGCCCATCATGCATGGTTACAAGATGTAAGCATGCATGTATCCAAACCATGTTAGATAAGCACGTGTTCTGGTGAACCATTCCAATTAAATGACAATATTTGGTATATTATTATATATCTTGCCTTATTTATTGTTAATGCAATGTCATTCTCCTTGTACTCTCTTCTTCAATTTGATATTATTTCTCACCAAAATATTCTCTTCAATTTGATATTGTTTCTCAGCAAAATGGGTGATTTCTACTATTAAAAACAAATGAGAAAGATCATTATGCACAACTAAACGACAATACTTGAATTAATATTACATCGAAATAATGATTGTTAAATTGTCTTGCATAGAATGAGGATGAACAATGTGGATCCTACTAACTCCAAACATTTATGCTCAACAATGCATGATATATTCCATTATCTACTTAATAAAGTTTGCCATTCTATAGGAGAACATGCCCCTCCTTCAAAGCCACCAAGGCCATGAGAATAGTCTAAGCATGTTCTAAAGTTGCATATGGGTTTTCATACACCACATCCCTGTGGCTGTCTATGGGAACCTTTTGTTTAGATTTTCTATCCCAAAAAAACATTGACTTGATGGAATTTCAACTCGATCTCCTAAATCAAACCGAAATTAAAGGGGGTATACCTTATCTTTTACTTGTCATTGCCAACTAGTTTTCTCAAACTCTCCCTTATTTTTGAGCTACTTTGCGAAGTAATATCACAAATACTACGAAAACTGCAATGTTGAAATTGCAAATTCACCTGTCTCCCCTTCAAATTACCTTTAGCAAGTTGCTAATTTCTTTCTCTCTCGGAGCCTTGATGCATAGTTTTTACCTTAAGTCTCCATCTTAAGTGTTTGAGCTTGGTTTAATGCATGTGAGTGACGTCGGACATATGTAAATGTCAAGATCCCTACACAAAATAAAAGGAAATTTGAATATACAAACTCTTGGAGTGTATGAAACTTTTGAAGTTGATAATTAAACTCAATTTGTTTTACCATGTCTAGGATAGAATAAAAGAGGTATTATGAATATATTTCAATATTTAGTGTCTATTGCTTGTACAATGGCGTACTATTGGCAAAAACAACCCATAGGATTAAAAATGTACCAAATCTCAAAGAAAGGCAATGATAATTGACTTGTACAACTAATATTACTTTTTGTGACTATTTTTGAGGAAAAGTTGGTAGGCTTTATATTACTTTTACCACACACATATATGTATTGCACTTCGATGTAGTTTCAAATGATTTATTATTCTTTCTTTTTATTCAAAAAAAAAGATACTACATACAGTAGTATTAAGATATGTCCCAAGGCTATACATACAAGAAGTACCTTTCATAAATGTCTAAATTCTAACCGTTAGCTTAAATAAATACTTCCATGTAGAGTAGAACCACTCCACCTTATCAGAAATCCATCTATAAAATATGTCTTTGTCCCAAGTGGCATGAAACTACAATCGTTTGAGCTCCACCTGTTGTGTATTACCATTTACATTATCCAAAGAACCTTTGAGATTATTTACAATCTCTATCAAAATCTCAGAAATGATTTGGGCAAGTCTTTCAATCACATTTTGAAATTAATTTCAAATCATTTTTTATTCCATGCTCCAACCACGCATTTGCATCTAAATGCTACGACTTTGACACAATGTTGAAGGGGCTTCAAAGAGTATTTTCTTTTTTTGGAAAAAAGAACTTGTAACCCATACATCAACACTAAAACTACAACCTCAATATTACAAAGCACAAGCTTTTCGATTTTAGACATAAAATTTGGGGATATAACAAAAACTTGGGACCTTCAAAGTCTATCAACTTCCACTGGCCATTCAGCAAATTTGCCATTTTCAAGCGCTAGAGAGACTTTGCCTATAGATAAGCCAAGTATTGGGTTAATTGGTATGTGGGTCTTTCAAGGTCCTTCATATTGATACAAAATAATAGCTATGTTATGCTACATACTAGGTATGATCTGAATTATAAGTCTCAATATCCATCATTACATCATCCCATACGTTTCATGTTTAAATGGAATAGACTTAGATTACCATCAGATGGGGGATTATTTTAAGAGCATTAAAAAATGAAAAAATGAAAATTGAGACAGGATTCAGAGAAATTATGATATTTATCTCGATTAAATGGTATCTTCAGTACACGAAGAAAACAAATGTAATGGCAGTGAGCAATTGCAAGTCTGCCAGAGATCGAATCTCATCATAACTATCGGTACCAAAAACTGAGCAAGATGAAATGTTCCATTGAGAAAATCCTATTACTGTGTGCTACAGACTTTCGTAGCATTAATGTTGACCCATAATGTTGTAGCATAATCCTATTACTCTGATCCAAAATCTTGATAGAGTATTGGCATGCTAACAACTTTTGGAAACTTAAATAATCATGAGGACATCCACTTTACAATTTTTTTCACCTGTGTATTTGGCAAATGTCTTTCGATGACAAGCTAATAATTACACAAGATCCTTCACGTTTGTATTGACAAAACATAGTCAGCCAAAATGCTGATATGATCTGGCTCTTTTATAAAGCCTTTGAGCATGCTCTTTTCTAGCGTATTCGCCATTTTCACCTTTGTTAAGGAAATACAGCTATATCGCATAAATCTAGCTCTATGTAAATCACAGGTTCAAACCTGCCAATATTGAGGCCACCTCACTAGCATCAGGGTTTGATTGTGACTCCTTTTTAGCCATTTGAAGATCCTTAAGGGCTTGAAGCTCCTTCTTGACTAGTTTAAGATCCTTCCTCGGCTTCTCATTGTCATGTTCAACTCTCGTAGATTCTTTATTAGTCAATGATGTGGCATCCTTGCTATTTTCCACAGAGCTTACATGTTCAAGATTCTCTAGCTGATTCGTGAGATCTTCTAGTTTTCTCCTCAAGTTCTCACCTTTGTCAGGAAGCCTAGAGATGAGTGACTGCAAAATTAACAAACAGAAACGAATGTACATGAGATGTATTCTTCATTGTCAAAACAATGAGGTAGATATTTTGAAATGTCACCATGTCTTCCAAAGTGCGCGAAAGGCGTGCAATGTGCGCACAAACTTCCAATCGCTGCTTCTCTAATAGTGATTCCTTGGACTCGGTCATTGCAGTTTTTTGTTCATTAATTCTGCACAACAATGAGAGCATTCTCCTTGTCAATGAGAAGAAAAAATATTCAAACCGCGTTATTATCGAGCTTGGGTTACCTGTTCCATTCATGTGGAGGATGGCTTTCTAAACCAGCTCGATTTTCTGACGTCCCATATCGCCAACTATTGTACAACAAGGTTAGCATCCAGTCACAATCATTACTTGCTGTAATGAAATGAGGTACATAACAATAGAAAATGAAAATGTTACATACTGAGCATCCCAGTTCAACAAGCCATCTTTCTCAGTTGTATCTACATCTGGCGCTTGCTTTGAGAACAGGAGATCATGATGGCTAACTCCAGCAATATTTAGAGTTTCCAAAAACTTGATATGATCTCTTAATTCTTCATCTCTGATATAAATATTATGATATTTGAAATGCCTTATAAATGATAAACCTCCAATCAAGATTTGCGATAGTGATCTTGATTACCTCACATATTGAGTGCTGTGTTCTTCATGGAGTTGCTGCTGTGTGACGGAAATATCAAAACCGGTCTTTGGAAGTGTCAACAACTCTTTAAGTTCCTGTATTGTATTATAATGCAAGTGTTAAATATATATATACCTTCATAAGATAAAACTCAGAGACAAGCTTAGGAATTCCAGATTGAAGAAAATACAAATAGCTACACATAAACCTGATTAGAAAAGTAGCGAAATTGCTCCTTCGACTCTGTTGCAACTTTGGATAGACCCCCTTTGAAGACCTGATTGGAAGTAAAGAATGCAATAAAATATTAGTGGACACATTATGATAAACTATTACATCATTACAACAATACAATCCGGAAACAAACAACAACACTGCTAGGACATTTAATTTTTACTTGTTTCCTGTATATCTTTTCCTCAATCGTCCCACTAGTCATTAGCCGATAGATGATCACATCTCGCTTTTGTCCTATTCGGTATGCCCTATCAACACTTTGGTTATCCGTGCTGTCATAATATGGAATGTCAGTATAGTGCACACCACGCACACGAAGTCTCTATTTTATTATAATTTACATATACTGCGCACAAACCTAGGGTTCCATGCTGGATCAACAATAATAACTCGATCCGCTGCTGTTAAGGTGAGCCCAAGCCCACCAACTTTTGATGTCAATAGGAAGATGGGGATGGAAGAACTGTTTTGAAATTCCTGAACGAGGGAAATATGAACAAAAATGCAAAAGAAAACATAAAATGATTGGAATAAATTAAACCCAATAATAAATGATACCTGAACATATTTTTCCCTATCAGATGCTTTCATGGTTCCATCTATGCGACGAAATCCATAGTGTCTGCGTCCAACTTCATTCTATACATGGTTGCATGAAACAAATTAGCCAACACGTGACATCTTATGTCAGATTGGAAAAGGAAACCAAAGAGAAAGGCTGTATAACACCTGGATAATGTCCAACATCTTTCGTGTCTGAGCAAACACAAGTGTTCGATGCCCATCATCAACAAGCCTTTCCTGAGTATACATGTAGAAATATTTCAGCATTCAAAGACACACATGATTTCTTATGTAATTATTCACACTCTCTAACAATTTTCATGTATCTTACCAACAAAGTCATAATGAATGCAATCTTGCATGATAATACATCATGTGATTCCGTATCACCATTGTTGTCCAAAAACTTTGCAATTGATGCACTCATGGCCTCAGCCGCTGCTGAATCTTCAGCAGTCAACATTGTCTCCATGCCTTCAGCAATATCATCCGCTGCACGTTGTGTCAATAGACATGGATGGTCACAGATATTTTTTAGCACCTAATACAAGACCAAAATATCAAGATTCCTTCCTGCCCTCCAATGAATTATTTTCAGTTACATGCAAGATGCTATTTTAAGAACTTGCCGTCAATGCTGCTAATGCTGACCCTTCAAGTGATTGATGGACGCTTTTACTCTCAAGAAAAGCTTTGTACAATTCCCTCTGCATTAATTAATAAAGAAAATTCATTATCAGTCCTAGAAAACAAGTTTTATAAATTTTGTTAATTGTCAAAATTTCGACCTGTTGTTTTGAAAGGCGAAGCCAAACTATGATATCAGTCTTCTTAGAGAGTTTACATTCTTCCGTGTTCTCAGAACATGGGAAAACATCGCTTTTCATGCGCCGTAGAAAGAAAGGAGCGATACGTTTTCGCAACTCCTGATTCAAAAAGAAAAATAAACACTTTAGCACCAAGATATAAAGTATGATGATACATCAGCTGAAGATAAGAATTTATTGATATCTATATGTTATTTTCTCCTTTTATCGATGGTACTGATATAGATGTCAGAGAGAACAGCTTGATATAAATAATCATTGCCTTACTAAAGCACTGAATGAATTGATCCCAATTTAAAATAAAAAACATGCACAAAATACTTCATTTAACAATCCACCCAGTTTCAGCTTCTGGTTGAGTTAATTGTTTTAATTCTATCCATCTATCCTTGGTTACCACTAGCTGCAGTAATGAGCTGTCATATGTTCAACCTAATTTCAGTTCATGTCCTGGCCTTAAACTTCCATGCACATTGTTGCTTGATTTTGTCTATTTCCTCTGCCTATTTGTTCACACACATTTCAGTTTCAGTTTGCATATCTCCGTTCTCTCAATTTCTCACTTTGGCCACCACCAATGTCGAGGTATCAAAGTATAGGTTTTGAAGTTCCTGAGATTAAGGTTCATGACAATCTCTTGCCGATGATGGAAGTTAACCTGTGGGGAATTGTCTTTCATACAGAATGACCCTAACAAACTATTATTCCAAAGCAATTAGGTTGACAGATAATCTAAAAGTTGACCATTGGCACAATCAACTAATTTGTAGCGTTGGTTGATTAATACCACAAAATATAATCAAGCCAAAAAGGGTAAGAAGCAGTTAGATGAAGTTCTATTTGCTGCTATGATGTAGATTTGCATTCCAGATCTATGTGGTGAATTTCCAAAGAGTTGCTCACGGGCCACTAGCATGAGACCTACGGAAATATACTGTTTATCAAATTGCATTTTCAGTGACAAATATTTCCCATGACATTAAAACAGTGGTTGGATGTTACTCCAATCTCACATTTCTTTTGATAACATCAACTATATCTTGGAGGCTCTAAATGTTCTGCACTCTCTTGCCCATAGAAAGCACAGTTCCATAGGTGTTAAGAATGGACATGCTACATATTATAGCCTGGTTATTTGAAGGATGTGTTTAGAAAGTAGATTACAAGATATTATAGACAGGTTATTTGAACATGTTGACAGTATGCATTCAATGAAATTTAGAAGAATTCTCAAGAAACCTTGATTTAAAAAGGGTATTTAATTTTAGAATACTATCTAATATCTATATTTTGCATCCAGAGAAATGATAGACGAATCCCTCAATTCAATGTGGACTCTGGATATACGAATTTTAAAACTGTCTCCAGTATTGCACAAATTGTTTTCCTAAAGCACTACCACTGCAAAGTCTTGGTAAATGCAGGGAAAATCCAAGGGATATTTATACCCAGAATATTAATACATACCTGAGCAACTGCAGACCCAACTCGTTTTTGTCTGTCTGTAGAGTCTTTGCTGTTTGCAATTAAAATTGTATCTTCATAGCGAGCTTTAAATCTGCATTATCAGACAGTCTTCAGAGAGGTAACAGGGAATATAAAAAAGAAATTTGCAAGAAGAAATATCCTTCTCAATAAAGATCTATATTAAAACAAAAGCATCATGTTAAGATGGGAAATATATAATAATAAAAATTTATTCATAAAAGATAGAACCAATTTAAAAACCTTTCTATATGTTGCCACAAAAGATTACATATCAAAATATAAATAAAACCACTATAACTGATAAACCCAAATTCTATACAAAACACAGGATCCAAAAATATAGTACAATTTCAGCCAAAACATTATTGAACTGATAAGCTTGAACTCAGAGGTAAACAAACATAGTACATGCAGCATAACATTTAAGTTGGAGAGATGGAAGTCAATATGAAGGAACTTAAAGTGTGCATAAAAACATTGATTCCTCTTTTCATAGAAGTGTTTCACAATTAAAACAAACGTCCACAGGTTAGAGTTATAATAAAGCTCACTCTTTTTTGTCACCCAGTAGCTTTGGGCAACAGAAATCAAATAAGGCCCACATCTCCTGTATCATAATTGGGCAAAATGTTAGACTTAGAGAAGTTTATCAAAGGCCACGAATGTTTCTGGAAAGCATTTTACCCTCAGGTTATTTTGTATTGGAGTACCACTGAGGACAACCCGGTGTGCACAAGGAACTTCCCTTAAACTTTTCGCACGTTGAGTAGATGGATTTTTGATTAAATGTCCCTGTAAAACAGTCAATTAACAATATCTTCTTAGAAATGGATATTTTTATAACTTTCTGAGGTCATTAAAATTCACAGTGAAGAGAACAACTATTAAAATCTTGTATGGTTTCCCAGTGCTTGAAAGACAAGGGTGCAAATATCAGCTTATTTCTAGGCAAGAAAAAAATACAGTACCAAGTTTATTGCATGAATCAATGAAGTCAACAATTCTGTTGCTGAATTATCACAATACTTGACGCACTGCCTTAGCAATTACATACTAGCTACAAAAAATTTCAAAGCATATTCAACCCTAAATACATGAACAGTGAAAGCATGTGGCATCTTCACTTGTTCTTATAAGCTTGGCCCATTAATATACACAATATGGGTACTCGGCTATTTTCACCCAAGTTTTCATTGTTTTGGAATATGGTAAGCTTGTTCTAAATTTTTCAGCTGATTTTTGGTTTCTTCTGAAGTTGGCATCCCACTAAGACAAACTAAATAAAATTAATGAAAAATAAACAAAGGCACATTGATATAGGAACATTTCATTCATACTTTCCATGTAAAATCAGTTCCAAAAGTAATGGTTATCAACTTCATGTCTACCAGCACCACCAATTTCTACCATTTCTATTCAGGTATTGTTTAAGGCTCTTTTATAAAGGAACAAATCATTCCAATTGAGAGGACTAAAAAATAGAAACCACCAAAGCATACCTCATCCAGCACCATGTAATCCCAAGTTGTAATATCATCACTCGTGTCTCCAAACCCATCTCTCCCATGAAAGTCTCCTCTCAAAGCTTGCCAATTATTGCGGACCACATCATATGTTGTCAGCAAAATTCCACCACACTGCAGATGGTATGGATGCGACATAATAGTCATTCGCGACCATTAACAATCTTTAATCCCTGAAATGTGAACATTATCCTACCTGTAAAATGTGCTGAAGGGCATAACCACGCTGACTTGCTGAAGTTCCTGAATAGCTGGTTAATGAATCCAATTGATAGCAATACATCTCTATATTAGCTATAATTATTGTCTGCTGATGAAACTAGACCTTATATTCTCTGAATATGGGAATACTTACTCTCTAGTCTTTTTCCCAAGACCAACAAAAGTTAACTCTTTTGACCAATGTGCAATCAATGTCTTGGGCGCAACAATCAAGGCCCGTTTGATCAAGTCCGATGCAAATAAGCCAAGAAGAAATGAGGCCATCTGCATTGAGGAACTCAACGAAAATGCTCATGAGAACTTATCAAACTCTCGCAAGCCAATATTTACTAGTTTCAAGAAATAATATTGCACAGATGAACTAGTTCAGATATACCTGCATTGTTTTTCCAAGACCCATGTCATCACCCAAGATGCCACCCATTCCTTTGATATGCAATCCCCACAACCATTTTATTCCCTCAAGTTGGTGAGGAAATAAGATCTTTGCTACTTTTGGAGGTAACTTAAAAGTCATATTACCATGTACAAAAGTGACACTAGTTCCATCACCCCCATTTTCCTTCTCATTTGCACCAGTATCCCAGGAAACCTCTGTTGACTGCCCTGTTGCGACCATCTTTGTATTAACAATTCCATAGTTCCCCGATGTTGAGTGTTTACTATAAGAAACTGCCTCAAAATCATCATCTTTATCAGAGCACTTGCTAGTGTCAGTGTCAACTTCATCATTATCCAAATCAGTAACTTCATAGCTTGCTTTGACTGTTCTCATCCCAAACTTGCTTACTTCATCCAAGACAGAAAAACTGTCCAAAATCTTTGATTTCTGCCTTTGTGAACCTATTAATTTTGGGTCATTAACTAAGGCAATATTGGTGTGGTTATTTCCAATAGACATTTTGTCTAAGCTATCAACTAAGCTTTCTGTTAAATGAGCATTGCTTGAATCTTCAGAATCATGCCATTCTTCAAGATCATTTCTGAATCCATAGGTAGACTCGGGTGGTGCCATACTTGATCCAGATTTATGCAATCTCCGCTTACCTGATAAAGTGTGTATATTCCAAGAATTATTTATTAAAAATAAAAAGTACATTCCATACATTGATCATTGCATCCTCATTGCTTGAAAACAAACAAGAATGCAAAGTGTTAACTCGCACCATCAAGACTAAAACATACATTGCCAAATTGATTTATTGTTTCCTTCTTTTCATACCAAATTACAGGTGTTTCAGAAAACTAGATGAAAGAAAAATGATAATGCATATTGCCTTATGATCGCCATCAAATAACAAGCAAGCATTACAGAGCAGCCTTCTAGTTTCCTTCTTTTCATTCTATATTACAGATATTTTGATGAAAACTAACACGAATTACGCCACAAACATCAACATATTTTCTGCTTCTTTCTTTTTCATTGTGCATTATCTATCCTACATTCAACGAGAATCAAGCCACAAAAACAAACATCACGAAACAAATGTTTGCTTTTTTCTCTTTGTTCTACTGATATATCCCCAAGTGAGCGAGCATCGGTCACAAATAAACATCACCAAATAAATTTGTGCTTTTTTCATCTTCATTCTCCATTATATATGTGAAGATGACTGAGAATACAAGCCACAGAAACAGGCATTATAGAGCATATACTTGCAACCTCTCTCTTCATTCTAAATTGAATAGAAGAACAAGAATCCAGATTCATTCTACTCTAACATCAAAGAAATAAACAAACCGATATCCAAACACAAAAAAAAATTATTTTCTTTTCACATCCAGGCTCATTACAAGAAACCAAGCAGAATGGAAGCGCAGATACCATAATCCGAAAGCAGTGCATCTGAGACTGAAAAGAGAAGAAGAAGAAAAATAAAGGAAAGAGACGCACACCTGAAGTATTGGAGGATCGTTGGGAGGAGGAGGAGAACGAATGAGAGTGATGATGTGACGACGGGTTCCTGTGAGGAGCTGAAGCTGAGGAGGAGGAGGAAGAAGAAGAAGAAGCCGCGGCGATTCGCTGTTCTCTGAGCTGGGCGATGGTGTGAAGGAGATCAGCATTAGAAGAGCGAGAAGGAGCTCGATGCGGGCGAGAGGGACGGGGCTCAGGATCCGCCATGGCCACAGAAACAGAAACAGAAGAAGAAGAAGAAGAAGAAGAAGAAGAAGCTTGTGTGGGAAGCTACTACTGCTTGTCTGCTCTCTGTATATGCAAATTTTGAAAAACAAAAAATAAATTAATTAAATTAAATTAAAATTTTAAAAAATATATATATATATATTGAAAAGAAATATGAAAATATATACTACTTATTCAATTCATTTGTTTATGTATCCTTTTTTTTTCCAAAAAATATGTACATATCTACAATTTATTCATTCATTTAGTTATATATTTATTTTTAACTGTTTTTTGGTTTTTTTTTCATTCTTTTGATTCATTTGTCTATTTATTTACACACATTATTCATTTATATTTTTTTCTATCTATTTGATAATTTCATTGATTTATTTATCTAATTTATTTATCAGTTTATGTATACTTTTTTTTTCCCAAAAATATGTATCTACAATTTATTCATTCATTTAGTTATATATTTATTTTTAACTGTTTTTTTTTTTTCATTCATTCATTCGCACCTACATTCATATTTATTCTTTTGATTCATTTGTCTATTTATTTACACACATTATTCATTTATATTTTTTTCTATCTATTTGATAATTTCATTGATTTATTTATCTAATTTATTTATCAATCTGTTTATTTATTAATTTATCTCCCTTAGATTCATTTATTTATGCACTCATTCATTTTTTTGATGAATTCATTCATTTAAATTCCTCTTTTTTATTCATTCCTTCAATTTATTTATCTATTTATTCATTTATTTTTATCTATTTCTTCACTGGTCCATTTATTTATCAATATGTATCCTTTTTTTGTTTTCAAAAAAATATGTATCTACAATTTATTCATTCATTTAGTTATATATTTATTTTTAACTGTTTTATTTATTTTTTCATTCATTCTTACCTACATTCATATGTATTCTTAGATTCATTTGTCTATTTATTTACACATATTATTCATTTATATTTGTCTGTCTATTTGATTTGATTTATTTATCTAATTTATTTACACTTACATTTATTTATGAATCTGTTGATTTATTAATTTATCCCTTAGATTCATTTATTTATGCACGCACTCATTCATTTTTTTTGATGAATTCAATTCATTTAAATTCCTTTTTATTTATTTATTCATTCCTTCAATTTATTTATCTATTTATTCATTTATTTTATCTATTTCTTCACTGATCCATTTATTTGTCAATTTATTCATGGCTTTATTTATCTATTTATTTATTCTTTGATTTATTTCTGCATTTACTATCCATTCATTTATTTTATGTATTTATTTATTTATTATTGAAACGAAAATATTCAAAAAAACAAAAGGGACCCCTCTTTCTCTTTCTTCTTCGTTCAGAGCCTCATATGGATGGATATAGCTATCGAATAGAAAGAAAGAACGACATATTACGTCTTCTAAGACCAAATTTGGCCCATGAGAAACTCGATGAAGCAAAATGTTTTGTGAGGTTAATTGTCACTTGTTTGTTAAAATATCGAGCTTGGTTCGTAAACACCGACCAACTCACAATTGTTCACTCATGAATTAGGTGGTATGCGTAATAATCAAGTGATTAATTGAGTTTGCGATATCTCCATGGCCACGTAATAATTGAGAAGACGACAATAACTCATTCTGCAAGGATTTACAATGTTCTCTGCAAGATGATAACAGATAGTGTTAATACAAATGACGTGAAGACATGCTTCCTTCCACAAGAGAACCAAGTCTTGATCACATGAAGATGAGGAATTTTAAGTGGAATACTTTCACCATCATGATCGTTGTCCTCTCGTGTGTTATTACAACCTCCTTCTAAGTGCATCCATGGTTTTGAGAACACATATTGTAGTATATTGAATATATGCTTGGCAAATCTACTTAGAATTGACTTCCACATCATGCACATCATTGTTAAGATTTTGTTTTGCTTCATTTGTATTCACTTTTGCTGAATCAAACAATAAGGCATAATATATAACAATCTCCCATAAATGTTCCCAACTAGAATTATCCCTATTACCCTCTCTTTACATGTACATATTGCATAACGTATTACATCTATTACACTTGAACAATGCATGAGATAATGAAATTAACACGTGTGCATGTGGGAGCTCAGTGGAACCATCGAGGACCTAGACCAGACAGGATGGCATCCTTTATGAACAGTTGTGATTTCAGCTATGCAAGTGAACATGTCCATTGTGCTTTTGATGAACTTTTCCTTATTGCTCAACGTGAGTCCACTTAGGGGCATATGATCTACGTGTGAGATAATAATGTTTTATTCCTGGCATCCTTTATGAACAGTTGTGATTTCGACTATGCAAGTGAACATGTCCATTGTGCTTTTGATGAACTTTTCCTAATTGCTCAACGTGAGTCCACTTAGGGGCATATGATCTACGTGTGAGATAATAATGTTTTATTCCTAGATCAAGTGTGTTGGATATGTGTAAATTTGAATGAGTACCGAGAGAGCAACTACGCGCTCATTTAGAATCAAATTAATGCAATTTGAGCAATTGGGTTATATAATTAAGGGGTTGATCTCGATATATATGTGCCATCATCTATTCTTGATGGGTGTATGTGCGTGTGTATGTCCCTTCACTTTTATTTGTAATTGTGCATTTGTGCATATATGTGTTTTTGGATAAATGTGCTTATATATGGAATTTATGTGTGAGGAAATAGTGGGTGCATGTGCTTATTTCTGTTTGTATAAGTCTTCTTTTTGTAACTCGGGGTTGTAGACTTTACGAAAAAGTAAAAGTGTATATTTGATTTGAAAGTGACATGTATTCAGGGAACAAAGAGTTCCTTGTTTTTTTTTCTTTTGAATTCAAATTTGAAGGGTTTAAATATGAGTGTGAAAGGGGGAATTTTACTTAGGGCTCCAAACTTGATTGGTGTGTGTCAACATGCGTTGACCACTGTTAGTTTTGGCGAGGAGCGGTTAATGGGTTGCTCCTCCTCCTCCTTTGTTGTTCCTCGACAAGCAACAAGGAAGCACTTGTTTTCCTCTGCTCCTTTCGTTCCCTCACGTGAAGGTTTCCACGAGGGAGTCCTAGTTGTGGAAATCCCTACGACCTTTTACCTCCAGGATAAAAGAGTTACTTGATTGGGTAATGCCGAAAACCCAAAGGCCTTGGGCCCTTCAGGCAATTGAAATTACCCATACATTCAACCTCCGGGTAATTAAATTGCCCATGGTTTTTTTATTACCTTTGTGGAATTTAATTAACAAATTCTTTTTTTCGCCCTCTTGTAAAAGTTTGTTGGTCCAAACACGAACATTCTTGGTCAAATGAGGCACAAAATACTTAAAATCTAGTGTTGAAGGTTCAACTCCTGTCTTTGTCAAATTCTTTTCCTCATAATTTCTTCTCATGAATTTGATTTGGCAATTTGGGATTTTTGCCACGAACCTCATCAAATCATCTCAATAGCGGCACACCAACACTCAAACGTATGGAACCAAAAGTTGTCTTCTATGATATTAAGACAATTATGCAAATAGATTTTCACTTGATGCTCGTATTTTTTAGGCCGAAAATTATGTTGTAATCCTTGTTCGATCCAAAATCACATGAAGAAAATTTCACAACATATTTTTTAAATACACAAAGTTTGGTACATTACGTCGAAAATAATTCAAATCATAGTATGAACCATACATACCATTTCGTGTTCGAGAATGATTCAATCATTCGAGAATGGTAAACACCCTCGAAGAATGATAAATACCATACTTTTGGATAAATGATTTACTATAAGGTAAATATTTTTTCACGGTAAAATTTTTTTTTAAATTGCAAAAAAAAAAAAACAAATTAACTTCTTAATAACAATATGTTTTTTTTTCGTAAATTCTAATAACAACTATCCAAAATGCCTAGTCTTCAAAAAAATTCTCAATGAGGTGTTATATCAAAACGAACATTCCTAATCTTCATTCAAGGTGATATCATCATCTTCAAAATCATCATCCTCATCTTGTGCATTATCATCAAGATAAGCCATCACATTGGTGAGGCTCTCATTTTCAAAATTATAGAAATTATAGAAAAATTAAAGCAATTACAAGCTTTATAGAATAATTACAGAAATTATAGAACAAATAAAAGAAAAAACACAAAGAAATGATATAGAAATTTCAAAACTTATAAAGAAATTACAGAAATTTTAGAGAAATTACAAAAATTACAAAACATTTACAAAAAAAAAAAAATACAAAAAATACAAAACATTTACAGAAATTTCTATACTACATAGTACATACTATGACCTAAAGTTTAAACAACTTTAAACCCTATTATTAACCCTAAATATTCTTGAATCTCGTTGGTATGTAGATCGTTCAAGGCTAGGTGGGAGAGGAGAGGAGAGCGTAACGTTACGTTGATGTGCAAAGGAAAAGGGGGAAAAGGGGGGAAAAAAGACAGAAAAAAGGAGAGAAAAAACACACAAATATTTGAATATCATTCATGTTCGTTTTCCAACATAGGAAAACGAATGATATGGCAGACAAACACGAATTTTATGTACTATGATTCAAATAGTATGCAATCGATTTTAGAAAGTCAGGCAAGACGAACACTCCATCGAGGAAAGAATTTCCACTTGCTCCAATAAAGAAAATTGCCACATTAATACTCCCTTCAATTTTCGTAGATATGCTTTCACTCCATGTCTACCATCGAATACAAAAGCGTTGCGCATGTTCCAGTTATGACGCAATCCCCAATATCTCAGAAATAGAAAACGATCTCCATCTTTGATTTTGGGTCAATCTATGTAGATTGTGCAAACACCCATTGTCTAGGTGTCAAATAACACCATGATAAAACTTACCAAACTCGAGAAATGTAACTACAAATCTGACAAGCAATCAAACATTGTATAAATTGATGAGTACTATTTTCCATTTGAATAGTGCAAAAAAAACAATTACCCGTTGCTAGTCCACGACGCTTTAAAGCTAATCCCAAAGGCAATCCTCCTGGAATCAAAACTCTCCAAATGAAGACCTTTGCTAGAAGTGGCAATTTAGAATGCCAACTAAGTTGTAAGATCTGCCACCACCCATGATCAAATTTCTGCATTTTCCATTCTTCTTTAGCCTTAGATGATAACCATCCAAGAGACTCAACATAGCAATGATACAAAAAATTAATAGTCACTTGTAACAATGGTGTTTGACCCCGGAAACACTAATCAATCCACAGTTGTTCTCCTATTTGTAGAGGTAAGGGACCTTGCATCAATGCAATATTTTGTAGGTGTTGCCAAATAAACCCATAATTAGGTGAGATGCGTAATAATTGTCATGCTTCAACAAACTCCAAAATTCTTTTAGATGGAGCCTCAACTATATCTCGGACCCACCTCTTTGACCCCCAAACGATTAAATTGAGAGCGCAATCTCTCATTTCCTAGCCAACATAATAACCGAGAAGACACAAGTAACTCTTTTTGCAAAGAATTACAATGCTCTCTACTAGATGTTGGTTTCCATACACATAACAAAGAGCGCTTCCTGCCATGAAGTAACGAAGTGTTCAACACATGAAGAGCCTAGAATCCTAAGTGAAATACATCCATTCAGTAATTGCCACCATGAAGCCTTAATCGTTGTCCTCCCATGTGTTAAAACCCTTGTTCTCAATGAAATATTAAACAATAGATATCCATGGTTGAGAGTTTGAACATATGTCTTGTAATAATGAAAATCTACAAGCCATCATATGCAAAAATAAATTCAATATTCCAGCTCCCCCCCAAGCGCTTAGGGGTTGCTAGATGATTCCATGCAACCCAAGTGATTCTCAGCTTATCTCTCTTCCTCCATCTTATTCTCATCCTATCCCTCTTCTTCCCAATTGAGAATGGTCGTACTAATGGAGTCCCTAGAGAGGAAATGTTATGTAGGTCATGTCACATAGAGATAGAGGATGAGTTCAACTTATGCTAAGATAAGGGCGAAATACCAAGTCATACTAGGACCCTCTCCCACTCTCTCCAAATTATTGGATACCCCAGATATAAAGAGACTAGGTAGGTATATCTTAGAGCTAAAACAACATAGGGAGGAAAAACTACAACATAGGGAGAATAGAAGGATATTAAAACCTGGTAGTCATACCTCCATGGCTAGTCATTGGGATAGTCCTTTTTCCTCTTCTTTTTCATCTCTTTTGTAGTTTGTACTTGATATTTTGTTTTAGAAAAAAAATAAAAAAATAAAATCACCAACATGTAACTAATACAATTTTTCAGGAACAAGGGGAGTCAATGAATGTGGACACACCTACACCACTCGGCCTCTCTCTTGAGGAAGCGAAAATGCAAAGAACAACCAAACACCCTCGGATGTCGGGCTTCAAAGCAATTCGACATGGAGTAGAAACAATTATTAAGAAGATAAGGGAACGTGAGTTGTGCTGCTTAGCAACTATGGATGCAATATCTTTTACATTGGGACCACGGGCCACCTCCACATCGAAACCCTTTGACCTCCCGCTTCTTTTCGAGAGACATGGATGGAAATGAAACTAGGCCTAGTATAAAGTCATTTCCTTGTAGAACATGTTTTTTTTGCTAGAACTCTTTAGCTTATGTTCTATTTTATTTTTATTTTTACTTTCGATGAATGGGTAAATACCCCATTTTTATTGTAAACCAATTGTCTCATGGGCCAAATTTGGTCTTAGATGACGTTAATCTCTCTCTCTCTCTCTCTCTCTCTCTCTCTCTCTCTCTCTCTCTCTCTCTCTCTCTCTCTTTGCACGAATTTCTCTCACAACCACAATGTGCACTCTCGATTGCAACATTCATTCGTAAAGCTCTTGAACATCGAAACTTGCTACTCACTTTCACACATATCATGTGAAATGTAATATTTTTGGTCTCATAGGTCATATTTGACATTTGAAGATGATAATAGAATCTCTCTCTCTCTCTCTCTCTCTCTCTCTCAACCTCCAACGTTGTCCCCAATACAACCGAAAGTGCTAGAATATATCCAACCACATTGTATAAACCGCTATTAGCCTTGGTTCTTGGATAGTCTTAACACTTCTCTAAGGTAGGTGTTGAGTTAGCATCGTGGAATTGTCACAATAGAAAGAAGACATGAAAGGTTGCAATGAAAAACTAGTGGGGGATGAGTATCACTTACTTCCCTCATGCTCAATGTACGAGGTAATATGCGAGAAGTATGATGACTTATTCGATGGACAAGATAATTTAAGTGTCATACTCACATCCCTAGTAAGAAGGGGGAGCACATATGCATTATTTTCACTTGGAGGGTTTTTATTATAGAGTAGTAATATCCCCTCAGGAAGGAGTCACCTACAAGATGATATGTTTATTGGGTCCCATAGGTCAAATTTGACATCCTCATGGTTGACAAAAAATATTGTTTATTATACCATGTTATTCTCTATGTTTATTGTCTCGTTATTTTAGCCAAAACTTGATTATACGAGGCCCAATTTTTATGACCTGAATTACGGTGATTGACAAGACCTACAATATGTTTTCGGAAGAAAAAATTTGTGCTCAACTAAATCTACACAAATTTCATAGCTATACTTTTTGTAGGGTTAGGTCACACAATGGCAAACACTCGCAATGGAACCACATAGTTCAAGAGTATGACCAATAATGAGCCAAAACAACAAAGATTCTTGATGTCAATGCAACAAATTCAACCACAATGGAAACATTGCTTGAAATGTAATAAACGAGCGAGTGAAGATATTAGGGCACTCATGAGGGAGAATGTGAAATTACATTGAGAATGAGAGTCTTAAAAAATGTAGAACTCAAAATTGAGACTAGAGAATGTAAGCAAGAAAGCTTTGTTCAAAACAAATGAGCGTTTGAACAAGATTAAGTTGCATGAAGCATTAAAGGAGGGAATAATGGACACAACGAGTTGGGATGTGGATGAATTAAAGAAAGTATGCAGCAACGATATTATTTCTAATTCACCTATCATGCATGTGGTGTTTTATGAAAAGAATGTGGAAAGTATAGTTGCCCAAGAATTGGAAATATGTGAATGACAATCGAAGAACTTTCTCGTACATTGGATCAAAGAGAAAACCACAAAAATTCCTACATCTCTTGGATTCTTTGGTATGCATTGTGGCATGTCAGGTATGAATGTGTATGGGACACAACAAGGTGCTACACATTTGGAAAGAAGGCCTACTATATGCACAATGGTAATGAGGATCATGTTCGAAAATAGTTGGATGTATCTCAAAAGTACACAATTCGTTGTGTGTGAATATCATATCATTTCACAACAAAATGTCCGTTGTAATGTATATGAAGAAAAATGGAAAAGTAAGGTTTAGGATGTGTGTAACAATGGAAAAAGAGGAAAATAGGGACACTAACCCATGGCTATGGGGCTACGACAATGTTTTTAGAATTGCAATGGACACACATAAAAAGGGGGATTTAGCATTGAGGAGTTGAACGATGTATCAAATACCACAATTCTTATTGAAACTTGGGAACATGATGCACAAAGAAAATCAAGGTTGGGACAATTTTATTTTTTATTTTGTGCACAAGAAGAGCACTTTTACTAAGAGAACTTTATATATGGGTGAGGACTAAACACATAATTCTAATTGGCGAAAGATTATATTTCTCATGCTCGATAGAGTCAATTATTAATAAGTATAGTATCAAACCAAATAAAGCCTATCATCTTCAAGGTAATGTCAAAAGTAGCCCTTGAGTCAAGGAAAACACCACATATCTTGGGTTAAACAAGTTTAGGAGTCTTATAATCATCCCTTGTGTACATTAGTAATACCTAGTGTATGCTACTGCATTAAGGAGTTGTGAGGACATTGTTGGTCTAAAAGCATTTGCAAATTGCTTCACAAGGCTTGACTCAATTACAAAATGTATAAACAAGGCTTGACTCAATACAAAATACCTTGACAAGGCATTCTATTAACCGAGTATCGAATATAATTAAAAGTGTAACACAATGACACAAATATTAATTTAGTGATGACTAAATAGTATTCTCATGGATATCACACATGTGGCATTCTATTAACCGAGTATCTAATATAATCTAAAGTGTAACACGATGACACAAATATTATTTAGTCATGACTCACGACTAACGCTACAACAAGGCAAGGAGCCGAATGATTGGTAGCAAAAAATTGTCAATACTACCACTAGCTTCTAGAGCATGTAGGGATATGTTTGAAAAATATATTAAATTTCCATGTTACACTATCCCATTAAACATCAAAAGATTTAAAAGCACAACTTACATTATCACTCTTTTCTTATATTACCTAACCCCCCTCCCTCCCTCCCTCCCTCCCTCCCTATAATCATCCTTGTTTTGGCAATATAAAATAAGTGAAGTTGGAAACCAACACATCTTGTGCAAGGATTATGTAGCTTGATTTCACCACTTCAAACTTTGTATATGTATGATGAATTCATCAACAATTTGGTTAATTCCTATTAATGGGATTTAAAAGAATAGAGCGTTACATGCATTACCATATTCACAATATGACAAAGTTCATCTTTTCCTTTCGTAAAAAGAAAATGGGCGAGAGGGAGAGTGAAGGGAGGTGACCTTCTTCGGAGTTCTTGCGTACTCTTCAAAAACTGCCCTCGGAGATATGGGGATTGTCCGTTGTTGGCGATACAGGTACAAATAATCCATATTTGCGAGTGGTACATTTATACTTCTCCTTTAGAGCATAAGGGCTTCCTCTTTACTGGTACTACTAATCTTCTCGAGCTGCTTTTACAGAATTTTCGTACTTTTCCAACCCTTCACGCATCTTTTCAACAACCATTCGTCTCTTCTCGTCTAACTTCCCAGTAACTTTCTTCCCTAAATTCAGCACTTTAGCACGCCTCGATGATCGATTTCCCTTATCATCGATAGTTGAGCTCTTGATGGATGAGGATGATTCGCTTCTAGCTGGGCTCCCTGACTCAGACTCAGATAATGATTTTGATGTCTCAAGAAGTGGTGCATTGAGTTCATCTGATAATGTCATTAGTTTCCCCCCCCATAGAGCATCCTTTAATATTTCATCATTGTATGAAACTGTCTCTTTTGATGAAGCATCCTTTTCTAACGAATCATTGCATGAAATTACCTCAGGATCCTTCAATACGGCATCATCACTGAATGAAATTCCTTCTGTTGATGGAGCATGCTTCAATAACGTATCATCATTGCATGAGATTTGCTTCAATATAGTTACATCATTTGATGATGCTGTTGGAGTTCTTATCAGAGTTGTATCTTTAATCTCTTCACGAGGCAAGGAGTAGTCAGGTGATGAAATGTCTGTCTGTGAACTCCAAGGTGCTGGCATATCTGCCTGTGGAACCCAATCATTTGTCTCGGAAATCATCCATGGAACCCAAATACCTTCACAATTTGGTAGCACATATGTGTCTTGAATAAGAGTCTGTAGTTTTTCACATTATTGTTAGAAAAAGGATATAAATGAAAGAAGACACAAAAAGAAAACTGCCTTTGCCAAGCAGTTTCTGCTATACACAAACATTTTATCTCCTCTGAGGGCAAAACTTAATGAAGTGTTGTGAAGAGTCCTCATAAGGGCAGAGGACACAGTAATAAGTTTTTATTTTGAGCGCATTTTATTTTATCTTACCCAAACACTCCAAATGTGCATAAAGAGAGGGCAATCCTTAAATTTTGACAATTGCAATATCATAAATCCAACTATTAACCATTGCAAATTTGCACCAAAGATACCTAGGGGGCGCATCTATGCAGTATGGACACACATAATATACCTAAAGTTTAACAAGACAGAAAATTTTCGTTCATGAATACAGAGAAAGAAAGGTTAACGACCATGGAAGCCAACGGTATGGACATAGGGATGATATTGTGCTATCCTACCTAGTCTCAGCTCTCTAGCTAGTGGTGGTTATCATGTCGTAAGTGAAGCTCGGCCTCCGTTTACAATTGACCAGACACACTGGCCATGGGCATATTTGTCGTATTAAGCAAGGGCCCCTCTTCTAGAACTGGACATAGCACCATAGGATATGATTCATGATATATCAGAATTCCTTGAAATATATGTTTTCAGTTTCCATTTAAAAACATTACATAAATCTTGAGCGTCCATTAACAAGTGACCAACCACAATGGTCATGTCCATATTCTTGCTATACAAATGGTGAGTATCAATCCATCTGCCTGTTGTAAAACTTGAACTTGGACTTCAGCGCCAGTAAAAGGAATAAGAATCAGATTATTCTTGGTTTTGATAGTGAACAACAATATCTAGCTTGAAACTAACCTTGATTTTATTCGTAATGAATGTGACAAATGGTCCTGTTGTGATCCTGTGGTCTCCAATTGATGGTTCAGGCTGTAGATCGATTGAAGGCATTGATGTAAATCCAAACCATATACTATCTGTTGGTGGTGGCTTTATCCGCACACGTACTGTGCCTTTGAAGGATACAAGTCTCAAAGATAGGGTTATAGGTACCTAGACAAAAGAGACATATGTGTGCATTAGGTTGCAGAAACAGGAACATTATATGATAACATATAAATTAAATAACCATATTAATTATCTCATGCCTCATGGATAGTAGATGTTAATAGTTATATTCATCATCTGAAGAATGATCAGACCATGAAAAAACCATCATTATCCTCTGGGTCAGAAAAAAGGAAAAGGTTTGGGAAAAACCAAGTTTTTTCCATTATTTTTGACATGAGATAGTTAAAGGGCCAAACTTGTCAATGATTTAAAGTCATGCAGTTTTCTCCAAAGGATTGCCTGGTTTAAACCCTATGTATGTAGAATATGACCGTAGATGTACAGCGTACAGAAACAAACCTGCGATAATCAAAACTACAGCTACTACAACTACAGTAAAAACTGTAGCAATATGAAAACCCTTACAAGATGTTTTTTGTAACCTTAGAATGTTACCATAGAAACTTGGTCAGCAACCCGTGTAAGGACAGCTCTCCAGCCTCCTTTTGATGATTGTGCTGTGGTGTTGCTAGTGATCTTGTTATCCTTTGCATTTCCTGCATGAACACGCCTCTCTCTCTCTCTCTCTCTCAAAAACACATCTTAATGAGAATTATTGTACATAGACAGATATATCCTGTAAACCCTCCATTTCTAAATTTCTAAATTTCAGCAATGTCAAGAGTTCCAATTGAAGGAGTTACAGAATGAAATTTAGAAATGAAGGGTTTATGGATGAATCGAGCCAGCCTTCTAATTTTTGTTAAATAATGATTGGGTGAACTATAACTCAAATTTCTTTAGTTACAGTCAATATCTACTGTTTTTGTTACATATATAAGCATTTGCAAGTCCATAATAGTTTAATAACATGCTGAAATGAGTTGCAAACATATTTCTTCTGGAAACAATTTGTATTTTTTTTTCTTGAAAGCACATATTATGATGTACTACATATGTATTTAAACATATGATGTGATATAATACATATGTATTTACGCATACACACAAATGTAAGTACGTACATACACAACGTTCAACATATGTATGGATTGTATGAGATGTATCATTTGATAGCACAACACTCTCTAATATCTCTCGTCTTCCTGTCAATCTGTTGCTTCTGCAGCCTGCATCCACTGCATAATTCTACTCACTTTTTTGCTCATCTTATTATTTTTTCCCTCCTGCTCTGCTATCCATTACTACTTTCTTTATATTTGGCTTCTCTTTCTGTAGCTTACCAGAAAAAACCATACCCTCCAGTAAGAAAACCATGTACATGGAGTTTTGGGAAACAACAGACATTTGACAGCCAGACATAAGGACAAAATCACATCAAATCAAATAAAAAATATCTCATTGTGGCACGTGCAAAACCATCATCAATGTTACCCCTAAAATATGCCATCTAATCTCAAACAAGGGTTTAGTAAACCATCGTAGTGAAACAAATCCTAAGGATACATGATCCCGTCATTAAACTTAAAAGAGTGTATACTTGAAACATATACATACATAGAGAACAATCAGTAAGAGGTGGCAACAGCCTTACAAATGAGGGAAATGGGATCATTTGTACTATTTTAGTGATGTAAAATTAAATATTAGATCTTTAAATAATCCTATAACAGTTGCAAGTGAGAATCCATACGTACTTTTTTGGATACTGTCAAAACCCATTAATATATCTTCATCGGATAATGTCTGCTCAATGCTGTGATTTTCAGCACTTTCTTGTGACATAAAATCATGTGCATTTATGTTTGTCTCTATTTTAATAACTGCACCACCAAAATACTCTATGGCTGAATCAAAAGACCAGATAAATCCAGAATCTTTCGGAAGAACATGGAAACTCTGAAAATATGGTGGCTGTGTTCCAAGGTCTAGATCTGCACAGTTTATTTTTCCCATGTATGTTGGAGTGATAATCTTTGAAAGCTGCTTCTGCAAGATAGTAAGAACATGCATTAGAGACTGGCATCAATTGTCATTTTCAGCATGGGAAAATGTCATGTTATTAATATTGAACTTGCCTGAACTAGTCTAAGGCACAATTCTCGAAACTGTTTACTTTGATAGGCATCAAAGAACAACCTCGAACATAGTATATTCCAGCAAATTGCCCCTTGGTCAAGAGCAAGTACACCTGATTCATGAGAATCGATTTGCTCTAAAAACTTTGATCCATCAGATTTTTCAAATACTTGAATTAAGTTATCAGAACCCACAATACCATGCTTTGAGGAAGTCTCTATTACGGATTGAGAACCTAATGAGGATTGGTGATCCAAGTCTTCAGATATAGAAGTAGATTCCAATAACTTGATTTTTACATCCCTAGACCCACTGTTTTCTTTTTGAATGGCTCCAACTCCTTTCCATGATCCTTTCTTCGCAATTTTTCTCCAGAGGCGCTGCCTCCTAGATAAATTCCCAGTTCCCTCGACATTTTCCGGACTTGCATTGTTTTTATGCTCTAGATTTTCGTCTTTGTTTTGGGTGAGCTTGGAGAAAGATGGATACGTTTTGTCAAGTTGCAAAGCATACTCATGGAACTCTCTTTTGCATGTAATATACCAATCTTCTTTTTCTGTTGTCCATCGGGAGGCTGCACGAAGAACCTGACACCATGTCTCCTTTTCCCATGTTGTTTCAAAATACAGCAAACATAGAGAACTTCCTAAAAATATCTGCTGATTGAAACATTCGATTTGGATAGGGTACTTCTTAGCCCTTCAATAATGCAAAGAAAAAGAAACAATGTTGGCTTACAGAAATCACAAATTGAACTCTGTATACAAAAAGTAATCAAAAGAGAGAAAAAAGCAAGTTTCCAAAAACAAAAAGAATGTTTGGTTTCAATCCTCCGAATTCCACATAGAAAGACATGGAAGAGAAAGAAACCAGTTTTCTCATGATCATGTCAACAATTATCATGATAGTTTTCACAGAGAAGAGTACAGTAAGACTATATATTCAAACCACACATCATCATGATGTAGGGAATGAGAGTACCATATACCATTTTCTTGAGGCCTCCTTCCCTGCAGAAACAGCGTGAATGCTGCATCCTTTTAAGTCTGCACTCTCTTCAGTTCCATCTTCGGCAACAAGAGAAAGCACACTATTATCAATTTTCGCAAATCTTCTACTTGGACGTGCATAAAAAATATCATCATTTCCATCCTTTTTCTTCTTGTGATCCTTTGAGATTTTTTCTCTTTTGGAGGCATCCTTCTTTGATATTGACAAAGGTAATGCTGCAATCCATAGGTGGCCCTTCAAGGAAATTAAGAGAGAAATTTAATAAGAATGTGAACAAATCTACCACTTAAAGAAACAATTCTAGAAAGAATTTAACACTTCATTTCACAGGAATTTGACCATTAACTAGGCACATGTTCCACTTTTATTGCTTTCAAAACATTGAAACATGGGTGTCCCCCTGGAGATCACTTTCAAAATCCAACCTACAGTGAATTTTTAATAACAAGTTTACTTCATGATATATGAGTTCGCAATCAGGATTCAGAAGGTGGCATGAAATGATCTAATGTCTCTTGTTTAGTATCATTGCTTTCAAAACCCAACCTACAGTGAATTTTTAATAACAAGTTTACATCGTGCTATGAGTTCCAATCAGGATTCAGAGGGCAACATGAAAGCTTTCCTCATAAAGAAAAGGCTGGAAAAACAATCAGAGGAATAAACAATAAACAAACTGACAAGTCTTGTTCACTGTCATTGTGAAGAAGACATGGAAATATCAGATTCTCTACCATGTATTGTCGAATATCGCATTGAAAGTCTCTGACCATGGAAGAATGATGCGGAAAGAAAGAGTAATGTCATGTAAGGAAATCAAGAGGAAATATCCGATGATATAATGCTGTCACTGCAAAGGAACATGCTTGTTGTCATGTTTTCTCTTAATGCAAATGCTACAAAATCAATCAATTAGGAGAAATATCAAACAATCTGACATGTCATGTTTTCTGTCATTTCAAACAAATATGACTCTTTTGTGCCTTTCAATGACCTCTTGGTCATAGAAACATGACACACAAACAAAGCCTAACAAAGGCAGAGGCATCTGCTCCCAATCTGGAGGGAAGTTGGAAGGATCTATATATAGCATATTAATTGCAAAGAAATGTGGTTTTTGTTGCTTGTTGACGAGTTCTTGGTCACAAAATCACAATATAGAAATAAAGACTACATAATCAAACTGTCTCAGAGGTGAAAAGATCTAGCACAACTTCTTTAATAATCATAATATTCCTGCAAATCATTTCTTCTTCATGAAGGAAACACACAGACTGGTTGAAAGAACAAAATTTCTATGACGGCTTAAATGAGAAACATAATACCTGTTGAAAGATAGTGTGAGATGAAGAAGAATATGATGAAATAGTCTATAACTATCAATTGCAAAGAAATATGACTTTTTTATCCATTTGAACAAGCTGATTCCAATATTTAAAGAAACATAAACGAAGACGACAGAAAATACTGTTTTGAAACAAGATTTTCATAACGGATCAGAGGAGAAAATAATGCCAGTAGAAATATATCGAGAGAGGGATGCGATGAAATCAAGACAATCTACAACTATTAATCACAAAAGAAACATTAGTCTTTGATGAATTTGGACTGATATTAAAGATACATAAACAAAAATGACAAAATAGACTGTTTCGAAATGAGAAATTCTGTGAAGAATCAACAGAGAAGCATAATACCTGTAGGAAAAGTATATAGTAAGCAGAATGCTACAAAAACAAAATTATGTACAAATATCAATTCCAAAGAAGCGTGATTCCTTCACACATTTGGACAATTGTGAATTGTTGGTAGCAAATGAACAGAACCAAGATTTTCTAGAGACAAAGCTTTTTGTAAATGAAAAAGAAGAAGAAGAATGCGATGAAAGATAAATAATTCACAACTAATATTTGCTACATTTCGAAATTTTCATTTTTTGGTTATGAAAACAAATAAAAGCAAAGACTTCTTGGAAAACATAACGAGAAGGGAGCATAAAATACCGAGAATATTTCTATTAAGGAATATATGATAGGAATATAGCCTAAAATACCAGAAGAAATATTCGATAAGACAAAGAAGAATGCAATGGAAATGAAATAATCTATGACTATCAATTTTCAAAACCTGATTCTTTGACGCATTTATTTCTTAATTATGAAATTATATACAAAAGCAGAGACGAAGAGGAAAACAAATCTTTCTGTGAAGGAATGCATAATGAGAAATGAGCGTAGAATCGTTGTAGAAATATAGTATAATAAGAATGAGATGAGAGATGAAGGAATGTGTAGCTATCAAATTGCAAAGAAACGTGACTCTTTGAATCGTTTTCTTTCTTGACAATAGATACAAATCTTTCTGCGTAGTAGCATAAAAATACCTGTAGAAAGATACGGCGAGAAGAGGATGATGAAGAATCAGAAGAATACGAAGATAATGGAGCCAAATCTGAATTAGAAGGTCGAGCAGCGGCAGAAGAAATGTTGCGGCGATGAAGAGGAAGCAGCAACAAGCGATGGAAGAAGAAGAGAGCTGTGAAGACGAGGATCAAAGCGAAACTGAGGAAACCTGCGAGGAAAGAAGCGATCAAAGCAATCCACATCGCCATAGCTTGGGAAGCTCAAATTTGTGCAGGAATGCAAGAAATCTTCGTTTCGTCATGTTTTCTCTGACGTGCCGGTCGTCCTTCCTTTCTTTCTCATCCGATGAAAGTAATGCTTTTCATATTTTACCAAAATACCCCTCTAACTTTCTGAAATTACCGTAGCACCCCTCTAATTTTATGAAATTACCAGAATACCCCGGCCATTTAAAATTTACCCAAATACCCCTCTTATTTTCTGCATTTACTAAAATGCCCCTGTACTTATAACTGCAAATACCCACCCCCCCCTTGATTTTCTGAAATTACCAAAATACCTCTCCCTACTAGAGGGGTGATTTAGCACTCTTTCCATGCTACATGAAAGTTGTAGACCAAAAGGAAATAAATATCGTAAAATAAATAGCCATTACGTACTGAATCGTTGTTAACAATTGGCAATAGTTCGATTTGAATTGAACCGAACCAAACCGCAACTTACCGGCTTAACAGTTTAAACTATTTGGTTCGGTTTGGTTCAAGTTCAAGTTTTTTTTTAATGGTTCGGTTTTGGTTTGGTTCAGTTTGGGGGTGAACGATTCGGTTCGATATAAACTGTTTGAAACTGTGGTTTCAACTGTTTGATGGTTTAGGGTTGCCAGTTGATTTTTTTAAAAATATTTTTTTGAACAACCTTTTCATTTTTAAGCCTAATTCTCACATTTTAGGAAAAATCTTTGAAATTTTGAAGTTTTGAAATTTGAAATAATGAAAATTTTAAAAATTTTAAATTGATAATTTGAAATTTGACCAAAAATCAAAACCATGGTTTTATTGGTTTAACAGTTAGGATTTTTTTTGTAACAGTTCGGTTTTAACAGTTAAAAAATGGTTTCGTGATTCGATTCAATTCAATTCAAGTTTCAAAAAAATTTAACAGTTTGATTTTGACACTCTCAAACCAAACCAAACCAAACCATATTGGGAGATTGTTTGCAATGAAGCTCCACTAATAACTCTATGCCAATAAAAAAGAGCCCCAAATCTAATTATTGTGAGCATAGCACACACAAAGAGTTTAAGAATAGGATCTTTTTTTATCTCTCAAATTCACATCGACTTCATGGATATGATGGAGGGGATGTATGATCAAAATTTATGGTAATGCTTCTTTAGCTTTTAGTATTTATCGCAATACCTCAGTAAGTATCTTCAAGATATGATACCCCTCTACCTTTCTAAAGTTACCTAAATACCCTTAGTATCTTCAAATCTCTCAACATACTTCTAGTTGTTCTTAAGTATGTTTCCTAATTTAGTGTTAAAATACCCATCGCGTGCTTTCTCCTTCTTCTTATGTTTATAGTAGCTTTAACCATTTATAAATAATATGCCTCCTTGTGTTTGTTGTACTCCCCTTCATATACAACTCTCGGCCCCAATGTAACCTACATAACAACCTAACCCTATTGGATCTAATTGATTCCTCAAAACACCTTGTGTTCTTTCTTCTTGTTGCATCTAAGGTAGCATTGGCAATTTACCAACACCGCCCCTTCTCGTGTTTAATTGAATTCCCAATATCTACCACCTCTTGTTTTAATAGAACTCCCAACACACCTCCCATCCTTGGTTGTTCTTAATTTATTTCCTAAAAGACCTTTATCCTAAAAGACTTTATCCCAACACACCTGTGCTTTATCAACACCCAATTGACTCCTAACACTTCAACAATATATGTTGCAAAAAGCTATAGCTTGTGGACTTCTTCTTTTTTTTCCCAAAAAGTATCCTTTCATTAGTTATAAACAATTGTTACAAGGTTGTTGACCTACCGTCAAGCTTCCCTAGATATGTTGCACTCTTCCATGGATCCCTATCCCTAAAGGATAGACCACTCAATAACCTAGTTATGTAATTGGTGGTGGGAACAACCATACTGGTGGTGCTAGGCACCACATGGGTCTCACATTTTGTAGTGTGAGAAAAGGGCCCTTGTTCCAATAGGTGATGAATTCGAGGCATTGCAACACTGGAGCATCTGTCTCACCTTTAATTTCATCATACTGCCCTTTCAAGGTATGCACCATATGCATCCAGATGTTTTGTACACTTTCCACGGGATGAACAATAGTATTATCTTAGAACATCTAGCAGTCCAAATAAACCACATTGTGGTGAATTTGACATTTATAGCTTGTGGACTTGGACAATGTGCATATATTTTATTTAGCGTTGACGATGGTAGCACAAAACACACTATCAAGGAGTAAGCTTCAAAGTGAAATAAGTCTCTTTACTTATAGGGCCCACCCA
The DNA here is from genome assembly GCF_043228905.1 of Azolla caroliniana. NCBI lineage: Eukaryota > Viridiplantae > Streptophyta > Polypodiopsida > Salviniales > Salviniaceae > Azolla > Azolla caroliniana. The sequence goes on from NW_028230447.1 coordinate 2,130,037, forward strand.
AAACACAAGAGTCTCGTGCACCATGCGGCCCCTCTCGGTGTCTTGTTGGATAAATCACCTTGTTGGATAAATATACATCATGGGCGGGCTGAATTGAAAATCATGCAATCTCGAGGTGAACATTAGTATTATATACACTCAATGGCATACATACATAAATGGACATGATTTTTGTATGTATAGGCATATAACAATACACATACACATACATATACACATACATATACACATACATATACATATACACATACATATATATACATATACACATACATATACATATACACATACATATACACATACATATACATATACATATACATATACACATACATATACACATACACATACATATACACATACACATACATATACGTATACATATACTTATACATATACATATACACATACATACATATACATATACATATACATATATTACACAAACGCATACACCATACACATACACATACACACACACACACACACACATAATACTGTTATACATATACATATACTACCATGTTTAATATCTACACATTTTTATTTGCACGATAACACTTGGCAAAAAGGAAGCTCTTCTTCTTCTTCTTCTTCTTCTTCTTCTTCATTTTCCTCGTCCTCTTCTTCAAGGAACAGAGGCCTCTAAGGTAAGCAGATTCACTCACTCTCTCTCGATTTGCTTCTAGTATTTTCTGCAGGTTTTGTTTCATTTAGAAAATTCTCGGCAGACAAAGATGATCATTCCCTGTAGAAATGCTGTTGTCCTGGAAGTGAAGTGTACATTTCTTCAGAAAAATTTGTCATTTCTCCACGTGTTTGATACCAATGAGTAATTAAAAAATACAAACCATTTCTGTAGAGATGAATTATTACAGGATTCGGATCTGGATGAGATCCGAGAGTTATTTTTCCTGAGATCATAATATGAAGCAGGGTTTATTCATCTGTTTGCTTGTTTTCTTTTAGTTTCTTTGTAGATACATATAAGCATGGCGCTTGGTAAGTCGATCCTTATCATCTCTACTTCCCATGGAAAACTCGGAGATACTGATAAACCAACAGGTCTCTGGTATGTATGCTTTCACAAATTATTTTTAACTCAGAACAATTTTTTATGTATGGTATTCATAACCTTACCATATTTTCCGTAAGAAGGCAAAATAACCTTAAGGTTTTGGACATCAACCAGAATATCCTTAAGGTATTCTAGTAATTATTGAAAGGTTAGGGGTATTTTGGTAAATAATATTAGGAGTATTTTGGTGTTTTCCCTTAATTTTAGGAATTTCTCCAGTATGTTTATATATTTAAAATGTAAGAAACTTATGAGCTCGTATGTGCCATTGCACTATCATGTTTATACACATTACGGATTTTTAATAAGATAAGATTGTGAATCTATTTAGGCAATACTTTGTTGGATCAAATTGACGGGGATGCATAAAACCCCATGAGTTCTGTAAGGAAATGCTTCCAAGAAAGCAATGAACTTATGCATGTATGTTGAGATTTTGAGTAATGTAAGCATGTGAATGCAACAAGTTGCCTGATTGAATTTGTGGAAACCTACAAAGTCTTATATGATACATAAAGGAAATGTTTTCACATTATGGTTTAGAAAGTAATGTATTGTTTATATAGGGCTGAAGAAGTGGCTGCACCATACTACATCTTCAAGGGAGCAGGGGCGCAAGTTGATATTGCAAGCATAAAGGGTGGCAATATCCCCTTAGGTAATATTATATTTTCACCATTGGGATTTGAAGATTTGCTAGTAGGCATCATCATCTTTTTTATCATGATTTTTAGAGCCCCTTAGGTATTATTGTTTTTGCATTATGATTTTCAAGTTCCCATCAGTGGTGTCATCGTCTTTTCTTCACCAATTGATCTTGAACTTTGAGAAGACCTCCATACTCTGGAGAATGTCCTCATTGTCTGTAAAGGGTCTCATATCAGCATTTAAAAACGTGCCTGATTTTGCTATAACCTTGCACTTACATTATTTGAAATCCCCTTCAAAATTTGAAATCGAAATACCTTAAAATAATGAGATGTTTTAGGATGGAAAACTTCAAAATATGGTCTATGAGATATATGATAACAATCATTTCAACCAATTTAGATGAAGGTTTTACTACTTTTGTTGACATCCTGCACTTTTCCAGATCCCAGCAGCTTAGCAGGAGAGTTGCCTGAACCAACTCATCTTTATTTGAAGGACCATGGTATGCACATTGATTGATGCGTGTTATTATCATTCTTGTTGTTGTTATTATAAGTTACGCTATAGTTGGAGCTACAGTTGAATCATGAGGCTTGTTTCTTGCGTTTTGTATTGACGCAGATGGATTGAAAAGCAAGCTAGAAAGTTCCATTCCCATAGCGGAGATCTCTCAAGTCTATGATGCTGTCTTTTTGCCAGGTATTGCATATGCATATGGACATACAATTATTTTCTTCAAATGCTTGATGTTCGAAACAGGGAAAATGTTTTCTTTTTCTCATGATTGATCTTTTCCTAGTTGGTAATTACATGTGAGATAATCTGTTTGTCCTAACTTGACATAAACTGGAAAATGAACTTAATTGTGCATTTTGACTTCTACCTATGTAGTTTTCTGTTAAACCTCCAAAAGGGCTGTGCTTGTTGTAAATCATTTGTTGTAACGATGATAATTGATAGAATGAATAAAAGTTAACGTTGTGGTTTTTGAAGAAGCATTCAAAGCAAATAGAATTTTTCTAAATTTTGCCACAAAGTAGATGAGGGTCCTGGCTTAGCGAAGAAACGAGGCTAAAATATAGGGCAAAAAAGGCCAATTATGTTTTGATGGAATGCATCAGAGATGAGTAGTTTCCTTCCATTGTATTGACATCTTGAAGGTTTTTAATGCTTCAATATGTCTTTAATTTTCTCTATGTGTGTTTTCGTGTACTAGAGCTGCCATTATTGCATAAATGGGATGCTAAAATAGAATAATTCAACACTTAGATTTGTATCACCTTCTAGGCATGGATTTAGAATAGTCGGGGATTGATTAATCTTTAATAAAGACAATTTACTATTCAACACTTAAAATTGTATCATCTTCTAGGCATCCCATTACACTATTGAGTGATTGATTAATCTTGAATAAGGATGATTTCTTCCATGATGTGCATACGCATGACATTGATCAGGTATCGATGTTAAAGCTGGAGATGGGCCATAATAATAATAATAGTAATAATAATTAATTCAAAGAAACTTGATAGATAAATAGAAAATGGTTTACAATTCAACAATTAAAATTGTATCATCTTCTAGGCATGCCATTAGGATATTGGATGATTGATTGATCTTGAATAAGGATGACTTCTTCCGTTATGTGCATACACATAACATTGATTAGGTATCGATGTTAAAGAGGTATTAATTAATTTAATTAATCTTGATAGATAAATAGAAGACCTAGAGCTAGCTTGGATAAAGACCCATTATTTAGATGTGCATACAACAGAGAGATGATCAATGAAGACCCCTTAGCTTGGACGTTGGCTTGCTGAAAACCATGCTAAAATACATAATTGTCATGCAGGTGGACATGGGGTTTGTTATGATTTTCCTGAGAATCCAACACTTATAGAAATATTGGAGAAACATTGGGCACATGGGAAGGTGGTGTCAGCAGTTTGTCATGGACCAGTTGGCTTGGTTAACATTAAAACACCTTCTGGAGAATACATTGTAAAAGGGAAAAAGGTAATATCGAATATTTTTAGTTCATATTTCATTCATCTATGTTTTTGCTATATGGAGATGATTGCACATTTGTGTCTTTCACTCTAGCTGCATTAATACCATCAATGATTTTCCAAGGTATGATTATTGCCATGAATGATTCGATCTTTGTTTGCTTGGTATGCTGGGAAGCTATCTTGAAAAGGGTGAAAACAAGATTATTGCCTATTAACTCGTATATCATCTATGTTGCTATGTTGGTACATCTTGTGTTTTCGAATTTAGTACATTTAACATCATCAATCAATCAATGCTGTGTAACATTTTGGGAAAAAATGCTGATTTGAAAAAGGCAAGAAAGGTGAAGTTAGAATTCTCGATAATACAAGTGATTGATGTTATTTGCCACATTCGGAACAGGTCACAGGGTTCACAAATTCTGAAGAGGAGGGTGTGGGGCATACTGCTGTGGTGCCTTTTCTTTTGGAGGATAAGCTTATAGAGAGGGGTGGCTTGTTTGAGAGAGGGTCTGATTGGGTAAGTCTTGTGATAAGCACTTATGTGTGTTATGGACACTTATAACACTAACACCTATATGTTTTATAAACACATATAGCATTTATGTTTGTTATAAATACCTATATGTGTCAACACTTACCTGTGTAATTGCTGCTTATACATGGCATATAACAATCGGCAACTGTTCGGTTTGAACTGAACCGAACTGAACCGTGGCTTAACGGTTTGATTCGGTTTGGTTCAGGTTCAAGCTTTTTTAATGGTTCGGTAATTTGAATTTTGAACTAACTTGAAAACCGAAACCGAACCACGAAACCGCGGTTTTAATGGTTTGAATTTTTTGTAATGGTTCAGTTTAAACAGTTTAAATGGTTTCGTGGTTCAGTTCGGTTTGGTTCAAGTTTCAAAATTTTAAGGTGCAAGTTTCGAATTGTTTAAATGGTTTGGTTTTGACACTCTCGAACCGAACCAAACCGAACCGAACCGAATCCTTACCGATTGTTAGTGGCATATGCACTTTATTTATGATGATACTATAACACTTATCATGTGATAATATTGTCTTAGGGTTGTCACTATGACAATCACGTCGTTTTATAGGCGCTATATGCCACTGATATTTTGTCTTAAAATTTGTCCCCATAAACTACATTTCGTTTGTATAGGTTCCTTATGCCGTAGCAGATGGGAAGCTCATCACTGGTCAGAATCCTATGAGCTCAGAAAAGGTTGCTGAGCTCATACTTTCAGCACTTTAAAGTCAAATTGCATGCAGATTGTATGAGATGGCAACATAAGAGACCTACTTTTTCTATGTACTTCTTTTCGGATGAACATTCAGCATCTTGGAATAGCAAAGGTAATAAGTGATATTTTAACATTCACAAGATCCTTTATCATCATTTGTATGAATAAGGAACGTGTATACATATAAAACTAGGCTCTTATCACATGTTGAAAGTGAACTACCACATATCGATGATTTCTCTTCTTTTGAAGATACACGCGAAATTGATGTTGGAATCATCCAAACTAACTTTCCGCTCTTGTTGTAAGAAAAGGTTTCTTTATTATTTCACTCACGTGTAGTTTCACAAACAATGCAATGGATCTTCTTCTCGTGGTAGGTACAAAAGACTCAACGATGATGTTATCACCATGAGAAAGCATTTATGTGCTCCCATGGTCTAATAGAGGGTGGCTAATGTAGGGTGGCTTTCCTAATATCATGAAAGGGAGTTCTTACAAAGCCTTACGATTGCAAGGGCCTAGTACGAGGCTCAAGCATATGATTTGGATGATTGGGTCTTTTAATTAGGCTAAGTTTGTAAACTGCGTTTGACATATCTTGGACAAACAATATCACGAGGTTTGTATCATTGCAAACGGTGGTATCATGAGATAGGGGCCAAGTTAGTGACTACCCTATTGTCGATTACGCAAGAAGGGGTAGGTCTCAATGTTCTTAAGCCACTAGCATGGTGTTGATTACCGTTAATAAACTCGCGTTAACCTTAAGCCTCTAATGAAAGGCTTAAAATAGGAATCGTTTCTTTTTATTAAAGCTCCTTTAAAGAATAGATATGGTTATAGAAATCCAATCATCGTAGAGGTTTCTCAAACGAATTGGTAACCATCGAGGTTACCCAACTCTCTTAACTAGACATTTAAACATATTAAATTTAAAGAAAACACAAAGGGTCAAGCATTGTGCTTTAATTAGTTATTCATACAAATACACACAGAAATATACATTCTTTCTTGTGCATGGTGAACAAAAAAATAACTAAGGAAACACAATAGGTATGGGCCATGGCATACATACATTGTGTTGTAGATCATTGTGGGTTAAAGAATGTTGAACCGAGCCGTAGACACATACACAAACATACACATATTCAAATACCTATACATTTTGTCACACATAGACATACATTTTCTTGTGCAAGGCAAACATAAGACATACCGAATAGAAGACATGTACATCAATAGAACCCTAAACATAGGAGACATGTATAGGGTAAACATAGTAGACATTCTTGTACAAGGAATGTTCCCATAGAGACAAGGGAAACATATTAGTATTGCTTATATAGTGTGTGCATTTGTTTTCCTTCATCATAAACATAACAAATGCGCTCATCTATTGATAAGAATGGAGAAAAGGAGGTCGAACAATGTGTGAGAGTGAATGGCAAAAAGGATGATGCAACCAAAAAAGTGAACTCTTCAAAGACGATAATGATAAATTTGCTTTGGCAACTTGGTAGAGGTTTCATAACCCGAAGTGTATTTTTCTTGTAGCAAGTTACCCACATTTCAATGGTCATTAGTTATGAAAGTTCTTGCTCTTTAGTTTTGACGATTGTTTGTTTTGTTTTGTTTTTTTACAATGAGACCGTAACCCCTTGCAATGTTTTTTGCATGGGTTAGATTCTAATCTTTGTGGAACAATATGGACAATTGCCAATTAAAAAAGGTTTGAGCAATCAAATTTGAATCCATGTTAGATATTTAGGTTTTTCCAATAATGTTTCCTCCAATAAGAATAAAGTACTAATTAAATAATTAACAATATAAGAGGCCTAGATAGAATTTTTCTATTAATAAAATAATCTTGTAAAAGATAGACCTAATGGAAATGTAGATGCATTCCATAGTAAACCTTGCTACATTTGGCATGTACCTTCTGATCCTTCAATTCAACCTTGCTTCCAAGATTCAAATGGAGAAAATAGGAGAACCATTGGAAGACAATGATCCGGCCATTAAAGATTTATTATAGAGGCTCAATGATCCATTTTCTCTTAGTAAATGTATTTGTATTATTTACCAAACTATAGATACAAAGATCATTGTGATCACAATTCCACACTACATCAAGAACCTAACATGTTTGATATGATTGTACGAAAACATCATATATAAATACTTCTTATTGTGTCGAAGTTTGAAGGACTATATTGAGGAAAACTACCAAAACATCAAACCTCTCAACATGCGAATACATTAACACACCAAGATGAGGATCAAAGGTGAATGCATTGTGTATCTTCCAATTATGCCATATATTTAACCGAAGGTATAACTAATTGCATGAGAGGACATCATTAAAATGCCATAACTAATTGGATTAGAGACCTCAATACCATAGAAAACCGAAGACATAACTAATTGGATGAGAGGATGTCATTAAAATAATTTGTACAAAAGATATATTACAAAGGAGACAAGGTAACTCCTAATAACCAAGTTCAACTGTAGAAATAATAGTCTGAAATTTAATGTAGGTTATGAACACATATCTTTCTTCTTCTTCTTCTTTTGTAAAGGTAGTGCAATATTAAAATGACACGACAATACAACAAACCCTTATTGACGAGAGTCTAGAATAACGAGGATATTTAGGGATGTTATAAGACTCAATGACATAAAGGTGCTTCCTTTGGGCTCTAGGGACAAGATGGCCGTAGTGCTCAATTTGGGAAAATGGTGGAACAATTTTCCCTTGTGTGGTTCCTCATGAAAACCATCAATGAACCCACTCATGCTCCAAGAATCTAGATGTACCATCTAGCCTACTATCTAAGGTAGTCAAACACTACTTATAATATGGGGATGTCCAAGCTTTTTGCCTCCCTTAGAGAAAACCTATTTAAAAGGTGACATACCAATCCAATTGGCTTTCACAATACGGTGCACACACACACACACACACACACACACACACACACACACACACACACACACAATGTGTAATACAAATCAAGTTTTTGTTCAAAATTCACTTTCATAATGGTAAAGAAACCTATGAAAGTTTTCTTATTCTCATATTGAAAACCTTACATTATGTGCTGCTAAAAACAATGACATACATCACAACCTTTTTTTTGATATGTTACTTTATGGAGTGGGGGACATATTTCATTCCCCCTCCCCCCCCCCACCTACCCTTGGAACATTAAAAGGGCGAGTGGGACATATTGTCACTTGTGTGGTCTTATTTCTCAATAATATAGATAAGATATATTAGTCTCCTTTTTGAAATCATAAAATATTAGCATTGCTCCACGCATTAAAAAGCTTGAGCATATGATCCAAATGCAAACTTGAGGTTAACTCAAACTCTGTAGATGCCACTCAAATTCTTCGAAAATTTATTCATTTTGGATCATTAGGAACTAAGCATCTTGAATAAATAAGGCTATCATCCAAAAGTTTGAAACGTAAAAACGCACACACTATCATTAACTTTAAAAGATTCTAATCTTAAGTGTATAGATTTTATCACAATTAGTCGCTAATTATTGAAGATTCAAAGTTTTTTTTTGTGAATATTGAAATAGATTTGGCTCCATCTATCCTACAATTGACAATAACCTAAATTTTTTAGTTTAACGTTTTATGATTCGGTGAATTGGACTTGCCATTTGGTTGATTTTCCATATACTTTTATGTGCACATATTTGTGTTTGTATGAGCAATGTATTAATAAGGTAAAACAAGTATGATCTTGAACATAAGACCAAACTATTTGTTTAATTACGACAACTATGCTTATGACTATGAGTTTTCTCTTAATTAGGCTTATAAACTTATACTTACCAAGTTGTCTTAATTATGGCCATAAACAAGTGATTAGGTGTCTATATTTGCTTTGCCTATGCATGTATATATATATAATATATATACATATTGGTACTTTTGACAAAAAACAAGCAAACTTTATGAACTTTTCGATAGAGACAAATCTCCCCAATACACTACCATCATCATTTTTATATACATGCCAAGAAATACAAAAGGTCAACAAAAAGAATTGTGAAGGTCTTCATAATCTAAAGTTTGTGGAATCCTTTAAAGAATTACTCCATTTTAGTAATTCGAGAAGGGGTTGATCATATTAGTTTCCAAATATTTCTCGTCTCATCACAATAATCGTAATAAACTTCTATATATAGAATCAAGATACGAGAAAAATTGAGAAGAAAGGTTGTCTTACTACCTAGAGAAAATTTGGTTTCTTTGCTCTCAATTTTATATGGTACAAAGAAAAGACATACACAAACATTGACATTTTCTAGGAAAGTTAAATCATCATAAGTGGATAGCGATTGCCACTCTCCTTCAACACGTTACACAATGGCAATGTGTTTTGATTCTAATTCCTCCCTCCCATGTTGAAGCGTGTTTGCCACACGCCCATTGCAACCGTAAGGACATGTTCACACATCCCGATGTTACACAAGGGAATACTAATCTGCTTGACGTGAGTCATATATAAACCTTTTTTTTATTTGATGTCCCACACTGAATTTCATGGCGGACATGCAAACTTTTATGCTTGGTAGTTCAGTTTTTAACCGTGGTAAATTTCTGATTAGCAAATGCATTTTCATTTATTTTTTTTCCAAAAAAAACACAATTTTCATTTTTAATATTGTCAACTCTCCAAAAGCAAGGACAAACTTTGGCAGACGAAGGGTTCCCTTGATGTTTTATGACGTATATGCTATTGGCTTTTGGACAACACATAAAGACTTACAATTTTTCCCTTTCAAATAAATCCATAAACATTTAATCATAGTTGAGAAGAGAGAACATTTGCTTATGGTTTTTCTCGATGGATTAGTGTGAGTAGAATAGCTTTGTTAATGCTTTTCCCTCGATGGATTAATGCAAAACAAGAAGGGTGAAGAAAAAAATACAAAACAAGTATAAAAGCTCAATTAATCACATTAGGCGCTAATACTCTCTGTTACCTTCTTCGAGATTTCACGCTGGTATTATTAAGCTAGCTAGACCTCAAAGTTGTTGGTACAAAGTATATGTTTCACATATATGTATTTGTGTTGTTGGTGCATGCATATCAATGTACGTATCTATCCACTTATAAGATTTTAGTAAAATGTGTTCCCTTTATAGATTCCCCACCTACAACTTGCAATATTTGACAACTTTGGTAAGAAAATTGATGTATTTACACAATTGAATGAATAAGGGCGTAAATTTCCCCAACCTTGGTAATCATAGCTACGCCATAAATTCTAGACTACATACACATGTGGACAATTATGTCACGATTCTAAATTGTGCATGCACTTTCGTAAATGACCTTTAAATCCATTAAATATTATGTGTTTAAGCCATGCATAGGCTCTATTACAATATTGAGCAAACAAGTAATGGGCAAAATACGAACACATGAAGAGTTTCTTACTGAATGCAAAATTTCATCGTTAATTGATAAGAACAAGCAAACAAGTATTGAGCAAAACTAAACAAAGGAAGAAATTTCATATTGAATGGAAATTTGCTTCATTGTCCAAGACGAATAGGTAAACAAGTCAATACAAAATCTTAATAGAGACTTCTTATATTGAATGTGAAAATGCTTAATACTTGAGCCATGGATCTCAAAGTTGGCACAATTTCCTTTCTATATGTCGTCTTGGTGAGTTGATATAGGTTTATGAAGAGTAGGCTCAATTTAATGCATAATTGACTCATGAGTGCACTCTCCTATGAAACATAATGCAATAACTTGTTGCTCACACAATAGAGTTGGCATGCATATAGTTCAATAACTCCTACTTTGTCATTTGTCCTTATATAGTCAAGAATGGATTTAAATATTGCTTATATGTTGTTTAAATGAATCTTTCACCAACATGGAAACAATAAGACAATCACAATTCGAACAATTTCGACAATCACCACCAAGAGTAAATTAGTTTATCATTCATGAACATGGACATGATTTCGTTACGCCTATCACATTTCAATCCTTCTTGTAACTTACTTGGAAACAATGATCAATATACAATTTTATGATTGATTTCTATAACATTGTTAACATATGATGTAGAGGGGTTGGATACAACATAAAAAAGACATAATGTTATGTAAAGATGAAAAGAATACGAGAAAATAGAGAGATTTGCAAAAGGAAAGAGGATGTAGTATATACTTGGCGAGTCTGCAAATATTGGATCGCCACCCAATCGTTATTGCGTGTTCACTATATATTCCCATTCAAAAATTTGGGTTGTGCATCCCACATATCAAGTGGGAACCCCATGCGAACATTTACCCCGAGTCGATTGCCATCAACCTCTACAACTTGCAATTTTGAAGTAGTGTGTCAAGTGTGCCATGGTATAGTGTCCTTCAACTTGATCACCCATTTTAAGCGAATCTTAGAAAGTCAAAGGGCTTGCATGTATGTATATGCACAGTGCATACATGTGGTGGTGAGGTGGGTAGAAAGTGTTAGGGATCACAATCAAATGACATTTGACAACTTCAATGTAATTCCTTGTCTCTTGCGCATAGGGGGGCCGTAATAAAGATGTGATGACGGATCTAATATAGGTGGACATTTGAACTAGTGGGGCGAACTCCATGTATTGCATAGAGGGGGGGGGAGGGGAGGGTCACAACTTTCAAAGGTATTATTACACATAAACCAAATATTCAAAATGTTGATTATTCATAGAGGGGACACGACTTGTGAAGAAGACAAGTAACTAAAAACATCACGCATACACACAAAGCATACACCTAGTATTAGTGGAACTTGTTTATGTAAGGCTCACACTTGTAGGTGACCGATGTAATCATTACATATTGTAGAGATATCGTATAGAATATATCATGCAACCTTTCATGTGATGTACAAGTTGCATTGACAAAGTTTAGGATCAAGTTTGGGAAATGCATGCTTTTCCACTCTATACTGATTATATTAACTCATAGTAAAGACAAGAATCTTTAAAGTTTCTTAGGCTTTTTCCTCTCGAAAGAGGATGAGCACAATCACTTCAATATGAAACACCAAATAACCCCTCAGATGTAGGCACATATGCTATATGCGGATAATGGCCCATGGTCTCCACATTTAGCGAAAATCGTAATGAATATAAATCGGACCTTTATGACTTCGATACGTCATATATTATATAGCCTGTGTTGGTGTGGCATCTACTACATGCCTTTTATGCATGTGTATGCGTGATCTAGTCATAACCTGATACTATATAAATTCCGTTTGCTTTCTAATTTCTTCTCATAGTTTTGACTTGTTTCTTCTAAACTCGAAAGGATAACATAAAAGTTCTAATAAAAGAGTGATGACAATACATTAGAAAAATACTTGAGGGATTGCTTTATTTAACGAATCATTGAGAGCTTTAAAAATAGTCTACAAAATGGATTTTAATTTGGACCATTGCTCGAAGATCAAATCCCCATCTTTTCTCTAGGAATCTACTCATGCTTAACGTACGAACCTTTCCCATTTCATTCTAACTTATGAAAAAATCGTAACCTATATTATGTGCAACTCTTCTTTTATTATTTTAGCAAACTTTTTACATGGAATTTTACAAGGCATTCCTATTTCTAAAAAAATGTCGTACGACCCGCACTTTGTTTGAGCTCATGATGGTAGTAAAATGGGGTAGTGTAGTGTGTACAATTGAATTGGTTTCCAACATTACAGGTTGTGCTTTGTAATTTTGGAACCTATGGAAACAATTGGTTAGATTCATCATACTAGCATCATAGTCTTAACTCTTGTTCCAAGGACTACTTAGGGTACACGCATGTGTCGGCCATATGGTGACACCCTATGCTAGCTCTCATGTTAGGCTGCATGCATTTCTTGGCTAGGCCACACACATGCACACTCCAAAGCTCATAGAGGCCTTGCTCTAGGAACAATCTCCCTACCACCATGATAGATATTAGAGGTTGTGAGGAGTGAACCTAGAAGCTACGACTATGACAAGAATATTAAATATCTTTATTTTGTAGGACTAGTAGTATGAATGGCTCCATTTGGTTTATTGAGAAACTCACAAGCATGTCAACATCCTCTTTAGTGATCTAATCAAATGAGAGAGAGAGAGAGAGAGAGAGAGAGAGAGAGATTGATATTTGATGAGCATGCAAGGGTCAACATCGTAAGAAAACTAAATGCAGGGACGATTTCAAGACGTTTCACATTGAATCAATTGGTTAGGAAACTCACTACAGTTTTATGGGTGCCACCAAAAAAACTTTACCACAAAAGGATACATGAAACACAAAAAATGGTTCCCCTAATGTTGCCAATTCATGTCCATCGTCGTGTTAGTTCTACATTACTATTCTAAACAAATAAGAACCTATGTGGTCTATACCTTGTGTTAGTTCTACATTACTATTCTAAACAAATAAGAACCTATGTGGTCTATATCCGGAGACGTAACAAATGAAACAAGATTTCCGTACGAAATTTATGTCTGAAAGAACCAGTCGAGCTGACATTGGGAATGAAAGGAAAGGGTATAGGTAAGGTTCTCCATAAGCCGATAAACGGAAAGATTGTAAAGATTGTAGGGTGCGTGCGTCGGGTTGGGGCAAAGATCCGGTTTGCATGGAACCAAATTGTTTGGCAAAAAAGGGTTTTGGTTGTGATAGAACCATCCTACATGGATAAATGTATGTATTCATTCATTCATGTAAGCTTTGATTGATTGATTGATTGATTGCTTTCTTTTGTATTGCATATCTACATAGTCTTCCAAGAGGGAAGTTAGTTTCTTTGTAAGCTACTAACACTACTATTGCTTTTGTCTCTTCTTTTCATTCATTCATATATTCCTTCATACAAATCTTCCATTCATTCTCTCTTCTTCTTCTTCTTCTTTTTCATTCATACATTTCATTTCATCTTCATCACCATCACCATCTTCTTCCTCATCCTTCCATTTCTCCTTTGCTCTCTATCTTCTATGGAATTCCCCTCATGAAACACTTCAATCCCTCACCTTTTCACTTTTAGATCACTTCTCCCATTATCATCTGAGATTGTAATAAGTAGATAGATAAAGACTTTAATACAACATTTCTCCATCAGTACATTAAGCTCTTGAAACTATTCAAGTGCATCATTAATTCAGCTCCATGGCTTTAATTCTTCCATAACTCAATTCTTCCAAGCCAAATTTCTCCTCTTTCTCCAACTAAAGCTTTGTAGGGACTCATTCTTCATGATCTTCCTTCCCTCTCCATAATTATTATTCATTACTTGCTCGCTAACTTCTCCTTAAACACGAAAACCCTAAAAATACCTAAGCCCCAAAACCCAAACCCTAAAACCCTAAAAACCCGATAAGACCCAAAAACCCGACAAATCCATAAAACCCAAAACCCTGACTTGTTAATCTTGATGAATTCATAGTTAAAATACAAAAAATTAAATTCATACTAATACTAATTACAGAGGGTTTTTACCATGGCTCTTTGTCTTGAGATTCCTATTGGTTTCAAGATGGCCAAGCAAGTCATGGATTAACCTCTCTCTCTCTCTCTCTCTCTCTCTCTCTCTCTCTCTCTCTCTCTCTCTCTCTCCCATGATTTCATAGGGTTCATATGCCAATAAATTGATAGTGCTAATTGAATCCAAAACTCTTCTTCATTCTTACATATATGGAAGTGTATTATGCCTATATGGAGCTATGATTGCTTGAGCCATTCAAAGTATTTCAAGGTTTTTACATTGTTATGAATAGATCGGGTATTGTGGCCAATCGCATTGGGCCGAGCAAAAACCAATCACCGAGCACACTTATTAGAAACTCCAAAACAAACTAATATAAGTGTGTGGAGTACCATACCGGTGAACAAAAGGAACAATTTGAGTGTCGAAACTGGTGAGCAAGTAAACGAACAAGAATAGATTAGGTGTGAAACTTTGCAAAAAAGAGTTGAGTGACTAGTGGATAATACAAGCAATCGTCAAATGTGTGTGAGTGTTTGTGTGTTGTTATCGTGGGAATTCTTATCCGAAGACCTTCGTAGCGGCCATGTCATGGCATGCTTCTCTCGACACACGGGTGAAGAAGAAGTGTAAACTAGAGTATGACGACCCTCTAGTAGGGATTGTGTCTCCTCCTCCTCCTCAACTATCTTTGGCAACCATTTCAAAAGGTAATATATGCACATCTTCAATGTCACATTCCACTTGTTAAGAGCATATGTGCATATATTTTGTAATAGTAATTTGGAAGTGAATAAGTTACTAGAAATTGATCTATCATTCATGGACAAGACTATGGTATGGCCACACATAACCTAAGGTGGCATCATATGTATATAAAGGGGTAGCTACCACCATGAATATTCGCCCTTGCCTTTGTGTTATACATGTTAAGAACACTCCATACGCATAAAAGACAACCCTTAGGTGCCAATAAGTCAATGATTGACCCACACTCCTATTGTCCTCAAGTTTATGACTTAATCTTTGGCCTATTAACTCGTAAGCCTTATGTATAACTTCATAACAAATTTCGTTAGGTGCATGTAAGGTTTGGACTAGAATGAGAGCCATGTTAGAAATTGGATCACCAACATACGGATGCACCCTTAGTTGGATGAAGGTTTTGATCCAAGTGTGCATTCATGGGCCAAGTATTGGAGGTCCAATATCTTAGTATGGGGATCACACGAAAGGCACCCATTTGGATATCTAATAAGAGGACATAAAATTATAACATTTGTTCGTAACTTCCCTCCCCATTCATTGGTTGTCGTGAAACATTGTCATGTTTCTAGGAGCAAAAAAGGGGGCACGTCAATGCATTACCAAGGACGACGTTGATGAAGATATCATGGGTGATGATCTTGGTAACATGGTTCAAAAGAACAAATGCAAGCTCACAATTGAGCAAGTTAAGTTCTTGGAGGCAAGTTTCAACATGGATCTCAAGCTTGAGCCAGAAAGAAAAGCTCTCATTGCAAAGCAATTAGGAGTTCGTCCTCGTCAAGTCGCTATATGGTTCCAAAATCGTCGAGCTCGTTGGAAGAACAAGCAACTAGAACAAGACTATGAGACATTGAGGACCAAGTATGAAGTTGAGATGAAAGAGAAGGAGAGTAGCTTGAAAGAGCATGAGCTAGCTATGGAAGAGAACAAGAAATTGCAAGTTGAGGTTGGTAAAAATATGGATGTATATATCCCATTTTTTGCTTTTGGGGGTTGACAAGTATTTCTCGACAAATCTTAATTTTGTTATACTTAGGTTTCTCGCCTAAAGGATTTGCTTCAAGACATCAATGACTCGGTCATGTTGAACGTTAGGACTATCCTTCACTCCAATGATGATTCAGTTATGCTAGATGAGGAAGTAAGCGGAAAATCTGACATGGCATCCCCTATGAAATCTTCATATGGCCAAAGTGAAATGCAAGACTCTGAGCAAAGCAATGAAACCCTGCAAGATGAAACAACTCGGGCATTTGGAGCTAACTCATGTGTGGCAGACAATCTCCATCCATTTATTTCATCAATCACGAAGCTTGAAGCAGATTATACACCATGTCCAACCACAAATGATGTCCTTGGAAGCTTAGTTCAACATCTTGTCGCAAACGATTTTGGCCTTGAAGAAGCATATTATCTCTTCTTCAACCATGTTGTGGACGAGTCCCATGTGCTAGGAGTACCATGGAATGGACATTAGAACTATACTATAGTTAGTTCGTAACCTTTCAATATTTATCCATCCTTGGGGTAGCTTGGGAGTTCTTTATCTATCAATAAGACTTTAGGCACGAATTCAAATCATGTAATTATGTCCCAAGTCCTTCATTTTAACGTTATGCCTACATGCTTAAAATAAGTACCTAAGGGTTTTACTATGGTATAGAAACTTGTACTCTATTATGATTAGTTTCATCTTTAAAATCCTCCTATGGAGTGTTAAGCTCATGTTAAGATTGAGTAATTGATGTATATATAGCTATTGATCATGCATTAGGCCCAAACTTCTTTGAGATTTGTGTCAAAGAAGGCCAACTCTACCTATATGTGACAATCTAAAGTTGGTCTGAATACCTTCATAGTGAGCTTGGGTATTGGTTTGTTTGTTATTTTTATTGTGTTATCAATATCTTTTTTTATCTTGTATTGTTGTATAGTTTCAAGTTTATTTTATGGTTCTTCATCCTCAATAAAAAATGGTAGCGTTGAACCCCATAAGTTCTTTCTCCCCCCCTCATGGACATCAAATATATATTTGTTTGTCTATATGTCTTTGTAAAATATTGGTCATTAACCCACTCACATTAGGTGCGACTTAGTATGATGTCAAATATCCCCGAGCATTGTAGATGCATGTATATTTATCTATCTCTAAGCTCTTACTAGAATGTGATACCATGCTATTTGAACACAACTTGGAGAAAATTGCATGTATGAGTATATTAGGGAAACTTTGCCTATCGTTATCCATGTATTCGCATATCAATATCTCATACATGGATCTACAATGCTTGGGGATATTTGATATCATACTAAGTCGCATCTAATGTGAGTGGGTTCATGACCAATTTGTTAAGTCCAAGTTCAAAATAATATGAATGGGTGTGCACCAAAGGAACTAAGAGACATTAGAACATAAGTCTCTCAAGGCCTTAGAAAATATATGCTGGCATATTAACAAATTTACAAAATGACAACGATATTGGCAACTTTATATTATTTGGGGAGAGCTAAAGCAAGGGCACTTGGTACCCAATCCGAGTGGTGGTGTGGCTGGTAACAAGTGGAAGACGGACCCTAATGTTGCTAAGGCGGAACCCCATTAGAAGTTGTGGCTCTATGGTTGTGGCCCCCTCACGGAACTAGAATGGGACCCAGGGATTTCAGGTGGAAACATGGCAGAAGATTGTGCGCCACTTCTTCGATTAGAGCATTAAATTGGGTCGGGCTTTACAACTGTAGTTGGATGGTTCCCTATCCCTTACGAGGTGCTAGTACCTTTTGGAAGGGTCTCTAGTATCTCTACGTGCCTGAGAAGATCAAGCTATTTTGGTGGCAGATCGGCCATAGCGTGGTCCTCGTTGACGAATGGCTACGTAAGCATGGCGGTTGGATAGTGTGCCCACTCTATTCTTCATCTATTGAGACTCTGAGACATTGTTTGTGGGATTGTCGTCAAGCTCAGAGGGAGGGTATGGTACACAACGACTCGCCTCTTAGTTGCTTAGCGGTTTTGATCGATCTCTCGATTGATAGCTAGATGAATGCCTTCAATGCAAACACTTGGTGCTATGAATGCACAAGAGGTAATTTAACTTGTCAAGTCCTTATTTGAGAGAGGCTTGAAGATTGCATTCCCTCGATTTTAGTAGATTTAGATGTTGCTCGCAGGCTTCACCCTGTGGTATGTATGGAAAACACGTTGTTTAAAGGTCTTACAAGATTTGGTACACCCCTTAGAGGAATTGATAATGGATATATGGTTCAAAATTATCAGATTGTTGCCTACGAGGGTAATTAAACTAGGTTTGCGGCCACTCCAACGGCGTGGTCACTGCCCGTTTGCGTTTCTGGCAAAAATGTGAGAACATGCCGATGATGACACAAAGAGGAAACGGCTGGAGGTGGAACTACCAACCCCCACACTGGTTGTTTTCTACTCACCTCCTACACTCCCTTCATTGTAGGCCACAGGATCCGACTTGTATTGGCCGGTGATGAAGGGCACTAGTTTATAGGTATAGGTACTTACTTACATTAAGTAGTCAGTTCGAAAGGATATGTACATAGTCTCATATACTTGAACTCGGTTGGAGGGTGATTCCCCGATTTATGTGTAAGTCACCTTGTATAGTCTTTCTATAATAATGTCTCCTAAATAATGGGAAAGTAGCTTCTTTTTGGAAAAAAAAACATATATCTTGAAAATGAATTCAATATTATTATAAATGCAACTATTTAACAATACTAACTAGCTAATAGTAGTACTTATAACTTCGGTTTAATGTGGCAGGTTTGCTATGTGTTAAAGAGGAGTATTAAGATTTCTTGGGTGAACACATTACCATAGTGTTATGTGAAGTTAACATTTGTGAAACTCAGCTTATGCATTGTGCGATGCACCCTGTTTTTTACTACATACATCTCATTGCAAATCTTCAATAGTCTTGAGTTCCTAGTATGAGCATGCTTCACATGTTTGTCTCTCAATCTAAATAATTTGTCTTTGCCTAATACATACTCAAAATAATTAAGGTTGTGTGCTTGTATTATATTTCTATGTGAGGTTGTTTATTTATATATTTATGCATAAAAATATTCGTCGTTATATTAATACTCTAGGTTAAGGTAAAAAGTATTTCAAAATATATGTTCTTTTATGTCCGTATAGAAATTTATTTGTCACACAAAAAGTGCACCATTCTAATGGGAATATTCTAAGCCTTTACATCATGTCGAACAAGAGGAAAACGGAACATTTAAGGGAGAGCCAAGCTAGTCATATCTTGGCCTTGTTTTTGGGAATTTGATAGAAGTTTAATGGATGTCAATGGACTAGAGACCAGATACTCGCTTGCCAAAGTTGGGGTAATGTATGTATGTATGTTCAATGTACTAGAAGCTTGAAGTTGGGGTAATGTGTGCCCCAGGATCAAACCTCACACAAATGAAGCAGCGATGACCAAATAATAAATGCGATATGTTCTCTATAAGGATCACTTCTCTTTTACGTAAATGTCTGATGATAGTAGTAATAGGATTTACCTTGGATTAACATTTTCTTATTGCGTTAATTGCTATTGTCCACTCATAAAAGCATCTATTTTCATATATTTCACTTGTGCTACAATATGCATTACTATTGAGATATTCCAACAAGAAAACCATGTAACATTTTCGATGCATTTGAGTTTTGCATTTTAAGATCAAAATTTAAGAGTATTAAACGATTATTTTGTGTTCTGTAAATTGTCTATTTGTCATTCTAATACAAGCCAATTAGCATCAATAAGTAAAACCTTGTTGTTTTATCATGTTAAATAAGGGTGTGAAACTTGTTACATTGGAAACCAATTTTTTCCTTGATGGTGTTAAACTTAGCGGGTAAGCAATGAGAATACTTGCCTAAACTTTCTTTAAAGTGCAATTAGTTTGACTGTTTATAACATTGGATCATAATACATATATATATATATATATATATATATATATGTAGGTAAATATTTTCTTTTAATTTGACAAGAGAAATGGTTTTCCTTTATATCAATTTGGTTTTTTTATATTCTTTCTCAAGAATCCTTTTTTTAGCATCATTTTTTCAAGATTTTTTAGGGTTAAATCTCAAAATAAATATCGCTTTGAAATGTACTATGTGTTGATCAAATGGTTGTAGTTCAATGATAGGTTGTGCAATAGATGTCAAAGACGATAAGATTCAGGTAAATAAACAAAAACTTACAAGCATTTGGGGAACTAAAGAAAAAATTGCAAGGGCTTTTTTTAACTATCTTTTCTCTTCATTTGATTATCATTATAGTGCCTTCTTTTGATAAGGTAAAAACTCTTTCGAAAGTGCAAACATTAATAGCTCATAGTCAAGTTTCTCCAATAAGATTTGGGGAATAACAAAACCTTAGGGGCATTTGAGGAAGTAAAGAAAAAACTCAAAAGTGCATTTGTAAGTCATTCGGTTCATTTGATTATCACCTTGTGACTTTTTTTAACAAGGTAAAATCATTTTTTTGAACAATGTTAAAATGTGAAAGATTGACTAACTTTCTCATCATCATCAAGTTAATGCATTGATATTTTTTTCCATTTATTTTTATCTCCTTAGGGACCTCAAGGGCACGACTTGGATTGTACTTTCAAATTGTCCCACAAGTTGCAACTTGCAATCAACAAACATTTCTTAGACATTGGTATAACTTCCCCAAGGCGAGGAACGAAACTGCCAGCCATCTACCCTTGTTTAAGACCACAACTTTATTCATCAAGAGCATGGGCATAGACATTGTGGTTAAATATGTGCAATGAATTCCATAGAATTCAAGTTCCAATATCCAAATTTCCCATATAAAGCAATCTTTTGAGCATAGATCTAGAGATCCTCTCTTTCTTTCAAATTCTCACAATCCCATTTGAAGAATGAGTCCATAAACCTTAAACCGCTAAAAACCAACACAAATATAATGGGCACCCAATCCACTAAATAACTCAAAATATCCTACAGAACTAATCACATGACGATGTTACCTTACCTTCAGGCATCAAAGTTGAAGTTAACATATGGATGCAATGAAGCACACCATGTGAATTGTGTGATACATCATAACCAATTGGATCCTTTGTTCTACTAGAATTCGAAGTGTTCATTGTTTTTGATACAAAGCCACAGTGTTTTGGAGGATACATGACCTCAAAATGGTCACAATGAGTTTTCATAATGAAATAGCAAACCAGTCTCAAAACTTTTCCTAAAGCTTTACCACACAACATGTTTATTTAGTTGAATTCCAAATTACAAAACCTTGACCATTGGCCTGTATAAAGTCTCAGTTATGATATATATAAGCAGTGCTATGTAATGTTTAATTATCTCTTTGTTTTCCTTATTTTTGATTCATGTATAACCATTGGAGATGGAAATTAAAGCTATAATAGTTGGCCTCCAATATAGTACAAAAGCCTTAATAGGAAATTTTGCAATATAGCAGTATACAAAAATCGGACACTATAAAAATACATGATTTCCTTGTTTATGGGCACCAATCGATCATTTCATCGACAGTTGCATGCCATCCACATAAAGGAATATCAAGGTTATCTTTGCACCAAGTTATAATTTTAGGACCATGAACCAATTTTTCACCTTTCCCCATCTTTGTGCTCCTCACTGATGGCTTCCAAGAACATTGGATTGAATCGAATTTCGAAAAGAAAGAAGGTACCAAGAAAGGCCCATTTCCTCATGAGAATCCCCCCACCATTAGCTCATTAAGTACATTTCTCATCTTATCGAGTGTTAGCGGCCTCACCACAACATAATCAATCCCCAGGCCTGCATATCTGTCTCTCGTAAAGCGGTCTGAATTTGCTGTCAGAGCAACAATCAAAGGCTTGTCGGACCCTGGGTGGAACCTTTCCCGGACAAGCACTGCGACTTCGAGACCTTCCAAATTTGGTAAAGAGAGGTCTACTAGAAGAATCTTATACGGTGGGACCGCATGGGAAAGAATTTGCAAGGTTTCGCTACCTGAGCTCGCAAAGGTTACATCGCAACCAAGGCGATGTAAGAGTCCCTTAGTAATTGCCCGGTTTCCACTACAAACAATACATAAACAAATGGGAAGCTATCTTATATCATCTCCAATGTCAAACACTCTTTATTTATACTATAACTTTATAAATCCATACATCTTCTACAATATCTGCATGTCCAGCATTATTCATTTGCCCTATCAGACCATAACATGCATCGAGGAGCCTGGTGCAGTTTTTGTCAGACAAAAAATGTGATGGCATTAAGAGTAATCAAAACCCCAGTGTCAATTAACCACCATATATATTTGAGTTGATATCCAATAATAAAGAAGTATATGGTCCACCCAGGAGATTCGATCTCATTTCTTCTATGTTTCTATCCAATATATTAGTTTTACACATGTAGTTCCACAAGCACAGGTAATGCTTTAAGCCAAACATAGATTGGAATGATAGATATGACTGATGCCTGAACACAATGTTGAATCCCAAGACAGTTCGATGGGAGCCTGGGATGTTCAACCTAATGTGACAAGTCTATAATAAGAGATCAGACCTCCCAGGTGTGAGTGCGTCATACTCTCAGGTAGAGGGAAGGTTAAAAAAAATACTATAAGAATGGAGGGACCCGGAGCCCTCATTTGGATCAAATTGAGTGATCAGTGCACTTGGAACTCCGTGACAGACATGCATAAGGGAATCGCAGATTGAGGGAAATTTAGTTTTAAGAGTTGCAAGAAAAAAAAATTACTTACGGATTATCATCGACTACTAAGACCCGGACCCCAGAAGATTCGCCCCACATGTTGTTTAAAGGCGCAGATGGTAGAGCCAGTTGTTGTTGTTGCATGTCACCTGAAAAATGTTCTGGAAGTTGCAACTTCACAATGAATGTCACAATGCACCCTTTCCCAAGCCCTTCACTTTCTATCCAAATGTGGCCATCCATCAAGTTCACAAACCTGAAAGAAAATAATAATATAATAATGAATGAAATTTTGTAAAAACTTCTAGTACAAAAAACTATGTAAATGTAAAAAGAAATTGCGAGTGCACATGCTTTTCTTTCGTGCACAAATAATAGCATACACTCTTTCACCTCTTGCAAATTGCTAATCCAAGGCCAGTTCCTCCACAACTCCTTGTGACTGCTGAATCCACTTGCACAAACTTGTTAAACAACCTTGGAATATCCGCAGGATTCACACCTACACCAGTATCTCGAACCTTCAAAAGAATGAAAACCCCAGTATCAGTAAATGATACCTTTGTAAAAATCTATATTTTGAAAATGGAAAACAGAAACATAATATTCTATTATTCACTTCAATACAACTTAGAAATTTGCCCATTACGTTGTCTGAAATAGCATTTCTGGCCTTAAGCAAATTATATTCTTTAGGAGATTTGCGTAAAAAAATGAAGACAGGGAAACACTCTTTATCAAATATAAATAAAAACCACCTTTACTATAGCACTGGTTTTTTTGGTCACTTAACAAGAAAATATTTACTTAGTCTATTTCGACTTTTGCTATTAGACGAAGTATATGTTAGAATACAATGATTGGATAACTGGAGGATTTCAAACCAAATTGCATTATAGGAGATTGCTTTAAACAATATAAATTGCATATTAATTCTACCGAATATGCTAGACACTACAGTGGAAGGATTTCTGCTATTTGATGGAATATATACTAGAACATTAATCACAGAATTCAATCAAAATTGCTTGGATTAGGAGATTGCTTCAACTGCTAATCGACATTATGTATGATAAATACTGTAAAAGGACAATTTCGAATCCAATGGCTTGATAAGGAAATTGCTTTATTCTACATCAAATGCAGATTAATGCAGTATAAACTAGAGACTATAATTGCTTGATTAGGAGATTTCTCAGTCTACTTTGATTGCTAATCAATTCAGTATATGCTAGACAGAATATTCGATATAATTTCTTGATTAGGAGATGCACAATATGGTAGAACATCCTCCTTTCATTCCCTTGACATTTGTTAAGGGCTAGAAGTGATAGAAAAGGCATGAACTTATTTATATGATCAAACATTTGACTATCGATCAAAATATGGGTTATTTGGAACAACTTTAACAAACTAATTAACTTCTTTACCTGTACTCTGAGGAAGAAATGCCCATTCTCTTGAGCAAGACGAAAATCAGGGAATCGAGGATCTCGAGTATATTCTTGTCTTTCCAAGCAAACCATCACAACCACACTGCCCTCTTTCGTAAACTTTACAGCATTACCAACCACATTTAATGTGGTTTGCATCAAACGTTTATCATCACCAATAGCATAATCAGGAAGATCTGGAGCCAGTTGTAATGTAACAGAAAGCTTCTTTACAGATGCAATTGGTTTTACTAAGTTTAGCACCTATCATAGAGCAAACTTCTAAATATCAGCAACTTTTTCCAAAAACTTTTAAGCCAAAAACAGACAAATATTCTTCACTTTTCGGACATTTGCCGGAATGGCCCTAAGTTTGTTAAAGCTTTACTAGAATAGCCATTAGTTTTTCCAAACTTTACCAGAATACCTATTTGATGTACATGATTTACTGTTATAGATGGATATTTTGGTGCTTTGCGCAAAATGTAATTAGTATGTACCTCTCCAAAAGTTGCCGGCAAGTTGAATGTATGCATATCTAATTCGAGGCTCCCATCTTCAAGGCGTGACATGTCAAGTACATCATTTATCAAAGTAGCAAGAAGATTGCTACTCTTAAGTACAGTCTCTACCATTGACCTTTGCTCTGGAGTCAAGTCTGTCTCTTTCAAAAGTGATGTAAATGCAATGATTGCATTCATTGGTGTTCGCATTTCATGATTCATTACAGCAAGAAAATCATTCCGTGCCCGAATCGCTGTCTCTGCTTCCCTCTTCGCCATATGCAAATTAACATTTTGTTGCATGAGAAGATCTCGAGCTCTCTTTGACTCTTCCAAGATTGCAGCATGCGACAATGCAACCGCAACCTATGGCAAACAAGAACACCAGCAAAAGATAGATGATTATTGTCTTGGTTGTAGTGGATTTAACTCGCATTTATTAGCACTGCCTCTCCAGGGGGTGGACTATTGTTCTGTTACATTTGACTGTATATAAATTTGAAGCACTACAAGATTGGAATACATTAAAAGGAAATGCACACACACGCCTTTTTCTGTATGTGCACATACATGCCTTCACTATGCAGCTTTTTATTTTTAACGTCACTAATATTATAAGAACAGAGGGGAGGCAGTTCATCACAACGTAAACATTTGACTAGAAAAACAAAATTGGATACCAAACCTGCTCAGCCACCACCTCCACTAATTCCAGCTCATGGACATGCCAGCGGCGAGCACTGTCCGATGGAAGCATAAGAACCATAACTGCATACGACTTTTTTGAAGGATCTGGCCAATCCGCGATTTGAAAATTATTAGGGTGTAGCAATGGCACACGCATTGCCACCACATCCCCTGTCATATATTTTCCTGTCTTCGGCCTTGACATTGCTATGGGACTATTTGGGGAGATAACCATAGCTCGATGACTGCTAAAAACTTGCTTAATACTTGGATGATGGATGGGCACTATCATCGATACTGATTTCTGGGGTTGGAGAGTATGAGAGAGCTCCAATTCAAGACCACTTCGGGTCGGCATCCATAGTGCACATTCCTCTAAGGCCAAGGTCTTTCCTAATTCCACCAGTGTTGTATTCAATATCATATGCCGATCTAATGTGCTCCGAATCCCTTGAGTGAGCATTCTTACATGTCTACCTGTCTCTTCTTGTGTGCGAATCAAACCCATCTCTCGATCAAGCTCTGCAGCTTTGTTCTTCAGAAAGAGCTCTCTTGTTTTCACACTTAAAAGGTCAGGAATGATGTGAACAAGCATGAGGGCAGTGGCACATGAAACTACAGCTGTTAGTGCTTTCGAAGCAGTCATCACCAAAGCTACAGTTCGAGAATGTGCTGTGAATGTCCATAAATTGATCAAATGGGTGGCGCCACAAAGTACTATAAAGGCTCCAAACTGGACTAACACCCATCTGTACGGAAATACTGCTGATTTCTTTACAAAATATATAAGCTCCAAAGGTATGGAGAAGTAAGCCAAGGCAATGAAAAAATCTGAGATATACTGGTATCTCATAAAAAGATCATCAGGCGGCCAGAGCGGATCCACACAGTTGCAAGAGTCCATCAGGTGAACTGTACAAACAGAATAACAGCCACCATTCAATAGGATCATGTCTTCTCTACTTTCAAAGTTATTTGTAACATTTTTGACATACAAAGCTTGATTAAGCATTTCAAAAGAAGCTCTTCTACTCTAGGTTCAAATTTAATCTGTGACAGTTTTTGACATACAATGGTTCTTTAAACATTCACAGGATTTTTTCTCTGCTTTCAAACTTGAGAACTTCTTCCCTATTTTCAAACTTGATCTGTAACATTTTTTGACACATATATGCTGCCTTAAGCATTTAAACGAAGTTCTTCTTCTCTATTTTCAAAGAAAATCTGTAAAATTTTGACATACAAGCCCATGCTTACCCATTCAAAAGCAGAACCCTTCTTCTTTACTTTCACATTAGTATGTAACATCTTGACATACAAACCCTTGCTTGGAGCATGTGAAGCCAGGGTGAAGTGTGGCAAAGTGGAATATACAAAGCGTTGTAAATGGTATCATTGTGGTCTATGTCAGATCACTGAGGTCTAGATTTAGCCAGAGATTCCCCTAATTTGGAAGGAAAAACTCAATAAATCATATCAGTGAGGTTTAAAGCATACTAGCAAAGTCTAAATGGCATCAAGATGTCTAGATGGGGTATCAACAAGGTTAAAATGTTATCAATGTGGTTTAGATTGTATCAGTGAGGTATAAATTTAGTGAGTAAGTTTATAAAAGTATGAACATCTAAATGGTATCAGTGAAGTCCAAAATGGTATCAACAAGGTCTTAAATGTTACCCCGAATAAGTCTAAACATGGTATCAACAAGGTCTTAAATGTTACCCCGAATAAGTCTAAACATGGTATCAGTGAGGTCTAATTCTAGATGAAATTTCATTCAAATCTAGCATAAAAACCACAGTTCCAAATGGTATGAGTGAGGTCCATAAACTAGTTAACAAACACTCCAAACATAATGCCGAAAATGCCACTAAACTTGTTGGGAAGAGCTCTGCCAAATTAGCAAAATCTTACACATGTATAAAAACAAAAACACAAAAGAGGGTAAAAAGAAGTCAGCATACCTCAGAATGTTTTCGATAAATCAGGGGCAGGGCTTTGTTTCTCCGTCCAACCAGAGATGAGGTGATCTTTCCCAACAAATTCAGAGGCAGAGCTTTTCTTTCCAACAAGTTAGAGATGAGATATTTTGTCTTCCTGAACAATCAGGATTGAGGAGGGGGTTTCCCGATCAATCATAGGCTTCGAAAAGAAAAAAAACAGAGACGGGTATTTTTGTTTGAGCCCACAGAGATCTCAGCGCCTAGAAGAGGAAGTATTTTTACAGATCTATAGAAAAACTCAGATTTTTCTGTTCTGGCCAAAGAAAACATGGATAAGTATGATAGATGAACAAGCTCATCTGCTAGAACAACAATAAGAAGAAAAATCCTCTGTTTTCTCTGATCTGATGGTCTCATACAGCTACAATTTATATCAGAGTGTTGTTTTGTTTTGTTTTGTCATGCAGCTAAAATTACATTAGGGTTATGTTCTCATCCAAAGATGTGTTAGGGTTTCCCTAACAGGATAGACAAACAGACAGACCTAAACATATAGAAAAAGCTTCAGTGAACTCAAATCCATTCTCTCTGATGGGTGGTATATATGTATATGTACATAAAACAAAAGAGGCTGAGACAAACAACAGGTATTCCTTCTACTTGGGTTCTCTTTTGACCTCTGTCTCTCTCTCTCTCTCTCTCTCTCTCTCTCTCTCTCTGTGTTTCTCTGTTTCTCTGTCTCTGTATCTGTCTCACACACACACACACACACACACAAATCACAAAGATTCGGAAGTGAAGAAGGCCTTGGGACCATTGTGCTTGGACAGGAGGATCCTTCTTCTTCTTCTTCTTCTTCTCTCCCGGACATCGTCCTGACCTGGGCCGATGGACCTGGACAAATCTCTCGCTCGCTCTCTACCTGTCTCTCTCACCTTTCTTTTTTTGTAATTAGCTTACCCTAGTGGTCAATTGTTACACTATTCGCACTATGTCTTGGGTTCGAAACCCAATCTCTCGCCTCTCTATTCTATTGCCTCATAGAATATATCTCTTAATTTACTAAGAGAAATGCCATTGTGGAAATGTAAGGGTTGAACCCATGACCTCTCTCTTCTTCTTTTTCGTAATTACCTTACCCTAGTGGCAAGTTGTTAACCCTACAACCATTGGGTCGTGGGTTCTAAACCCAAATTCCTCACCTCGCTATTATATACTTCATATAGATCTCTTAATTCACTAGATGCCACTGTGGAATGTAGGGGTTGAACCCATGACCACCTTACCAACTGAGCTACATCAATTTGGGCTCCTATGACCTCTCTCTCTTTCGTAATTAGCTTACCCTAATGGTGAGTTGTTTACACTACATCTTGGGTTTGAAGATCCCAGTTTTCTCACCTCTCTATTACTCCATTAGTTGTTTCAGTATATGCCACTGTGGAGTGTAGGGGTTGAACCCATGACCACCTAGCCTCCATTGGGCGACCTTACCAACTAAGCTACATCCATCTAGGCCCTCTCTGTCTCTCTTGGTCTTAGAAGACATTAATATTTCTTTCTTTCTCGCGGACACTCTCCTGACTTGGCCAAAGTAGGAACACCCAATCGAGCTTTGCCTCTCTCTCTCTCTCTCTCTCTCTCTCTCTCTCTCTCTCTCTCTCTCTCTCTCTCTCTCTCTCTATGACACACTTCTAATTGGGCTCTTGCCAATGTTGTGCTGGTTTAACCTTCTTTCTTTCTTTCTCTTTTTTTGGGGGGGGCAAGGTTGTACATCCTTTGATTGTTGGCTTGCTACATCAAGTGGCGTGTGTGCCTTAATCCATCTCTTGTTCTTTCTTTCCGATGAGGACCCCCCCTGTCCCTTGTATTTAAACCCAGCCTCCCTTTATAGATGACATGTTGTTGTTGCCCACATCATGTATATGCGGCATAAATCGAGGACATTGAATACAAAGTAAGGACATATGGGCACTCATTCTTTCTCACTGTCAATATCCATGATGCATGTCATTTTGTGATGAAGGAATGGCCTCTATCCAAAGTTCTTGTCAATTTATGTTTTCCTTGTGTGCGTGATGTGGATGGAGGTTTCAATTGGTAGGATCAAGAAGCCCATAGATTGCAGGCCCTACAATAAACAATTGTGTGACGTTTGGGCTTAAGGTGTCTTCTAACTTGTAGACTACAAACTTTCTCTTTCCACGTTGCAAATAGACGGCAAATATAGTGTTAGTGAAACCTTCATTTTTTACTCTTACCTCATGCCACTCTAGAAATCACATTCTCGTACGATTTAAAGAGTCACGATATGTAAGCATACTCACGTTTTCGTATGAGGATAGAGGAAGCACGATCACGATACAATGTTATTCTTGCTTCGTAAACTCCATGTTGGTAAAAGTATGAGCATAGTTACCTATAGTGATTGTTTTCTTGTTCTTCTCCTAAAATTTTCAATTCTTTGATACTAGGTTTCTAAGTCAAAACTATTGAGTTCTCACTTTCTCTATGGCTATTTTCTATTGTTGCCACTTGGACATGCATGTATTTATCGTCTCTCCTTTTATTTCATGTAAGCCTTATCCACAAGGTCGATATCCATGTGTGTGTTGGATGTTTATGTGCTCACCAGTCTTTTTGTTTCCCCACTCCTTTGAATTGTAATGACAACCAATGTAATAATCGAATTCCATTATTTCACCATTATTTGATATCTCCATCATTCGTTGCGAGATGCTCTAGTAATGTTGTAGCAACTTCTTCGTCGATGATAAGGGCATATATTTGTTTTCAAGATGAAGATTCTGTATTCTAAACTCTGAGACCTAAATGTTATTATTTGATCTCCTTTCTTGGATTGTCATTATTAGCCTCTATTTCAAAGGACAACGGCAACACCATTGTTTTCAACTCTTGGGTTCTGCAAAGTTACATTAATGTCATTATTCGTATTGCCTTTTATAAACCAACACTATCATTCTCAACCCTTGAGGTTTGGCCTCTAGAAAGCACTTTTGTAATGCCATACTTTACATGTAAACTAATTGTTTAAACTAATGCATGGAGTGAAACTTTAAAGCCTTTCTAGAAGTATTTTTCATTTTAAACTAAAACCATGTGAAGTTTTTTTTAAAACTAAACACAACGTCAAAACCTATTGTTAGTGTGCATTTGTAATAGCTCCTTTGATGAGATATTGACAAAAGAGGTGTTAAATGTCCATCTGGAGAGGAGTATCCAATTCATCCTTTTGCTAATTTGGATTGTTATCTCTTTTAGACGTGTGTCACATAACCTGTATTGCAAGCACTGTTAATATTATCACATCATAAACATCACGTGTATTGAGTGGTGATAAATAAGGGGCCATTAACATTTGTCTTTTCAAGCAATGCCCTTATGTACAATTTACTTGCATATTTTACCAACTTGAATATAAATAATCATGTTTTCATCGAATCCTTTTTAGTGTTTCCCAAGGATAGCCAATGATATTTTATTTATGAATGCTTGGAATGAAACTATACAACCCTTTCTTCTTCTAAAGTTGATGGACAATGTGCAAAATGCATTGGTCACATCTTATTTGATCAATGAGTTGATATCTAAAATGTTTTTTTAGTTGTTCGTGATATTGTTAACATAAATTGATATATGGATTTGTATCATTTTATGATATGTCAAATACATAATAGGACTCTACTGTATGCACTTAGTGTACTGGAATATATTGAACAATAATATTATGAAATTGTTAATGTGAGGACATTGAGCCCTTGGAAATTGTCAGTTCCGTCTTAATGCTCACATGATGTATTGGCATCCATTCTCGATGTTTAACAACTTGCCAATCCAATTATAAAAGTGAATTGAGAAATTTGTGAATGACTGCAAAATGATACTTAAACAATCTAATCAACACTTAAACCACAAGAAATAAAGACCATATACAAGAGAAACGTGAAGGTCATATATGGCATAACTTCATAGCTCTGAATTATAACATAATGTATACAAGCACAATTATCTAGTAATGCTTAGGTCAATAGAGAATCACTTCTACTCAAGGAGTTTCATCACACTTCATGCATCATTTATATTTGGGTGCTTTTATTGCTAGCTAGGGTTGCCAACATCCCCCAAGACATTTTATGGCTTGTGATTTAAGCAACAACTTTCATGTGAAAATTTCTAACCTAATTCGATGCTTAGATTCATGTATTAAAGCTTGTTTTGAAATCCTATAATTCTGAAACACTCATATTGATGTCTTAGCAAAATGGAAATGTAGATCAAATCTAGTTGAACACCTCGATGGTCATCTTGTCCAATGAAGAGGAGCATTGCATTTTTTTACTTCACTTCCAAATCACATTTAGATATTGAGATATGATATTCCCAATATTGGATCCTTGATGTTGTGTTTTGTTGAAAATTCCTCGTCGATGTTGAAATTTGCTTTTCCTCAAATCAACTTGCATTGTTTAAATTGCCTTGAGCTTTATTTGACGTCATTGTGATGGCCAAGTTGTCAAGAATCATTTTTTACTTTTAACCTTCAAGTTGTTATAATTTACTTTTTTTATGCTCAAGGAAAGTGTAAAGTGTTTTTTGGACTACAAAAACTATCATTGATGCCTCGAAGGTAGTTTTAAACCATTTTGACCTATGCAGAAAGCAGAGTTTGATGATGGTGTTGAGCTCGTAAATAATAAAATGATTTCTAAGAATGATGTTAAAATCATTCCAACCCATGTTCTAATTTTTCTAATGGTGGTATATGACGTATTTCCATCATAAGGAATTGGATCTTTATCATGGTGATGCCAACATGAGTTGTTATCCTAAACATTTATGATTTATACATGCATGCATCTCTTATTGGATGCATATATGTACACTTTACATATGTATAAAGACAATTGTAAATGTGAATGTAATTAGTCAACATTTTGTATAATAAAGCCAACTTAAATCTAACCGAACATTAGTTGCCTTTAGGAACCTAAATCCCGTGTCAAAAGGTAATACTATTTTTCATGATGATGTTGGGCTTCACCTTCATGCAATTGAATTGTCAACTTTGCAACATACTATTAAAGAGAGATGTTGATACCGTGTTGAAATCAATCGCATCAAAGAATGGCTTTAAGATTGAGCATTGATTTCACATACAATAATGTCCCTATTTATTTTCATTGAAACAATGATACGTTTAGGATCAAGCATTAACTTCGAACAAAAACAATGTCCTTGTGTTCTTTTGGTGACATGATGATAAATTATCCCTTGAACATGTAGCCATATGTATTACATTATTTTCCTTGATATTCTTGATAACATGGGCTAACCTAAATATAGTTACTTGCTACGATGTGTCTTGCTCATCAACTTATTCGTGCATCATGGTCACATATGCAACAATTATTCATCGCCGAGGAGGCAATGCATCACACTATAATATGCATGGAGTATCTTGTTTAATCATAGTGATCGGGATAGTTTGAATGATAAACTTGCAGGGTGGTTAAAATACATTAAATATGAAGATGTTTGATCAAGCATTTAATTAAAGTGATTGACATAGATTATTCACAAAATACATAAAGTGGTTATTTTTACAAGAGTGATTGATCATGAAATCATTGAAAATGAGATATTTGGCATTTATTCCCCATAATCGAGACAAATTAATCACGAAAATTTAGTATCTATCATTTGAGTTGTCACTTAAGGTTATTTAATGGGATTAATTGGGAGAATTGTGGGAAGCGAGAAATTGAGTGTTTGATGAGACAAATTTAGAGGGTTAAGTCACCATAAATTTAGACATGTTTATGGAAAACACAAAAATGTGAAATTATCTTGAGTTTTTTGTTTGTATTTCCCTAAGTTCCCATGAGTTTTCATTAGTTTCCCAAAATACTCCATGTTGACACATTTGCTCAAACCGTAAAGAATAGAGTGTGATTCTATGCAGCGGAATAGGTTAGAGACGTGTGTTATGCGTGTGTGGAAGAGGAGAGAGGAGAAACACAAGATAGGTAGGAAAATAGAATACTCAACATGTATGTTGACAAGGAGTAGAAAATAACAAGTACAAAGATAATAACATTACATGAAAGATTAACCGACACTTACAAAGTAAGAGGAGGGTGCTTTATATAAGGTCACCCTCTCACCAAACCACTCACTCACTCTGTAGCAACTATAGAAGCTCATGTGTCATGGAGAATGTGGAACTCATTAGTTATGTGTCATAGAATATGATTCTATGACACATAGTTAATGTTAAAAAGTAGTGGTGACCTTTGACCTTTGAGTGTTCATACATTCTCAAGAAAGGTGTGTTCACACACTAGACTTAGGTTGAATTTGATTCTCAGCATGCCCCTTCAAGCTCAATCATGTAATGACTGAAGTTAGTTGTCAGGTCAACTATCACAAACAATGCGTATAACAAATTACAAAAAAAGAAAAAACATGAGCAAGGTGGGCACAAGCAACTCGACTATGATTGACCATAGGCAGATTTTGCAGGAATTATGAAAATAGATGGTATAATGCTTTTAGAAATTAGCACACGGTGTGCATTGCGACTGGGCCTAGCCTACTATGCTTAGGATTATACATGAACAAAAAGGGAAATCATCATGATTCATGGCTTGTACATTTGCCTTGTAAGAGTGCGTAAAGAGGGGAAATTAAACCAATCCCAAATATGGTACTCATGTGTGGGCATGGTATATATTCTGTTCTTTAAAGACACTATGTTTTGCTAATGCAGTTTGACATCGAAAAGACTTGGACACAATCCAATGGGCTTTTGTGGAATCTATGATGGTTAAGCTAAGAGTTGGCCCATATATGTCTCAAAAAATTTATTGGATTCTCAAGTCTAGCGCATCATTGTGCATAATTGATGTTGCATTGACAATTTTGTGGAATTTAGCATAATTAATCAAACAAGGTTGTTGTATAAGTGCTACCATATCTTAGTGCAATTAATCAACAATTAATGTACAGGAATACTATAATGTCAACTAGTGAACTTCGTGTTTGAAAATGTATGATGGGCATTATTTCATGGCACAAGAATACACATATGATACATCATCCATGCCATGGAATAATCCAAACGATGAGAGTGAGAGAATGGATGTCTTCCATATTGTATGGATTAGCTAATGGATTGCTTTTTAACTTTAACAATTCTAAACTTTTATCCCTAACAAAATACAATAGAGGTCGACAAATTTTACACGCTAGGCTAGATTGTTAGCACAAAACTGAATGACGAAACATACATTGATAGTGCTACTATTCCAAATGGATGAGATTAACACTCATTCAAGAGTATAGGTTGCCACAACCCTCCTCATGGTTTCAAGACCATGCGAATGCTTGGGTGGCACTTATGGAAAGCACGGTCTTCATAAAACAAAGAAGCTTATGATAAAATGGGGGTGCGATCTTCCACACAAGCAAATGTTATTGGACTACAGAGATACTTATTGGGTGCTCCTCCCATTGGGATGAATCTTCACAAAAGGGAAGAGATAGACTTTGTTGCATTGTGTGGGGTATGGTGGAGAATTAGAAACAACCTTACACTTACTATGGATCTGCTCACCCCACCAAAGAATTTATTTATGCAAAGAATGCGTGCAATCCGTTTCACTCAGATTTCTTGGGCGGAGCTCCAGGAGCAACGTCCGGCAGTTCGGGGCAGAGTTATGCGGATGGGGCGATCAAAAGACGTGCTTATTCGGCTCCAAAAGGGCAAGATGGATCGATCTACATGGCATATGTAATCGCGGGGTATTTGGTGGGAAGATCAAAGACAACAGGATTTCGAGGTATGTCAAGCAATCCATAAGGCAATCTCTATCGGGTCATTGCAAGTCAAGGACATGGTCCAGGGTCACATGAACTCAAAGGCTTAAAACCTGCAAATGCAAAATCTGTAGGATAAATTCTGTGGGTGCTTCTTGGGCCAAATAAATTCTGCATTTGCTTGATGATTCGGACATTTCGCGACGTTATTTCAACTTCCATCGGCCTCACATCAAAAGGTTTCCCACCCGTAAATTGTTGATATGTCTCTTCAAGAGACAGATTGTGCGTGTGTTGTTGGGTAATGTCTCATCAGAGAGAGATTGTTATTATTAATATGTCTCATCACCGAGAGATTGTTGATATGTCTCAGCAGAGAGTGATGCAGTGGGTATGATGATTTTGGGTCCAGCTCTGGGCCAAGGCAGGTAAGATCTACCCCTCTCCGTCTCTGTCTCTGTGTATAGTGATTTAGTTTCGAATTCTGTAGCAGTAGTCTCTGTTTTTGGCTCATTCATTGAGCTTACTCATGGCATGATTCATCATTTTCGTCTCGAAAAAATCTCAAAACAATCTCTGTGAGGTCTTGAACTTTAACTTAGATTTGTGGTTTACTGGAGTGCATATCAAGATCGAGGTATTTAATTTCTTTCTGGATATATACATGCATGAAGATCTATATATATCATATGCTTGTATGTATATGTATATTAGATACGTTTGTATGCATGCGTGTACATATGCACATTGGTATGTATGTTTGTAGGTATGTATATTAATGTGTATGTGTGTGTGCACTTATCCCATGCTCTCAATAGATGATCTATATTGCTTAGCAATCGGCATGCATATGTAGGCTTGTATCCATGCATGTAGGTATGCTCGTTTTGTTATTTATCAATGTATGTAGATATGTGTCCATGTATGTTTGTTGCTCTTAAAGATTAGCTATATTGTTGAGCAAATGACAATTGGATGTTCATACAGAAGGAGAGAGAGAGAGAGGGGCGGGGGAGGATTACTGTCCTCCAGAAGCTAAATGTGACCCATGGAACCCTAAAGAAATAGCTTGAGCTATTCCATTTTTGTAGTCAAAGTGCCTCCCTCCTGTTTAATTGTCAAAGTGGCATCAACAAACTTGATTTTATTAGCTCATCTCCAATGGGTGATGATTTGCATAAAAAGATTCTCACAACTTTGGAGCCACACAGAAATCTTACCCCTAATATGGGAATATGTCAGAAAAATGAGGACAAAGGGTTTTAGAGAAAGAAGGAAGTAGCTCTAGACTAGAGGCCAAAACTGGTGTATGAGACAAAGCATGAGCATATGATGCGCCTCTTGAGTATCTCGGATAAGAACAAAGAATCAAAGGATAAATATTGAGACTATAAGATGATGGGTATTGATAGCTAATATGGGTACTGTAAGGTTAGACAATCAAATACATTCCTAAGGATAAATATTGAGACTATAAGATGATGGGTAATTGATAACTAACATGGGTGCTGTAAGGTTAGAGAATCAAATACATTCCTAATGATAAATATTGAGACTATAAGATGATGGGTAATTGATAGCTAAGATGGGTGCTATGTTAATAGACAAGTATGAGATGGATTATCTAGTGGGCCTGTTTGAAGATGTTCCACGTGGGTAGGTGAATGCACTGCCAAGAACCTTTGCAAAATGATCCTCCATCTAGTGTTTGGAGGGTCATGCTGTGCTCGATGTGTTACCACATGATATGTGATATTACAAATGTCGTATGTGAAGCTGCAAAGTGTATGATGGGCATTAGAATAAAGGGGACACATGTAAAACGGCCACCCATAATGTACAGCTCAATGATAAATGTAAAGCAGCAAAACACAAAGTGAAAGCCACTCCAGAAACAAGTGATCCATGGACAAATGTAGCAAGGGAATACGATATCCTCGAGAGAAAGAAATCAAGACAAGATAAGCTTTATAAAGGGACCAAAGCTACATGAAGTCTCAAAGAAGGCCGAATGGGGAGATTGCATGGAAGTAGTGGAACATTTTTCTCTGGCTCAATTCTGGATTTGTGGAACAATTATACATGAAGGATGAAAAATCCACGAGCAATGTGTTTCCCGTAATGTACATGGATACTTTTGAGTATTAGGTCATGCAAAGCGTGAAAAACTTCAAAATGGCAAAGGCTGCAGATACACTTCACCTATGCTCAGATATGCTAGAATGAACTGCCACAGTGGCTAAAGAATGGATACAGGCATTACTATTTTAGCCAACAGCAATTCACTAAGATTGGCTAAAATAGTAATGCATGTATCCATTCTTTAGCCAATATATCTGAATCAAGATGCTGTACAAAAGAGGAAATAGAAATCAGATCACCGATTATCACACAATCATGGTATGATCTTGTCTGGCTATTCATCTCGGCAGTACTGCTGAACATCAACTTAGTGAATTAGCTGAAATAACACAGTAACAGAGCTGTGAAACAAAAAGGTTTCAACCAAAACAGAAAACTGTTGATCATCTCGTTGGTTTGTAGGTAGTAATAGATGAAAGTCATCTTAAAGGGCCATTATCATACCGTTGTTTAGTAGGTTTCAAGCAGGCTTTTGATACAATCTTAAGGGCAAAGTTCTGGGAAAGAATGGAGAATGTTCAGAGTACCGTCATGCATGAATGTGACAGTGGCCCGTTATATCAGAAAGTAAGATGGAGGTTGAAGACAAATGAAGGCTCTGGTAGAGAGTTCATGAGCACGATGGGAGTCAAATAAGGATGTGCTTTATTACATATTCTATTTTTTCTATGCCTTGACCAACTAAAAGACTTTATCCAAGAAGCCTTAAGGAGATCATTAGGAAAAACCAGCCATTGAACATTTCATAGTGTTGCTTCTGATTATGTAGAAGATGTTGTACGTTGAGCATATTCTTAATTGAGACTGCAAAATCATTTAGATACTTTATGTGAACATCGTGGCCTCACAGTCAACTTGGTAAGCTCAAAGTTATGGTGGTAAGAACTGTTAAATCTGTGAGTCAGCTGCCAATAGTGCTATGAAGAGGAAATAATAGTAAACACACTTCGATGAACTTTGCTGCATGATAGTTGTAGAAATACTTAGCATACAATACTTAGCATACAATACATATGCTACATATTCTAATAGTATTCTACCTTTAAAAAAAAAACTTGGAATATGTATTCTAAAGATAAATTACGTTAAATATGTCAAATACTTAATATAGTTGTAAAGAATTTAACAATTGTTTTACGGTCAAACTTTAAAGTTTTAAAATTGTTTGAGAACATTAAATACTTTTTAATTACGTAGAATATGTGGAACGTTTTAAAATGGCAGTTCTGCAGCTCATAGTTGTTAAAAAACGCATAGTTTATGTTTAGAATACGTGTTGAATATATTATCTTCATCATCCTCATTCACATTAGTTGTATTTGTGGTTCCTATATCATTATACTTTGATCGCAACCTAGTTACATAAGATACCTAGTTGAGATACAATTTAATTTTTGTTTTTTACTCAACATTTTACAAGATTGATATCATGTCACCCTCCTTCTCCCTCTCCCTCTCTCATGACATATCACATAACATTATGGTTCTTAACATTTTTAGGGCTTCCTGTGTGGGCACATTCAATTGTGTGGCTCAGAAAATTTCTGCTCTACTGAGGGCTACAAGGTGCACCGGTTTAATCATAGTTATAATGGCTGATCCTTTGCACTTCTGCTACAATAACATGAGCATGCTTTCCTTTTGGAGTCTATTTCTATACATGCATGCCAGTCATATGGTTCTCGTGAGAAATCTATGTTTTTTGGTTGCATATGTTCAATCCTTGCATTGATGTCTCCAATGACCAAGTCTTTCCCTTCATCAGCATGTTTAGCAATTTCCAGGCATAGATCCCGAAAAGGGATCAAAATTTTCTAACTCAAACGCTTGTTGCCACTGCAATTTCTCCAAGGGGGGGAGGCAGAGGCAGAGAGGGAGAGGAAGAGGAAGAGGAAGAGGGAGAAGGAGAGAAAGAGAGAGTATTGACATGTACAATTCCTATCTATGATCAGCTTCCAGGTTTCACCATCATATGCTGACAAAGAATGCTGTTTGCACAATAATTTAAGGGAGTTCAAAATAACTTTGAGATGCAGGGGACTTTGTCCTACAACCATGAGCAAGTGCATGACAAACAAAGAACATGCAAAAAATAAATCAAGGGCCCGTCGAATATTGCCTCTTGTTGAATCAAGGCCACATACATTACCAAAAAGCTCATCAAGCTTGCGAATATATATAGTTTCAGACCTTCACACAGATTATATGGAAAATATGGAGTGGGTTAAAGGCATATCTACTGAGATTTTCACACAAGATATACTTATTGTGGCTGGTGATGTGGCTGAAAAGCTTGAGACCTTTGAGAAGACTATGGCTTTGCTCAAGGAGAGGTTCAGGCATGTATTTTTTGTTCCTGGAAATCATGACTTATGGTGCCGAGACAGCACAGATAAAAATGTAAAAGAAAAGTTTTCCTCCTGTATTCTTCACAAGTATCTGCACGTACAGTCAAATGAGTTCTTGAAGAAAATATAACGATTATAATGAAATCTTGTGTCTGTGAGGTGTTAATTTGTTGATTGTATATATGTTTCAGATGGATTCTTTGAATAAACTTGAGAAAATTCACAAACTGTGTGATCAATTGGGAGTCGAAATGAAGCCAAAGATATTGAAGGGAGTGGGAATTATTCCTCTTTATTCTTGGTATCATCAGGCAAATTTCCAGCTGTTTTTTTCTTATGTATGCTTAGTATAAAAACATAGTCACTGAACTCCATCTCTTCCCTCCCCCCCCCCCCCCCGGGGTCTGCATGCACTATTAGAACATATAGAAGAGGTTTCCTGTAGAGCACAAACTATACATTTTATCTTTTTCCTTTGCATGTACTTTTCGGATTGTATAGGAGAAACATGTTTAAGATATTTTTATTTTACTTATTCAGAGCTTTGATAAAGAGGAGGATATATCCGGTTACAGATTCCCTCCATTGAAGCTGGTAAAAGTCATTGGTATTATAATTCTCTGCATTAGTTCAATTTGTTTTGTTTATTATCTTAATATCTCAAGCCAGAATATAAATGCTTTTACAATGATCGTAACCTTAGTCCCATTGATTTAGACTTAAAACCATGACCTTATGGTCATAAAGCAATTGGCCTCACCATTATGACATCAAATTTATACTTATTATGTTTGTAATTATAATATTTAAAGGATGTATCTGTGGTCATGATTTAATTTTGTCTTGAATTTTTTATTTGCACATTTTTCCAAACTTTTCACATTTTGTTTAAAGCATTTCCCTTTTGTTTGCACTTTATATTTAATGGTTTTCACAGTTTTTTCATATTAGCATATAAGAAACGGTCATGCACATCATGTAAAAAATACTTCTAGTGCAGGTATGCAGAGATTTTCAGGCATGCAAATGGACTACTCCTAGCATGAACTCTGGAGAAACACTTGCTTGTTATTTTGACAAATTAAATGATGGGGAATTTTGGAGAGCAGTGGAGAATATCAAGAGGAATACTCAAAAGATCATATCTTTTTCCCATTTCCTTCCAAGGTTATCTATTTAAATCATTGAAAGTTGACCTTTGTTTACACTTTATATAGCCTTCCTTTCATATATGGTGGTAACTTTAAGGTTTAGAAGCTAGGATATTAAGATATTAAGAGAACACTCGAAAGATAATGGCACTATCCATGTTCCTTCCAAGGCTTATGTATAAACCATGGAATGTTAACCTTCCATGGATGTATATATCAAGGTTCCTTTCATATGGTTTGTTTAACTTCTGGGTTTATGGTATTGGTTTCATACATTAAGGTTTTGTATCTGCTGATTTATTATTATTTTTGCTTAAATGTATAAGTTTTGTTTGATGTGTGCACAGGCTGGAATTATGCCCGGAAAAACGAATGTTATTCTATCCAAACTTGCCAAAAGTGGTGGGATCGGACTTTCTTGAAGCTAGAGTGAGGGACATTCATGGAGTAGAAGGCAACCCATTTGCTTGCCATGTGTTTGGTCATACTCATTTTTGCTGGGACACCATGTTGGATGGAGTAAGGTTGGCATCCTTTCTACTTAATCTATGCATTATACTTAAGGATGGAAAAAATTCAAAAGTACCCTTCATATTGGTGGATATATGAAAAAATGGCCTTAACATGTTTCGGAAATATCAACTTATCCCCTTGGTCAACAAAGGGGAGAATAATTGAGTAGTTATGTAATCCAAACTTCAAAGTTGATGAAAATTTACGAGAGAGGCTAGCTTCAAAATCCCCAAGAAGTACATGAACATCGGAATGAAGATTGATTTTTCTAAGGGTGACCGTTCTTTAGTAACTAAAGTTAGCTTTCTAAGAAAATGGCTTAAAAAACTTTGGGAAGTTTAGTATATAATAACTTTCTTTTGCCTTTTTTCCACTAAGGGTACACTTTGATATTTCCAAAAGGATTATAGCTACTTCCCATTTATCATCAAGCACAAAGGGTATTTTTGAAGTTTGCTCGAGATACTCTCCTAGTATTACCTATGCTTAGACTAGAGATGGTGTCAGGTACCTCTCAGCTTTTCCATGATAGGCTTTAGTGTTGTTACTAATAATAATGGTTGCTTATTCTACAGATATTTTCAGGCACCTCTTGCCTATCCCAATGAGAGATTAAGGAGGATCAATGGAGGTGAAGATTGGCTTCCTTTTTGTATCTATGATTCAGATGCAGGAGGCTTTGTCGAAGGCCCTTTACCATTTTATTGGTCGGATTATTATCGTGAAAATAAGAGAGATCCCAGTAACAACCAACTTGCACCATGGGTCAATCAATTCTACAAGGCACTGTAGATGTTGGGAGAGGAAATATATGCCATAAACAACACAAGTTTGTTATGATCCTATTTTTAATTTTTTCTCCATGATCATTGCAAAAGATGCTAAGGTCTTCTCTACTAAATGATTGTCATCTGATAAAATTGTCACGA
Organism: Azolla caroliniana; assembly: GCF_043228905.1. NCBI lineage: Eukaryota > Viridiplantae > Streptophyta > Polypodiopsida > Salviniales > Salviniaceae > Azolla > Azolla caroliniana. The sequence continues at coordinate 2,172,553 of NW_028230447.1, forward strand.
TGTTAATAAGGACAACCACATGACTTTGAATAATGATAACGAAAATTGAGTAAAAGACCAATCATCTATAAAAAACAGATAATTTGTATGATACACATCACCTCGTTTAGTGTCACCTTTAGGTTTATGGTTAATGCCTTCTTTGTAGTAGACAACTTGTTCTTCACATCCAATGGTGTTATTAGTAGGGTTTAGGGTGTTTTCATGGCAAGCAAACCAATGAGTTATGCATTATTACGACCAACCTTTGGGTGTTATAAGATTCTCTTACGGTTTTGAAATAGACCAAACCAAATGTCAACTTACCATCTTTATTGCTTTGCCTCATTTTTTAACAAATATCCCCCAATTCATGTCCATTGGCGATCACTCAAATCTACTCCCAATTCAGGAAGATCAATGTTTGATTACACCTAATGACAAACTTGTTGTCATTGTAACTCTATGTGTGTAACCATAAAGTTTAGTAGGGTTTTGGGTTTTTTCATGGCATGCAAACCAATGAGTTATGCATTATCAAGACCAGCCTTGGGCATTACAATATTCTCTTATGATTTTCATATAGTCCAAACCAACCATCAACTTACTATGTTTATTACTTTGTCTCATTTTTCTAACAAATATCTCCCAATTCATGTCCGGAACAAAAACACCAAATACTAGAATAAAAGACCGGAACGAAAACATGACAAAGAACAAATAGCTTGAGCCTCAAGTGCACTCACACCACATAGTCGAGAGGCAAGATGAAGAGGAACACCAAAACCCAAAAAAGACCACTACCATGTCATATATGATAAGACAAAGTTGGGGTTCAAAAAAGAGAGAACAAATGGGAAGGAAGCTCGTGTGATTTCTTGGAGCCGCACATGTAAAACCTAGGGTCCAAAAAAGAGAACAAATATGGGTGTAAGTTAGTGTAGTATTTTAAATCTGTAACAGTACCTGCACATTGATAATCATAAAACATATTAATCTCCAATGGATCTGAAAATAAATTAAAACCTTCAAATAAAAAAAAACAATAAACAAAGCAAGCATCCAATTCTAAGCAAGTCATCAGACATGCCATCATCTTCTACACGTTCCGACCATCACGAAGAACCTGGTGTCGGTCGGACAGATCGTTGACTAGGGGATGTAGGTGCGGTTCATGCACCTTGGGTGCTTCATCGAGGAAGAAGGTCAGATTATTGCGCAAGGGCATAGGGATGGGAGGATGTTCATCCTTGATACCAATGACGTCGGCACCGCGTTGTTTGCCAAAGGACAGAAGATCGAATCGGACATTGATCTCTGGCACAAGCGGATTGGTCACGTCAATTACCGGAGGCTTCAAGACCTGCAAACGAAACAAGTTGTTTTCGGGTTGCCAAGGTTCAGTGGCCAAAAGGCCCAAATTTGTGAAGCCTGCCAACTTGGGAAGCAACACCGGCTTCCATTCCCAAATGAACAGAATCGGAGCCATAACAAGCTCAATCTCATCCATTCGGATGTATGGGGACCAACACAAAACGTTAGTATTGGCGGGAGTCGATATTTCGTCTCCTTCATCGATGACTACACACGACATACGTGGATCTACCTCATTGAACGGAAGAGCGAAGTCTTCGAATGTTTCCGGAAACTGAAGAGCATGGTTGAACGGGAATCGGAGAGGAAGATCAAATGCCCGCGGTCAGATGGCGGAAAAGAGTACTTTTCCAGTCAATTCAACAGTTATCTGCAACAAAAAGGAATTTAGCGAGAGTTCAACTGCAGATACACACCGCAACAGAACAATGTCGCCGAAAGGAAGAACCAGTCGCTTATTGATGCGGCAAGGGTTATGCTGGAGGAGAAGAGCATGCCCAAATTCTACTGGGCGGAAGCTGTCCGAACGGCCGTTTACACCCAGAACCGGATCGGCGACAAGGTGTCAGCTCACGAACTGTATTTCGGGCGCAAGCCGAATTTAAGACACCTTAGGATCTTCGGTAGCATCGCATATGTGCATGTGCCGGATGAGAAGCGGAGGAAGTTGGATGCAAAATCGGAAAAATGCATCCTACTCGGCTATGCTCAAGAGCAAAAGGGTTATAAGTGTTATAACCCTCAGACAAAGCAGGTCCGAGTTAGTCGAGATGTTGAGTTCGATGAATCAGCATCATGGTACTCCTTACCGGCTCCGACTTCCGATTCTGACCCGATGCCGGAGGATGAGGCAAAGACCGAACCGGCCCAGGTAGATGATGATGAAGCAGGGACTCTTGATGAGGGTCCATAATCGGTTCGGCTCAGCGGTCCGAACGATAGACTGAGTCCATCTGACCATTCGGATGATGAATCGGCAAGTAGTGGCGACTCTACCGTGCACTCCCCACGCAAGGAACCGAGGAGACAGTTCACGCGCAAATAGAAGGGGAAGAAGAAGATGCCAGAATATGAAACCGGCAATAATGAGTCGGATCGGTGCGCATCCGACTCCAGCAAGGACAAAGGCAATTCTTCGGCAACGAAGACCGAACTGGCCAAGGAGGGCCTCAAACCGGGTAACGGTGAGTTACGGTGGTCCACCCGCCAGAAGGATCCCATCAAGCGGTACGGGTACAATGGGTACATGGCTCATCATTATGCGTACATGACTAAGGTAGCGGAAATGTGTGAGCCGGAAAGCTATGCAGAAGCGGCAAAGGACGCAAATTGGCGTGCTGCTATGGAGGAAGAAATGCGGGCACTTGATGCCAACGAGACATGGGACCTGGTTGACCCTCCTCGCCACTATAGACCGATCAGATGCAAGTGGGTATACAAGGTAAAGTATAATGCCGACGGTTCAGTTAACCGGTACAAGGCCCGGTTAGTGGCGAAGGGATACACACAGACTCACGGAATTGACTATGACGAGACCTTCACTCCGGTAGCGAAGATGACGATGGTTCGTGGTTGACCCTCCTCGCCATTGTGGACCGATCAGATTCAAGTGGGTATACAAGGTAAAGTATAATGCCGACGGTTCAGTTAACCGGTACAAGGCCCGGTTAGTGGCGAAGGGATACACGCAGACTCACGGAATTGACTACGACGAGACCTTCGCTCCGGTTAGTCATCACTGGACCGGGTCTTCCAGAAGTCAACCGCGTCAAGTCCCAGTTGTCAGACGCATTTGAGATGAAGGACCTAGGGGACCTTCATTATTTTCTTGGGATCGAAGTGATCCGAGCCCCCGACGGCATATTACTCTCACAACGATATTATGTCTTGAATATGCTGTACAAGTTCGGCATGACAGAATGCCGACCTGTCTCCACACCCTTGGATCGGAACCAGAAGCTTTGTCCCAACTCCGGACCAGCTTGCAATGAGAAACGGTTCCGACAAATTGTCAGAAGCCTTATCTACTTGACTATCACCCGACCCGACATCAACTATCCGGTCGGAATGATAAGTCAGTTCATGTAGAAGCCGACCATGAAGCACCTTCCGTGCGCGCAGCAGATACTGCGGTATGTAAGCGGCACGAAGGACCATGGACTGTTATACTGGCGAGGTATAACCAAAGAGCTAGTCAGTTATACGGATGTCGACTGGACCGATGATGTATCGGATCGCCGATCCACTTTCGGATTTATGTTTTCCCTTGGGAGCGCAATTGTTGCATGGAGCAGCAAAAAGCAGCCAACAGTGGCTCTGTCAAGCACTGAGGCTGAGTACCGGGGCGCGACCATTGCCACCTGCGAAGCCATTTGGCTTCGGCGACTACTGCGAGACTTGCGGATCGAGGTACTGACCCTGATCCAGATTTATTGTGATAACATTAACAACATGTAGCTCGCCAAGAACCCTGTGTTCCATGCTCGCATGAAGCACATAGAAGTGCATTATCACTTTGTGCGTGAGCAGGTCGTGAACGACAAAGTTGAGCTACGATATGTTCACACGGATCGGCAAGTTGCCGACATCTTCACCAAACCGCTTGGATCAGACAAGTTGTCGCATGAAAACTTGATGGTAGCAAAAGAAGAGGAAGGAACTAAGGTGGTGTTCGCCGAAGAGGATCAAGCTCTCTTAGAAATACTTACGAGGAAGCAAAGAGTCGCATATGATACTTCATTCATGTCAAGAGGTAACAATGCCACCTATGCTTATTCAGCCACAAGTACTAGCAACACAAATACTCTTGCCTCTACACCAAAATGGATAATTGATTCTGGTGCATCTAGGCATGTGACGGGTAATGCTAGTGAATTCTCCTCGTATATTCACTTAGCAATGCAAGAAAGCATTCAAATTGCTGACGGTACTACACAACCTGTAGTGGCTATAGGTACAGTAAAATCTCAAAACAATCTTTGTGAGGCCTGAACTTTAACTTAGATTTGTGATTTATTGGAGTGCATATCAAGATCTAGGTACGTAATTTCTTTCTGGATATATATCTATATCTATATCTATCTTTCTATCTATCTATACGTTTGTATGCATGCGTGTACATATGCATATTGCTATGGATGTTTGTAGGTATTTTACATTATTGTGTATGTGTGTGTGCACTTATACCATGCTCTCAATAGATGATCTATTTTTGTTAGCAATTGGCATGCATATGTAGGTTTGTATCCATGCATGTAGGTATGCTCGTTCAGTTATTTATCAATGTATGTAGACATGTGCCCATGTATGTTTGTTGCTCTTAAAGATTAGCTATATTGTTGAGCAAATGACAATTGGATGTTCATAAAGAGGGATAGAGAGGGGGGGGGGGGGGGATTACTGTACTCTGGAAGCTAAATGTGACCCATGGAATCCTAAAGAAATAGCTTGAGCTACTCCATTTTTTGTAGTCGAAGTGCCTCCCTCCTGTTTAATTGTCAAAATGGCATCAGCAAACTTGATTTTATTAGCTCATCTCCAATGGGTGATGATTTGCATAAAAAGATGAAGATTCTCACAACTTTGAAGCAACACAGAAATCTTATCCCTATTATGGGAATATGTCAGAAAAGTGGGGACAAAGGGTACTAGAATTTTAGTGTGTATGTCAGTTGTATTTATTGTATGATCAATTGAGATATACCTCTTATTTAGAATTGGTGCTATGATATGGTTATGTTGTGCATATTGTTTTCCAAATGTAATTAACTAGTGCTAGGAAGTCTCTTCCTGTAAAGTAATTATCTTATGCCAGATGCACTTGCTCTAGAGGTTATTCTTAGGGCACTCATAAGACAAATGGTCTGCCTCACCACATTCATAGCATCTACTCTTATCTTTGTAAACCCTCTTCTTGATGAACTCCCTCGCAAGCCCATTATCCATAGCTATGGAAGCCTTCAAGGTCCTTTTGTTGAGGATCTTACTATCCATGGCTTCCACAGCCTTCTTTGCATCTTCTTGTGAGGTGAAAAGAACAAAGGCCACCCACACCTAGTATTACCTATTCTTAGACTAGAGATGTTGTCCAAGTACCTCTCACCGTATCCATGATAGGCTTTAGTGTTGTTACTAATAATAATGGTTGCTTATTCTACATATATTTTCAGGCACCTCTTGCTTATCCCAATGAGAGATTAAGGAGGATCAATGGAGGTGAAGATTGGCTTCCTTTTTTGTATCTATGATTCAGATGCAGGAGGCTTTGTCGAAGGCCCTTTTACCATTTTATTGGTCGGATTATTATCGTGAAAATAAGAGAGATCCCAGTAACAACCAACTTGCACCATGGGTCAGGTCAATCAATTCTACAAGGCACTTTAGATGTGGGGTGAGGAAATATATATGCCATAAACAACACAAGTTTGTTATGATCCTATTTTTAAAAAAATTCTCCATGATCATTGCATAAGATGTTAAGCCTTGTCTTTCTTCTCTACTAAATGTTTGTCATCTGATAAAATTGTCAAGATGTTAATAACGACAACCACATGTCTTTGGATAATGATAACAAAAAAGTTGAGTAAAAGACCCATCATCTATAAAAAAGAAGAAGATAATTTGTATGATACACATCACCTCATCTAGTGTCACCTTTAGGTTTATGGTTAATGCCTAAGTTCTTTGCAACAAACAACTTGTTCTTCATGTCCAATGGTGTTATTCGTAGGGTTTAGGGTGTTTTCATGGCAAGCAAACCAATGAGTTATGCATTATTAGGACCGACCTTTGGGTGTTAAAAGATTCTCTTACGGTTTTGAAATAGACCAAACCAAATGTCAACTTACCATCTTTATTGCTTCGCGTCATTTTTTAACAAATATCTCCCAATTCATGTCCATTGGCAATCACTCAAATCTACTCCCAATTTAGGAAGATCAATGTTTGATTACACCTAATGACAAACTTGTTGTCATTGTAACTCTATGTGTGTAACCATAAAGTTTAGTAGGGTTTTGGGTTTTTTCATGGCATGCAAACCAATGAGTTGTGCATTATCAACACCAGCCTTGGGCATTACAATGTTCTCTTACGATTTTCATATAGTCCAAACCAACCATCAACTTACTATGTTTATTGCTTTGTCTCATTTTTCTAACAAATATCTCCCAATTCATGTCCGGAACAAAAACAAGCACAAAAACACCAAATACTAGAATAAAAGACTAGAACAAAAACATGACAAAGAACAAATAGCTTGAGCCTCAAGTGCAGTCACCCCACATAGCCGAGAGCCAAGATGAAGAGGAACACCAAAACCCAAAAAAGACCACTACCATGTCACATATGATAAGACGAAGTTGGGGTTCAAAAAAGAGAGAACAAATGGGAAGGAAGCTCGTGTGATTTCTTCACACATGTAAAACCCAGGGTCCAAAAAGGAGAACAAATATGGGTGTAAGTTCCTACTAGAGTGTAGTAGTTTTAAGTCTTACGTGAAATTGTGAATATAAAACCTAGGGTCCAGAAAAGAGAACAAATATGGGTGTAAGAAGTTACTACTAGAGTGTAGTAGCTAAGTCTTAGGTGAATTTGTGGCAATAGTTAAGACGCCGTCTGTGGGAATCGAACCCACGACCACGTGGTTAAAAGCCACGCGCTCTACCGGCTGAGCTAAGACGGCTTATATGTTAAGTCAAGCTATCTATTTGAACTCTTTCAAACTGACACACTATATCTAAGCTATCTATTTGGATTCTTTCAAACTAATACACTATATCTAAGCTATCTATTTGGATTCTTTCAAACTAATACACTATATCTAAGCTATCTATTTGGATTCTTTCAAACTAATACACTATATCTAAGCTATCTATTTGGATTCTTTCAAACTAATACACTATATCTAAGCTATCTATTTGGATTCTTTCAAACTAATACACTATATCTAAGCTATCTATTTGGATTCTTTCAAACTAATACACTATATCTAAGCTATCTATTTGGATTCTTTCAAACTAATACACAACATCTAAGCTATCCATTTGAACTCTTTCAAACTAATACACAATATCTAATTTGTCCATTTGGATTCTTTCAAACTAATACACAAGATCCGAACTGTCCATTTGAACCCTTTCGAACTAATACACAAGATCCGAACTGTCCATTTGAACCCTTTCAAACTAATACACAATATCGAAGCTACCCATTTGAACCCTTTCAAACTAATACACAATATCGAAGCTACCCATTTGAACCCTTTCAAACTGATACACAATATCGACGCTACCCATTTGAACTCTTTCAAACTGATACACAATATCTAAACTATTTATTTGAACTCTTTCAAACTAATACACGATATCTAGATCCTAAGCTATCTATTTGAACTGTTTTGAACTAATGCACAATATCAAAGCTATCCATTTGAACTCTTTTAAACATAGAACTTTGTTTGTACTAAGAGGTTTTCATCCTCATGTTTTATGAGTAAAAGAATTGAGGATTTATTAGACTGGAGGGCACTGTGTATTTTTGTATCGTTTTTTAGAACTTTGGTTTATAAAAGTGATTTTAAAGACAATATTAGGACAACTTTGTTTGTTTTGTTTGTTAAAAAAAACCTAATTTTGTATTCCTCCATTGAGACCACCCTAAAAAATTATTCATCGCTACTTTGCTCACAAATGATCTTCCATAACGTTTTTTAGTTCAAAAGATATAACGCATCGTCTTTTGTTATGCATGTAATGTCTTATATATATTGGTTTGATAGACCAACTCGAGGAAATCTAGAATAAGATTAGAAAGCTCACCTCGTCTAAATTAAAGAAAGATATTAAGATTTCTTTTAAAAATATACAATACAAATAAAAACGATCAGAACAAATCAATCTAATCAAATTCTATCTAAGTTGTTATATCACCTTGTGAGAACAAACAAGAGTTGCATACATATGTCAGAGTCTTATGTAAGGAGTGACATTCAAAAGAGAAAGTTCTTCATTATGATAGTTTTTCAAACACTCTGTTCTTATTAAAGATACGTTTACTAAAAATCTAAGAGTACTCAACCACTTTCCATAATGTCGTGGATGCAAAGAGATTGTGCACCCACATCCCACACAATAAACACACAATTTATGTACTTGAAGAAAGTAGTGCAGGAAATCCCATTATTGCCATTTCCTTGTGAGTCACTAAATCAACAGGGATCATTGTTTAATTTTATTATTCCTTTCTAATATGACTATGGAAAGTTGTCATTAACAATCAACAACAATTTAGTTTCATTCAAGAGTGTCAAAATCAAACTGTTAAATTTTTTTGAAACTTGGAACTGAATTGAACCACAAAACCATTTAAACTGAATCTTTAGAAAAAATCCAGAGTGTTGAAACCATAGTTTTGTGGTTTGGTTTCAATTTTCAAGTAAGGTCAAAATTCAAATTTTAAATTAAATATTTTAAAATTTTCATTACTTCCACTTTTTATTTTTCAAAAATTTAAAGATTTTTCTTAAAATGTGAAAAGTAGGCTTAAAAATAAAAAGGTTGTTTAAAAAAATCAACTAGCAACGTAAACTTTTTGGGAAAAAAAAAAAACTAGCAACGTAAACCAGCAAACTGTTTAAACCAAACCAAACCATTTAATTTGTTAATTTGCAGTTTCTTGATTTGGTTCCATTCAAACCAGACTATTGCCAATTGTTAGTTGTCATGCATATCACATAGGTATAAGATCCTTACACCATTTCTTACTATGATTTGTACTCTAAAACTTGTGTTCTTTCTTGATAGTTAGGGTTGGGATTTCTCTTAACCAAATAAAAGAGAAAAATACTAAAACATGACCAGTTTATCCCAATCCATAGACATATCACACCATCTCTTACTATGATTTGTATTCTAAAGCTTGTGTTTTTTCTTGATAGTTAGGCTTGGAGTTTCTCTTCAAGCAAATGAAAGAGAAAAAAACTAAAACATGACCAGTTTATCCCAATCCATAGACATAGTTTTATATTATCATACATATTCTGTTGGCACACAAGGAGAGGTAACATTCTGAATCAAAATGCAGCTTTATAGTATCCATAGCCAAGGGTGGTATTATCATGATTGTTATCACCGATTTCAAATTGTCATTTAATCAATACAACAGTCTTTGTATCAAGGAATATCAGGCTTTCAAGGATCAATAATATAATTGGGAAGGTTTGAAGCATTGTATTTAATAATAAATTATAATGATGATGGGTTCCCCAGTAATGGAAGTATCACAGAGCAAAAGAAAGTGCAAAGCTAACTTTGCAGATCAATGCATCAAAATAAACCCTACCTGCGAATGTCACGAAACATTCGAATGAAACATCATGACACCTCTATCAAAATTCGATAGGATTGCTTCTGCTTTTCAATCCAAATATATACATATATAATACAATATTTTGATGATCGCCAGCCGTTTTATGTCGTTTGCATCTTATAATCTTTTTCAGGTACACAAATTTCAATGCTTGAACCCTTTACAGATGTCGGTAGTTGAAATCTATTATTTTACATGATTTGTTTTTTACTTTTAAAATTTAGTATTCATACAGAGAAAACTGAAAATTTTCAGCTGAGATGAACTCCTTAGCAACCAAATCTTGACATCATTAGTTTTCTTTTCTTCTTTCTTTGGGAGAATCACAGCACCAATTTCGTTTTTGTGATTTCTCTTTCCTCTTCTGAGAAATCATCCTGTTGATGTTTCAAAACTAACTCCATCTTTTCCCACCATCTGCAGACAAGAAAAAGAATGTGTATAGCAGGAAACTAAAAAAGTGAAAAATGATTCAATATCCAAGGAAATTATGCATTGCTATTTAGTAACCAATTCCTTTATTTTCTTAACATCTGCATACTACCCTAAAGAAATAGAACTAGCAAAATACTACAATAACAGAAAAGGAATAGACCTTGGCAATAAATGAATCAAGTTTGGATTTCACAGCTTGATCTAATGACTTCTCAGCAAGCTCATAGACAAATGTGTCACCATCAGGATTCGACACTTTCTCCTTCAAAATATATCTGTGGCAATAGTTCTCATGTTATCTTTCTACAAAAATGAAAAGAAAATAAACATACTCATTTAAACTTGTCTTCGCTTTTACAACTAAATTGGATGTCCATATACGTACATAAATAAATCTGTGGAACATGGATTGCATTTATACACATACATATACATATATAAAAGCATGCAAGACATTCATTCACACATCCATATAACTAGGTCCTATCCACACACATACACATGAGACAAACAAGCATAGCAATACGAAATATTATATGTCATTCAATGGCCTTCATAATCTTACAAAAAGACATCAAATGTTTTAAAACTAATAAATTCAATCAGATACCGAAATTAATAGGAAGTCACCTTTGCTTAATCATTGACTCAATACATTGCTTAATGTCTCCAAAAATGGGATGTTGTACATCTTGCTTAATACCAAATCGCCCCAAGTGCAAGAAAAGGGTCTCTGTGGAAGATACAAATACAAAACTAATTACACTCGGTTGCAATCCTTAAAAATATACAGCGCACAAATGTGTGTTTGAGACTCATCTGCTGAAAAATAACATGGCAAATATAAGAGATTTTTTAGCATATTGATGATATGCATGCTTATCAGTGTCCATGGAAATTGGATCAAGTGACTTAGATATATGAAATTCTTAGTCATGATGAATGCTATCATGAAATATCAAAGACAGACAAAAACAAAGTAAACTAAAAATTAAACAGGCACATATAAGGGCAGAGAACAACATTTGGAGACATGAATTTGATACGTTATAAGAAAGTACAAATGGGGAGAATCAGAAAGAGAATGTAAAATTGCTGCTAAGAAAATTGCAAAAGATGCCTTTACTCTCACATGTATACACGTCTACATATAAGAGAGTATATACACATACTTTTAATCAATACATATCCAGACAGATATATACATATTTAAAATTAAAAGATCCAGACCTTCAGGAACCTTTTCCCCACATAAACTAATGATTGAAACAATAAGCAAAGTCAGACTGGCAGTCACAGCATCTTCAGGAGTATCAACAAACTTTGTTCGCAGTTCATCAGGTAAACTGCTCTTCAAAACATAGCATTTTAAATCTGTAACAGTACCTGCACATTGATAATCATAAAACAGATTAATCTCCAATGGATCTGAAAATAAATTAAAACCTTCAAATTAAAAAAACAATAAACAAAGCAAGTATCCAATTCTAAGCAAGTCATCAGACAGGCCATCATCTTCAAGGTACAGTGTATTTGTTACCAGCTAAAGACATTACCTACCTTCTCCCTGTCTGTGAGTACATCAATAATACAATTTCCCAAGCATTGGTTGACATTCATTTGAAGGTATAATAGCCTCCTTCCAAGTGTTTGGTAAAAAGTCATGCTCAACCACTAGAAATGTAATATGAATGTATAAATTCTGTACTCAAATTCCAATAGATTTGTGGCCCTTCTATCTTTTCTTATTTTTCCATAAATGAAAAAGGAACTTGGTCAAGCACTGCCCTTGAGATCCTCAAATATAAGTGTTAGTTAAAGACATGAGTTCTTGTTTGCGGAGTGTTATTAAAGGATGATGACTTTGGTGTTCATTTCTTTACAAGTATTTGCCATCCCTTGACCATGATGGTTCCTTTACGCATCATAGTGGGCAATGTATGGTAGATATACATTAACATATTGCAAAAATAAATTTCAATTGTCATTTTCAATACAGATTGTCTATACTAATTCATGAAGTAAACCTGCTTTATCAAACATCCAACATCCTAATTGCCATATTGAAATCGATTTCTTGAACTCATAATCATGATTCATCAGTGGCCTCAGATTATAGAGGCCTAGCATTTTCTTTACAAAGTTGTCTCAACAAGGAGAAGGAAAAAAGTCATATATTTTGTGAAAAATATCATATTCATAAAAACTGGTACAGAATAAAATAGTAAACAAAGGAAAATTAGATTCTCATGAAATTTAAGTGAATCAAACTTTTATCATTAAAAGAACACAAAGATATTGACTAGCAAGTATTTCATATGCACAAAGGGTTTGAATCCCGCTCTCCAATAATGATTTCAGGTCCACAACAAACAAGTTTATTAGTTTGAAAAAACCTACATTTTTGTAATTATATTCATAAAAGGATTTCCATTCAAAAATACCAGCAAAGATATTCAACTAGCAGGTATTTTGATTTGTTGAGAAAACATCTCTTTTCAAAACTTTATATACATCAGGCTCATATCTGAAATTATCCTCAAACGATCTTGATAAGCACGTATGTTGAAATTTATACACATAAAGAATGCTTCATATTCCACAGTTCCTATGATGATCTCAACTAGTAGGTAAATTGATTTATTTAAAAGAAAGTTTTTTGATGAAATTTATACACATAAAAAGCAGTTCAAATTCAAATTCTACCCTGTAAAGAGATCTCAAGTAGAAAGTATTTTCAACTGTCCATGGAAAGATGGTTTTTCATGCTTTGTATGCACAAAAACAGTTTTATATTCAAACATTTGCAAATTTATTGGTTATTGATTGCTAAGAGGTGAAACTAAACAATATTCTTTTTTGAAATCGTCTCACCTTGAGAAGAATGTGAAGCTTTGGTGTTCTTGGATGGCCGGAACCTTGCAAGTTCTCTCATATCAAATCCAAGGACACTCTTGAACTTCTCTTGTGCTTTGCTTATTATGAAATTTGGGAGGTTTCTGGTCTTGTAAGTCTTAGTAATTATTTGCACCAGTTCTTCCCTTCTGACAGGAACTCCGAATTGTTCATGATTCTTAAACAGCATATGCCGCATTACCTCTGAGGTTAACCTATCTATTTCCTACATCCATTGATTTGATTAAAATAACTTTGGCAAGAGAAATACTAGAAAAAAACCATTTGATTTTGACAAAATAATAAGAAAGAACAGTTTCGGCAAAAATAGACCCAGAACTTTTCGTTAAGACTAGAAAAACAACAAAACATTCACAAAGACAAGAAGCATTTCCATTGAGGAAAAACTAAATAAAGCATTAAATCAAGATGAAAATAATTTTTGATTCAGGAAATACTAGAAAAGAATTGCTTGATTCAAGACAAATTATAATAGAAACTTAGATTCAAAAAAATTAGAAAACGCCTTGTAATATAAAAATAACCAGAAAAACATTCCATTCAAAAAAACATTACAGAAACGCTTTGATTCAGAAATGATTTGAAAAAAGAACATTAGAGAAACGTTTTGAGTCAGAAATGACTTGAAAAAAAACAGTTTGATTCAGAAGAGACTAGGAAAAGCACTTCAGTTTACAAAATAAGAGGAATCTTTATGTTCAGAAACGTGTATACATTTGTTTCCCCTGGAGAATACTAGAGAGGGAGGAGAAGAAAACATTAACAAATAGAAACAAATACGTACAGAACCATGATTCAGAAAAGAGTAACAGTTACAAATTCAGAAGAAAGAAACACTGAAGAGATTTTACATTTTTAAAAAGAAGACGAGAAATTGATCCAGAGGAGAGAAATCTTACCTCCTCAGGGAGATCGATCTGAGAAGACAAGGAAGAAGCGGCGTGGGAGGGTTGAGAGAGACGATGGAGGTTCTGAGAAGACGACTGAGAGAGCTTCGCCATAGCTACGATTCGATCAATCGGCGGGAAAGCAGAAATTACGAAGCAGAAAATCTCCGAAAGGCAGGCTTCTCTCTACCCACCCCAGACATAGGGGTCCGTATTTTCCTGTATTTCCCGAAATACCCTTACCTGTATTTTCCTGTATTTCCCGAAATGCCCCTGCTCGTATTTTCCTATATTTCCCGAAATGCCCTTCACTGTATTTTCTTTAATTTCCCAAAATGCCCCTTTACTTGTATTTTTCTTTATTCCCCAAAAATGCCCTTTTAGCTGTATTTTCCGGTATTTCCCAAAATGCCCCTACTTGTAATTTCCTTTATTTTCCAAAATGCCCTTACTTGTATTTTTCTTTATTTTCCAAAAATGCCCTTAGCTGTATTTCCCAAAATCCCCTTTACTATATACTTTCTTTAATTTCCCAAAAATGCCCTTTTAGCTGTATTTTCCTGTATTTCCCAAAATGCCCATGCTTGTATTTTCGTTTATTTCCCAAAATGTCCTTTACTATATTTTCTTTAATTTCCCAAAATGCCCTTACTTGTATTTTTCTTTGTTCCCCAAAAATGCCCTTTTAGCTGTATTTAGTTGTATTTCCAGAAATGCCCCTGCTTGTATTTTCCTTTATTTCCCAAAATGCCCTTACTTGTATTTTTCTTTATTCCCCAAAAATGCCCTTTTAGCTGTATTTTCCTGTATTTCCCAAAATGCCCCTGATTGTATTTTCCTTTATTTCCCAAAATGCCCTTACCTATATTTTTCTTCATTTCCCAAAAAATGCCCTTAGCTGTATTTTCCCGTATTTCCCAAAATTCCCTTTACTGTATTTTCTTTAATTTCCCAAAATGCCCTTGCTTGCATTTTTCTTTATTTCCCAAAATGCTCTTGCCTGCCTTTTCTCTTCATTACCCAAAATGCTCCTTGCTTGTATTTTCCATTATTTCCCAAAATGCCCTTGCTTGTCTTTTTTCTTCATTTCCCAAAATGCCCCTTGCTTGTATTTCCCTTTATTTCCCAAAATGCCCCTTGCTTGTGTTTTCCATTTTCTCGTCATTTCCCAATACGCCCCTGCTCATATTTTCCCTTCATTCCCCATAGTGCCCTTGCCTGTATTTTCCTCTTCATTTCCGAAAATGCCCTTGCTTATATTTTCCCTTCACTCCCAAGGATGCCCTTGCCTATATTTTCCTCTATTTCCCAAAATGCCCTTGCTTACATTTTCCCTTCATTCCCCATAGTGACCTTGCCTGTATTTTCCTCTATTTCCAAAAATACCCTTGCTTATATTTTCCCTTCATTCCCCATAATGCCCTTGCTTGTATTTTCCTCTATTTCCCAAGATGCCCCTGCTTATATTCTCCCTTCATTCCCCATAGTGTCCTTGTCTGTATTTTCCTCTATTTCCCAAAATACCCTTGCTTGTATTTTTCCTCTATTTCCCAAAATGCCCCTGCTTATATTCTCCCTTCATTCCCCATAGTGCCCTTGCCTATATTTTCCTCTTCATTTCTCAAAATACCCCTCCTTATATTTTCCTTTCATTCCCCAGAATGCCCTTGTCTATATTTTCCTTTATTTCCCTAAAAAATGCCCCTGCTTATATTTTCCCTTCATTCCCCATAATGTCCCTGCTTGTATTTTCCTTTATTTCCGAAAATGCCCCTAGTTTTTTTTTTCCCGTTCCTTCAACCATTTCCATGGCACAACACCTTGAATACATAAAGGGAAAAAACGATCAACTATATAACTCCACGGCTAAATATAGGCGTGAGGAGCTAGTTGGTTTATGCGTGCTATTAATAACTCTTTTCCGTGCACTTGGACATTAGCTGAGAATGAAGGAACAAGGGGTAGCACCAACGAAAGGGACAAACGAATAGAGAGAATGGCTTGTGCCACAAAATGAAAGACCCAACCAATAGCCATTGTCAACGCTACAAAAGACACTTTTATAAGTCTTTTGACCCTTTTCTTGACATTATGTTTTGAGGTAGAGCCTGAGCCTCCCTTAATGTTGTATATCTCCCATTAGTTGTAAACTTTTAATTATTTTAACTTAATCTCGCCTTACGACCCAAACTTGAAGTGATTGGGCAATTGGTTATATCTCTAGATGAATGTTCATTGTTCCTTGATTGAGTGCTTGGTTGCTCTCTTTCCATGATTCCTGTGCTTATGGTGTTAAGTGCTTTGACATCTATATTAATGTGATTAAGCATGGTAGGTTAAGTCTTCACATCTTGCGAGCATAAGTCTAGACACCCTTGATCATTCCACCAACAATAAGAGTATACGTTATGTCATCCTCATAGATCTTGATTCTAGGTTGGTTACGTAAGACTTAGCTAGAGTTGAAGAAGTCCTAAACTTCCCCATAGTACTAATTTGTACCTACACATGTGACACACTAACTTCAATCAATCTAAATGATTAAGTGGGGTAAATCATCGAGTTTCGAGGTATGTCTTAAACTTCCCCCCGTACTCATGTGTACCTACATATAGTAGTTTGAATAAATCCAAATTGATGGGAGAGTGAGTAGGGTATCATAAAGTATTCAAAATATCTCTCCATATATTTAATGCGAGAGTAAACTTCACATACACATATCCTAGAGAGTGTATGATTCACACACAAAGTGCGTTGTTTGAAATTAATATCTCATTAGCAATGAGGTCCAAAGTCTTGGCAATTTCGAAGTATTTAGTTTGAGGAAATTGTGACACGATTTAAAACTTGAAGTTGGGGAACTTCATCTCTTGAACATAGAAGATATTGTGCTAAAAAATTAGGTCATCACTAGTGTGAAAACCATCATGGTCTAAATGTTAGGGTAGAGGGTTAGAGGAAAACTTTGGCAGAAAGGACTTCCCATGCCAATGAATATATTTGGCAAGTGCAATATGGATTATGTTCAACATTAAGCTATAAAGACGGGTTTTGAAAAATGAAGTGGAAAGAAGATATACTTGATCGAGACCAAGAATGACTAGGAATTGTTGATTGTGTTTGAGGTTTTTAATAAGATATGTCAGGGATCCATGAAAATGGCGATGGCGAAGAGCAGGAGCAGAGAATGGCGGGAAGAGGAAACGACGAGCAGGAACAGGAGCACGGTGAGGAGCGCCCGCGGCGGATAGCTGTGTGCCGCTGCCTAAGATCTCGCGCAGCGGCTATTGCAGTTGCAGGAGGGAGTCTCGGCCGCTCACCAGTGGCTGTTCTGCGGTGTCAGGGAATCACATTGAGGAGACGTTGTGAGGCAGGGAAGATGCGAAAAGTGAATGATGGTGTTCCTACAAAAGGAAAGACTTCCTCCCAGCGTCCTCGTTGGCCGTCGCTTCCCTTGTGGCAACAAACCTCTCGTCGGATTGCGCGTTTGAGATCGGGATAGCCAGGGAGGGCATTGGACAGGTCTGCAACATTGGAGGCTAGAACATTAGGAAGGCGCCACATGCTCATGCCACACTCCCCAATCAATGAATGTGACGACAACCTTTTGGAGATGGATATGCTCAACCTTCCTCCAACACACATAGTTGGAACAGGTATGGATTCGTATCCTCCAGCTGAAATATTAGGTACAGGTATGCATCCAGATCCGCAGAATGAGGAGCAGATAGGCGGGGGGCTGATCATGGCACATTCCGAAGTGAACACCGAGGCAGGCTTGGGCAATGTCTTGATAGTAAAGGAGAATAATGACAGTGGTCAGGTTCAAGAGAAGCAGGTGGAGGAGGGCATTGATGAAAGAAAAGGGATCGACCTTTATCTTTCTCCAGTAGAGAATCGAAGATTGATGGAAGAAGTGGGCCGTTTAAAGTGTTCATCGTTCATTTGTCGGTTGTTAGGAGGACGACCAAGTAAAGGGATGCTAAGGGACATGTTGCAGGCAGCTCTTTTGGATAAAATGCCGCCTATCCAGAACATTTTGAGAATGGGCCTCAACTATTACCATGTGATCTTAGAAGAAGGTCATAATGTGAAGGAGATTCTAGATCACAAATGGATTACCCTCAAGTATGGCAAAGCCATGATTTTGGAATGGAGTCCAAACTTCGATGCAAAGGAAGAGAATAAAAAAGCAGGCACACCGATGGTCATTACAGTATGCTTCCCAGACCTACCTTTCCAACTCCACCATTTGATCCCAAAGCTCGCACACAATATAGGGGTGATATGTACAACGAAACCTTCATTTGCAAACAAGGTAGCCGAAATGCCCAAGATGAAGGTGCTGGTTAGTGACATTAAAAAACTACCATCAGAGATTAGAGTCCACACGGAGGACTTTGGCCTAAGGGTGGTGAAGGTTAGTTATGAAGGCTTGCCGGGTCAATGCTTTGCATGTAAGGAGATGGGCCATATGGCCAAACACTGCCCCTTGTATGGGAATGCAAGAGCGCATAGGGGACAACAAGACAACAAGTTGCCGGATATCCCACATGCAGGGATGGCAGGCCACATGGTCATGGTTCACAATGGGAAGCAAGTAGTAAAGGAAAAAGGATGGATATCGCCGAGGAAAGTGGCCAAGCCTAGCCTCCACGGTCTTGCCTGCCCACCTACAAGTGGAGGTTCCATTTCGAATAGATTTGACATCCTTTCGCAAATGGAACCCCAGGAAGGCGAAATAATTTTAGCAACTCCATTTGAGTTACTACCTCGAGTCGAGACCCATGAAGCACTCGTAGAGCCCTCTGAGGGTCATGACAGTAGATTTTCATCAGACCTGAGAGTGGTTAAGGCCTGGATCAGGAAAGGGAAGGACAAGGAAAGTGAAGTGGACGTCAGGAATATTGAAGCAAAAAAAATGATCACACGGACTGAGGTTGGAAATCCCTCAACTGTGGGTGTGGAGTTTGTTATGATGCAAGCATTGAGGATGCAAGATATGCAAGTACCCAAGGTTGTGGTGAACATTAGTAATCCAAGGGGAAGAGTGCACGGGTGGACTAGAGCACACATGGTCCTCTTCAACAGCAACTCCGGCAGACCGGAGACTGGTTGTTCTTTTGACTTGGAACCTGATTTGAAAAATGAAAGAGGAGAAGACTCGTCCTTGAAGGCGTTTTGTAACAGGGCAGCATTATGTCTCCAGTACCTTACATTTGAAAATAAGGCTGTAGGGCTGCAAACATTATGGACAAGCTCCCCGATACAAGGGGAGCTTATGGAACTTGCTCAAGATGTTCCAGTGGTTTGCATATGGAAGGTACAGGATCTAGGGTTGAAGCCTGGTTTGTTCCACTTCCACTGTGCTGAAGTGCCCAAGAATCAAGAATGGAAAATAAGTATGGAGTGGGAATTTATATGGCGTATGATAGAGACATATTTGTCGAGCATGGGAGATTCCCCCTTGGCTTTTTTTGTGAACCCAAGTCAATGAGAATTTGTTCTTGGAATGTGCAAGGACTTGGTGGATCTCAACATCAGCTAGAGAAGCGTCGGTTTAGGAGAGAATGGGAAGCTGACGGCCTTTGTAAAACTATTGATATTTTGCTCTTACAAGAGCATCACCTTGGCCGAGAAAGAACGGAACTGTTCAAAGACCTGTTGCCAGGGGATTGGTACACATGGTGGGCTCCTGCTCACGGCGTGTTAGAAAGGAGAGGTGGAGTGTGTATTTCGGTGAGGAAATCAGCGGATATCATCATCTTGGATCATGGCATATTGATCGAAGGTAGGGCTATGTTCTACTACTTGGAATGGAGGAATGTAAAATTTGGGGTGCTGAATGTCTACGCACCTAACATTAGCAATGAGAGGACCTCATTTTGGAGACAGTTGGCAAACAAAATTCCCTCCGTCGACAATTGGATAGTGGCGGGGGATTTTAACATGATAGAGAGAGTGGAAGATTGTCTTGGGGCTCATTCGAACTTGCTACATGGGGAGGAGCTTAGAGCGTGGGGTTTCTTAACTTCTATGTTGGGAATCCGGGACTCGTGGTATTCTACTATGGCAGTTGAGGTGAATTCCTTAAGGTTCTCACGTTTTGGGAGCAAATTTTTCCAAGCTTGAAAGTTGGACTGCAAGTGTCATAACTAGACTCGAACCCATAACCTTTTGTTACACGGGTCGAGACTTTACCATTAGGTTATGAATTGTAATTTGAAGGATATTATTTTCATTTAGGTTTTATTAGGAAATTGATGTATATTCCAGATTTCTCTGGAACATTCTAGAAACTTCAGGAGTATTCCTGAAGACACTATAAAAGGAGGCGCAAGGCATTAGTTCGAACCAAATCGGTTCAACGCCAGTCTTAAGCCTTCTAACTACTGTTGTATATCTTCCTTCATATAATACATATACCTTTCGCATCATCATTCTCTCTCTCTCTCTCTCTCTCTCTCTCTCTCTCACTCACCCATTCCTTCTCTCAAAGTTCGACACCTCTCATAGTACTAATCCTTCTCTGTCTTAGTACTATTCCCCGACAATAGTACTAATCCTTCTTTTAGTACTAATTCCTTCTCTGCCTTAATAGAGTTCCTGACAGTTTGAACCGATTTCGTCCTCGGTGCCTGTCTGGTCTTTTCTCTCCCTCTTCCTTCTGTCTCCCTCCTTTCCTATTAGTCTCTTATTTCCCTTTTCCTTCATCCCATGGCCACCGTTAGCGCTGAAGAGTATCAATCCGTTTTCTCGGAATTTCAATGCTTGAAAGAGAAGTTTCATGCTTTGGAACAAGAAAATCAACGCTTGTTGGGGGATCTTCAGCAAATTTCCTTAGAAAAGCAGCAAACGCAACAACAGCATGGGGAACTTGCGTTACGCGTGCAACAACTCGAAGCAACCATCGTAGCAATGCAACAACAAGGGCACGGAGCACAAGGGATTCATAAAGAACCCAAGATTGGCCTTCCCACGAAATTCGATGGAACGCGATCGCAGTTTAGAGGGTTTCTTAACCAGGTACGGTTAGTTATTCAAATGCATCCGTCCCGATATCCCACCGATGCATCACGAGTGGGTTTAGTAGGCACGTTGTTAAATGGCTCAGCATTAGCATGGTTCGCTCCGCTACTAGAAAAAGAATCTCCAGTACTAAATAATTTTGAAGAATTCATAAGTGAGTTTAAAGCATGTTTTGGAGATACTGACAGCATAAGGACTGCAATCAACAAAATCCGGCGATTACGCCAAGGTGACCGTCCAGCCTCCGCATATGCTGCAGATTTCCGCCTACTCGCCGCCGATATCCCCTGGGATGATCAAGCATTGATGGAGCAGTTCCGCTATGGTCTACGCAACGATGTCAAGGATTTACTCTTGACTTTCCCTGAAGAGCCAAAATCATTAACAGAAGCAATCAGTCGAGCGGTCAGATGTGACAACCGCCTCTTCGAGCGACGTTCGGAACGACAATTTCAGATGCCGAGGGCAAGATCCGAGCCTACCTATGCCTCAGTGGTAGCAAAACCTTTTCAAAGGGAGTCACATAATGTGCCTCCAGTAAGTACTCCAACTCCAATGGAAATTGACACTACACGTCGTCGTGGGCCGCTATCGGAGGAGGAAAAGCAACGACGCCGAACAAACCGATTATGCCTTTATTGCGGTGGACCAGGGCATATCGCGATAAACTGTCCCCATAGACCAAGAAGGCAGGTAAACCAAGTCGTTGTTAGTTCTGACTATACTAAACCCGAGTCTATTTCAGTAGGAATCTCTGATAGTCCTCATAGTCATAATAGTCCTAATAGTACTAATAGTCCGAATCTCGCAAACAAATTTGATGTCCTTAGCCAATTAGAAGAAGAGTTAAACGACTAAGTCCAGCCAAAATAGGAGCCGTTTGGTTGGACAGCCCTAGATCTGTGCAGCCCATTAGTGGTTCCATTCCCTCTAAGCAAGTTAGTGATGTGTTCGTAGCCCAAGTAGCAGTTAGTACTAAAAGTACCCCTCCAGTACATACCTTAGCCCTTCTAGATTCCGGAGCTAATTCTTGCTTCATGGATAGGAATTTTGCCCGAGCTCATCAGATATCTCTCAGAAAGCTCCCATGTCCAGCCTCAGTAGTAGTCATTGATGGTCGTCCCATTGCTTCTGGTAATATCATAGAAGAGTCGGAACCCGTTAATATTGTCCTAGATAACTTAACATGTGTAGTATCATTTAATATTATTAGTATTCCAGAACATCCCATAGTTTTAGGATTACCATGGTTCGAGTTACATAACCCAGACATAGATTGGAGGACAAGGGAAATCCGGTTGCGACAAACCCAAGGATCTACCCAGAAGGTTGCAACCATTTCGCTACGTCAGTTGCGTGAGGAAGGGCGCAAGGAGGAAATGTTTCTCTTCGCAATATCAGTACAACCCTCCAGTACCACCAAAGAGGAGTCCACCGTTCAACTTCCCGAGAAGTATCGTCAGTATGCTGATGTGTTCGATAAAGTACAAGCCAACACACTTCCTCATCATCGGCCGTACGATTGCGCCATCGACTTACAACCGGGAAAAGAGCCGCCATGGGGGCCGATCTACAATTTGTCACCAACCGAGCTAGAAGTCCTTCGAGCCTATATAGAGGAGAATTTGGAGAACGGTTTCATTCGGCATTCGAAATCTCCAGCCGGCGCACCCATTTTCTTCGTCAAGAAAAAAGATGGCTCGCTTCGACTCGTTGTAGATTACCGTGGCTTGAATAAGGTCACAGTAAGAAATAGGTATGCTCTTCCCCTTATCTCAAGTCTTTTAGAACGGATCAACGGTGCCAGGTTCTTCACGAAGATCGACTTACGAGGAGCCTATAACCTCGTACGGATCCGACCAGGAGATGAATGGAAGACCGCGTTTCGCACCAGATATGGGCACTTCGAGTATACGGTCATGCCGTTCGGACTCACTAATGCGCCGGCAGTCTTCCAGCACATGGCGAATGATATATTTCGAGATCTCTTGGATGATTTTTTGATCATCTATTTGGATGATCTACTGGTTTATTCAAAGACCCAAGAAGAACATGATTCTCATGTACTATTAGTACTAAAACGACTTCGAGAACATGGTCTGTATGCAAAGTTAGAGAAATGTAGTTTCGGGTGCAACCAAGTGGAGTTTCTCGGCTATGTCATCTCCTCAGAAGGCATATCTATGGACCCAGCCAAGGTCAAAACGGTGATAGAATGGCACACTCCGCGTTCGGTGCGGGATGTGCAATGCTTCCTAGGCTTTGCAAATTTTTACCGGAAGTTCATACAAAATTACTCAAAAATTGTGCTGCCTCTCACACAGCTCACCAGGAAGGGACAATCATTCATTTGGTCTAAAGAGACGGACATGGCTTTCGAGAGTCTTAAGAAGGCGTTTACATCAGCTCCAATTTTAGGTCATGTGGATCCGGAAAAAACATTCATTATCGAAGCTGACGCATCGGATTTCGCATTGGGGAGCATTCTGTCACAACAGGGTAACGACGAGAAGCTACATCCTGTGGCTTTCCACTCCCGTAAGTTTGACGCCGCCGAAATCAACTACGAAATTCATGATAAAGAGCTATTAGCAATAGTTGATTCTTTTATGCAATGGAGGCATTTCCTGGAGGGATCTCCTCATCAGGTCACTGTATTCAGTGACCACAAGAACCTTGCCTACTTTCAAGATGCTCGTGTACTGAATCGACGTCAAGCTCGGTGGGCCCACTTCCTCACACGCTTCGACTTCAAAATTACATATCGTCCGGGGAAGCACCAAGGGAAGGCAGATGCATTATCACGGCGTTCGTATCTAACACCACGTCCCGGTGAGCCAGCTTTCGATAACCAGAAGCAAGTAATCTTGGGTCCAGCACGACTGCAAGCAGCACAGGTCTTCGACATGCCCGTGGATTCCGACATTACCAATACTATACGTGAGGACTTGAAGACTGACGCTTTCGCCCAAGCTATACTAGCACAAATTGACCCCTCTCGAGCGTCATGTTCACAATCACAATCACCAGGTACGGATTATCGGCAATTCAAATACTGTGATGGATTACTCTTCTTTAAAGAACTTTTGTATGTTCCTAATGGTTCTTGCCGCCTTCGAGTAGTACAAAACTGCCATGACACATATACAGCAGGACATTTTGGTAGTACTAAAACATTAGATTTAGTACAACGATCATTCTGGTGGCCCCGTATGCGACAATTTGTCGAAGATTTTGTTCGGACTTGCGATACATGCTGCAGAGCGAAAATGCCAAGACATCATCCATATGGTTTATTGGAACCATTACCAATTCCAAGCAAGCCATGGCAATCCATTGCTCTTGACTTCATTACAGATCTTCCAGTCTCTAAGGGATTCAGTGCGATTCTCACAGTGGTGGATCGATATACAAAGATGGCTCATTTCTTACCATGTACTAAAGAAATATCTAGTGAAGACACCGCCGAAATTGTCATGCGGGAAGTATGTCGGCATCATGGACTCCCTGATAATATCATCAGCGATCGTGGACCCCAGTTTGTGTCAAAATTCTGGAAGCACCTTTTTAAAATGTTGAAGGTCACTTGTCACCTCTCCTCCGGCTACCACCCACAAACCGACGGTCAAGCTGAACGAACAAATCAAACACTGGAGCAGTATCTGCGGTGCTTTCTCAACTATCATCAGAATGACTGGGCAGATATTCTTCAGTTCGCCGAATTTGCCTATAATAACGCTATCCACGCATCGACTCAAGTCACGCCATTCTACGCTTATACAGGATATCATCCCCGGTGGTGTGTCCTTGAAACCCCAGAAGTGTCCACAAATCCTTGCGCGGAGGATCGTTTGGAGCGGTTACGCAAGATACAAGCGGATTTATCTACTCAACTCCAGCAAGCTCAACAATCACACAAGGACTACGCAGATCGTCATCGACTTCCATCCAGTTTTAACATTGGAGATCGGGTGTGGCTGCTACGACGACACATCAAGACTACTCGCCCATGTGAGAAGTTGGATTATCGGCGATTAGGTCCTTTCCGTATTATCGGGAAGATTAATGATGTCGCTTTTCGTCTCGAGCTACCTCCGCAACTTCGGATACATCCGGTGTTTCATAGTTCTCTCCTCGAACCCTATCACGAGAGCACTATCCCAGGACGTACTATACAACCACCACCTCCTATCGAGCTCGAAGATGGACCTGAGTATGAGGTCGCTGCCATCCTCGATTCCAAGATTGTTCGCAACAAGCTCTACTATCTAGTCGATTGGCTAGGATATAGTCCCAGCGAGCGTACTTGGGAACCGATCGAGAATGTGACCAATGCTCGTGCTCTTCTAGAAGACTTCCATCGACGATATCCCGAGAAACCGGGTCCTCAATCCAAAACGACTCGTGGAACTCGTCGTTTTAAAGGGGGGATAGTGTCATAACTAGACTCGAACCCATAACCTTTTGTTACACGGGTCGAGACTTTACCATTAGGTTATGAATTGTAATTTGAAGGATATTATTTTCATTTAGGTTTTATTAGGAAATTGATGTATATTCCAGATTTCTCTGGAACATTCTAGAAACTTCAGGAGTATTCCTGAAGACACTATAAAAGGAGGCGCAAGGCATTAGTTCGAATTAAATCGGTTCAACGCCAGTCTTAAGCCTTCTAACTACTGTTGTATATCTTCCTTCATATAATACATATACCTTTCGCATCATCATTCTCTCTCTCTCTCTCTCTCTCTCTCTCTCTCTCACTCACCCATTCCTTCTCTCAAAGTTCGACACCTCTCATAGTACTAATCCTTCTCTGTCTTAGTACTATTCCCCGACAATAGTACTAATCCTTCTTTTAGTACTAATTCCTTCTCTGCCTTAATAGAGTTCCTGACAGCAAGAGAAGTGGAGAACGGGACGGATGCCGAGTAGCTTCAATGAAGGCTTGATCTACTTGATTCCAAAATCGGAGATTGTGCTGCATGAGATTAAGCAATGGAGGCCCATTACAATTTTAAACCTAATTTATAAAAAATTTGCTAACATATTAGTGTAGAGAATCAAGCCCTTCCTAGGCGATATCATCCAATCCAATCAAACTGGTTTCATGGAGCATCGTTCTATTATGGACAACGTGATTTTGTTTTGGGAGGCTGTTGCAACGGCGAAGGTGACCAATCAAAACTTAGCCTGTCTGATGCTCGACTTCGAGAAAGCCTATGATCGAGTGCAATGGTCTTTCTTGGAAGAAGTGATGAAGGTCATTGAGCTACCATTGGAATGGAGGTGTGCTGCCCAAGCCTTATATAGGAATGGCTCGAGTAAGGTGCTGATTGCAAGGAGGAAAGGAGCTCAAATCATTCTTACTCGATCCATCAGGCAGGGTTGTCCTCTTGCCCCCTTTCTTTTCCTTTTTATTATTGAAGCAATGTCTGCCCTTTTTAATAGCCAAGGGGCAAATCTTCATGGTCTTTCGATCCCTAACGCAAGGAAGTCCCTACTGGATTCAGAGTTCGCGGACAATACGATGCTATACCTCCAAGGAAATGAAGCGAATCTTGAGAGGGCACAGAGTGCTATTGAGCTCATTTGCAAGGCATCGGGAGCGTCCATTAATTGGAAGAAGTCCAAGGGTTTTTGGATCAGCTTGGAGCCCGAGCCTATTTGGAAGCCAAATGCTGAATTCAAATGGATTGCAAACGGGGAAGCCACTAGGTATCTGGGAACGTGGATTGGGGTAGATATCGATAAGGGAATTCAGCTGCAACATATTCAAAGCAAAATCTGTGACAAAATTCGCAACTGGTCAGGGATGAACTTATCATTGGCTAGCAGGATCATAGTAGCTAACCATGTGCTTTTGTCTACATTATGGCATGCAGTTTCAGTGTGGATGTTTGACAAGCAAGCTATTCATACTGTTAAAGCGTGTATTAGGGGATTTCTTTGGGCTGGGATGAGGAAAGACAATGCGGCAGCCAAAGTATCATGGTCCACATTGATTCTTCCCAAGAGTAAGGGGGGTTTAGGATTGGTTGACCCTGGATTGCAGAGTCAGGCATTGTTATGTAAGATATTGGTAAGAAGCTTGCTACCTGGTGATGAGTTATGGAAAACATTGATACATAATAGGAGCATGCTATGGAGTCCAAGACTGGGTGGGCAATGGAAGTCACACAAAGCGTGTCCTTTTTGCATGGACTTAAAATTGAGGAAATCTAACCGATTGGCTGATCGTACTTGTATGTCAGTGATGCAGGCGTGGAGTATGCTTCGTGGGCATCTAAGTCGGAATCGTCCAAGTACTAGTGCTGAATGGATGCGCCAACCCCTATTGTGGAACGAGACCGTGCAATCGCCAGAAGGAATGATGCTTGGACAAAGCAAGCGCATGCCGTGGGCTATATTGCATTGTCTAGGGATACACTCGGTGGCTGATTGGTTGCGGCTGTCCGGCAGTAATCGTGATCAATTATATGAAGACATGGGAAAGGTCAGAAATGGCAGAAAGATGCTTGACGTAGTCAATACAACTGTCTCCTCGCTTCCTATTGGTAATGAGGAAGAGGGTGAATGGTCTGGACAATGTGATGGTACCGGAAATATTATCAATGTCAGGGGTCTAGGAAAGAGTGGGAAGACCGTCCTGATGGGATTATTAGATGAAAGTGCAGGCTGGTACCCTATTAGAATTGTGGCAAGACACGGAAAGAAATGGAAGGTGAATCCACCTGTCGAAGAGGTCGAGGAGGATTGGATCTTGTACGTGGTTGAAGGCAAGCCTCTCGAGCGCGTAGAATGGGATCCCGCTGAATATAGGTGGAAGGGAGAACAAGCTAAATCACTAGGTTTCTTCGAATACTCGACGCGCTTGGGGAGAAAGTTAGGTTCGTATCGTGAGAAATGTGCCAACAAGTGGACCCATGCAGCTATCGATTCAGTCTTCGTGGATAGAACAAGGAGCAGGATACGGAACTCATCCCTTCCCGAGCGGATCAAAGTGTTTTTCTGGTTAATCACCCATCGGGCTGTTCCAACGGGAGAGTGGCTTGGGAATAGAGGCGGCATGAGTGGTTGCAAGGCGTGTAGTGCGAGCTTGGAGGACATCGCTCATTGTTTGTGGTGATGCCCACGAGCGCAAGAAATCTGGCTGAGGAGCTTAAGAATCTTGGCTCGTTTTGGGGTTGAGGTTCATGTATCGAGCGCAGCAATCACTTGGCTGGCCACCGAATCGGCCTCATGGTTTCAAGGGTGGAATGGAAACGGTCCTTCTTTAATGGTGAAGCAAGGATCTGTGCAACCAACAACGCAAGGAGGTTTATTCTTCTTACAAGAACGCTACGTGGACATATGGGTATTAGTGGTCGGCCTTACGGTCTGGCAAGTGTGGGTATCTCGGTGCAAGGAGACCCTCGCAGGTAAACGAACCCCACCGGCTGAGAATTTAATGATGATATGGTTTAATCTTATTTCTATGTTGCGAGGTGAGTTTGAAAGTCTTCAAGGGCCATCTGATGCAAGTGAAGAAGCTAGAGCTCGATTCCTTCGGAAATGGAGCGGTTCGTCGATGCTGCAGATAATGGATGGTAAAGTGAAGTGGAATTATCAACCACCGTGGTGGCTGTTCCCTCCAAGTGTTCCTAACATCTAGATGGGTGCTGCCATGAGGAGCGAATGGAGGACATCTATGCTGAATTCTGTTTTGTATGAGGCTCACGTGGAGAATATGTGTTCAAGTAATGCTATACACATAGAATGATGTGGTGTTTTGGAGTTGTTTTTTTATGTTGTTTCATCTACACATTGTTTTCCTTTGACATGCAAGATGTCTTGTAAGATATGAGTTGTAAATGATTCCTTTGTACATTCTTAACTAATGGAAGTAGATGTTTTTGGAAAAAAAAAAAAAGATATGTCAGGTAGAGCATTCAATTTCCTCTAGAGTGTGGAAAGCTGAAATTTGATAAAGAAATAAAAGAGGGAAAACAATTATGTGCACAATTGTGACTAGTGACAATTGAGAACCCATTGTATCTGAAATATGCTAGGTTTTGATGATCAGTGTATAAAATCATTGATGAGGGCAACCTTTAAGAAGTCTTTGTTGAAAAAGAGTGAAATGTGAGATTTTGTTATAAGTTTCTCATCATAAATAGGATCTCAATTGTATGTTCATGGTTATCGATGATAATGAAAAAATGGTTATCTCTTGGTTGTTAGACCTCGACTCGAGAAAGGTTACAATTTCATTGTTCAAAACATCCCTAAGTCTTCCATTGAACGAAGGACGTAATTGGGTGTAACTCGTAATCATTCCACTGTAATGAGATACTGTCAACCAAAGCCTCTAAATTTAATTTTGCCACCTCACATACTTAGTTATTTCTACATCCTTGGATGATCTAACCTTTACTAAGCCTATATTGATTGATCTCTTGAAGTTTTCTTATTGTCAATGGCTACACCTCAATGCAACATGGAAGCATTAACATATTTATGTTTAGTTATGAGAAACACTTTCTTCCCACTCAAACATAATGTTGCTTCTTTGGATTGATAAAACATAAATAGTCACAATCTAGCTTTTTTTCTCGTTACTCCAAGTTGAGCAATAACACTCATTGTTTTTATCTACATATGTAAATATGTAAATTATCTTGACATTCTATATAAGTAAAATTCATCAAGGACCTCTTTGTGTTAGAGCCTGTAATAATGGATACTATTTTCACAATCACAACATTATCTTATCTTCTATTGGTATTGGTCAAAAGAGAGAGTTGTAAGAATAGGTTGTAAATATCAAGGAGACTAGCCCTATAAGCAATGCGGGTGCAATGGTGACATTTACAATGAAAGAGGTTCCCAAGTAGCCGGCAAAGGTGATGGTACCATCGGCAACAACTCTAGCTAGAGTACCAGCTTCTGTAGACAGTAAACCATTATTGTATGTGCCCCGTGTGAGGCGTACTGACATGACCTTTGATAACAATGATAAGTTCACGCCTATCAAATGAACACTAGCTTATTAAATGCAATACATAATACTTCATGCTCATTCATTCAAGATACATATATACAAATGTATGTACATATATACTTGCCTTCCAAAACTTCTGCTCCCACAAATGTGATCAAAGATCCTGTAACATATTGTGCTACTGTATATGGCACTGGTCCAACAAAGCATATTGTTAACCCCAAGCATGTAAAAACTTGTGATGCAAAAAGGATTTGCCTGCAGAGATTTATGGAGGTAAGCATTAATGCATAATTAAGTTTCCATTTTTGTTTTCATTAACTAGCAAAATAGGATAATGAGTTAATTCTTTTGGGGCTAACTTGATTTATACCTGTCCTCGAAGATGTTGCTAATGTAGCTTCCCACAAGAAAGTTAATTGGCAATACCGTTAATCCAAGAAGTGCAAGAAATGCAGCTACAGCTTGCGTAGTCCAACCAAAATAGTATGATGTAACGACACTTGATTCCGAAAGGACAATTTCCATGGCATACTTCAACATAAAATAGATCAAAAGTTGAACCTGTCATAATATAAAAAGAAACTTATAATAAAAGATACAAATGTCTAGTTGGTGAGCTCTGATATATTGTACAACTACAATTATACTCCATATGAGGAAACATGCTATAATGAAGTTGATTAATGTACTAGGGAACATTACAAATTTGCTTGTTATAATATCAAAAGAAGCTTATAATAAAAGTTGCCAATGTCTAGGTAGTGGACTCTATAGATTGTACAACCATAATATTCCGTATGAGACATAAACTGCAATGAAGTTTATTGTTGTACTATAGAACCTTACAAATTCACCAAGTGGGAAAGAGCCATATTCGCTTCTGTTTCCATTGTGTGCAACATTAAGAGTTGCCACATTCACATACCTATCTATCTAGGTAAAAGAAAATTATTAGGGCACCCCCCCATAGTGGGAAATTAATTTCTAAGATTTTTTGAGATAGAAAATGAGGAATATTGCAAAAGTTATTCTTTATTATACCTTTACAGGTGTTGTCAAAAGACTATATGCTTGTGCAATTGATGTCACAGGAGATTCATCATCCTTCTCATCGTTGCCACTCTCAACACCAACATCTTCATAGTCATATAATTCATCTTGTATAGCAACACCATCTTGAATTGAATCTAATAATGATTGAGTCAATTTGTCATCTACTTGTATGGGAGGTCGTGGCTCAACATGTCCATTAGTGTTGTTGGTAATAATTGATGTCTTCGACTTACGATTGATAGTTTTGGTGGTCACTAGCCTAATGGGTTCCTTGAAACCTATTAGAGCCCATACAATGTATACCAACCAAGCCATAGCCATGACCCACCCTGGAAGTGTGTTTGCATTAAATGTTAATCCTACAAATGATTTGTCCATTTCAAGCACTCCTGCTAATGCAGGCCCTGTTGCCATGCCCAAAGCACTTGCACTTACAAAGCCCGCTGAAGCTTTTAAACGCATATTTGTTGGGACCCAATCACTAATATACCGCCTGTTAATTGCTCTTGCAGACCCTAATCTGCATTCATGTAAGTGCATTAAAATTAGCAAGTTTATAATCTCATGTCAACTGATTTCCATCATGATTATAATGTTACAATATGACATGTGTTCACTATATGGTATTTAAAAAGCTCCTAAGTTTGAAGATTGTGCATGTGCACATGGGTAAGTATAAAATTTTGGTATACTACACGGAATTTATAAAACCCCTAAGTGTACACATGATGCATGTCCATCAGAGTAGCATTTAGGGGATCTGGAAAGCGTTCACAAGAATTCCACATATAACATGTTTTTCTAAAATGGCCAC
The DNA here is from genome assembly GCF_043228905.1 of Azolla caroliniana. Lineage (NCBI taxonomy): Eukaryota > Viridiplantae > Streptophyta > Polypodiopsida > Salviniales > Salviniaceae > Azolla > Azolla caroliniana. Next base: position 2,204,393 of record NW_028230447.1, read on the forward strand.
ATGCACACATGATGAATATGCAGGGTTTACATAATCATTTTGACTATTGTTTTTTTACAAACTTCCTCCCTTTTGAGGCAAATCATACCACATCCTTTCCAATGGTATTTCAAGCAACATTTATTATTAGATTGAATTTCCCTTACTAGAGGTATTATATGTAAGGAAGAGTACATGATATTACCCGCACAAAATCCGCCCAAGAATAAGAAGTGAAAGCGATCGGAAGTCATATGCTATTGCATACAACAAATTCCCTAGTAGTAAAACTACACTGCTAAAAATGAGAGGATAATTGTAAGATGTGTTTGACCAAGCACTGAAGTAAACCGATGAAATGAGTTGTGTGACTGCCATGGAACCAATGATGACCCCACACAATGTTGGTGCAGCTCCAAGGCTATAGGCGTATTTGTCGGCCGTAGGTACAATAATATATGTGTTGACCATGTAAAGGAAAGTATTCACGAGGTTGAGAAGTAAAGACATAAAATCATATTGTCGGCGAATGAAGTCATCTTCATCCCCGAGAAATTCTTCTTCTTTATCAACATCGAGGAGTTGCTTTGCCACATACTTGAGGAAATTAGTAGAATTTGTTAACCTCTCTTGAGCTACTTTGATAGAATGAATTATTGGATCCTGTATTATTTAGAGAAATTAACTAGTTTAATGAGGAGCAACTTTGTGTCATTTTGAGTATGTAGTACACTTGCAAGCCTATTCATTTTTTGTCAATTAGGATGAAATTAGGTTAACGAACCTCGACGGCGATGAAACGTTTGGGTTCATCGTAAAGAGATGTTGTTTGATGTTCTAGCTCTGCTATGCTTCGAGTAAGTGCACCAACCATGGCACCTATACCCTATAAAAATGAGTCAATTTTTAAAATCAATGATCACTGCTTGCATGCTATGTATAAAACATCACATTTATATTGATTGACAATATGAAATATATTAGCTTCAAAGTGGTCCAAGTGTAAAGTCATAAGAAGTTTTAAACATTTCCAAAGTGGGATCAAAGAGCTCCAAGGTTTCTCAATGATATAAAATGTTGATCTCTAGTTACAAAATGCTCTTCCACATTATGAGCTTCAACAAGTGAGCTCAGATTAGTTATAGACAATGTCACCACATGAAGAGCCCTAATAGAGTGTTGTAATTTATGAGCTTTTGTAAGTGAGGCACTCTAACCTAGATATCTCCAACAAGGTACTTACAAGCACATTAACCACCCACTCATCCCCAACTCCACACACTTTGAGTATCTAGGTGTATGGAGTTATCCCACTTGATCACAAAACCTGGCATGGTGATATATTAGGTCAAGGTTAAAATTGTGTAATAATTTGAATGGTGGCCCCTTGACTACAAAACCTAGGCATGATAATATGTTAGGCCAAGGTTTAAATTGTGTAATAATTTGAATGATGGCTCCTTAAAAGTACAAAACCTAGCATGAGAAAATATTAGGCCAAGGTTAAGATTGTGTAATAATTTGAATGGAGGACCTAAGACATTGACACAACATCATCCTCCACGGCTACTCAAGGCAAACATTGAAACGTCGATGAGTGTGCGCGGAGGTGTGTATCATAGGTACATGCGTAGTTGGCTCTAGGTACTTAGACTAGTAGTTACTGACCACGTGCCTGAAAACTTGTTGTAATTGGGAGTAGGGGTGATTGGAGCGGCTCGCAACGTAGTAGTCGGTCAATGCATGGGCCGCTCTCTTGTCGAACTTCTTAAGGATCTTCCGGATCCCGGTTGCGTTGATCTCGACATAATTAAGGAGATCAAGGAGTTGGCCACCCACGGCCCGATAGGCTTCCACACATTGGGAGGCTTTTTCCCCGTGGTCATTGTCCGTGTCCGTGTCCGTGCCATGTCCTAAGGCCTCGCGCTCAGCTCCGAGGGCCGATAAGCGTGCCGCGAGTTGGCCTTGTTGCTCAAGTAGGAAGAGTACGATCTTCTCGATCTGCCAGTCGAGGAGCCTCGCAAACTCCCTCCTCATCTTCTTGTTGTGCTCTCCGTCTTGGGCATGGTCATAGTGGTCCACATAATCCTTCAATTTCCTCTTCATCATCTTGTAGTTGATGTAGTAGCTTTGGGGGGTGGGGGTGGGAGAGAGATCAAGCAACAAAATCAAACATCCCACATTTAGCATAAAAAATCTCTGAGACTCTCTCATCAATCCATCCAATTTGCAAAACCAAACAAAAGGCACACACAAGAAAAAAAAGAAGAAAAAAAGGACTTACTGTTTCCATTCAGGATTTTGAGCTTCCCTCAATCTCTTACCAAATCCCACCATTCTGAACCAAAAAAGAAAAAACCAAACCAAACAATTGTATAAGAAATTTGTCCAAAGTAAACCCCACTCCAATTTATATAGTGGTAAGTCACACTATTGCACCATATGCTCTTGTAACGTTGTTGTCGTGGTCGTTGTCGATACCCATGGACAAACACACACCTCATCCTAGGGTAAATATTGGTTCCCAATTATCTTTAAAAATGGCCACCCCCAAGTTTTTGGTATTTTCTTGAATGCCATTTAACCTAGTCTCGTGTCGTGTAGCTTCTATGTATGTTATCTTGCTACATTCCCCTTGCATTTCTCCCCGTTATTTCCCCACTTAATGCCCAATGGCCCACCCTGTTGAACTCCACGTGTTTATCAAAGGGTTTATTCGAAAACTCTCTTATAGCATTTCAAAGTTTGCCCAGTTTCCACTTCAATGTTTGAAGGTGATTTCAGAGTAATCTGAGTGAAATTCTACTATACATGTGATGTACTACGCTTGATGACACCATGTTGTGCTTGTCTTTGAGAAACTATGTGTATTCACGTGGGGGCAACATAGAAAATATGCATTTTTTTTTGTTCCATATGGATATTTTTAACTTAATTTATTCCGTATGGACTTGGTTGGTGTCATTACTTATAAATTTTATCCTTTCCTCCAAAAAACTAGTCTTTGGTTATTCAAACACAATTTAGTATGACACGAATGGGTGATTGTCGTGTGTCCTCTAGTATTCGACAGTCAACATCATGATGGTCATTGATCCCTATATTATTGTGGCATTCTCAACCATATCTTGACTTTTCCGCATCTACTAGTATGTCATAACAACATGTTTCCACCTTGTAAACAAAGAGAGAAGACATTTTAATGCAAGAAATGAAACCGTTGTTGTGTATGTGTTCTATATGTTTTCGAATTGGTACTCGATACGTAATGTATCTCACCGTCCAATTCCATTTTAGGAAGGTTGTATCTTATTATAACACTACATGCCGGAAACCATCAATCTTCATAATGCCTACTATCTTCCTACTAAGTAATGCCATTCATAAATATTCGTTGTTGTTGTTGTGTTAGTCATTTTAAAATCACATGAATATTTATCATGTAAAAGTAAACGAATTTGAGCCTATAATTGTGTTTGATTGTATATCTTGGATGTACCACAATTACTTCATATCTTATACGTGTTGAACTTTGGAATTAGATAAGGAGGTGAGTTAAAGAATTACTTGCAAATGTGTGGAAGAAAATTAGAGTTTTGTACATTAGCAAGTTGAAACTACTACAGGAGTTCATTTACCAAAATTGACTATGTGTGGATGCCATTTCTCTTATCTATATATGATCCCCCACAACTGTAACATATTTCATCGTTTATACAACTTTTTTTCTTTGCCTTTTACTTGTCTATGATCCATAAGATTTGTGGTTGTCCTTAGTCTCAAATTTGACATTCTATTTAAGATCGACATGGATTCATCTTCGAATCTTTCATTTTTTGTATTCTTTCTAATGATATCTAAAGCCTAGATGCATCTTCATATCTAGCAATGAAATAGAATCTTCTTTATAAGTTTCATCTTTTGTATGTATTATAATGATTCACATCGAATTTGGCATATCTAAAGAGGTACATCTTAATGTCACCACTCAATATGGATATTCATTACATTTACTACTCTATATCTTCATTCTTTGTAAATCATTGGGCAAATTTTGCTTTCCATGAAATTCCTTTATAGTAGACTAAAGGATTTGGAAAACAAACAATTAGTCACTTTCGTTGCCAGAAGCATTTACATTTGGTTGGCTTGTCCATTGCATTCATGAAATTATCTCGATTAATTACAAGGATTAAATTAATTCACTTCAAGGGGTATAAAACATAGAAGGGACAATCCTACAATAGATTTTATATTGCCATTTCTATTACACATATAGAAGAAGTATTATCGTTGTCCAAACAGAATTTTTTTTGGAAGAGACATCTATATTTGTGAGAGAGAATATCCTCTTGTTGTCGTCATTTATACTTTTATGAAGTTCATCTTCTTGCGTATTATACTTGCCCACGTCACAAACTGAACAACCTTGATAATGTTGCACATAATCTAGAATAGTGATTGTACATTACCGGAAATAATGATGAAGGTCTTCCAAATATATACTCTCGACAATGTAAATGAAGATGAGTATGACCTTGATTTGTAGCTCCATCTTAAGTTCTACAAATTTTCATGAATATATCCTAGAAAGCCAATGTGGGTACCTTGATTGTTAAGACTTACATGGTATCAACACTTTTGCTTTCGCTAGTTGATACATGATGGCTACATTGGATGATGCGCAAGTATTCACTGGGAGCATATGGATGTTGATCAATTAACTTTTTGCACAAGCATTATTGACCAACGCTCTATTAACATTCATAAATGTTGGTTCTATTCTTTGTATATTCAATGTTAATATCCAAAAATTAAATCCTCATAATTGATTCACATTCTACAGATTCCCCCTTATTCATACTCATCCATGGCCCCATGCATATGTATATGCTATTAGTTACATGGGTGATTTCACTCTACATTTTGTACGATATTAAATTTAAGGATAATTGAGGTGACAATGTGGCATACAATGTTCTTCATACCTTTCGCTGTGTTGGTGCCCATTATACATTTACATGGCATAGGATACATTTCTATATCTAGATATGTGTATCTTAATATCACCACTCAATAAGAATATTCCATGTATAGAGCAACAACCTCTCTTGGAATCTACAAAGGATCCTTATTCGAAGGATTTGGAAAACATGATGGTTTTTTAAAATGATAACAAACACTCATTTTCACTGTTTGCTTACAAATATTTCATACCTTTTATGACTAAATTAATTGTGTTACATGTATTTGCCTATTTAAGGGAGATAAACCATATGTGTCCAAATTAAATGATGTTTAGTTGTGATAAAACCAATAACGCAACCATTCTTGAGTCGGTGGGCATCCACATAAGATGGAACTATCCCGTCCCTACAAGGATTTGTACATAATCGTCTCATTTGTAAAATTGTATAACTAATGGAAGGAGTTTTTTTTGGAAAAAAAAAAAACGCAACCATTCTATAAGTTTATGGGTAATGACATTCTTGAGATGACCATCATGAATATAGAATGAGTATCCCTTCACTAACCATAGAGAAAATGAGCTTTAAATGACTTGGGATGATAATGCACCATACCTTTAATTAATTAATTATCTAGACATGTTTTTGTGTACATATAGGATGATGCAAGGTTTGGTAGAAAATAAATATGATGTTTTTTGTTTTCTTTTTTGGCAGTAATAAATATGGATTTACATTTATTATGGACTATTTTATCACATATTTTTGTTTACATGCTTGTTAATAGAATGAATGTAAATCAATTTTTTAAAAGGGATCCCAAGAATAGGAACGATCAGAACAAAAAAACTTCTTTGAGCGTGGCTTCCATAAACATTAAGCACCATCAAGATGAATAACACTAAACAAATAAAGAAGTCTTAGTGGAAAGTTTGATATGCAAACTTTTTCGAAAGGAAATATATCAAACTTTATATTTGCATGTATTTGATGTACCATACATATTTGTTTTTATGTACATATCTTGTGGATATAATTGTAAATATGCATTCATTTTATGTAATACAAAGTAGGAAGCAATTATATTAGACTACACATATTACGGAAAAAAAGATTAAAGAATGAGCAAAGTACATTAAGAAGCTTAAGACAAGCTTAATTAGATGTACCACACTCATTAATTAATTAAGTAGAGGATGCAAGGGACAATAATATCTCAAATGTCAATGGAACTCTCTAAGAAGATGCAATGGATGAGATGGTGGATTCCTTCATTCGATATGCACATGAAAAAGAAAAAGACCCAAATGACTATCTTTTGATGAAAAATAACTAATCATATGCAAAGGATGATTCTATTTATGACGTTTTGGAAGGATCACTATAAAGAGAGGTCATTCTTTTAAATTTATGTTTAGGTGGTGTGGGAGAGCGTGAGGGTGAAGTGATGGTGGCGGTTGTGTAAGTGCAATGGGTAGAAGGAATTATAAGATGTAGTTTAACGAACCATATCCAACCCATGGGTGAATGGAGTTGGGGATAATGTATTCACTAAGCATATGGATATGGGAACTCTTTCTAAGGTGACTAACGTGAGTTTGAGTTGGTTGGGGTGGTTGTTAGGCTTAGTGTTAACAAAATGGGCAAGAAACTAAGAAGGTGATGTAGATGAGGGTTAAAGGTTCGTTGCAAGAAAAAGAGGGGGAAACGTTAGTGTCAATATATGTGGAGGGTGTCATCTGGATATACATAAAAGGACATAATCATGGTAAAGATGTGAACCCATGACTTCTTGGAGCATTTACTCTAACTTTTCATAGATAATCTAGAGTATATAGATAATCAATTATGAAAATTTGCCATCTTGTAAAAGCTAATGCATGATCACCAAATGGTACGCTTGTATGAATGTCAAGTGATGATCATGCATAACTTCGAGGTGATGAGCATATATGTGTTTAAACCATGCTATATAAGCAAATGTTGTAATATTGATGCACCATACTAGTTCAACATTAGCCTTCAACATGTTCTTGTATCTTGTTAGTTGTTAGTTGTTATTAATACATTTCGTTCTTCTTCAATAATTTTGTTCTTAGATATGACCCTGCCATTCGTCTCTTATTTCTCTCTTTGTATTCTCTTCCTTGATTCGATTCTCGACTATGAACATGATAGTTTGAATTAGAATTTTTTATTTTTTATTTCTTGAAGAAATCCTCACTCTATGTTCTCATAACCAAAGCAACAATAAGTGAACTAGAGTGTATACAAGTTGTTACTAGCTAGAATACGACCAAGTTCATGGCCTTAGAGCAAGAGAATCAAAGGTATCGCAAGGATGTATAAGAATTGTTAGTTGAGAAAGCTCAACTTGAGGGATTAACTCAAAGGATTCACCAACTTGAAGTAACGCTAGGGACTTTGCAATAATAAGACTTGGAAGCACAAAATTCCCCAAAAGAAACCAAGATCAATTTGATGGTACTCAATCATAATTTCAATAATTCTTGAATCATGTGTGCCTATTATTACAAATTCATCCCACCCAATATCTTATTGATGGCTACTAGTGAAGTTTGATGGTACTCATATACAATTTCAAGGATTCTTGAATCAAGTGTGCACACTATTACAAATGCATCCCACCCAATATCCAACTGGTACAACATGAATGTCACAGATAATTAGAATAGACCAAAACGGAGGCAAGGAATGTGAGACAAGAGACAAAATATTGAGGGAGAAAGAACTTATTGGATTGTACTTATGATTCCATAAATTGTGTTCACCTTGATTGAGATCAAGGTGAACAACTGTATTTACACGTGTTCCTAAGCACTTCATGTGCATGCATAGTCTAGAAGTTCTTAGAACATTCCAAATTTTTTGAAAGTGCATGCTTCAGAAGTCTCTATAAGTTTCCATTATGACCAAGGAGGTTGGAGGTTCCAAAAGCAAATAAACTAGTGGTTAGGGTCATTAACTATGTATAAGAAGTATGGAGTTTAAATCTTTGTTAACACGTCTTTAGGAATTATTTCTTTTTTGCATTTTCGAAGAAAAAAAGGAAGAAATACATTTAATACCAAAAATAGGTGCCTCTTTCTCTACATATAAAAAGAGGGTTTATTTCATTTTGAGTTTTGGTGTGCACCATTATGGTTTTGTGGTTTTATGAGTTTTTAAAAAAAAAATTTCAACTAGGATTTATTTTTCCTCATTATTAGAATGTTAATTAATGTCTAGGAAAATTAAGGAGGGAAAATAAGGAAGAAAGGGTGCCGGTCCACTCAACCACCCCTAACAAAGGTGAGGGATAGATCTAAGTCCCCCATTGGTGTCCCACACCACCGTCTATAGACATGAACTATGCCTTGGGTTAAAGAAGGAGGCACATGTGTACGAAGTTACAGCTCTTCAACACTCTCAGAGTCTCTTTCACAAAACAATAAAGAAAAGAGATGCCCCTTGATGAAGGCAACTAGCCTTCTTCTATAGGCTCAATTCCTAGGCCCTTTGTGTGTGTTTCTCTCTTGGTTGTTTTTTTAATAAAAAGTAGCCAAGTGATAAACACTTCGAAGTTATATCTTAATGTAGGATATAACTTGATGAAGCTAACTAGCCTTCTTTTATAGGCTCAATTCCTAGGCCCCTTGTGTGTGTTTCTCACTTTGGTTGTTTTCTTTTATAAAAAGTAGCCAAGTGATAAACACTTTGAAGTTAGATCTCACTGTAGGATTGAGATAAATCAATCCTCACCCTTCATCATTACAAATTAGCCCACAACTACAGTTACGGTTATGCTCGTAGCATACTCTCCCTCTCCAAAAGATTGTACTTGTTGCCATGAAAAGTGAAGAAATTTTGTTTTAAGAGCATCTTTTGAAAGTTTTGAATGTGTTCTACCCATCGTGTCTTACAACCCATGAGGCCTTCTTGGTCACAAAAATATTTGAAGGACTTGGTGCTCCGTAGTTACCACAAAGTGATTTCCATACAACTAATTTCTCCATTACTTAGTGCATGTATTATTGCAAATAGCTATTTTTCTCAAATTGAGTATTGCACCGAGTTAGAGTAAATTTCTTACTCTCAAATGCAACAGGTTTGGCATCTTAATATACAATTGTCCCTACGGCATAATCACTAGCATCAATCTTGACCTCATACAATGTCATGAAGATTTTCGGCAACGGTGTGAAAATTGTGTGGAACGGACAAAATCGAGAAGGTGTAATATGTACACATATGAAAGGAGTGATGGTTACACATGTATTTCAGCACGTTAATGTGCATGTGTGATGTGTGTTTAGGTGTTCATTACACAAAATATAAAAACAAACCTAGGGCCTAATGAGATTGAATGCGTATAAAGAGTGGTGCAAGCAAGATCTGAACCTTGTACCTAGGGATCGACAATGGTTCGGTTTAGGCTTAGCCGGTTTGGCCTGACCGGCTAAGCCTAAACCATTTCGGGGATCTCAAACCTGAACCGAACCGAACTGAACCAATTCACAAACTGGTGTCGTGCCTTTCGGCTCCGGATCGTTGCGTGAGTCGGGTGGGAACCGCCGAGGTTTTGGACTAGGAGAAAGAAGTTCGTGAGATAGAGATTAATTATGAGTAAATAGCAAAGAGAAAGATAAGAAACTCGTGAATCACACGAGTATACTATATTAATTGGTACTTAGGGTGTTAAGAGAGAAGTAGACGTATAAATCGTGAATCCCACGAATAATTTTTGTATTGATTAATTCTTAATCCAAAAAAAATCAACAACAACTACAATGTGCTCCCCATCCTTATATAGTGATGGGAGAGACTAAGCATAGCTACATGCTTTTTCTCATATGTTCATGCACACTAAATGTGCATGTGATGCTTTTTTTTTTTTATATATTAAAGAAATACACGATTTACCTTTTAATAAAGGTATGCATAAATAAAGGTCTTATACATATTAAATCTATATTTAAAACACTTAAGATAATTTAATGTAATGGTAAGGTTGGGGTTTGTCAACGTGGAGGTGCAGAGTTCGAATCACGCCTTGCACAGTAGTGAGTATTTCCTTTCCTTTTACATTTATGTCCCTTTATCCGGCTCTTCCTTGCCGGTATGCCGTTTTCTTCCTTGCCGGTATGCCGTTTTCCTCCTTGCCGGTATGCCGTTTTTCCTCCTTGCCGGTATGCCGTTTTCTTCCGGTTCTCACCGAGCACTCCATTCTCTATCCGGAGGGACAAAAATATAATTTCCACATAGTGTGCAACCTACACTATGACACTCGCCCCCTCCAAACCCGCACATCCTCCGGTATGTGCCGAAGTTCTTGATTCTTCGTATCCGTCTTCATCCGAAGCTTCCTCCGATTCTCCCCTTATGTCGACTATGAGTTGTAATCCACTTTCTTCGCTTCCCGCATCATTGTGGTCTTCGTCCGATTGCTCCTCGTTGTCGGCCTCGACTTGGATCACATAAGGTTTGTCGTCGGTCCGCTTCTTAAAAATCTTCACCCGCTTCCCGGCTATAGGCACTCGTAGTATTGTTCCATCCAACTCGGACAGTCGGTACGTCCCGTTGTCGAAGACCTTCCGAACCTCGTACGGCCCGAACCACCTTTTCGCGAATTTCCGCATCGTTGTATGTTGATGGTCCAAGCTACTATCATATACGATCACCCAATCTCCTTCTTCAATCCTCCTCGGTCGTAGTCGGTGCTTTGTGTCGAACCGGCTTTTGTTCCGGAACCGTGCTTCTTGTTGTCGGCGTGACGCTTCCGCTACATCTTTCGGTCTTCCCTCCAGTTGTCGTATCCGGACCGCTAGTAGTTCTTCCCGGCTCATCTCTTCCTTCCACGGTAGTATTGTCCATGTCGCGATTGCGGTTTCCGTTGGCATCACCGGTGCTTGTCCGGTCATGAGTTCTGCCGGCATGTAACCGGTCACGGAGCTATGCATCGTCCGATCCGCCCATAGTGCATACGGAAGCATTTGTGGCCAATCCTTCACCCTTCCGTCGCATGCCTTCGCAAGTGCTTTCACGATCGGACTATGTCCTCGTTCGATCTTCCCGTTGGCCTCCGGATTGTAGGCCGTTGTCAACGTTAACCGAACTCCATGTTTGGCGAAGAATCCCCTAGCTTTGTCCGAGTCGAGTTCTCCCCGGTCCGCAATCACTTGTCCTACGCAGCCGTACCTACAAAACACTTCTTCCAAAAGAAATTGGCACACCGCGGCACACGTTTTCCTCCGAAGCGCTCGACCTTCAACTTGGTTTGTGAGATCTTCTCGAGCTAACACCAAGTATTTCTTTTGTCCAATCCCGGTCGGCATAGCTACAATGTCGACCATCCACTTGAAGTTGATTGTCGGTGAGAATGTCGGATGCAGCTCATCTCGGTGTCGGACCCCGGAGTAGACTTGACATTTCTCGCAGCTTTCTGTGAACTCCGCGACATCTTTATACATGTTCTTCCACCAATATCTTTGCTTGATTTTCACAAAAGTTGCCCATGTTCCTCGATGTCCAGCCCAATCGGATTCGTGGAACTCGGACATTATCCGGTTTCGTTGCTCTTTCGTCCCGACTACTCGAAGTGGTATCCCATCCGGTCTTTTCGGCGTCCTCCATATTAAACCGTTTTCCAAGAAGAACTTTTGGACTTGCCTCTTCTTCCTTCGGATCTCGGCTCTCCTTTCTTTATCATTGGTTGAATCCTCGACCTCTTGTAGCATCTTCCCGATCATCAAGGTTTCCCCCTCGTATTCTTCTTCCCGGAATTCTCGGATCACGTTCACTCGGCATATGTGTTCTGACGTGAAGTAGTCTTCGGAAACTTCTTCATTATCTGATTCGGTTATGTCGTCTTCAAACCGCGCCCTCGATAACATGTCCGCTACCGCGTTGTCCTTCCCCGAGATGTGTCGAACCTCCGGATTAAGTGACTTGACATATGCAATCCACCTTAGCATAGCCACATCCGGTATCGTACAACACCGCATCATCCCGAGTATCGGAAGACAATCCGTCTCGATCACCACTTCAGCTCCGATCAAATAATCTCGATCCGATTTTATCGCCGACACGACTCCCCACAATTCTCTTTTGACTTGTGCATATCCGCGTTGCCTTTCGTTGAGGACCTTTGCTCCAAATCGAATCGGATACCGCGAACCATCCGAGTCGGCTTGATTGATGACCCACCCGATACCGGTTGGACTTGTATCAACCGTTACTATGATTGGCCGCTCGTAGCTTGGCTTCTTAAGTGATTCCGCCCTCCATAGTGTCTTCTTGAGCTTCCTCATGGCTTTAGTGTGTTCCGGTTTCCACTCGAATTTCTTACCTTTCCGCAACAAGTGATAGAGCGGGTCCGCTATATGTGCATAGTGCGGAATCCATATGTGATAGAATGCACACGCACCCAGAAACCTTCGGACTTCCGATGTTGACTCACATACTTCCTTCATAGCTTGAATCGCATCGATCTTTGTTGGTGATGGTCTTCGGCCGTAGGGTCCACATAGATGTCCGACCACCAATATTTCTTCTTTCCCGAATGCCGATTTCTCCCCGGAAAGTGTTAGGTGCACATCTTCTAGCTTTCGCAACACTTTCTCGCAATCATGAATATGGTCGACCACGAACTTTCGGCATCCCCGATCATCCATAGTCTCATCTTTTTCTTCCACCGCGCATCCTTTCATCGGAATGTCATCTAGAAACGGCATCGTTATCTCCGGGATGCAATCTCGAAGCACCTTGTTCATCGCGTTCATCATATGTGCAACCGAGTTTGTCGCTCCTTGTGGTAGTGTGCACATTCGAACTAGTCCTATCGGTGTCCGCATGGTAGTGATGTCTCGGCTCTCCACGGCTAGTTGGAATTGGTCATACCCCGAGTATAGGTCCCCGATGGAGTATATCGCACGTCCGGCAAAAGCTTCCGCGAATTCGTCCACTATCGGACCGACTCCCGAGTTCCGGATCGTGACCTTGTTCACCGGTTGCAAGTCTTGGATGAATCGGAGTGACCCATTCTTCTTCGGAACCGTAAACCATCGATTTGAGTACGGAGCACTTGATGGCTCTAGAATCCCCATCGCCACCTTCTCCTTGAGCAAGTCGATGACTTTCGGAATATGCGCCCGTGGCACCGGAATCGGCTTCAGGTTCCACGGTACATGATCAATCGTGAAAATCACCATCGGCTCCACTATCTTTGGATCAATGCATCCGATCTCCCTCGATGTGAACGCGAATGCTTTGCCATGTTGCTCCAACATCTCTCGAAACCGTTTTTCTTCTTCTTGTAAGAGGAACCCACCTCCACCGATCCGAAGTTTCTTCCGGGTCTCATCTGTGAAGGCATGTCCGATATCCACGGACTTCCGAAGTGTCGGATCTCCCGAGACTTCTTTCTTCTTTTGTTCGCTATCGGCGGGTAGTGGTCCCGCGGCCGGTTTCACCTTCTTCTCCACGGTCTTGTATTTCGTACTTACCATTGCTTCTTCTTTGCGGAGCGCATCCGGCCCCATTTTCGCAACGATCTCGTACATCTCGACCGATTCCACCGGGACTACCCGGTTCCCTTGGCTTTTATCTTCCGCAAGCTCTTCAAGCCGTTGTAGTGTATTCCCATAGAACACTTCCTCGATCACTCCCACGATTTCTTCGTCTTCTTTTATTATTGATGCCGACCGTAACTTATCCTCCACTTGTCGGTATTGTTTCTTCATTCCTCCGGTCACGGCCGTGTACGTAGATGCCCCATCCGGGCCGATTCGTACTTGTTTTGCTCCGAGAGTTTTCTTCCTGTGTGGGGTATCAGGGCTTCTCGGACTATCACTTCCCCACTCCGCAACAGTCCGCTTTAAAAATCCATTCTCACTTGGGACAAGAGTTCCCTCTTGTTCCTTTCGTGATTTGCCGGCACCGTTAGGAATTGGACGGATTTCCCTCCGTTTTGGCTCCGAATTCGCGCAAAAGCCGCACCACTATCGAGCACCTTCGTCTCCATCCGTGAAGCCGTGATAAAGGGTTGGCCGAGGATGACAGAATGTGAAACCTCATCCTGCACAAAGAAATTTTGGTCAATTTCGACATCCCCGATCTTTACCGTCACATCCGGACAAGCCGCAAATAGGTCTTCTGTCGTTTTCGTGGCTGCCCGAATCTTCCATCCATGGTTGGTGTTTATAGGCCACTTCCCCTTTCGGTAGAACTCCTTGGACATCAAGTTGATCTCCGATCCGTGATCAATCAATGCTAGCACGGGTTCTTTGATGTTGCCGATTCGGACCGGAGTCTCCGTAGTCGCACGTGCCCAGTGTGGCCTTGTATAATGGGAGTTCGGAATTTCGCCTTCCACTTCGGTGTCGTTCATTGAAACGGTATTTGCATTCACCCTTGGAGCATTTTCCTCCGTACTTTGTCTCTTCCTTTTCACGAGATCCACGAGAAGATCGTGAAACTCCTTCTTCGCTATTCCGAGTAGTTCCCGCAGCGAAAAATCTACCCGGCTATCCAAGATTCTTTCCTCGAACACTCTTTTCAAGTCGGTTTGTTGTTCTATGTCCGAGGCGAGCTTGAATGCCGGAGTCGCCTTTTCTTTTCCCTTACCTCCGGAGTTCCAGCTTTCCGGTATCTTCGATGGTCCGGCCGCATCCTCCGTGCGTCGTCGTTTCTCGTCCACATACACCTCATGTAATTGACACAGGGCGTATATGCTATTCTTGTCGACAGGGCACTCCCATCCCGTAGCTTCCCGGACGCCTTCCGCGGTGTTTCGGATATCGTTGGAGTCGGTTTTCTCGGTGTTTCCTAGCACCTCCGGCCAGAAAGACGCCTTCGCTCCCGATGACTCCCCGACACATATTCCCGCGGTTGTCGCATAGTCGCTTCTTGCCGAGGTTTTGGACTAGGAGAAAAGAAAAATACAAATAAGGCTAGTAAAGAATAGGTATAAAGAGTTATAAGATAAGAATCTCGTGAATCCCACGAGTTTAGTATATTTAGTCAATATTTCGGTAGTAAGAGAGAATTATTTTAGCAAATTCGTGAATCCCACGAATATTTTAGATTGATTGATCATTATAGAAAAATAATCAACAAAAACTACAATGTGCTCCCCATCCTTATATAGTGATGGGAGAGACTAAGCATAGCTACATGCTTTTTCTAATATGTTCATGCACACTAAATGTGCATGTGATGCTTTTCTAATCCTTACTTTTATTTGCTAAATATAGTGCTCATTCATGCTAGATGTGCATGAGTCACTTTTTAGTCGCTTGCGTTTTTCTATAAAATATTCACGCACTCTAAAAATGCATGATTTACCTTTTAATAAAGGTAGGCGCAAATAAAGCACTTATAGTTATTAAATCTATTTGTAGAACACTAAAGATAAGGTAGCATAATGGTAAAGTTGAGGTTTGGCTACATGGAGGTACAAGGTTCGAATCCTGCCCTATGCACGTGATAAATATCTTAATATATTATTTTATTTATTTATATGTAATTAAATCGGTTATATTATTTTTACTTTTTCACGTAGTGTACGAAATACACTACGATAGCGCTATCGCACCATATGCACCGTCGATCCGTATATTTGGAGCTTGTGGGGCGGTCATCCGACTTCTTCACCATCGCGATCTTTAGATTCTCCATCTCCT
Source organism: Azolla caroliniana (assembly GCF_043228905.1). NCBI lineage: Eukaryota > Viridiplantae > Streptophyta > Polypodiopsida > Salviniales > Salviniaceae > Azolla > Azolla caroliniana. The sequence goes on from NW_028230447.1 coordinate 2,220,021, forward strand.
TCAGCAGCTGCTCCACCGTAGACGCGTCGACTCCCTTCTCGGCCGTAATCTCCCGAGCCCTCGGTTGATGGTCTTCCAGTCCCGTTCTCGGTTTCGGAATCGGTTCCGACACCCTCTTTTCTTCGTTGGCAAGCCATTGCCCCCTCTTCGTGTACCGCGCGACGATATCCCGCACGCTTTCCCATGTTTCGGTGAGGCCGCTTTCGGTGGTCGTGTCCTCAAGAAGCACTCCGAGATCTTTCCGGTCCCGGACGTCCACAGCTCGCAAAAACATGATGACTTTGTCCGGCGCAAGAATAGTTTGATCTCTCGCGGACAACCTCCCGAACCGACTTTCGAATGTCGAAAACACTTCGAGGACCTTCAACCCCTTACCTGACGTTTCCACCCAATCCTCGGATCCCCTCCGCGTTGCCTTGGAGGAGTCCTCGATGGCAAACGTGGTCTTTAACGCCTCTTCGAATGCTTCCCACGTCGGATTTTGTTGTTGCAACCCGTGGATACTCCCTTGAAGCCCGTCGGTCGCCACCCGGTTAAAGGATGTCACTTGCAGTCCTTCCGAAGCCCGGCACCGGAGCATCTCCGCCTTGTAGTCCTGCAAATATCGCGACACATCCTTACCATTAAATTGCCCGTTGCGTTGCACGAGCCGCTCTACTGATGCCGAAATCTCCGACATCGTGCGTTGTTCTTGAAGCATCCGTTCGAACATCGCCATCATATTGTTAGCTTGTTGAGCCTCCATCTCCTTGCCACCCGTCTTCACGTCGGGTTCACCAACTGTGTCGTGCCTTTCGGCTCCGGATCGTTGCGTGAGTCGGGTGGGAACCGCCGAGGTTTTGGACTAGGAGAAAGAAGTTCGTGAGATAGAGATTAATTATGAGTAAATAGCAAAGAGAAAGATAAGAAACTCGTGAATCACACGAGTATACTATATTAATTGGTACTTAGGGTGTTAAGAGAGAAGTAGACGTATAAATCGTGAATCCCACGAATAATTTTTGTATTGATTAATTCTTAATCCAAAAAAAATCAACAACAACTACAATGTGCTCCCCATCCTTATATAGTGATGGGAGAGACTAAGCATAGCTACATGCTTTTTCTCATATGTTCATGCACACTAAATGTGCATGTGATGCTTTTTTTTTTTTTATATATTAAAGAAATACACGATTTACCTTTTAATAAAGGTATGCATAAATAAAGGTCTTATTATAAATATTAAATCTATATTTAAAACACTTAAGATAATTTAATGTAATGGTAAGGTTGGGGTTTGTCAACGTGGAGGTGCAAAGTTCGAATCACGCCCTGCACAGTAGTGAGTATTTCCTTTCCTTTTACATTTATGTCCCTTTATCCGGCTCTTCCTTGCCGGTATGCCGTTTTCTTCCTTGCCGGTATGCCGTTTTCCTCCTTGCCGGTATGCCGTTTTTCCTCCTTGCCGGTATGCCGTTTTCTTCCGGTTCTCACCGAGCACTCCATTCTCTATCCGGAGGGACAAAAATATAATTTCCACATAGTGTGCAACCTACACTATGACACCGGTTTAGGCTAAACCAGTTTGGAAACCTCTCTCTCTCTCTCTCTCTCTCTCTCTCTCTCTCTCTCTCTCTCTTTCCCCTTGTCTATTGTCTCCCTCCCTCCCTCTCTTTCTCTCTCTAAAATTTCTAAACAGCTTAGCCGGCTTGAGCCGGTTTGGCGAGGCTCAAGCCGAGTCGAGTCGAGCCACTAAGCCGCTAAGCCGCTAAGCCGTTTTCAAGCCGACTAAGCCAAACGGTTTAGGCTTGAGCCGAGCCGTTGCCGATCCCTACTTGTACCTCCAATGTAGAAGAGAATTGATTTACCACTAAGGCTATAATCATACACGTAAAACTTTATGTATTTACTTTTCATATTCACATTACATACGAAATGACAATACAAAACTGTGTGCACAAAACCATGGTTTTAAGCCAATGGTTTCGTGCATGTCACAAAGCAAAACTGTGTGACATTGTCTTCCTCGACTCTAACATCCACATCATTGTCTTTTAAGGTCATCAAACATCCTCCTTAGTTTGAGACCCAAGTGGTCCCGCTCAAGTAGCACACACACGCGAGCATTTTCGCGACGACGGTTTAGATGAGTCTGGTAAAAGAAGTGAAGGGACCTAATGTACATGTTCTTTGAGTATTTGAAATGACTCATCTAGATGATCCTTCCGAGGGATTGGTTTTGTAGACTTGCCGCATTTGATGTTCTAAAAGGTTTTTAAATGGTGTCGCCAATTAGGAGTTATTACAAATAGCTTTTTACAAAACACCCACAAAACCTAAAAATGAACGTAACTCTCAAATGATTTGTGGAGTAGACCTTAGTTTGACTTTCTCTATTTGAGAAAGATCAATTTGTACATCCTATTTAGTGGCCAAATGTCCAAGATATATAATTGACTTTTAAAAAAATTCACATTTCTATATCATGGCGTGAATGTTTGAAGGACAAAATAGAGGTGTGTACTATGTTCGTCTAGTGACAACTATAAATAAGAACATCATCCAAGAAAAACAACAATGAACTATTTGAGTTAATATCAAAACATATCATTCACTTCTTGTTGGAATGTAGTTGGAGCATTAATCAAACCAAAAGGTATAACTAGAAACTCATAATGGTCATAACGCGTACAAAATGTTGTTTGAATATCATTTTTGATAATTCGTATCTAATGATAACTAGTTCTCAAATCAATCTTTGAAAATGATTTAACTCCTAGACAATATACCAAATCATCTGCGCAAGGCAAGACTTTATTGAAACGGTGATGATTAATACATAGTCGCCACGATCCATTTTTTTTTCTTGACCAAAAAGATTGGTGCACCCGAAGGTGATTTACTATAACGTATATAACCCATCCTTAAGTACTCCTTAAGTTGCGAAGCAATCTCATTTGCTTCATTTCGACTAAGTCAATACCGAGGAATACCTAGTATGAGATCAATATGGTGGTCAATATTATGTTTAGCCTAGGGAAGATATCTTGAAACTCTTTTAAGAGTGAGTCAAGAACTTGTTGTTTATATTATGTTAATTGATCCCCATCACTTAATATACTTTTTTTTTAAAAAACCTAAATATCCTTCCATTAGTTTTTAGAAAAGTCATAACAACTGCAACATACAAAATATTTTTTCCCCAACTCATCTTTATAAGACGATGGTTAAGGAAACAAATCTATGTACTCCAAAGTAGAGGAAAAACTAATTTGAAAATTATTCTATAGACACATTCCAAGCTATTCCATTGACAACAACAAAAGTAGTTGCATCCAGAGACAAGCCCTCACAGCTCAAAGATATGAACCATTTCAATGCTTCTTCAACCTGCTCTTGTTTAGCATAATTTGTAATCACAAGCTATTCCATAAACATAAACAAAAGTTGTGACATCCAGAGACAAGCCCTCGCAACTCCTAGATTGGAACCATTAGAATGATTTTTCAGCATGCTATATCCACCAATGCAATTCCAATAAATCTTCCTTTACCCTAAAAACCGAATGCTACCACAAGCTTCCAAGGTAGAGAACAATGTATTCCATGCCTCTACATCTCGGTTTTGAAGGCGATCAAATACATTCTATGCTTCTTCAAGACAACCACATTTCATATGCATGTTTGTAAACACAAAAAGAATGCTTCCTCTTTCCACATCAATCATCTTGTTGGTTACCACCAAATTCCTGCCTCTATACTCCCTCCATTCTCTTGAAACTACGTCGTATACATGAAGACAATGAACCACTTGTATGCTCACACAACTTCGGAGAACCATAGCATGCAGACCATTCTTCAAATTACATCATTTTGCCACATCCGATCCTTGTTGTATGATCACCAAGTAAACCACAAAAAATCTCTGTTGAACCATGATCCACCTAGCCACATATAGCATATGTCCAACAGAGCCTTTCCAAGCTCAATATTGTCTTTTAGCAGCCTGATACTCATGATTCCTTCGTCAAAGTTTTTGTACCTATTAACCACTCCTATAGTGCCACATGGTAGTAATATCCTAAAATTAGTGCATTTTTAGAAGCCATAGCCCGAACCGGAAGTCCCTCTTTCCTCATAGGTAAAACACAAGATGAGGGTCATCTGGCGGCCTTCTAGCGTCTTCCATTACTTTGTCTCCACACAAAGAAGTTGCATTGTGAAACACCATCCTTCTTCAACCTGCTCATAGTTAGCTACACTGAAAATTGCTCTAGTCATCCTCCCCAGAAAAAAGAGAAAACCACACCCCAAATTTGAAAAGTAAATGAAACATAATCTATCCTTCTTGTCACTCCCTAGAAGTGCTTCAACATCCTTTAACATCATCCATCTCTGCCCCATAATAAAAAGATTTTCTCATAAGGATGGCTTCCCCAAGCAAAGCCAAACCACTCTTGTAATTTCCACTTTCAATGTACACAAAGTAGCTACATCTTGAGACAGTCTTTTATTTCCACATTTAACCAACTTATAAATAGCAATACATAAGGCTTGGTACCAAATGTATACATCCTAATACAATACCTTTTGACAATTTGTCTCCACTAATCCTCCCCAGAAAACTAAAAAAACCACTCCCCAACTTTGAAAAGTCATTGAAACATAATCTAGCCTCCTTGTCACTCCCTAGAACTGCTTCAACATCTTTTAACATCATCCATCTTTGTCACAAACACAAAGCAAAAAGATTTTCCCCACAAGGATGGCTTCCCCAAGCAAAGCCAAACCACTCTTCTAATTCCACTTTCAACGTACACAAAATTGATGCATCTTAATGCAATCTTCTATCTTCCACATTCAACTTGCTCATAGTCAGCAATACATAACCTGCTATCAAATTTCTACATCTTAGTATAATACCTTTTGACAGTTTGTCTCCTCTCATCCTCCCTAGAAAAATGAGAAAACCATTCCCCAAAAAATAAGAAAGGACTAGGCGGAGGAAACAACCATCGTGGTGGCACATAATTCCAACAGTTATCATGTGTCCCATCCAACCATAGAGGTATTGGCCACCATGTATGACAAATTTTCCTTCTTTTCTTATACACCTTTTCTGCTGGCCCTTTAATATTATCGTACTCTCCCTTAATTGTATGTACTAAGTTGTCCCAGAACATCTTTATCATATCCACCACATTATACTCGATACCTTCATATTTCTTGTTGCACCTACATGTCCACCACACCCATAAAGCATTAATCGAGACAATATTCCAAACAAAAACCTTTTTAAAATATTTACCACCCGGACTATTCGGGAGAACTGCTTCAATTCTATTCTCCGACACACGCAATGCTTCCACACAATGCTCCCCCTCATACATGGATACTTGGACATCCAAAGACCCCCAAAGAACAGCTCCCCATGTAAAAATCACTCCTCTATATTTACAAGAAAACATCCTAAGTATTCTTCCCCAATATTGTTGAACTGCAATACAAGTCCAAAACAAATGTTTCAAAGTCTCCTCCTGTACTTAGCAACACACACAATGACAATCATGAACCTGTCCTTTTAGATGACAACCTACAGGTAAAGCATAATGAAGTAATAACCACTTAAAAGAAATGGCTCTCCGTAGACATGGTAAAGTTCATAAACTTTTCCAATAAGCTACCAAATATTGAGGCGATATTGCACCTGACTCCCAATACTTTTGTGTAGCAGGACTTATGGAATGATGTTGCAACAAGAAGCGTCTCCCATAGGCCACAGAGTACTGAAAAAAGGGAGAGTTCTACTTTCTTGTTCATTTGCCGAAGATCTTCCAACCAACCGCCATGCATAGTCAGCCGGGTCCCAATTAAGGTGTTCCACCGGCTTACTTTGAAATGCCCACAGTTGTCGTGCATGGTCTGCCACAAAAGGGTTAGGATCTAGGAAAATCTTCTTCTCTAACATAGCAATGACCCTAATGGGTTTTTGGGAGGCTAGTTGCATAACTTCAACTTCTTCTTCCACTAAATAAAAGTCACTTAATATACTTAGTACTATATATTTGAAGATCAAAGTCAAGGACACGACAATACATTGCAGAACAAGAAGAATCGAAAAAAGATGTGCTCAAAAGAGTAGAGACAAACAAAGGTTTGCCACATTGAATAAAGTGTTGAGAATTATTTAATGAAAACAATATTGAATGTTTGACCCAATCATTGGATAAAGAGGAAGTCTTTAAAAAAAAACCATGGATAACCAAGTATTACATCAATGGATCGAAGACTCATAATATAGAAGTCTAGTTTTTCTACATAGGTATTGATATGGATTGGAAATTGATGAATCGTTCCATTGATGTATTGAATTCCTCCATCTGCTAGATGGACTTGATAAGTGTGATCGCGTAGACTTGGCTGAAGTTCCAACAATTGAACCAAAGGATCATTGATGAAATCATGTGAGCTTCCAAAATCAAATAAAAAATATATCGAAGACCCTTTGATAAGTATGTTGGCACCAAGCAAATATTTAGGTCCTAACCACATGTAGGTATTGGTCACTGGAGTTGCGAGTTAAGAATCCATAATCGAGTTTCTTTCATTTCCCACTAAATTGTGATGGATTAGGTGTAGAACCCAAGGGTTTATTATGGTCTTTATTATGATATACGACCATAATGAATTAAATTTCTATTGCTTCCTCAAGTTCACTAGGATCCTTATCATGAACTATCTAAGGATAATCAGAGTTAGGAATGCCATGTAGTAAGCAAGCAATAAATTGTTTGTCACCTCAGGACCTCATTTTTGGAACTAAGTCCTAGCATAAGAGAAGATTTTTTTTGGCCAAAAATGTTAAGTATGTTGTGTGATGCTTCAGTCTCATAGGGAGATTGAAGAAACAGTTTCTTAAATGTATTGGCAAAGTGATCCCATGCACTAAGAAACTTTTTGGCATTACAAAGCCCTTATTGGCAATCAAAGATTTTACCCCCAAGCTCACAATTGACATAGGCAATCTTGGTATCATCTAACTTAAGATAAAGTTCGAAATGTGACTCCCAACGACCAAGGCAAGTTATTTATAGCTTCTTATCACCTATGTAAGGTTTCACAACCAAGGATGGTTCACCTTGCTTGTCGTCTTTCAATGAAGAATTCAACTGCATATCCAACACCCAAGACTCAAGAGCTCTGTAAGATTTCTGAAGCTTAGGAAACTAAGTCAAGGTGGAATTCCGGTAGATGTGGCCGTTGGTGCCATGGGAGTAGTATCACATTCCATGTTTCTGTCATTGATTTGTGCCATTGAGATGTCTAAAGCAAACAATTAATAATGTTTAGGAAGTGTTGGACAAGCTTTGGCAACATCATTCGATAAAAAATCTCATGTTCGTACCCCTTTAGACATGTGAGAAATGTTTCAAGAATAAGGACATTGTGGTAACACTAAGGTGTTTTAACAACCATGGAGGAGACATAAAAAAAAAATGTTTATCAAATGACCATGGCAGCTCCTCGAGGCTCGACATACATAAAAATTGATAAACCATGACCGTACACACTCATCTTACGAATTTGTAAATGTGCGTAAGGTCATGGTTTGTCAATTTTTATGTATTGTGGTCAAGAAAAGTTTTATATCCGACCGTATAAATAAATACTCTCAAATATGAGAATATTAACGATTTGTCATTGAGTGTGCATCCATATATTTTACTTATTTATTTATTTATTTATGTTAAAAATATAGATTTATAACAATACATTGATATGTATGTTAATACGTATACATTGTGTAGGTCAGGAAAACACAAGAAAATAAATAAATAAGTTAATAACCATAGATAATAAGGAAAAAAACACAATCAAAATAACCATTGGAAAAAATAAAAGCATCCTAGATCGAAGAAAAAATCACCCTACATCAAGGACCCAAAATACACAAAACACCCACCATAACTATATATGGAGTTATGATGGTGTGGATGAGGTGGTGTGTTTTATTAATAATAAAAAATATCGAATTTATTCTTTTTGTTTTTTTATTTATTTCCCCGAACAACACCAAGAAGTGAGACGGTTGCAATGACCTATTGATGTGCACAATAGGTCGCAACTCATGAAGACTTGGTGTAGGAGGCCATGGCCCAAAAAAAAGTTTAAAAAATAGACAAATATAGATAAACATTTAACTAATTAACTATGAATAAATCACAAAAATTATTATGAAAAATAAATAAAATAAATGCGGATTTATTTATTTTTAAATATAAATAAATAAAACCTCATGTTGTCGACTAAACGACGAAACCCTAATCGGGCATAAAACATGAGATTGAACTACCACATATAATCCCATATTTCAACAAACCCCTCACTTATAGAAGAGAAACAAAGTATTTTACATAATTATAAAAAAAAAGGAGAAACGTTTGGAGAATACTGAAGTTCTCGAGTTGCTTATTCCTGGATCGAGAAAATGCACTCCATTAATTGCTTCAGGATTTATAAGAGAAAGATAAAAAGAAACAAGCCAACACAAGAAAACATTAACCGCACTTTGATACTAATTGTTAGAATCTTAATTGGTGTTAAGAAAAGTTAAAGAGGGAAAATGAGGAAGAAAGGGCACCAATCCACTTGACCACCTAACAAAGGTGGACAGATCCAAGTTCCCATAAGTGTTCCATACCACCATGTACAAACATGGATCGTACTGTGGTTTGAAGAAGGAGGAGGTAGCTAGCCTTCATGAAGGTAGCTATATAGAAGAGATGCCCCTTCATGAAGGTAGCTAGCCTTCTTCTATAGGCTCAAATCCTAGGCCCCTTGTTTGTGTTTCTCACTTGGTTGTTTTTTAATAAAAAATAGCCAAGTGATGAAACACTCTAAAGTTATCTCTCATTGTAGGATTGAGATAAGTCAATCCTCACCCCTTCATACACAACTACGGTTACGATTATGATCATAATACTCACCTTCATGAGAGTTTAAGTTTTCTTATTCTTCTTATTACTTTCCTACTTAAGAGTTTAGGGTTTGGTTTGAGAGTATTTTAGGGGACTATTCTTCTTCACCACTATGCGCCATTAGGTGTTGGCAGCTTCGAAGGGTTTGGTGTATTCGCCCACTAGTTGTTGACGGGAGCACGAAGTGGCCCGAGAATACTACACCAATATCAAGGCACCAACCTTTGCTCTGATACCACTTGTTCCGAAACTTAGTAGCACTTAAACACTTATGTAAAACAAAAAATATGTTGTGCAAGATTTAAAAGGGAAACAAGAAAGATACACAACAAATCAATAAACAATACACCACAAACTGAAAGAGTTAAAAACCACGGAACCTAGTCCAGAACTAATTCACTATCAATATAAAACTGATACACCAAAGTTCTACTCTAAACAAGTTAGAGTACTATAAGCAATTGAGGAATATGATGTTTCCTCAAAAATAAAAAACTCAACAAAAAGAACACAAAAACCACCAAAACTCACAGCACGTGGCTGATGACGGAGGCAGCGATGTCCGGATGTCTGAGTGTGTTGATGTACTTCCAAAAGATTGAAGGAATTAGTTGAGAAAGAGAGTATGTGCTCTCTGAAATCTGTTTTTCTCTGTCGCAGCAGAGAAATGCTCGTTTTTCCCCTTTTTAACACACTCAAAAAAGAATGTGTTACATAATGTAGATATGTAACGTCTTCTTGTGTGAACCCCTTTCACACTATTTTAAAAAAATACAAGTTGTGGGCGTCCAAGGCCCATTTTATTTACTTATTAATGTGGACAGAAAAAACCTAACACTATTCTTCTTCACCACTATGCGCCATTAGGTGTTGGCAACTTCGAAGGGTTTGGTGTATTCGTCCACTAGTTGTTGACGGGAGCACGAAGTGGCCCGAGAACACTACACCAATATCAAGGCACCATTTCCGCCAAAAGTAGTCACTGTCTCGGTGGTTCAGTTGACCCACCTTCACCAAAAGCTCAGCTGCTCCCCATCCTTTGTTCCTATTTGAGTGTAATGGTCATCTTGGAACTACCATCGGTGTACTTATTCATGTTAAATATGTTGTTATCCCTACTTTATAAAGGGGTTTCTTGTACTACAAAATGTCATCTACATCTTAATATGATGACATTTTAGTCTTAATCTCATGTACTTTACATTAATCTCATGTATTAAGCCTAATCTTGTGTGTTAATCTCTTCCAAACCTTCATGGAAGAAAGAGGGAGATGAAAAGAGAGAAGGGAAGGTCGTGGAGGCCAAGGGTTTGCCTCCTTTAAGTGTTTCCCTCTTAGGAATGTTTGCCTCCTTGGAACATTCGTTGTCCAAGATTGGGGTAAGATGGGAAGAGTATGTTGATGATATGATAGGAAGGAGATAGGAATCTTATCGACTATGATAGAACCCATGAAGGAAGGTCGACCCACCACCATCAAAGGAAGAGAGTTAAACTGAAAGAGTATGATAGTACTCAATATGGAATCCTTCATAAGGAAGGTATATGAAAGCTTAAACGGATAATACGAAGCTAAAGTAAAGGCTACATTGGAGTGGAAATCAATTCTCGATCAATTATTCCAACAAAGGATGCGACCAATACAAAGGCTCGACTATGGTACAACAGTGGTACCACGGAAGAATATGTTAATCATGCCACCTTATCATGCGACTCTCTATGTATAAGAGGTGCAAAGTTTAAATCTTTGCTAGGGTTTAGTGGTTAGGGCCATTGACTCTCTATGTGTAAGAGGTGCAGAGTTTAAATCTTTGTTAGCATGTATTAAGGAATTATGCCCTTTTTGTATTCTTGAGGCAAAAATAAGGGAAGAAATGCATTTAATGCCAAAAAGAGGTGCCTCTTTCTCTATAAAAAAGGAAAAGACAATTTATTTCAAGTTTCTTATTTTGAGTTTTGGAGTACGCCGTTAAGGTTTTGTGAGGTTTTTATTCTTCATGTTTTCTTCTCGACATACATTGAGAGCTAAAGTTTATTTCTCCTCATCTTCATGAGAGTTTAGGTTTCCTTCTTGTTCTTCTTCTTATTACTTTCCTAGAACCATAGATTGACACATGCATGATATTCTCCATGCGCAATATTCTCAATATTCGAGAATACAAAATGGCCCCAAGAATATTAAAAAACCATTCGTTTTGTAAAATAAATATAAAAAATTATTTATTTATTTAAATAAATGTATTTCACCAAAAAAACAATTATTCATTAATAGATTATAGTGTCAAGAGAGTTTATGAAACTTATTTTAATTAATTAATTTTTTTAAAACGAATATTTTTATATTTATTATACAAATATGATTAGTATGAACTTTGAAGATATGATTGGTTTGAAGTACCATTTTTAATGTCAAGATAAAAATATCCATAAATTTTGAGGAAATAAAAAGTGAGAAATTAATGAGCCTTTATTTTATTTTATTTATTTATTAAAAATAAAACGACTATACATTTATTATAAAAATTTAGTAGTGTCAAGTCCCCAAAGTCCCTCTTTTATTATCCCTATTTATTGTTAAGTTCCTTTTCTTTTATCTTAGGAAATTTTTAAAACAAATACTTGACTACCCATTCGTATTCGTATTCGTTTGCATTCGAATGGGAAACCCCACGAATGCGAATATGTCAATCTATGCCTAGAACAAAGTGGCCCGAGAACACTACTCTCACATCTAGGTGTCATTGTCGTTGGTGGGAGCCGTAGTCTCAGCAATTCACTTGACTCACCTTCACCGGAAGCTCGATTGCACCCCATCCTTTGATCTAATTCAACTCTTGTTGGAACTCATAACAACAAGGGCCCCAATTGAGCTTGGCAAATATATAGTGAATGAGGTGAAGTCACCCATGGATAAAGGCAAATTGTCAAATGTGAGGTCTCTACCAAATACAAGGCTCCGACAAGAAGAATTATCAAAACTAGGTACTTGGTAAAGATTGCAACATCATGTGTTCAAGACTATGGGTTGATATGCCATTCATAGGGGAGTTTGTGAGGCAACTAGAGGAGCTTGTTGGCCTTCATGATTATCATGAATCGGAATCCTCAACAACGGATCCTCAAAAGAATTCATGGAAGCATCCCTATGGATTTGATAGTGCCTCGAGAGAATCCTCCAATTGTTCTTCCTCTAATATTGCTTGTAATGTTCAACAATCATTTGAATCACTTTGAGAGGGTAATAACATCATTTGTCATATAAACCAAATGAATAACTTTTATTGTGTCACTTATGCAACATTCCAATCTATAGGTCATAAATATATTTGGAGGCTCATTATTATTATTAGGGTAGTGGGAAATGATTTTCTTATTTCCTAAAGTCGTATTCAAATTTGTTATCCAACCAAAAAGGGCTACCATCTTGGTGTCGGGGGCTAAAGTGTTGGGATTTTCGGTCCCTCCGGATGGGATGTCCGGAGATGAATGACGGCAAGCCTGGTTGCGGTTACGGAACCGGAGGATGAAGAGTACCCGGTTACGGAGCCGGATGATGAAGACCCCGGCTACGGAGCCGGATGACGAAGACCCCGGCTACGGAGCCGGATGATGAATGTACCCGGAGAGAGATCCGGATGCGGGGACATATTTGTGAATATGTTTGCCAAGGGCCCTTTGAGGCTATATTTGTAAATAGCCCGAAAGTCATATGTGTATAAATATGACTTAGGGCAAACAGTTTAGTCACTGTTGCTCATTTTCTGTTTTCCACTTAGAGAGAGTGAAGAGAGCAGCCGAGAGAGAGAGTGAGAGAGAGAAAGACGAAGAGGTCGTTGCCTCTGTGTATTACTGCCGCCTGTGGCGAAGACAGTGAGCTCAAGGTTGTTGCCTTGTGGCTTCACCATTGTACATCTCTGTTCATAGTGATAGTTGGAGTTTGAGGACTTTCGTGGTTTTTCCCATTTAGGGTTTTCCACGTAAAACATCCTGTGTACTTTTCTCTCTATTGTCTTCGTGTATTTTGTATTTCCTATTTTCTGTGAGTTGATCCTATTCCTCAGCTGTGGCCGAGCACCGTGTTCAACAAAGTGGTATCAGAGCACGGTTAACACAGAAAATGGAAGGCGGCGGTAGTGGGCCTCCGGGCATGATGGTGTTGAACTCACAGAACTACGCCGATTGGAAGATAAAGATGGAAGACCTTCTCATCGTCCGAGACCTGTACGAACCGATCGACAATGCCGAGATACCCAAGGGGGTAATAGAGTCGGAGTGGAAGCTCCTGAACCGGAAAGCCATAGCGACGATCCGGCAATATGTAGATGTAAGTGTTCTGCAACATGTGGCGAACGACACCAACGCATATGAGATGTGGAAGAAGCTGTCGGGCCTCTACGAGAGGAAGAATGCGTTGAACCGGACCTCCCTGATGAGGAAGATAGTGAACCTCAAGTACCGGGACGGCGAGAATATGGTGGAACACGTGAGCACGTTCATGGGATTCGTGAACCAGCTTGCGGCGATCAAGTTCCCATTGGAGGATGCAATGCAAGCCATCATTCTGATGTGTACATTGCCGGAAAGCTGGGAGAACTTGGTGGTGACTCTCAGCACCTCCTGCACGGAAGATAACTTGTCCCTACAAACGGTAAAGACAAGTATTTTGAACGAAGAAGCGCGTCGGAGAGATAAAGAACCGGCCTCCGACTCGAAGGCGCTTCTTACCGAATCGGAACGGGGAAGACAATGGAACCGGAGTCCGCAAAGACGGGAGAAGTCGGGGACCCGGTCGCAGTCAAGAGGAAGACCCACATGCTTCCACTGTGGGAAGCCGGGGCACATCCGGAAGAATTGTCGGCATTACCGAAAGGACAACGGAGCCGACGACACCGATTCGAAGAAGTCACCGGAGAGAAACGGTGCATACCGGGGAGCCACGGGCCGGAGAGGTCCGGATCGGCGAGGGCAGGACCGGAAAGGAACGACGGCACTCGCGGCAAGTGAGGAAGAAATCATGCTCATCACCGAAGAAGGTGAACTAAACATTGCCGGCGATGAGACGACCTGGGTGGTCGATTCCGGAGCATCGTTCCACCTGACCCCGGAGAGAAGATACTTCTCATCCTACACAGCCGGTGAGCTTGGCTATGTCCGGATGGGAAATGAAGGTACGTGCCGGATTGCCGGCATAGGAGACGTGTGGTTGACAACCTCGACCGGATGCAAAATGCTGCCGAAGAATGTCCGACACGTTCCGGAGGTTCGATTGAACCTGATTTCGGCCGGGAGGCTAGACGATGAAGGCTACACAGGTAGCATCCGGAACGGCGTAATGAAGTTCAGCAAGGGGAGCCTGATAGTGGCTCGGGCCCGGAAAGTCAACACACTGTACCTTATGAATGCCCGGTTGTGTCCGGAAGAGTTGAACGTGGCAGCCGACACTGCCGGTGAGCTGTGGCACAAGAGACTGTGCCACATGAGTGAGAAGGGGATGAAGAGGCTTGCAGAAGACAACCTTATTCCAGTGAAGCATGTGCACCTGGAGAAGTGCACCGATTGCCTGGCCGGTAAACAGAACCGAACCTCCTTCCACTCAAGGCCACCGACGAGACGTAGTGTACCATTGGAGTTGGTACACACTGATGTGTGTTAGGTAGAAACGAAGTCACATGGCGGAGCCCAGTACTTCGTAACATTCATAGATGACCATAGCCGGAAGCTGTGGATGGCACCGTTGAAGACAAAGGACCAAGTATTGTCCGTCTTCAAAGAACTCCACGCGAGAGTGGAAAGGGAATCCGGCAAGGAGCTGAAAGCGATACGAGCGGATAACGGAGGGGAATACCGGGGGCAGTTCGAGGAGTACTGTCGCTCGAAGGGAATCCGGCTCGAGTTCACTGTGCCGAAGACGCCGGAACTGAACGGGCTGGCCGAGAGGATGAACCGGACCATAATGGAGAGGGTCCGGAGTATGCTGGCGCATGCGAAATTACCCAAGGGGTTTTGGGCTGAGGCAATGTCGACGGCGACATACGTGATAAACAGATCACCCTCAGTACCTTTGGACGGAGACACGCCGCAAAGAGTATGGACCGGTAGGGAAGTATCCTACCGGCATCTGAAGGTGTTCGGGTGTCTCGCATATGTGCATGTGGCAAAGGACCGGAGAGGAAAGCTAGACCCAAAGACCCGGCCATGCATATTCCTCGGTTACGGTGACGACGAGTTCGGCTACCGAGTGTGGGACCCGGTCGACAAAAAGATATTCCGGAGTCGTGATATCATCTTCATGGAGGACAAGACACTCGCCAACTGGGAGTCGGAGAAGAAGATGAAGAGCTCCAAGTCGTCCGGTGAGGATCAACTCTACGAGGAGCAGTCCCGACCGGCAAGGGACCGGTTAGCACTCGAGGATCCGGCCGAAGACGGTGAAGAAACAGAACCGGCCGAGGAAGATGAAACTGATACCGGAACCGGCCCCGATCCCGAAATGGATTCGGATGAAGAGGAAACGGAGGAGCCGGTTACCGAAGCTCCGGAACGGAGATATCCTCTAAGAGAGAGAAGGGCCCCCCGGAGATTTCCGGAACCAGAGCACGTGCTGCTAACCGACGAGGGGGAGCCGGAGAGTTTTGAAGAAGCAAAGCTTGACACCCATAGCCGCAGGTGGTTAAGTGCCATGCAGGAGGAGATGGATTCCCTGCATGAGAACCACACATATGAACTTGTGGAGTTGCCGAAAGGAAAGCGGGCACTTCGAAACAAGTGGGTGTTCAAGCTGAAACCGGGAGATGCCGGAAACCCCCCGAGATACAAAGCCAGGATCGTGGTGAAGGGGTTTCAGCAGAAGAAGGGCGTCGACTTCGACGAGATATTTGCCCCGGTAGTGAAGATGACCTCCATCCGGACGGTGCTGAGCATAGCGGCAAGCATGAACCTCGAGGTAGAACAGATGGACGTGAAGACGGCATTCCTTCACGGTGACCTCGAAGAAGAGATCTACATGCAGCAACCGGAAGGATTCGAGAAGAAAGGGAAGGAGCACCTGGTATGCCGGTTGAAGAAGAGCCTTTACGGACTGAAGCAGGCTCCCCGGCAATGGTACCGGAAGTTCGACTCTTTCATGACCGACGAAGGGTACCACAAAACGCAGTCCGATCACTGCGTTGTCGAGATTTTACGCAAGTGCGTGTGAAAACGAGGCGGGACCGCGGGGGTCTCGAACCAAAGAGCAAGCAAGGGAGGAGAAAGAGAGAGAACCGGCTACGCAGGACCGGGGATACGCAGGGACGCGGCCCTCAGCACGGAGAACGCGACAGACACCGACACAGACCGTTGCGAATGACTAAATACGTATGTTAACAAAAATAAAATGGCTAGCACGACTACAACCCTCGATGGGGCGCAGGTTGGTTACAACCGAACAGGCCGGCGAACAGATGCCGATGCCTGTTCGCTTCGACGCACAAAGGGGGGGAGCAGGTCGGAGGTGCTGCCGGAAGCACTCGGGCGTTCCTCGAAACAGCGCGAGCCTCCTCGGAGCCCTGCACAGAAAAGCTATGGAGCTCAGGAAGGAAGGAAACGGAGAGAGAGCGTCCGGAAACGGTCCGACAGCACTTCGTCCTCTCTCTGCCCCCCGCTGCCCCCGCAACAGCTCTTTCCTGCTCCTTATATAGGCCGTTGAGCAGGCCGTCCTGTCAGCTTTATTCCCTGTCCCCTTTGAACAGGGATCTCCTCTGTCCTTCACGCATCCGCGTAGTTACGCCGCCGACTCGTACAGTTCGCGCGCGTGACCGAAAAGGCTGTTCGCGCGGTCTTTGTCTCCACTCGTGTTAGGGCCCGTTCCTGCCGATTATCCTCCTAATTCGATTCTATGTACAACTTGGAGCGTGCGCGCGTGAAGAACCGGTTCCCACGCCTCGGTGCGCCGATTCCGCTTAGGGACGGTTTTCTTCACGACATCCGCCCCCACCTAACCGCGCATCCTCCGGAATGCGCCAAGAGAGTTGGGACGGAGAAAACCGGCCCGTCTTCATTCCTCGCCCGTCGGTTCTTCCTCGTTTTCGGATCGTTCGTCACTGCCGACTAGGAGAGCCGGGTCGGGCTCGTCGTCGTGTCGCTTCTTGAACGCTTTGATCCGCTTCCCTGCAACCGGTATCGCCATTCTCGTGCCGTCGAGTTCCGCCAGGTGATATGTCCCGTTGCCATTGGCGCTCCGTACCGCGTAAGGCCCAAACCACCTTCGTGCGAACTTCCGTGTAGCTCGGTGCTGGTTGTCGAGGCTGCTGTCGTAGACGAGCACCCAGTCACCTTCTTCGATCTTCTTTGGTCGGAGCCGGTGCATTCGGTCGAACCTGGCTTTGTTCTTTGCCCTCGCCACCCGGAGCCTCTCCGTAGCCAGTTCCACGTCCTCCGGTCTCCGCTCGAGCTGTCGTATGCGCGCGGCCAACAACTCCTCCCGGCTCATCTCGTCCCGCCAGGCGACCGTTGCCCACGAGGAGATCGTCCGTTCCATCGGCATGACCGGCTTCTGGCCGAACATGAGCTCCGTCGGCATGTACCCGGTTACCGAACTGTGCGTGGTCCGGTCTGCCCACAAGGCATAAGGCAGCAGTCGCGGCCAGTTACCGACTTGGCCTCCGCACGCCCGAACCAACACCTTGACGATCGGCCCGTGTCCGCGCTCCACCTTCCCATTCGCCTCCGGATTGTACGCAGTGGTGAGCGAGAGCTTAACTCCGAGCCGGTCGAACAGCTCCGCGGCTTCTTCGGTGTCCAACTCCCCTCGATCAGCCACGATCTTCCCGACGCACCCGTACTGGCATATCACGTCCTCGATTAGGAACCGACATACGGCCGCGGTTGTTTTGTTCGGGAGGGCTCGGCCCTCCACCTGGTTCGTCAGATCCTCCCGTGCTAGGACCAGGTACCGCATCTGTCCTACCCCCATTGGCATCGTCACCAGATCTACCATCCATTTGAAGTGGATGGTTGGAGGGTACGTAGGGTGAAGCTCGTCCCGGTGTCGGACTATGGAGTGCATCTGACAGCTCTCGCAAGTTGTCACGAACCGATGCACGTCCTGGTACTGTCATAACTAGACTCGAACCCATAACCTTTTGTTATACGGGTCGAGACTTTACCATTAGGTTATGAATTGTAATTTGAAGGATATTATTTTCATTTAGGTTTTATTGGGAAATTGATGTATATTCCAGATTTCTCTGGAACATTCTAGAAACTTCAGGAGTATTCCTGAAGACACTATAAAAGGAGGCGCAAGGCATTAGTTCGAACCAAATCGGTTCAACGCCAGTCTTAAGCCTTCTAACTACTGTTGTATATCTTCCTTCATATAATACATATATCTTTCGCATCATCATTCTCTCTCTCTCTCTCTCTCTCTCTCTCTCTCTCTCTCTCTCACTCACTCATTCCTTCTCTCAAAGTTTGACACCTCTCATAGTACTAATCCTTCTCTGTCTTAGTACTATTCCCCGACAATAGTACTAATCCTTCTTTTAGTACTAATTCCTTCTCTGCCTTAATAGAGTTCCTGACAGTTTGAACCGATTTTGGGTGCCTGTCTGGTCTTTTCTCTCCCTCCTTTCCTATTAGTCTCTTATTTCCCTTTTCCTTCATCCCATGGCCACCGTTAGCGCTGAAGAGTATCAATCCGTTTTCTCGGAATTTCAATGCTTGAAAGAGAAGTTTCATGCTTTGGAACAAGAAAATCAACGCTTGTTGGGGGATCTTCAGCAAATTTCCTTAGAAAAGCAGCAAACGCAACAACATCATGGGGAACTTGCGTTACGCGTGCAACAACTCGAAGCAACCATCGTAGCAATGCAACAACAAGGGCACGGAGCACAAGGGATTCATAAAGAACCCAAGATTGGCCTTCCCACGAAGTTCGATGGAACGCGATCGCAGTTTAGAGGGTTTCTTAACCAGGTACGGTTAGTTATTCAAATGCATCCGTCCCGATATCCCACCGATGCATCACGAGTGGGTTTAGTAGGCACGTTGTTAAATGGCTCAGCATTAGCATGGTTCGCTCCGCTACTAGAAAAGGAATCTCCAGTACTAAATAATTTTGAAGAATTCATAAGTGAGTTTAAAGCATGTTTTGGAGATACTGACAGCATAAGGACTGCAATCAACAAAATCCGGCGATTACGCCAAGGTGACCGTCCAGCCTCCGCATATGCTGCAGATTTCCGCCTACTCGCCGCCGATATCCCCTGGGATGATCAAGCATTGATGGAGCAGTTCCGCTATGGTCTACGCAACGATGTCAAGGATTTACTCTTGACTTTCCCTGAAGAGCCAAAATCATTAACAGAAGCAATCAGTCGAGCGGTCAGATGTGACAACCGCCTCTTCGAGCGACGTTCGGAACGACAATTTCAGATGCCGAGGGCAAGATCCGAGCCTACCTATGCCTCAGTGGTAGCGAAACCTTTTCAAAGGGAGTCACATAATGCGCCTCCAGTAAGTACTCCAACTCCAATGGAAATTGACACTACACGTCGTCGTGGGCCGCTATCGGAGGAGGAAAAGCAACGACGCCGAACAAACCGATTATGCCTTTATTGCGGTGGACCAGGGCATATCGCGATAAACTGTCCCCATAGACCAAGAAGGCAGGTAAACCAAGTCGTTGTTAGTTCTGACTATACTAAACCCGAGTCTATTTCAGTAGGAATCTCTGATAGTCCTCATAGTCATAATAGTCCTAATAGTACTAATAGTCCGAATCTCGCAAACAAATTTGATGTCCTTAGCCAATTAGAAGAAGAGTTAAACGACTAAGTCCAGCCAAAATAGGAGCCGTTTGGTTGGACAGCCCTAGATCTGTGCAGCCCATTAGTGGTTCCATTCCCTCTAAGCAAGTTAGTGATGTGTTCGTAGCCCAAGTAGCAGTTAGTACTAAAAGTACCCCTCCAGTACATACCTTAGCCCTTCTAGATTCCGGAGCTAATTCTTGCTTCATGGATAGGAATTTTGCCCGAGCTCATCAGATATCTCTCAGAAAGCTCCCATGTCCAGCCTCAGTAGTAGTCATTGATGGTCGTCCCATTGCTTCTGGTAATATCATAGAAGAGTCGGAACCCGTTAATATTGTCCTAGATAACTTAACATGTGTAGTATCATTTAATATTATTAGTATTCCAGAACATCCCATAGTTTTAGGATTACCATGGTTCGAGTTACATAACCCAGACATAGATTGGAGGACAAGGGAAATCCGGTTGCGACAAACCCAAGGATCTACTCAGAAGGTTGCAACCATTTCGCTACGTCAGTTGCGTGAGGAAGGGCGCAAGGAGGAAATGTTTCTCTTCGCAATATCAGTACAACCCTCCAGCACCACCAAAGAGGAGTCCACCGTTCAACTTCCCGAGAAGTATCGTCAGTATGCTGATGTGTTCGATAAAGTACAAGCCAACACACTTCCTCATCATCGGCCGTACGATTGCGCCATCGACTTACAACCGGGAAAAGAGCCGCCATGGGGGCCGATCTACAATTTGTTACCAACCGAGCTAGAAGTCCTTCGAGCCTATATAGAGGAGAATTTGGAGAACGGTTTCATTCGGCATTCGAAATCTCCAGCCGGCGCACCCATTTTCTTCGTCAAGAAAAAAGATGGCTCGCTTCGACTCGTTGTAGATTACCGTGGCTTGAATAAGGTCACAGTAAGAAATAGGTATGCTCTTCCCCTTATCTCAAGTCTTTTAGAACGGATCAACGGTGCCAGGTTCTTCACAAAGATCGACTTACGAGGAGCCTATAACCTCGTACGGATCCGACCAGGAGATGAATGGAAGACCGCGTTTCGCACCAGATATGGGCACTTCGAGTATACGGTCATGCCGTTCGGACTCACTAATGCGCCGGCAGTCTTCCAGCACATGGCGAATGATATATTTCGAGATCTCCTGGATGATTTTTTGATCATCTATTTGGATGATCTACTGGTTTATTCAAAGACCCAAGAAGAACATGATTCTCATGTACTATTAGTACTAAAACGACTTCGAGAACATGGTCTGTATGCAAAGTTAGAGAAATGTAGTTTCGGGTGCAACCAAGTGGAGTTTCTCGGCTATGTCATCTCCTCAGAAGGCATATCTATGGACCCAGCCAAGGTCAAAACGGTGATAGAATGGCACACTCCGCGTTCGGTGCGGGATGTGCAATGCTTCCTAGGCTTTGCAAATTTTTACCGGAAGTTCATACAAAATTACTCAAAAATTGTGCTGCCTCTCACACAGCTCACCAGGAAGGGACAATCATTCATTTGGTCTAAAGAGACGGACATGGCTTTCGAGAGTCTTAAGAAGGCGTTTACATCAGCTCCAATTTTAGGTCATGTGGATCCGGAAAAACCATTCATTATCGAAGCTGACGCATCGGATTTCGCATTGGGGAGCATTCTGTCACAACAGGGTAACGACGAGAAGCTACATCCTGTGGCTTTCCACTCCCGTAAGTTTGACGCCGCCGAAATCAACTACGAAATTCATGATAAAGAGCTATTAGCAATAGTTGATTCTTTTATGCAATGGAGGCATTTCCTGGAGGGATCTCCTCATCAGGTCACTGTATTCAGTGATCACAAGAACCTTGCCTACTTTCAAGATGCTCGTGTACTGAATCGACGTCAAGCTCGGTGGGCCCACTTCCTCACACGCTTCGACTTCAAAATTACATATCGTCCGGGGAAGCACCAAGGGAAGGCAGATGCATTATCACGGCGTTCGTATCTAACACCACGTCCCGGTGAGCCAGCTTTCGATAACCAGAAGCAAGTAATCTTGGGTCCAGCACGACTGCAAGCAGCACAGGTCTTTGACATGCCCGTGGATTCCGACATTACCAATACTATACGTGAGGACTTGAAGACTGACGCTTTCGCCCAAGCTATACTAGCACAAATTGACCCCTCTCGAGCGTCATGTTCACAATCACAATCACCAGGTACGGATTATCGGCAATTCAAATACTGTGATGGATTACTCTTCTTTAAAGAACTTTTGTATGTTCCTAATGGTTCTTGCCGCCTTCGAGTAGTACAAAACTGCCATGACACATATACAGCAGGACATTTTGGTAGTACTAAAACATTAGATTTAGTACAACGATCATTCTGGTGGCCCCGTATGCAACAATTTGTCGAAGATTTTGTTCGGACTTGCGATACATGCTGCAGAGCGAAAATGCCAAGACATCATCCATATGGTTTATTAGAACCATTACCAATTCCAAGCAAGCCATGGCAATCCATTGCTCTTGACTTCATTACAGATCTTCCAGTCTCTAAGGGATTCAGTGCGATTCTCACAGTGGTGGATCGATATACGAAGATGGCTCATTTCTTACCATGTACTAAAGAAATATCTAGTGAAGACACCGCCGAAATTGTCATGCGGGAAGTATGTCGGCATCATGGACTCCCTGATAATATCATCAGCGATCATGGACCCCAGTTTGTGTCAAAATTCTGGAAGCACCTTTTTAAAATGTTGAAGGTCACTTGTAACCTCTCCTCCGGCTACCACCCACAAACCGACGGTCAAGCCGAACGAACAAATCAAACACTGGAGCAGTATCTGCGGTGCTTTCTCAACTATCATCAGAATGACTGGGCAGATATTCTTCAGTTCGCCGAATTTGCTTATAATAACACTATCCACGCATCGACTAAAGTCACGCCATTCTACGCTTATACGGGATATCATCCCCGGTGGTGTGTCCTTGAAACCCCAGAAGTGTCCACAAATCCTTGCGCGGAGGATCGTTTGGAGCGGATACGCAAGATACAAGCGGATTTATCTACTCAACTCCAGCAAGCTCAACAATCACACAAGGACTACGCAGATCGTCATCGACTTCCATCCAGTTTTAACATTGGAGATCGGGTGTGGCTGCTACGACGACACATCAAGACTACTCGCCCATGTGAGAAGTTGGATTATCGCCGATTAGGTCCTTTCCGTATTATCGGGAAGATTAATGATGTCGCTTTTCGTCTCGAGCTACCTCCGCAACTTCGGATACATCCGGTGTTTCATAGTTCTCTCCTCGAACCCTATCACGAGAGCACTATCCCAGGACGTACTATACAACCACCACCTCCTATCGAGCTCGAAGATGGACCTGAGTATGAGGTCGCTGCCATCCTCGATTCCAAGATTGTTCGCAACAAGCTCTACTATCTAGTCGATTGGCTAGGATATAGTCCCAGCGAGCGTACTTGGGAACCGATCGAGAATGTGACCAATGCTCGTGCTCTTCTAGAAGACTTCCATCGACGATATCCCGAGAAACCGGGTCCTCAAACCAAAACGACTCGTGGAACTCGTCGTTTTAAAGGGGGGATAGTGTCATAACTAGACTCGAACCCATAACCTTTTGTTATACGGGTCGAGACTTTACCATTAGGTTATGAATTGTAATTTGAAGGATATTATTTTCATTTAGGTTTTATTGGGAAATTGATGTATATTCCAGATTTCTCTGGAACATTCTAGAAACTTCAGGAGTATTCCTGAAGACACTATAAAAGGAGGCGCAAGGCATTAGTTCGAACCAAATCGGTTCAACGCCAGTCTTAAGCCTTCTAACTACTGTTGTATATCTTCCTTCATATAATACATATATCTTTCGCATCATCATTCTCTCTCTCTCTCTCTCTCTCTCTCTCTCTCTCTCTCTCTCTCTCTCTCTCTCTCTCTCTCTCTCTCTCTCTCTCTCTCTCTCTCTCTCTCTCACTCACTCATTCCTTCTCTCAAAGTTCGACACCTCTCATAGTACTAATCCTTCTCTGTCTTAGTACTATTCCCCGACAATAGTACTAATCCTTCTTTTAGTACTAATTCCTTCTCTGCCTTAATAGAGTTCCTGACAGGTACTGCCCCGGCCACCAATACTTCCCCTTCAGTTTCTCAAACGTAGCCCATGTCCCACGGTGTCCAGCCCAAGGGCTGTCGTGGTAGGCCGTCAGCAGCTCCTCCTGTTCTTCCTTCATCGCCACCACCCGGAGCGGAGCGCCGTCCCTCTTCTTCGGGTGCTTCCATAGATAGCCGTCCCGGAGAAAGAATCGGTACGCTTTCTTCCGGATCCGGTTGGCCTCGTCTTTCGTCCATGACGCATCCGGCGTCATTGTCTTCAAAAACCCACCGATCTGCAGCCACTCCCCGTCGTACTTGCTCGCGTCGAAGTCGCTAAGCGCCGGAGTGCTTGTTCCGTCGGTTGTTACATACGCAGTCTCGAAGAAGTCCACGCCGACCTCTTCGTCCTCCGAAACCATGCCGCCCTCGTCATCGAATCTCGCCCTTGAAAGCATGTCGGCCATGGCGTTGTCTTTCCCGGAAATGTGTCGTATTACCGGGTCTAGGGACTTGATATACGCTATCCACCTGAGCATTGCCAGGTCCGGCGTCACGCATCCGGAAACCATGCCGAGAATCGGCATGCAATCCATCTCTATGATTACCTCCGTCCCGATCAGATAGTCCTTGTCGGCCTTCACCGCCGAAACGATACCCCAGAGTTCGCGTTTAACCTGGGCGTATCCTTGCTGCCGTTCGCTGAGGACCTTCGCGCCGAATCGGATCGGAAACCGATTGCCGTCCTCGTCTTCTTGGTTGACGACCCACCCGATTCCGGTCGGACTCGTGTCAACCGTTATGTACACTGGGGTGCCCTTCCTGTAGACAGCCTTTCGGAGCGCCGGTGCTGCCGAAAGAGCCTCCTTCAGCTTCCGGACCGACTCCGCGTGCTTGTCTAGCCATTCGAATCTTTGCCCTTTCTTCAATAATCCGTACAGCGGCTCCGCGACGTGCGCGTAATGCGGGATCCATATGTGGTAGAAGGCGCATGCTCCCAAGAATCTTCGTACTTCCGTGACCGAGCTGCAGTCAGGCTTCATCGCGGAGATGGCCTCTACCTTTGCCGGAGACGGTTTCCGGCCATATGGCCCACACAAATGTCCGACCACCATGATTTCCGACTGCCCGAAGGCAGACTTCTCCCCCGAGAAGGTGAGCCTCGCATCCTCTAGCCCTTGCAGCACCTTCTCGCAGTCGTCAATGTGTGTCACCACGAATCGCCGGCATCCGTCCGGCCCGATCGTCTCGTCCTTCTCTTCTACCGGGCATCCCTTGATCGGGATGTCGTCTAGAAACGGCATGGTGATGTCCGGGATGCAGTCCCTCAGCACCCTGTTCATTGCATTCACCATGTGGGCCACCGAGTTGGTCCCTCCTTGCGGCAGCGTACACATCCGCACTAGGCCGAGGGGAGTTCGCATCGTCGTAATGTCTCTGCTCTCCACGGCTAGCTGGAACTGGTCGTACCCTGAATATAGATCACCGACCGAGTAAATCGACCTTCCGGCGAAGGCCTCCGCGAACTCGTCTACGATCGGTCCGATTCCTGCGTTCCGAATGGTCACCCTATTGACCGGTTGCAGGTCCTGAATGAAGCGTAATGACCCGTTTTTCTTTGGTACGGTAAACCATCGGTTTGAATACGGGGCGCTCGACGGCTCGAGAATGCCCATCTCAACTTTCTGCTTCAACAGCTCCATCAACTTCGGGATGTGAGCTCTCGGAACCGGAATTGGCTTGAGATTCCACGGTACATGCGGTACCGTGAATATCACCATTGGCTCTACGATCGTCGGGTCTACGCACCCGATTTCCTCCGGTGAGAATGCGAAGGCTTTCCCGTGCCTTCCGAGCATTCTCCGAAACCGGTCTTCCTCCACCGGCAGTAGGAACCCGCCCCCACCGATCTTCAGCTCGCGGAGCGTCTCGTTGGTGAAGGTGTGTCCTATGCCGCCCGGATCTCGTAAGCTGGGGTCCGATGCAACCCCTTTGATTCGGGATTCGCTGCCCTCCGGTAAGGGCGCCGCAACTGGCCTCACCTTACGGTCCACCATCTTGTACTCGGTGCTCACTCGGGCCGTCCGTTCCGACTCGAGCCCTCGACCGAAGTCCGCGATGACTTCGTACATTTCTTCGGAACCTACCGGTATCGTCCGGTCTTCGTTAAGGTCTTCTTCGACTACCTTCCCCAGCATCCCCAAGGTGTCGTCGAAGGAGACTGCCTCCACGGCTCCGTTGATTCCTTCGTCAGGGCCGAGAACTCCGCACGCCCGAAGTCTCCCCTCCGTCTTTGTTTTCTCTCGGCCGGTGATGCCGACCATCGTACATGCTCCGCTGTCGGAGAAGCAAAATTTCCTACCTATTGTACACGGTTTTATCGTACAGATGTGGGGTTTTTCCGGAGCATCCGGACTGTCGCGGCCCCACGCCTTGGCAGTCCTCTCTAAAAATCCTCTCGGTTTTCGGAACCGAGGGAATCGCGGTTACGTTCGTGGTTCGGCCGTACCGTCAGAAACTGGACCGAATGGCGCCCGTCTTGGCTTTTGACCCTCGCGTAGGCCGAACCATTGTCCAGCACCTTGGTCTCCATCCGCGCCGCCGTGATGTACGGCTCTCCCAGTATGACCGGATGCGAAGACGTTTCCTGCACGAAGAAGTGTTGGTCGATCTCGACGTCGCCGATCTTGACTCGCACATTCGGACAGGCCCCGTGCAGCTCCTCGGTGGCGCGCGTTGCCGCCCTTATTTTCCACCCGTGCTTGGTGTTGATCGGCCATTTGCCCTTCTTATAGAAGTCCATGGACATCAAGTTGATCTCCGATCCGTGGTCCACCAAAGCTATCACCGGTTCCTGGACATCGCCGATCTTCACCGGGGTTTCCGTGGTCGCTCGGGCCCAGTGTGGTCTCGAATAGTGGCTTTCCGCCCACTCGTCTCCCAGCGCCATGTCGTCTAGGTGCGTCGTCCGCACTTCCACCGGTCTTTCCGGTTCTGTCTCCGTCGACAGCCTCTTCCGTTTCACCAAGTCCACGATGGAGTCGTGGAACTCCTTCTTGGCGATTCCCAGCACCTCTCGTAACGACAGCTCCACCTTGCTGTCGAGGATCCGTTCCTCCAGGACCTTTCGTAAGTCCGTGGTCCTTTCTATCTCCGTCCCCAGACGGTACCCGCCCTTCTGGGGTCTATCTTGCGTGCCGGCCCCGCCGGCTTCGTCCCGTCGTGGCCCGGACCGGGTCTCGTATCGTTGTGAGGGCCCGGTCGTCCCGGGTCTCCCCACCCGCTTCTCTTCTACCAGAGCCTCGTAGTTCTGGCAAGCGGCTTCCACGAAGCCCGTCCTTTCCTCGACCGGGTCGCTCCACCCGGTCATCTCCCGTACCCGTTTCTCCGCACGGTCCGATTCCTCCCCTTTAAGCCTTGCACCGGCAAGGCCTTCCAGCATCGTCGGCCAGAATCCGGCTTTGCTTTCCCTTCGGGCCTCGCCGCCCCCGACTCGAATGCCGGCCGACGCCGAGTAGTGGACGGTTTCCGCGTGTCGGGCCGCCGCCTCTTCCATCAACCTTTTCATACCACCTTTCCCGTCGTTTCGGCTCAGGGCCCTTCGGGTGTCGCTGGCATGCACCCGTCCTTCCCACAGGTACACCACCCTGTCCCTTAGCGCCTCCGCGAAGTCGCCGCAGTCCTTCCGAATGTGGCCGACTTCATCGCACCACATGCACCTGTTTCCTGCCGCCGGCCGTCGGTCACGAGCCGGTTCGCCACCTTCCCTTCGGGCTTGCGCGATTTGGAGGTCCTTTACCGCCCTCGTCAATTCCTCCAGCGCCGCTCCTCCGGTTGAGCCTCTGACTACGCCGGTCGAAGCCGAACCGGTTTCCAACCACTCTCCGGTCTCTTCCTTTCGCACCCGTGGCGCTGGTTCGAACTTCCTTGCTGCGACCGAGCCCGACCCAGTTACCCCGTTATCCGCCCATTCTCGCCGTTTGTCGAAACGGCCACAGACTTTCTTGACAGCTGCCCAGTCGGTAGTGAGCCCGTCTTCGGTTTCCAGCAAGAGGCCCACTTGCTCCCGATCCCGCTCGTCGACCGACTTGACAAACAGCAAGACCCGGCTCGTGTCCAGGATGGTTCGGTCGAGCGCCGAAAGGCGCGCAAAGTTTTCCTCGAACTCCCGGAGGAGTGCCGAAGCGTTTCTTCCCTTCCCCGGGGACTCCACCCATTCCATGAACCATCGCTTCGAAAGCCGGAGCGCGTCGTCCAGCCCGTATTTCTCTAGGAGCCGACCTTCGAACTCCTCCCAGGTACGGCTCTCCGCCCGCACCTCGAGCACCTCCGCATGGATGCCCGGCATTGCGACTCGGGGAAATCCGGCAAGACGCCTTTCTTCCGGAATGTCCCGCATCAACATTTCCGCACCGTAGGACGCCAGATACTTCGTGGCATCCCTCCCATCGAACCGGCCGATCGTGCCGACGACCGCCTCAATAGCTCTGTCGAGGGCACCGGTGCCCTCGCGCGCGTTTACAATCCGATCCACGGCCGAAGCCATGGCCTCTGCAAGATCCGACCCCCTCATCTTCTGCTCTTCTGCCGCCTCTTTCACGTCGGGTTCACCAAAGATGTCGAGATTTTACGCAAGTGCGTGTGAAAACGAGGCGGGACCGCGGGGGTCTCGAACCAAAGAGCAAGCAAGGGAGGAGAAAGAGAGAGAACCGGCTACGCAGGACCGGGGATACGCAGGGACGCGGCCCTCAGCACGGAGAACGCGACAGACACCGACACAGACCGTTGCGAATGACTAAATACGTATGTTAACAAAAATAAAATGGCTAGCACGACTACAACCCTCGATGGGGCGCAGGTTGGTTACAACCGAACAGGCCGGCGAACAGATGCCGATGCCTGTTCGCTTCGACGCACAAAGGGGGGGAGCAGGTCGGAGGTGCTGCCGGAAGCACTCGGGCGTTCCTCGAAACAGCGCGAGCCTCCTCGGAGCCCTGCACAGAAAAGCTATGGAGCTCAGGAAGGAAGGAAACGGAGAGAGAGCGTCCGGAAACGGTCCGACAGCACTTCGTCCTCTCTCTGCCCCCCGCTGCCCCCGCAACAGCTCTTTCCTGCTCCTTATATAGGCCGTTGAGCAGGCCGTCCTGTCAGCTTTATTCCCTGTCCCCTTTGAACAGGGATCTCCTCTGTCCTTCACGCATCCGCGTAGTTACGCCGCCGACTCGTACAGTTCGCGCGCGTGACCGAAAAGGCTGTTCGCGCGGTCTTTGTCTCCACTCGTGTTAGGGCCCGTTCCTGCCGATTATCCTCCTAATTCGATTCTATGTACAACTTGGAGCGTGCGCGCGTGAAGAACCGGTTCCCACGCCTCGGTGCGCCGATTCCGCTTAGGGACGGTTTTCTTCACGACAGCGTGTTTGTGAAGAAGTTCAAATACTCCTCCTATACGTGGACGACATGTTGATCGTCGGACGGGACCAGGTCAAGATACAGATGCTGAAGAAAGCGCTTCACCGAACCTTCTCAATGAAGGACCTGGGTCCGGCGAGGCAAATACTAGGGATGCACATCATCCGGGACCGGAAGAAGAAGCAGTTGTGGCTGTCACAGGAGAAGTACGTGACAAAGGTGCTTCACCGGTTCAACATGTCGGAAGCAAGACCAGTCGGGTCAACCCTCCCGGCAAACTGCAAGTTGTCCAGCAAGCAAAGCCCCAAGACAAAGGCTGAGAAGGAGGACATGATGAAAGTACCATATGCCTCTGCCATCGGAAGCTTGATGTACGCAATGGTGTGTACAAGACCGGACATAGGATATGCAGTCGGAGTGGTGAGCCGGTACATGAGCAATCCCGGCAAAGAGCACTGGAACGCGGCCAAGTGGATACTCCGATACCTGAAGGGCACGGCAAACGTATGCCTCCGATTCGGCTCCGGTAAGCCCGAACTCGACGGCTTTACCGATTCGGATATGTCGGCCGATGCAGATACCAGCCGGTCCACATCAGGGTATGTGATGACGTATGCAGGGGGAGCTGTTTCGTGGCAGTCGAGGCTGCAGAAGACGGTTGCGTTGTCAACCACGGAGGCGGAGTACATGGCGGCCGTTGAAGCCGGCAAGGAAATAATATGGATGAAGGACTTCATTAGAGGGCTCGGTATCGGGCAGGAGGAGTACCGACTCTACTGCGACAGTCAGAGTGCCATCCACCTTGCGAAGAATGCGGCCTATCACTCCCGGACGAAGCACATCCAGCGTAGATACCACTGGATCCGGGAAAGGATAGAAGACAAGGAGTTCGTGCTGACGAAGATCCACACGGACGAGAACGGGTCGGATATGCTGACCAAGGTACTTACACCCGACAAGCTGGAAGCATGCCGGAAGAGGATCGGATTGGAGAGACATCCCATGCCGAAGTGAAGGGGGAGTTTGTTGGGATTTTCGGTCCCTCCGGATGGGATGTCCGGAGATGAATGACGGCAAGCCTGGTTGCGGTTACGGAACCGGAGGATGAAGAGTACCCGGTTACGGAGCCGGATGATGAAGACCCCGGCTACGGAGCCGGATGACGAAGACCCGGCTACGGAGCCGGATGATGAAGACCCCGGCTACGGAGCCGGATGACGAAGACCCCGGCTACGGAGCCGGATGATGAATGTACCCGGAGAGAGATCCGGATGCGGGGACATATTTGTGAATATGTTTGCCAAGGGCCCTTTGAGGCTATATTTGTAAATAGCCCGAAAGTCATATGTGTATAAATATGACTTAGGGCAAACAGTTTAGTCATTGTTGCTCATTTTCTGTTTTCCACTTAGAGAGAGTGAAGAGAGCAGCCGAGAGAGAGAGTGAGAGAGAGAAAGACGAAGAGGTCGTTGCCTCTGTGTATTACCGCCGCCTGTGGCGAAGACAGTGAGCTCAAGGTTGTTGCCTTGTGGCTTCACCATTGTACATCTCTGTTCATAGTGATAGTTGGAGTTTGAGGACTTCCGTGGTTTTTCCCATTTAGGGTTTTCCACGTAAAACATCCTGTGTACTTTTCTCTCTATTGTCTTCGTGTATTTTGTATTTCCTATTTTCTGTGAGTTGATCCTATTCCTCAGCTGTGGCCGAGCACCGTGTTCAACATAAAGCATATTCTCAAGAGCGGATAAGGAGAGTAAACTCATTTTATATTTTGTATGTATAGGCCTTTGGTGTTAATCGGTGAGAGGGTGGATGTGGAAAATGAAGCAAATTTTCTATTTCTTGATAAGGATGAGTGATGATGGTGTCGGGGTTTGAAGATATTTTCATGAGGGGATGAGGATAGTAGACTCATTCTGTTTTTGGATGTACAAGTCTTCAATGGTAATTGGCGAGTGTTGGATGTGGAAGATGAAGATAATATTGTATTCTTGAAGCCTCTTCTACTAAAAATAATGTCCTCGTTAATAGCAATGAAAATGTGACATTGGAGAATGCAAATTATGAAGATCAAGATACTATGTTCTGTCCGGATGAAACCAATGAAAGTATGGAACCTCCACATGTGTGTGATGGTGTAGATGTGATAAACATAGCAAGGAAAATGCGACCTTGGAGATTGTAGATGTAGCGGGTAGTGATATTGTTCTTGATTTGCTTAGTTGTAATGATATTTCTCCTACCAAGTCTCCAAAGAAGCATTAGATGAAATTCGGTCTTTTAGAATGTTTCGATTGAATTGGAATTTCTAAAAGACCTTGAAGATCTAGAAGGAACTTTTTCTGATGTAGATCTCAATGAGGATATAAAGTCTTTTGGTGAGCCTGCATAAGGCTAATTCAACATAAGTTGAAGAAAATAGTTGCATGTGCATCATGGAAATTTTGGTGTCTACAAATGCAGCAGTTGAAGTAGGTGTTGAAGTAACCCACAGAAATGTTCAGCTAAGTCGATGGCACTAGTATGTGTTGATTGTTCAATAGAAGAAGGTTAGGATGAATCATCCTCAAAGGGGTTTTGCTAGATGTTCATTACATATAGATGTCCAATGTCATTCTTTTTAGTTTTTCACTTTGCTTCTTTATGCTTTGCTATAGGTCATCATGGCTAGAGCCTTTATAATATTTTCAGACTACTCATTTCGTCATGTATGCAGAAGTTCTACTAATGAAGAATAATTTTTTTGGAAAAAAAGGGCTACCATCTTTGAAGGACAGAAGTGGAGTATTTTTCCAAAAGTAATAAGTTGGAGATACTGACCAATTTTAGCATCTGAATGCACAATAAAACCATCCCATTATCCTTTCAAAGTATAGACCATGTCCGGCCAAATGTTACGCTCCACTTCAAATTGTGAGCCTTAACCCAATGAAAAATGGAGGAGCATCGAGCCTTCCAAATATTCATAGCATATGATAGTACTACTAAGTAATTTCCACAATGGTTCCGTCTCCTTCCTTTTTCCTAAAAATTGTACCATCACTAAAGGAACTACATTCAACCGTTCCAAACAAAGTGCTAAAAGCATGATCAAGAGACTTGACATCATGGAACACAAAATGGACAAGTGATTTCGAGATCACCATTCCCCATGTGAATAATGATGGTGGAAGGTGAGTGGTGGTGGTGTGCTTGTGCTTACATGCATAGAATGAACCATACGTATCATACGTGCATTTGCATTCAAGAATGATTCAATCAAACATGTATGGTAAATCATCTCAAAGTTGGATTGGATTGACTAGGGTCTATATTATATATTGATTCACTCTCAATCCCAATAAGTGGACTCTAGTGGATTGGATTGACTAGTATAAGGGGAAAATAATGAGCAGAGAGCTTTAGGAAATAGGGGAAAGGGTAGTTAACAAATATTTAACTTATTAGGGGTAATTTGGGATTATCATAATTTTGGGGATTGTGGTAGGGGTACTTTAGTGATTGATAAGGGGATCAAACCTATGTTCAGTCCATGAGAAAATGAGTGTGCTATGTGGAGAGCCTTTATGTAGGGAACAATTTCTCTCACGTTGAGACTTTGCGCGAGAAACACCACTTCACGAGTTTGGACAAGCTCCCTCATGTGTTGAGTTGCAAATTAAATAGTAAACAAAATTGGCTGCTTGGCCAAAAGTATGCATTTCAAGTAGACAAATTAGGAGGAACCGGATATAAAGGCCTACAAATGATTAGACAAAAGGAATAAATCCAACAAAATCAAAATTTTGATCACATCTCATTGAATTGTTCCCCTCTAATTCCAACCTTTGAAAACCTAAGCCCTCAAGTAGGAAATAAAATCTCCCTAATGATAACCTTAAAGTTTTCCAAAACACAAGCACTAAAAAATTCACATGGAAGAAAACCCAAAAACCCCAAATTGAAAGAAAATGGAACCAAAAAAATCCAAAGAAAAGAGAACCCGAAAAGTTTGGCCTTGTTCTTATTCTATAGCACTAGGTAGCACTTTGCCCCACTATCGTTAACTTCGTAAGCACTTGTTTATTCGTGCATGGCGCCTAATTCAATGTATCTAGTCAAAAGTTCAACACCATGGCCTCCAAAAGGTAAAACATGATATTTTGCAATCATTTACCTTAATCAATTGTAGTGGTGCTTGTTGTTATAATCTTTTATATTATTATTATTTTATGCATGTTTTACTTCCGTTATCCTGGTTCAATTTACATCAACCTCTTATGTTTGACATTTTTGGATCATGACCCGATCACATCACAACACTAGTTTCTGCTTGTCCATGGATTTTATTATTAGCCTCATGTCTTCAAAGTGTTTCAACGTCATTCTTTGATTTTGGATTTTGTTATTGGCCTCCTGCATTCTAAGTGTTTCAATGTCATCTGCACAGTGGTGAATCATTTCACTTAGGTAACACATTTCCTTACATATACTAATCCCATATACATATGATCATACATCAATAGACCTAGTTATGAGAGAAGTATTCAAGCATCATAGTTAACAAGATTACATTTTCAATTATCATTAGGCAACAATTCATCTTCAAATTTTAGAAGCACTTGCTTAGACTACTAAAAAACTCTTGTACACTCTCTTCGAACCTTTCATTCAAAAAGTGATGGGTAAATTGAGTGCACAAATTACATATTAAAGCACAATTGCACATGGCCTTCCAACTCCATTGAGTCAACCTTCCTCTGATTGTCCAACTTTTGCCACAATAAGTGCTATCATCATCAACCGCACTATTATCAATGGCCTAGGCTGGATAATGCACCAAATTAGAGACATTATTATTTTCTCATCAAAGCAAATATCAAATTTTTGGTAAAAAATCAGTATTATAGTTTTACAGTTGGGAATTCCCAATTAGTTTTTATTGTCTATCACAATCTCTCAAAAACCCAAAAACAATTATTTAATTGTTGCAAATAATCATTCTTTTATGTATTAGTGTGGATATTCATTTTTTTTATGTGTAGTCATGCAACAAATTGAGATCACCC
Source organism: Azolla caroliniana (assembly GCF_043228905.1). Lineage (NCBI taxonomy): Eukaryota > Viridiplantae > Streptophyta > Polypodiopsida > Salviniales > Salviniaceae > Azolla > Azolla caroliniana. The sequence continues at coordinate 2,254,333 of NW_028230447.1, forward strand.
TTCATAGGAAACTACATCAAGCTCACAATGCAATAAATGAAACATTGAATACTCCAAAGTTAATTACAATTTATCATATTATACAAACCATGAATCCCAAGCAAAACCACACACGGTGATAAACACAATAATGGAACAAAGGAAGCAAATATCCAAGCATTATTGCGAATCGCGATAGGAAACTACATCAAATTGAGATCACTCTTCATAGGAAACTACATCAAGCTCACAATGCAATAAATGACACATTGAATACTCCAAAGTTAATTACAATTTACCATATTATACAAACCATGAATCCCAAGCAAACCACACAAGGTGATAAAATACAATAATGGAACAAAGGAAGCAATATCCAAGCATTATTTCGAATCACAATACAACAAGCTACAATAAAGGAGAAACACCAAAGATACTCCACCACTTGCAATACAAACTTCACAAACGAGGATCAAATTTTTCTACAATTTTTTGCCATTTTGATTGAGGAGATCGAAATTTGTACAGAATATACATACACATATTGAGAGGGTTGTTCTTTTGTATGCTGCTACCCACATCCCAAAAGAAAAAAAACTTCACACCAAGAAAAATAAAAAAAACTCCAGACTACAGCTTTTGCTCTTTTGTAGCAAAAGAAATTAGATCCCTCCATTAGATCCACACATTGACAAGAATGTACACTAAAGCAAAACGCTACATACCGAGACATCATCTTTGATACTAAGCATTGGCATATCCCTATGATTCTAGGTACTGCCCCATCACCTCTCATACTGGGTATTGGCACACACCTATGATACTAAATGCTGGCACATCACCTCTTATACTAGGGACTACCACACACCTATGCTACTAGATATCGGCACATCACCTATAACACTAGGTACTGGCACATCACCTATGATACTATGTATTGGCACATCACCTATGATAATCCAACTATATATCACCCACCCCCATCCCCCCTTCTTTAAGAACCTGAAAGAAAAAAAGCAAAAGTACTGTCACAAAGCACCTACTAAATACACTATCAAACCACCTCCCTATCTCTTGCAAAATTGGTTAGCAATTTTTCGTCTTCATCTTCGATCGAATCCTTTCCTCGTTTCCGAGAGTTCAACCCAGTTTTTTAAGTTGTAATGCCCTCCCTCGAGACGAAGAAATCAAAGTCAGGATGTCGGACTTTGAGTTGTCGTATCCATGAGTCCGCAGAGTTAATGAGAGACATGACACGTTCTTTATCAGCAGCCTTTGCCGAAGCCCAAAATGGACCCCTTAGCTTATAAGAGGCCAAGCCAAATGCAGGCAACTCGACCACCATCCCAGGTTTAACCCTCCATGCTGCGTGCTCGTGGAGCCACTTCTCTTGCTCTTGTTTCATATTGTTGCTTGAATTATCTGAAACCAACATCTGATCTGAACCCATCCAACATGTATTTCTGTAGCAGTTGTCATCTAACACTAAGGCTGGACTAGACCTGAAGTCAACCTGTGCATCTATGACAATGAAGATATGTTTTATAACCAATCCGTTCTTAAAGAAACAAACATGAAAGGATGTTTTTAGCAAAGACAAAATGTTTTACTATATTGTATATTCAAGGCATGTCAATGACATTTTCAGTAAAAATAAAATTTGAACACATTTTTGTTGAAGAGTGAATGTTATTACGATGGTTTTTGTAAAGAAAACAATGTTGAAGTAAGATGGTTTTGTAAAGAAAAAATGTTGAGATAAGATGTATCTGTAAAGAAAAACAATGTGTGTTTGATGATTCATCCACACCTTGAAGCAAGGGAGGCGTCCAGAGAGAATGGAATGTGAGGAAACATGTTGGCAAATCACTCATCGTTGGTCCGGTAGGTATACGATATATCGGATACCTGTATAGATTTATAAAGATAATGATTATTAATTTATTAGTACTTAATTTTAACAAGGTTCCACACGCACAATACTAGCATGCCTTCCTTGAAAGAAATTTGATTTTCCTTGTTCTTTTGATAGCTTACCATGCAACTGAGACCCAACTTGCTGGAGACAATTCATTACTCTTAAGTGTGTAGAGCTGAGGAAAATCAACAGCAAGCTCCCGAATCTGCCCGAGTGCAGGAAAACATTATGTATCATGATGCAATTTTACCCAATAAGGACATAACATGATACTATTAGGTTTATTTTCACAAATACTATTGTTCGTATTTTCTCTTAAACCCTAGGTTGGTCTATGTCCCTATCGTAGCTATGCACATTTTTGCGGTGACCAAATGCGTATCCACAATATAATGGGGCAACCCCTGGTCAACTTCACTCTAATGATAATTGACATCTGTGGATTGATAGTAAACAAAAAAGATACTTCACTTATAGTATAATTGATAGTTAATGAACAAAATATTGTGTTACTGTTTCCTAAACTTCTCCTCATCTTTCCTGAACTGAACAGGAGGTTCCCATTAACATAATCTTGGCTAACACCATAAAGAATGTCAAGCCTACCCCAGAAATTAAGATAGAAAGAAATGCAGGGATTTGTATTATATTGAGCCTCCCCACATGATAGTAACCCAACTAGGAATCTCGATTCCAATAAGCACAACAATAACCATGATGGCTCTGGCCTCCATGTAGACCCATGTATCCACATTGAAGTCTACAGTAGACGCATAATAACCCCGGGCAATGAATAAAGGAGATTCAACTTAGATTATGGCATATACCATGTCTGGATGGGGAGTGGAGACGGCATAATAGATATATTTATAAATGTATACATGGATGTATCAATGTATGTGTGTATTTATATACATCTATGTATATGTATGGATGTATCTGGATGCATATCTGCATTTGTTTGTGTGTGTGTGTATGAGTAAGTGTGTCTGTGTGTGTGTATGTGTGCATTAAGTGGTATATGTATATCTTTACATCTACGTATATATGCATACCTTTCCTGCAAGAGGTGTTCGACCATAGGGAGAACATCTTTCAAAATATTCGAACACAAGGTCTCCTTGTCTACACTCAGATTCATCGCTCGACATACTAAAGCTCAGCCTATCTGAAGAAACACAGCTTAGGTTATCCCAGTATTGCTCTGTCACAGCCTTCACCTGAAACTTCGATTGCATTTTCTCGTTCTCATTGTCACTCCCAAAATCACTACTAGCTACACTTCGCATGTCGCTGACATCGCTCCAATCACTCTCCTCATGGTATGGAGGCCTAGCCAAACAATCAAAATGTCATCATTATACAAGCAAAAACTAATATGGAATTTAACAGGTGAAAACAAAACAAAAAAAGCATGGACAACATTTCACAAACAAAAAAAAACATGGACTTCTATTGATCTATTATTACTGTGGTTCAATGGACTGACACACAATCATGTTGAATGCATAAGATCATGGGATAAACAAGGTAAAAGAGTCGAATGCACGGCAGTATATATATATACCTTTTACTAGTGTGGTAGATCTGCAAGGCTGAGAGGTAGGGCACATAGTACTGCATTATAGTCTCTCCACATGGTAAGACCAGAGGCACACCTGCTCCATACACACTCCACTCATCAAAAGACGCCCACAAGTCACCCAGATTGAAGAAAATTGGCTTTCCCTCCTCGTCAGCCCCTAGTTGCTTCCACTTTCCATATAAAGCTTCATCTTCATACATAGCCTGTGCACATTTCCATACCAAGATTAGGGTTCTAAGTTGGTATTTTAAGAGTGAAGATTTATATCCATGGATGAGCCATGATAATCTTCAACCATCACAACAATATTACATCACGAGAAGCTTTAGAATTCCCACCCCCCCCCCCAATCCCATCTTGGATATTTCTGTCTTTCCCACATGGGGAAAATGACTGTTTGAGGCGTCCCCTAATAATAATGTGATGACATTCAATCACAAGAAACTTTCGATATTGTCCCAGTGTCGGACAGACAAATATTATTATTAGTCTTTCCCACATGGAGAAAATGATGCCCAAATTTCTTGCGACATAAATATTGTTTGATGATAGATTCTCTGTTTTGAGAAATCCCTAAATTTTACTTAGTGCTACCACTGATTTCCCCACTCCATGCCCACATCAAATCTCTTAAATGATGTTCACAGTGTTTATCAAAATGTATGGATAAGATGGGAAATAGCCAATTTCCCATATGAAGAAACCTAGGCTATTAATCCCACATCAGCGAAAATGTCTAAAGATTCCTGTGATATATATATATATGACATCCAACTAGACCTAAGTGAATGTATGAACGAATGGATTAAATTGTATTACCTTGGGCAAGCATTGCACTGACGGAGTGATGTGATCCAAGAAAAACTCAAGGTTCGATTTGCCCTCCACATTCAAACCGATCTCACTGGGCAATATGTTTGTGAAGGTACTCTCATCCTCTTTGGGATTATAAGTGTTGATATGCAAAACATTGCAACTACTTGCCATGATGGATTAATGGTTCCCTGCACACGCCTTTATCCTAAATTTGACCTGGTTATTTCTTGCACTTCTTGATTCTAGATATGCATAATTATCTATGCGGATGTGGATCCTATACGATGGTTAGTTTGAGCAATGCCTTTTGAGTTGTAACAAAAATGATGAGCTCAACTAGTCCCACATAATGATGATGGATGATGCTTTAGTAGTGATATGTACAACAAATTACCTCTAATGATGCAAATGCGGTTAACCTTGAAATGTAATTGAAGGAAAGAGCACATGAATTTGAGCATAACAACATGGTGTTCAAGATCATTTGGAATATAGAATAGAGGGAGAGATCAGAGAATTTTAGTGAATTTAAATCGCCAAAATGGAAATCTTATATAAGAATGGTGACTGTCCAGATGAGAGATTAAGAAGAAATGCAGACAGTCCAGATGAGATCTTGCAGAAAATGTAGATCGCCCAAATGGAGATTAGCCAGAAAAATATTTGCAGCAAGTGGATGATGGCCCAAATGAGGTTCCGGAAGGACAATAAGCACCCAAATGAATTTTTTTTTCCAAGACAAAAAAGATCGCCCAAATGAGGTTTTCCAAGAGAAAATTATCACCCAAATGAATTTTTTTCCAAGACAAAAAAGATCGCCCAAATGAGATTTTCCAAGAGAAAATTATCACCCAAATGAATTTTGGCAAGACAAATTATCTCTCCGATTAAGTTTCGCCAGAGAAATGGTCGCCCAAATGAAAGAAGACAAAAACACAGAAGAGGGGAGATCGCCCAAATGGAGCTTTTTTAGAGGAGGCGAAACAGGAAGGTGAAGAAACAGGGGGAAGGATTAATGAAGGATGAAGAAGGAAGAAGAAGAAGGAAGGAAGGAAAGAAAAGCAGGAAGGTGAAGGTGAAGGTGAAGGTGAAAGAAAGAAAGAAAGAAACAGAAGGACAACAGAAGAAAGAGAAGGATTTATGTGAGAGAGAGGAAAGCTGAAGAAGAAGAAGAAGAAGAAGAAGAAGCAGGGTAATAGTTTTTTGTTTTGTTTTTTATTCACAGGTGGAGACGCGTGTTGCAGGAAGACACAGACACAGAGAGAGAGATGAGAGAGAGAGAGAGAGAGAGAGAGAGAGAAGTGACTGTGGCAGAAGGCCGCGTATTTCTTTACCCTAATTAATGGCGTAGAAAAAAAAGATTGGGAGATATGTATGGTATGTATGTATGCATGTATGTTAATGCTATGTGTATGTGTATGTGTATGTGTATGCGTATGCGTATGTGTATGTGTATGTGTATGCGTATGCGTATGTGTATGTGTATGTGTATGTGTATGTGTATGTGTATGTGTATGTGTATGTGTATATGTGTATGTATGTATGTATATATGTGTGTATGTGTGTACATATGTGTGTATGTGTGTATGTGTGTATGTATGTATGTATGTGTGTGTGTGTGTGTGTGTGTGTGTGTGTATGTGTATGTGTATGCGTATGCATATGTGTATGTGTATGTGTATGTGTATATGTGTATGTATGTATGTATGTATATATGTGTGTATGTGTGTATGTGTGTACATATGTGTGTATGTGTGTATGTATGTATGTATGTGTGTGTGTGTGTGTATGTATGTATGTATGTATGTACATATGTGTGTATGTGTGTATGTGTGTATGTACACATTTGTGTATGTATGGTATGGTATGTATGTATGTATGTATGTATGTATGTTTGTACATATGTCTGTATATATGTATGTGTGTATGTATGTACATATGTTTGTGTCTATGTGTGTATGTATGTATATATGTTTGTGTATGTATGTATATATGTTTGTGTGTGTATGTGTATGTGTATATGTATGTATGTATGGATGTACATATTTGTCGTTGTCGACCCCAAGAGTTGTCTCGTACTAGCCATCACTGAAGGGCACAGTTTTAGCTATAGGTACTTACATTAAATAGTCAATCCGAAAGGTGATGTAACTAGTCTCATTTTCTTGAACTTGATCGGAGGGAGATTCCCCAATCTATGTTTAAGCCTCCTTGTAAAGTCTCTTTGTAATAATCCTTCCTAACTAATGGGAAAGTAGCTTCATTCTGAGAAAAAAAAAAAATGTATGTATGTATTTGTGTGTGTGTTTGTGTTATAAAATAATATATTCATTCATGAGTATAAAGAAATATACGTAGAGATGTGATCCTCAAGTGATCATGGGACGGAACAACCATTTTGGTGGCTGAGAATGCCAAAAAGGGCCACCATCTTTGAAGGAGAGAAGAATATCTTTGTTGTAGAGAGTAAGAAATTGGAGACACTAAGCAATTTTAGCATCTGAATGCCTAAATAAAACCATCCCATTGTCCTTTAAAAGTATGGAGTCTTGACCATGTCCGGCCTAATGTTACGTGCCACTTCAACTAGTGAGACCCTAACTTGATGACAATGGAGGATAATCGAGCCTTCCTAATTCAACATATGTTAATATTACTCAATATTTCCCATAATGGTTGCATCTCCTTCTTTCTTCCAAACCATCACCAAAGGAACTACACGAACCATTCTGAAACAAGTGCTAAAATTATGGTAAAGAGACTTGACATCATAGCAGGCAACTTATATCCAAACCACCATTCCCCATGTGAATAATGGTGGTGGAAAGTAGTTGGCAAAGATTATTAGCATACATTTCCATACCAATCAAGACTCAAGGCAATCCCACAGACATTATTTCTATGATTGTTTCGGCAAACAACATCGACCACAATTAAAGGATACAAACATTTTGTGCAACCCCAATACCAACAGGCAAGGCTCGATTCACAAGCAACAATTGCACATGACGTATTTGACATTATTGTTTCCTTTCCCATACCTTACACCAAAACTTGGGAGTAGGACCTTGTTGACTTCTAACATCTGTATTGAAATATCATTGGTGAAACATCCTATGAATTAGAAATATATTGAAATATCTAATTGAACAATGTATTTTTTAAAATTGAACTTGTTGCAAGTAAATGGATTTGTCCATAAATAGTCAGTTGGGTCCCATGCCAAACCTAAAGAAAGGTTGATTACTGTACACCCACAAATTCCAACATGCCTTTACATCCTCTATCAAAAATCAAGAGAGAAGTATGATTTCTCATGCAACATTATAAGAATCCCACTCCACCTTTGTAAAATCTGTTTTGTGATCAATATTTGAAGAGAAACTATGGTTCTGTTCAGATAAGACACGAAAGCTCATAAACCCCATCTAAGTAGGGTTCCTTCACCCCTCCTATGACACTTCTAGACCAATGTAACCTAATATGTCGAAACTAATTCACTCTCGTGGTGGTATTGTCAATGAGAAATAGATAAATCCCACCCACCCTCCAACATGAAATTGTTTGGGGTTTGCCTTTTAGGCACAATATGAAGGAGTAGTTATCACCATCAATGCAACAAAGGTACTTATTCAAATAGTCGAAGTGAAGTGCAATATAGGTTTGCTTAAACTTACACTCACTGGGCCGAACATAACATGCAATACAACAAAGCTTTTGGAATTATTCATTGATTGGGCATAAAATTGAAACCATCCAACGGTTGTACATATGTTTGGATTTATGTGTTTGTCCAGCCAATAGCCTCACATTTCAAATAGCTAGTCATAGAATACATTCTATAATCTTTTGCCTAAACCTGTGAGGAGGAATATATTGCAAGTGGGAGAAACACCACCTTTTATTAGCATTGCTATCATATTCATTCTTTGTATTGTTGAAAATTATGTCGATGTTATAAAGTAATTTTTTTAAACATAAACCAATAGTGGGCATAATCTCGAATTAAGATTAGGAATAATGTTGATGAGAAATACACATCAATCCAATTGTTGGAGGCTCCACCCACACCTTGTTATTATAAAGCACGAGATTTACCACTATACCATCATGTCTATATATATTTTTTAAATTGATAATGGTTGAAACTGTAGTCAAGAAGTTGTGGAAAGTTTGAAGACTTGTATATCATGTGTCATTACAATGTTTTCATAGTGTTATTTAGCACATGATGTATTGTTTGATTGTTATTTCATAAATGACAACGAAGTAGAAGAATCAATCGTGCATTGTTCACGAGAATAAGATGGTTGCCCTTCCTTTTAGACAAGGATAATAATTCAATTACTTGGACAATTATTTTAAAACATAAAGTCGACGTTATGGAAGATTATGCATTTGCCCCATCTAATGATCCTCTGAATCCAAACAAAGTTCCTTGATCGTAGAGTTGCTTAAAACCAACTTAATGCATGTTATTTCTAATAAGCAAGTGTGCAAATTTTTACCATGAATGAAAATCAAGTGGTAGCAATGTTTGACAAACAAGAGGCAAATGATCTGCACAACCATTTACGATGTTGACAAGCTAAGCCAAAGGAGATCGCCGTGTTATTTGTAGTCTACATTTGATTCATTGAAAGACAATAAAAAAAGTGTAATATGAATGGCAACGAGAGTTCTTCTTTCGAACATAATTATCCTTGGATTGCTTAATGGTAGAAATAATTGAGTGTAATAATTTCATAAGAATTCTAGGCAAAAGGATCATGCAAGAACTCAATGTCACATTATAGCTATAACCTATGAATCTAGCAAAGCATATACTTTTCGTTGAGCATCAAACCAACAATATTGTCAATCACTTTAAAGAGAAACCGTTGAACTCAAACCGACAATTATCCTTTGCCAAAATACCCAAAGAGCCACCCGATTAATTTAAGCAATTGAAATCTTAGTTGATAATAATATCAGTTAACAACATTAGTAATCATATTAGTTCCCATTCTTGAGTAGCAATGGGCCCGGTTCAAAACCAAACCAAACCGTTTATAAACATTCGAACATTTAAACCAAACCATTTAAACAAAATGTAAACTAAACCATTTAAACCAAAACCGTTTAGGGAAAAGTTAAAACCAAACCGAACCATTTAATAAAAAGTTTAAACATAACCACATTTTAGCCAAGCTAATTAAAAAATTAATTCAATAAAAATACACAAAATTAAATAAGCATTTATGTTTAAATAAATAAATAAATAAATAACATTAATTGAGCCATTAGATTAAATAAACAATTAAGTTAAGTGAATTAAACCAATGAAAAAAATTAATTAAACCATTAAATTACATAAACATTTAATGGATAAAAAAAGATAGCCCAAAAACCTATAAATCTATAAACCAAACCTATAAACCCTAGTTTCAAAACCAAACCGAACTGAAACCGAACCGTTTATTATTAATTAAAACCAAACCAAACCATTTAATTATTTTGGAACTTATAAACCTTTAAACCATGGTTTAACGGTTCGGTTCGGTTTAAGCCAAAACCGGGCCCATTGCTATTCTTGAGCGTGGATTATGGTACAATAAATTTCATTTCCTTTTTTGTGTTGATAAATCTTAGTGCAAGGGTAAATTTAAAACTCATTATCTGCAACTCATGAACATGTCATGTTGGCCACACACTCTACCCTTTAATGATCATTTTTTGACGAACCAACAATTGAATGATACATAAAACAATTCTCTTATTCCTATTCAATCTACTTTTGCAACGAATATTTTATTGCCTACACACCCAACTCCATGCGCTATTAGTTGTCTACGTATATCTTGTCATTTGTTGAATGAGTAGAATGAGTAGGAACTATTGGTTATTAGAGAGATATTCATTTTTAACATGGGGGGATATTTGAATGTGACTATTTCACAGGAGTTTCAAGTAAAAGGTAACTTAGCAAAGTATATAGGTTTCTTTGAACTTTAAAGCAACACTATTGTCAATCACTTTAAAAAGTAATATTTGAACTCATAAGTGACAATTCTAGGAACAAGACTTTTATTCAAGACCAATGTATCACAACACATTGCGCCAAACTTAAAACCATCTTCTTCCCCAAATGGAGAAACCACAATCACCAATACATGATCTGCTTGCTCCAATAGAACTCAGATCACATTCTCTTTGATGTCAAACAGGGTATTGGCCCTTGGGGCACAAGTGAGGAGAGTCAATGAGCCACAGTGAGGAGACTTGTTGGTTGTGCCTATTTTGATGAAACACGTTTAGGAGTTAAGAGTATCACACACTTATTACAATGTGTCGTATTTTATCACATTGAACTCTTTGAGCTTAATTTCTTATATATCTCAATGTGCACTCTTGATTGCAACATTTTTAATAAAAAAAGTAATATTGAGGATCTCAATCCCACACGTACTATGGAAAAATGATTCATTTTTTGTCCTATAAGTTGTTTGAGGACAATCATAATCTCAATCCTGAATGTTAGGTACTATATAAGGGAAGAAGACCTATTGATCGTATTCAACTTTACCTTATTACTAACATTGAGTATTAACTCTTGTAGAGCCTGAACACTCTGTCACACTCGATCACACAACCTAGGTATTGAAGTTGACTTATGACATCAAAATTAGCCAATTATAAAAGCATGAAAGGTATGCAAGGAAGGTCTAGTAAAGGATGAGTATCACTTGCTTTTACACGCTCAACACATAGTACAATTCGTGAAAGCTATGGTGATATATTAAGAGGGGGTGATGACTTGAGTATCAAACTAAAGAAAATGCCTAGAAGGTTGAGTTTATATGTGTATGCCTTATTCACACATCGACACTCGATGCAATCAAGCTATCAAACAAGGTTTCCCAAAAGATTCACTCATGAATTGGATTAAACCAAACCGTGAAAGAGAAAAAAAAATCATATCCAACTATTGAAGTATCATGGTTAGCTCAATTATGGCCAAGTTGTATAGTGCTATCATGGAATAAAAGATTACCTCATGGGTTGAGTGTCATCACAAATGAGCACTTGATCAAGGAGGCTTTAGACCAAAATAGTAAACTACCCTATCATTTGGTTACACTAATAAAGTTTACTTCAAGGGGAAATATATATTGTCGTTTTCTGCACTTTGAGAAAGACTTTGACACCACACCAAGGAGTGAGCTTTGGAAAAGAATGATAGAGATCAAAATGCCATTAGAGTGAGCAAATTAGGAGCCAAATAAAAATGGATAGTGATTTCTTGAAGTATTTTTTAAGCAACATAAGGGTCAAACAAGGGTGCTCACCCTCTCACGTGCCCTTTGGTCTATGCAAAACTTGACGAAACAATAAACAAGGTTGCAAAAGAAGAAGGATTGGATGGTCCAAAACTCTTGTATGAGATTAGTTTTATACTGTATGTGTTGATGATGTTGTTTTATTCTCATATAATTTGGATGATATGAAACACTTTGGACTCATTTTGTCAAATCAATGAGCTAATTGCTAATTTGGGCAAAATGAAAATGATGGCAACAAAGGTAATACAACCAAGAAACTACTGCATATTTACATACAAGCTAGAACCAATACAAGTGGTGCAAAACTTCAAATATCTTGGTATTAAAGTCCTATCGACAATTAGGTGGAATATATGGTATGAGTCTTGACTTCAAGCGAGTTGGAATAGTTACTATATCTTCAAGAATCAATGCAACCATAGTGATACTTGAGGTGCAAAGTGAGATTGATGCTATTCAATGCTATGGTGGTCCAAGTGTTGCTTTATGGAGTGGAAATGTGGGGTGGCATTATCTTATTTAGTGCATGGAATGAAATAGAGAAAATCCAAAAAATGTTCTTATGTAGACTCTCTCTCTCTCTCTCAAATAGTAATGTATCAATTACGAAGATCGAATTACAATAGATGGAATATGATACTCTATTTACACCAAAATTGACGAGGGTTCCCATGACATCCATCATCTCTATCTAGATACATTGTTATGGACCTATGTAGTCCCATGCAATAAAGGTCAATGCAAATGACGAAGATGATACCTAAATGGCCTACAAATTCCTAACTCTTGTGACAACCTCCCACCAACAACACCACCACATCCACCTCTATCGCTCTCTCTCTTGAAGGTGACTTGATTGGTTTCATGCTTTTTTCCATCCTTAGGGCATGCATGTGAAGCTTTATTTCACCTTATTCTTTTATTGATGTTTACTCACGCGATTGAGCTCTTTTAAAAAAGTATATAAATATATTCAAAAGAGAAACTATAGTACAACAAAATGACTCAATATGAAACTTATGAAAGAAAGCATGCTCATTTACATGTGTTCTTTAAGAGACCATAGAGTTAAAAAAAGGGAAGCCAAAAGGGATCAAAATCTTAGACGTAAGTGTAAAGCCGACATGTGAGGGATGACTAAGCACATTCACCATGTATTACTTAGTTCAACTTTATTATGGTTTAAATGACCTTGTTCAATCAAGGTAAGGACTTCTCCTTTTATGAAAGTATATGTTTATTTTAGAAAACAAAGTCAATATTGGCAAATCGTAGCTTGTTAAGGAAGATTTTACTCACAAAATGAATAGGGTGGATTAGGAAATAGTGAGACGCATGTGAAGACATACATTTGAGAGACATGGACCACAACATCAAAGAGGAAACCAGCCAATATATGTCATGATCAATGAATGCAAATGCATGGGTCTAAGCATCTAAAACACAGATTGGTAAAACATGGACAATGTGCATGCATGGGCTAATGGTCATCATATGTATAGAGATCTGAAAGACGACTCAACGAGACATGAACTTGTGTGGTATGTAGCTGAATAGATATAGAAAATGGTTAATGTATAGTTAATCCATGTTACAATAATATTTCCTTTATATGGTTTAAGTAAGCAAGCGAAGATGACATAAATGATCTTATTCAGTAAGGGGTATCATATGTATAGACATCTGAAAGATGAGTTAGTGAGACGTAAACTTGTGTAGTATGTAGCTGAATAGATATAGAAAGTGGTTAATGTATAGGCAATCCATGTTACAATAATATTTTCTTTATATGGTTTAAGTAAGCAAGTGATGATGACATAAAGGATCTTGTTGAGTAAGGGGCATAATATGTATAGATATATGAAAGATGAATCGGTGAGACATGAACATGTGTGACCTATGTAGCTGAATAGATATAGAAAGTGGTAACTAATGTATAGATAATCCAACCTGCAATAGCTTTTATATGGTTTAAGTAAGCACACGAAGATGACATACAAGATCTTTTGGATGTTGAAAACTTGAAGTAATTATTTTCAAGTGCGTGATTTTTTATTTATACAACCAACTTTACATGAATATACATGCTCTAATGGGGACCCAACCTCCAAAGATAAAGAAAATTAAAATTCGAAGATTTGTTTTCTGCCAACATGAATCCAAGACATGACATGAGCTTTTCCTCATAGAAGGTGGGAACTAGTGCACAATGTGAATGAGTAAGCCATCCATAGATGAAATAATCTTTGCTCGACTACACTCTTATAAATGAATTATTCCCTTTGTTGATGGTGGTCATGAATATAGCCTATAGGTATCGACACAATGTACATTGTGCGCATGTTCTCAAAACATAACAATTTGTTTAACATAGAATATTTCAATTCGCATATGCTTTTGGGCGTCCGTGCACAACATGCAAACATAGGCAACTGTAGCATACATGAATGAATGTGCACATGTTTTGGTGTACACATGGATTGATGTATTTTTGCACTTGTCGTGTAAAACGGTACATGCATGCTTTTGTGGTTCACCATTTCTTCGTTTTCTTTTAAAGAAAGAAGGAAATTTCAACCACCTCACATAATGCTCGAATATAAAGGAATTTTGATGAACGGTGAAAATGATTTTGCTACAAATAGACACAATACTATGAAACCTTCATTTCCATAACAACATTCTATGCTAGGATACATCATACAATAATGTTTTCATGGAACTTTTGGCATCTAATTATTTTGGAGTAGTAGGCCTTTGGCTTACTTGTTCATTGGTACATGTCAAGCTCTAGACAAATTCCAAAGAACTTTAGAGACATAACTAGTGGGGCTAAACTTGATTGAGTATAACTAGTTGAAACTTCAAGAACAAATGCATGGAAGCTATTGTAGTGCTTTTGCTAAAAATGATGATGATCTTGTTTCAAGTTTGACTCCTAATTGAACGATCAAACTATTCCATTTTTTTTTGCACAATTAAGAAGAGACATACTTGACTGTGCATTAACGGGTATGTGGGCAAGCATTTTCTCATTCACATCCTCATTATCGACAAAAAAATCCTTTCATAATCCATTGAAACTTATAAATTTATGTTGCATATTGATGGATATTTTCAACAACCTTAGACTGGTGGATGGTTTTGAATCTTCATTGTAGGTAGCACCCTTCTAGCATATAGTCACATTATACATATTTGAATGTCATGATTGCATAAATAGTAACAAGCTAATTAGATATCATAACACCCATAAAAGTCAATATCATAATGGTAATGTTTTCTTCTTGTTGCATGAACACATTGAGATGTCAATAGATGAGTCTTACCATTATTTTTTTCCATCTATTATGTTATGTTAAACAAATCTTCGATTCCGAAATAGAAAACTTGTTACGAGAGCGTATATGAAACATACAACTTAGATAACTACTTTGAAATATGTAAACCTTGTAATCTCAGTCATGCATAGAGTTATGGATATTTGTGTGCAACAAATCCACACATAGACAACACAGGTTTGTTCCAATCAATGTAGATTTTAGTAAACACATAAATATGATGTTATCTAAGTCTTGACATGGGTTAAGGTATGATTTATGGTCTGAAGTTCAATATAAGCTTACCTAAAAGTGTATAGCTTTGTTCAGAAATAGCATAACACAAAGAGCTTTAAAGTGAAGAACTCAAATTCCGTACGTTGAATATGCTTTTCCTGATGCTATTAATATTACGACACCAAGATTATACATGGAGAAAAGCACATGTAGATATAAGAAGAGTACATGAGGATAGTCTTTATATCAATTCGATCACATTTATGTAAATGGGAAGCCTTCTTTCTTTTTCCAAAATTGTACAACCCTCTTTAAATGAGATGTAGATGAACCTTTCAAAAAGCCGTTCATGAGTATATGCCATTTAGATATCTAACTAATTGTAAAATGTCTTCTTATAAATGTTTCTATTAGAAAAACATCTGAAACATTCTACCATATATATTTGTTGTAACCAATAAAAAGATTTATGTTGATACATGGTGGGAGCACTTGAATACACATTACATAATGAGTAATTACCATTTAACTAGAAACTACTAGATTTCTTAAAGTTTATTAGATCGACAAGTTCTAGTTGCAATGATGCCCATCTATTCATCTATTTATTCGAATGAGCATATGAAAAATAAAATTCTCCAATGATGCATGTATATTCATTTACTTATTCGAATTTTCATATAAACAAAATGATATATGATTTTCTATGCTTATATTCTCTCTCTCTCTCTCTCAATATGTGTGTGTTTAACGCGTTTGCATATAAACATTTGTGGTAAGTTTGTGATTGGGTTCAAGTCTCCCTCAATGACTTCAATATTGAGAAACTCTTCATGACTCTAGTTTTGGGTAATGAACCCTAACACTTTGCTCCTAAAAAAAGGCTTTGGAAAATCGACACATTTTCCCACGGTATATGGAGTGAAAATGATAATGTTGGCCTTTATTGTAAAAGGGAGTGATTATAAAATGATTTGGTGTCAAGATCGTCCACTAACTAATGAACGATTTCTATATCAAACTATATCCGAAGAAAATCAAATAGCAAAAGGGTGCCCCACCCCCGAAAAGAAGAAAAAAATAGTGTGTGGATATAGAGGAAAATTTAAGAAACACGAGCTTGAAAATCAATAACCCCAAATTTGTTCAATCTATCTAAGAAGTTATATTCCTTCCTTCTAGTGTCATCAAATTTCAATGGAAAATTGTTTTTTTTGCTCTTGTTGTGGGTTATTCAACATTAATGATTGTGTTTGATACAAATGACATTAGAAATATCTTTGTTATTTGAGAGGAAAGGATGTATTCAAGAATATAATGATTAACCATGTGTTTCAGAATGCATGTGTGCAAGCAAAAACATGTGATATATTCAATCATATGATGACAAATGCCAACATGGGTACAAAACATTGATGTGTTTCAGAAGTCTCGATTGTAATGGCTCGATGTTCAATGCAAATAATAAAGGATGGACATGGGAACTTGTAGAGACGGTGGATCTTGTGCATGCAAAGGGTGTGTGGACCAAGTAAAGGGTCATTTTGGGCCGTTCTTAGGTGGTATATAGATTAAGGATAATTTTGGACCATAGTAAGAGAACGTGGAAGGTGTTTTTTACATATTGATTGGCGATGTTGGCCTAGGAAATGAAGCAAGAGAGGATTCTCAAGAGCTAAATTAACACTCAAATGAGTTACCAACTTTGCGTTCTACATTGGAAATTTTTGACTTGTGTAGAGATCCAAATTTATGATTTGAATGAAACTATGCCAATTTCTCCGCTAATGATTTACAATATGAATTTGGATTGACTTAAAATCATGTTAATATATCGAGAGTGTTAGTCAGATCACTGATGTTTTATTATAGTAATGAAATAATTCTACTATAGTAATTACAAGTAAAGCATGGAATAAATTTAGGATATATTAGAGAAAATTATACTAAGATACAAAGTTTCAAAAAGTTAAAGAACAAATTTTACATGCCCAACCATTTTCTCCCCTCTTCCCTTGGCATAATGGCCCTTTTGTTGTTTTCTCACTTCCATACGCAAGCTTTTATAAATCCATTGGATATCAATAATCTTTTGCTCATCATGAACAATGGCTTCTCTTGCAAATAGAAAGCAAGTTTAGGGTCACCCTCTCAAGAGCACATTTTCCTTGTGTCACCCTCTCAAGAGAAAGCAAGTTTTCATTGTCTTGACCTCTTGAGAGAGTGCATACTCACACACATACATGGTAGACTCTATATATATGTCCTTACATGATTATTTATGGATGTTGGAAAAATAACTCCTTAGCATGTTTGTATGAAGTGTTTGATGTTGCTTGACCTGAGGTTCCACAATTTTAAAGTAAGTTGGACTTTGATGAAAGAGTGGCCCAAAACTTTCCTCCAAGTTTCTCTTCCTTATACAATATGATATGTTGATTTGACCCCAAAGATCAAATTTGGGCCCGCATGAGGACGATAAAAATATTATGCTATATTACTTGTGTAGCACCAAGAAAAACATGCTATATCACCATGTGCATTTAGATGACCATTAGACATTATAAAGATAGATAGAAATATAAACATTGTGATTATGTAACTTTGTAAAGCTTATTTTTGTATAGCCTTAATGTCATCTATGTATAGAAGTCAAATGAATTTAATGTTCTATTAAATGTTGAAATCATTTGTATTTTGACTTAAGCACATTTCTTAACCAGTAACTAACACATTTCTTAGCGAAATTGTCTTTCTGCTTCATTATATTGTGGCATTGAGATCATTGAACCACCAATTAACTAACATCGTCTCTCCTAAACATTTGGCTTTACAACCGTTTCCATAACCCTAGGGTTGAAAAAAAGAAGCTCTCTCTTTCAAAAGGTGATGATAAGAAACATCATGTGCTAAAGCACAAAGTGCCAACATTGCCTTTGTGGCATTTTTTTTGTGGATAGGATAGTTGAAAGCATATTATATACAACATTTCTTATTGTATTTGAGATCTCTGTCAATTTTTAGTTTTTTCCCATATTGTTCATGATTTGATATTGCTTTTGTCTTTTTGTCGCACACAAGTGTTAATGGTATGGTAGTTGACGTCAATAAAGTTAAATGCACAATCATCTTCATATAATAAGGTTATATCATGTATTGGACTATCACATGAATGGGATATAATATGTGTGATGAGGTTTTTGATAAACCTAAAATGTTAAAATGAAGTGATTGTGATGCCAAATAGAAGATATGAAGGTGAAACAATTTTTTTGATGATTGGCCTACATATTAGTAAGAAACTAAAGATTAACATGGAGGAATTAAAAGCAAACACGTGGATAATGGTAGATGAGGAGCAAATCCCCGTTTTTAAGGTGCCATGAAGTGCTATCATAACTTTCGGCTTAGAGCTCTACAGAAGCGCTATTATGGAGAAGGTGAGGATGGCGTCAAGTCCATGACTCGTCATTTGGTAATGCATGCGTAGAACCTACTTATTACTGTTACTTTCGAAGGGGTATAAATCAAGAAAACAAGAAAGTAAGAGGAAGAAATTTCACTAAGAGAAATAATTGCATCAATACATTGGATTGTGCTTTGGGTAACCATAAAACTGATCTCCCCAAAAATCTCAATACATATCAATAGACATGTATGAATTGCAACATATTAATTAGCTTTGAAACTCCATGGAATGACTTCAAAAGCTATGGGAGTGATTACGTGCGTATGTTGAAATAGTTTCATGTGGACCAAAATGGTTTGAAATTTGATGACGAAGTTTGAAAGTCCACCATGTTGGTGTCCATCTTTAATGAATAATATAGTATATTGAATAGATAGTCTCCATTATAAGCAGTGGACCAAATTGTATATTTATTTGGATAAAGACAACAATTTTCACAATGTGATTTAATGTACAATATATCGTTGAATGTGGATAACTTCCTATATATCGGCACGTCTCTTCACTTCTCATCCCCTTCATTTGAAAGTTGTTAGATGGCTTCCACTTTCACATCAATCAATTTTAAGCTATCCCAAAGGGACAAGCTTACATTTCAAACTTTTGTCCCAATAATTTATTTTTTCTAGGCTATCCTTTATTAGCATTGATGTAAAGTGTCTACTATCACCATTTGAAATTTTGGGTTGTGGGAATTAGCAAACTTATAAAACCATGTAACTTATCATGGATTAAAAAAAATAAAATACTACTTCCATTAGTGTTTTTTTAAAGTCAAGATTCACTGTGGTATTAATGAAAAGATGCCCAAAGGCTACAAAGTATCCATACAATCTATTACAACCCTCCTACCCACATGAATGGACATGTCTAGTAGCGGAAACCCTCATGCATGGTCTTTTCAAGATAGGGGGCGGAAAAAGCCATCTTGGTGGAGCATATCTCCATTTTATTCTGTCCCCAAAATAGGCGAAGACCTCCATTAGTTAAGACAATGTACATAGGATAATATACAACTCAGATCATACAAGCCAACTTGCATGGCTACAAAGAGACCAACATGTATTAAGGAACTAACAAAAAAAACAAAACAATAATCATCGCATCATCCAATGAGCACAAGATTACTCGACTGCATACCCTCAACGTGAGCCTCATACCACCCTAATTCAGCATAGACATCCTCCAATCTCTTCACGTGGCAGCACCACCTATATGTTTGGTACCCTCGGAGGGAACAACCACCATGGTGGCTGATAAATCCACTTTGCAGTACCATCCACCATTTGTAGCATCATAGAACCTCTCCATTTAAGTAGGAAGTGACCTCTAGCTTCTTCACTTGCGTCTGAGGCCCCATGAAGGCTTTCAAACTGTCCTTGTAATGTAGAGATAAGATTAAACCAGATCATCATTAGTCTATACAAGAGAAAAGTATTAGTGTGATGATCTCAAAGTAAAAATATGAATGTTTTTTATGACGAGCATAACATTATACCCGCTACTTTTTCTTTTTTTCTAGAATGAAGCTACTTCCCATTAGTTAGGAAGGATTATTACAAAGAGATTATACAAGGAGGCTTATACATAAATCGGTGAATCACCCTCCGACCAAGTTCAAGAAAATGAAACTATGTACATAACCTTTCGAACTGACTACTTAATGTAAGTAGATACCTATAGCTAAAAGCGGTGCCCTTCAATGTCGGCCAATATGAGCTGACTCTTGCAGCCTACAACGAAGGGAGGGTGGCAGGTCGGGGCTAGTTGTTCCACCTCGGGCCACTTCCTCCTTGTGTCACTATAATAATCAAGATCATTAATCCTTAAATAAAGACATAAGTGACACAATCATACTGAAAATACGGTTTACCACCCATCCGCCCCCGCCCTCGCCCCCGCACCAGAGTCGACAACACAGACGAGGAATCCCGATCTGTCCCATACCAACCAGGATCTCCACGTCAGGACCTTGGTAGATGACTAGTTCACATCAAAGAGAGCTTCGTCAGAACCACTCCTAACTGATCATTTGAATCGCCATGGTTATGGATGGGAAGGAAATAGGGCTCACACGCACAACACAAGGAAGGCTACACAAACAAGGCACGAGTATTCGAACGTGTTTGTGAAAAGGAGAGGTGTTCGGGCTTGCCCATGCACCTCTCCTTTCACAAACACGTTCGAAATTGTGTCTCCTGTGTGTAAACCTTGCTTGTGTGTTCGTGTGTCTTGTAACAAGGGAGCGTTCGGGCTTTGCCCATGCACCTCTCTTTTCACAAAGGCATTCAAAACTTTGTCTCTCGTGTGTGTAAGTAAGCCTTTTCCTTGTGTGTTCGCATGTCTTGTAACAAGGGAGCGTTCGGGCTTGCCCATGCACCTCTCTTTTCACAAAGACATTCGAAACTCTGTCTCTCGTGGTTATGAACGGGAAGGAAATAGGGCTCACACGCACAACACAAGGAAGGCTACACAAACAAGGCACGAGTATTCGAACGTGTTTGTGAAAAGGAGAGGTGCATGGGCAAGCCCGAATCAACCCCTAGTCACAAGACGAATGAATGCACGCGAGGAAGGCTTACACACGGACACACGAGGAAAAGGCTTACTTACACACACGAGAGATAGAGTTTCGAATGCCTTTCTGAAAAGAGAGGTGCATGGGCAACCCGGACACTCCCTTGTTACAAGACACGCAAACACACAAGGAAAAGGCTTACTTACACACACGAGAGACAGAGTTTCGAATGCCTTTGTGAAAAGAGAGGTGCATGGACAGAAACCCGGACACTCCCTTGTTACAAGACACGCAAACACACAAGCAAGGTTTACACATGGGAGACACAATTTCAAACGCCTTTGTGAAAGGGGAGGTGCATGGGCAACCCCGAATGCACCCTTGCCACAAGTCGCACGAACACACAAGCAAGATTTACACTAACACGCAAGACACGATTTCGAACGCCTTTGTGAAAGGAGAGGTGCATGGGCAAGCCCGAACACTCCCTTGCCACAAGTCGCACGAACACACAAGCAAGATTTACAATAACAAGCAAGACACGATTTCGAACACCTTTGTGAAAGGAGAGGTGCATGGGCAAGCCCGAACACTCCCTTGCCACAAGTCGCACGAACACACAAGCAAGATTTACACTAAAGACATGATTTCAAACGCCTTTGTGAAAGGAGAGGTGCATGGGCAAGCCCGAAACACTCCCTTGTCACAAGACACACAAAGAAATAAGCACAAATGACGATAACATATAAGACAAGTTGTCGTGAAGATTTTGGGCAATGGTGTGAAAATTGTGTGAAACAAACAAAATCAAGAAGGTGTAATGTGTACTCAAACATTTGCAAATATAAGACCAAAGCCTAGTAATATTTTGAGCATAGAAAGGGGTGCAAGCAAGGCTTGAACCTTGCACCTCCAAGATAGGAAACAAATTAACTTACCACTAAAGCCACTACTAAGTGCTTAAGAATTTGTATATTTTCTTTTTCATATTCAGTATTTTGTAGGAAGCAAACATATAGAAACCGTGGGCACAAAACCATGGTTTTAGCCCATGGTTTTATCCTGTGGTTTTAACCCATGGTTTCAGCCTGTGGGTTTAGCCCATGGTTTTTGCATGGGAAGACCTATAAAAGCCTATAGTTGGGCTTGTGTAAGGAGGCAAGTGATGTAAGTAAAAAAAGAAACTTTTAATCAAAGATCGGAGTTATCGTAATGGTGATGTATCTTGTCTCATAAAACTAAAGTGAAGGGTTCTTTCTCTATCTTTCTCTCTCTCTCTCTCTCTCTCTCTCTCTCTCTCTCTTCATCCATCTATCTATCTTCAATACTTTCTCGCTTATGCTGCTAAAAACATCAAATCCTTCCGTTCCAGGACCCCGGTGGTCCCGCTTCATTTCGCGAACACGCGAGGATTTCCTCGACAACGTAGGTGAAACCAAACATTAGTTTATTACAATATAATAGATTCTTTTATAAAATAAGAATCAATTTTACAACGGGTTTGATATGAATATGAGAGATAGTTTATGAAGGAAGGGGGAAGAGAGGTGGAGGAAAGAAGAGAGTGGAATATAGAAGAAGGTGATTCTTTGTTGATGATGCCTCTCGATGATCCTTTTCTTTTGCTTGGGACCTATACGTTTTAAAACTTTATATGGTTCACAATATCGTGGGGCTAATTTTGCACACGGTCCTGTTCTCAATGTTTTTGAATCCTTAGGAACCCGTAGAAAAACCTGTTGTCCTATGTGGAATTCCCTTGGTTTTCTATCATGATTTGCATAAAAGACATTTCTGTCTCGTGCGATCCTAAGGTTTTCTTCTACTAATTTACGTGCTTCAAGCATATTAGAGAGAAAATCCTTTGAACTATCCAAAGTATATGAATCGAACGAAACATCAATAGGAGGACGTGGCGTATAACCATACATCAACATGAACGGACTGTATTTTGTTGATGTATGCTTAATGCTGTTGTAGACAAATTCCACCATAGGAAGGTAAGTCTCCCATAATGAGGGTTTTTGCGTTGTATATGCTCTCAACATATCCTCTAATATCTGATTCACTCTCTCAATCTGCCCATTTGATTGAGGATGATCAAAAGAACCGAGACTCAAGGTTGTTTGCAGTTTTTGCATAACTTTTAACCCAAAAGTACTTGTAAACTTGGAGTCTTGATCACTTACAATCTCCATCGGTAGACCATATAAGCTATTTAAAAGATGTTTAATAAACTTAATAGCCAATTGCTTTGCGGCAATTGTGGATTTTGTTGGAATGAATCTTGCCATCTTGGTAAGCCAATCAACAACCACCCAAATGGCATTATTTCCCTTAGTGGAACAAGGTAATCCAACTATGAAATCCATGGATATACTTTGCTAGTTTTTAGTTGGAATATTGAGAGGTTGCAATAAGCTAGCCTTTTTCTGTCACTCAACCTTAATGACCTGACATTGTGGACAACGTATAACATAGGACTCTACCTCAGGTTTCATTTTTGGCTAGAAAAACCTAGCTTTAATCAAAGCTAATGTTCTTTGCACACCTGAATATTGGTGGCAAGCGGTTTCTACGAAGCCCGTTTTCTCTTCGACTGGATCGTCCCATCCGGTGACCTCCTGGACCCATTATTCTGCGCGGTCCGCCTCTTCCTTCTTCAGCCGAACTCCGGAGAAGCCTTCTAGCACTAGCGGTCAGAATCCGGAGTCCTTCACCTTTCAGGACTCGTCACCCCCGACCCGAATTCCCGCCGACACTAAGTAGTTAACGACTTCAACGTGTCATGCCGCAGCCTCTTCCATCAACCTCTTCATTCCGTCGTGCCCCGTATTTTGTTGAAAAACAGTGCTCGGCCACAACCGAGGAATAGGATCAACTCACAGAAAAAACAGGAAATACAAAGTGCACGAGGACAATAGAGAGAAAGGTACACTGGATATTTTATGTGGAAAACCCTAAATGGGAAAAACCACGGGAGTCCTCAAACTCCAACTATCACTATGAACAGGGATGTACACTGGTGAAGCTACAAGGCAACAACCTTGAGCTCACTGTCTTCGCCACAGGCAGCGGTAATACACAGAGGCAACGACCTCTTCGTCTCTCTCTCTCTCTCTCTCTGACGCGGCTGCTCTCACTGCGCATAAAAATGAGCAACAACATTTAAACTGTTTGCCCTAAGTCATATTTATACACATATGACTTTCGGGCTATTTACAAGTATAGCCTCAAGGGCTCTTGGCAAAACATATTCACAAATATGTCCCCGCATCCGGATCTCTCTCCGGGTACATTCGTCATCCGGCTCCGTAACCGGGGTCTTCAGCATCCGGCTCCGTAGCCGGGGTATTCATCATCCGGCTCCGTAGCCGGGGTCTTCATCATCCGGCTCCGTAACCGCAACCGGGCTTGCCGTCATTCATCTCCGGACATCCCATCCGGAGGGACCGAAATCCCAACAAACTCCCCCTTCACTTCGGCATGGGATGTCTCTCCAATCCGATCCTCTTCCGGCATGCTTCCAGCTTGTCGGGTGTGAGCACTTTGGTCAGCATATCTGAGCCGTTCTCGTCCGTGTGGATCTTCGTCAGCACGAACTCCTGGTCTTCTATCCTTTCCCGGATCCAGTGATATCTTCGCTGGATGTGCTTCGTCCGGGAGTGATAGGCCGCGTTCTTCGCAAGGTGGATGGCACTCTGACTGTCGCAGTAGAGTCGGTACTCCTCCTGCCGGATACCGAGCTCTCTAATGAAGTCCTTCATCCATATCATTTCCTTGCCGGCTTCAACAGCCGCCATGTACTCCGCCTCCGTGGTTGACAACGCAACCGTCTTCTGCAGTCTCGACTGCCACGAAACAGCTCCCCCTGCATACGTCATCACATACCCTGATGTGGACCGGCTGGTATCTGCATCAGCCGACATATCCGAATCGGTGAAGCCGTCGAGTTCGGGCTTACCGGAGCCGAATCGGAGGCACACGTTTGCCGTGCCCTTCAGGTATCGGAGTATCCACTTGACCGCGTTCCAGTGCTCCTTGCCGGGATTGCTCATGTACCGGCTCACCACTCCGACTGCGTATCCTATGTCCGGTCGGGTACACACCATCGCGTACATCAAGCTCCCGACGGCAGAGGCATATGGTACTTTCATCATGTCCTCCTTCTCAGCCTTTGTCTTGGGGCTTTGCTTGCTGGACAGTTTGCAGTTTGCCGGGAGTGTTGACCCGACCGGTCTTGCTTCCGACATGTTGAACCGGTGAAGCACCTTTGTCACGTACTTCTCTTGTGACAGCCACAACTGCTTCTTCTTCCGGTCTCGGATGATGTGCATCCCTAGTATTTGCCTCGCCGGACCCAGGTCCTTCATTGAGAAGGTTCGGTGAAGTGCTTTCTTCAGCATCCGTATCTTGCCCTGGTCCCGTCCGACGATCAACATGTTGTCCACGTACAGGAGGAGTATTAGAAAGTCTCCTCCTTCGAACTTCTTCACAAACACGCAGTGGTCGGACTGCGTTTTGAGGTACCCTTCGTCGGTCATGAAGGAGTCGAACTTCCGGTACCATTGCCGGGGAGCCTGCTTCAGTCCGTAAAGGCTCTTCTTCAACCGGCATACCAGGTGCTCCTTCCCTTTCTTCTCGAATCCTTCCGGTTGCTGCATGTAGATCTCTTCTTCGAGGTCACCGTGAAGGAATGCCGTCTTCACGTCCATCTGTTCTACCTCGAGGTCCATGCTTGCCGCTATGCTCAGCACCGTCCGGATGGAGGTCATCTTCACTACCGGGGCAAATATCTCGTCGAAGTCGACGCCCTTCTTCTGCTGGAACCCCTTCACCACGATCCTGGCTTTGTATCTCGGGGGGTTTCCGGCATCTCCCGGTTTCAGCTTGAACACCCACTTGTTTCGAAGTGCCCGCTTTCCTTTCGGCAACTCCACAAGTTCATATGTGTGGTTCTCATGCAGGGAATCCATCTCGTCCTGCATGGCACTCAACCACCTGCGGCTCTGGGTGTCATGCTTTGCTTCTTCAAAGCTCTCCGGCTCCCCCTCGTCGGTTAGCAACACGTGCTCTGGTTCCGGAAATCTCCGGGGGGGCCTTCTCTCTCTTAGAGGGTATCTCCGTTCCGGAGCTTCGGTAACCGGTTCTTCCGATTCTTCTTCATCCGAATCCATTTCGGGATCGGGGCCGGTTCCGGTATCATTTTCATCTTCTTCGGCCGGTTCTGTTTCTTCACCGTCTTCGGCCGGATCCTCGAGTGCTAACCGGTCCCTTGCCGGTCGGGACTGCTCCTCGTAGAGTTGATCCTCACCGGTCGACTTGGAGCTCTTCATCTTCTTCTCCGACTCCCAGTCGGCGAGTGTCTTGTCCTCCATGAAGATGATGTCTCGACTCCTGAATATCTTCTTGTCGACCGGGTCCCATACTCGGTAGCCGAACTCATCGTCGCCGTAACCGAGGAATATGCATGGCCGGGTCTTTGGATCTAGCTTTCCTCTCCGGTCCTTTGCCACATGCACGTATGCGAGACACCCGAACACCTTCAGATGCCGGTAGGACACTTCCTTACCGGTCCACACTCTCTGCGGCGTGTCTCCGTCCAAAGGTACTGAGGGTGATCTGTTTATCACGTATGTCGCCGTCGACATTGCCTCAGCCCAAAACCCCTTGGGTAATTTCGCATGCGCCAGCATACTCCGGACCCTCTCCATTATGGTCCGGTTCATCCTCTCGGCCAGCCCGTTCAGTTCCGGCGTCTTCGGCACAGTAAACTCGAGCCGGATTCCCTTCGAGCGACAGTACTCCTGGAACTGCCCCCGGTATTCCCCTCCGTTATCCGCTCGTATCGCTTTCAGCTTCTTGCCGGATTCCCTTTCCACTCTCGCGTGAAGTTCTTTGACGACGCACAACACTTGGTCCTTTGTCTTCAACGGTGCCGTCCACAGCTTCCGGCTGTGGTCATCAATGAATGTCACGAAGTACTGGGCTCCGCCATGTGACTTCGTTTCTACTTGACACACGTCAGTGTGCACCAGCTCCAATGGTGCGCTACGTCTCGTCGGTGGCCTTGAGTGGAAGAAGGTCCGGTTTTGCTTACCGGCCAGGCAGTCGGTGCACTTCTTTAGGTGCACATGCTTCACTGGAATAAGGTTGTCTTCTGCAAGCCTCTTCATCCCCTTCTCACTCATGTGGCACAGTCTTTTGTGCCACAGCTCACCGGCAGTGTCGGCTGCCACATTCAGCTCTTCCGGACATAACCGGGCATTCATCAGGTACAATGTGTTGTCTTTCCGGGCCCGAGCCACTATCAGGCTCCCCTTGCTGAACTTCATTACGCCGTTCCGAATGCTACCTGTGTAGCCTTCATCGTCTAGCCTCCCGGCCGAAATCAGGTTCAATCGAACCTCCGGAACGTGTCAGACATCCTTCAGCAGCATTTTGCATCCGGTTGGGGTCGTCAACCACACGTCTCCGATGCCGGCAATCCGGCACGTACCTTCATTTCCCATCCGGACACAGCCGTGCTCACCGGCTGTGTAGGATGAGAAGTATCTTCTCTCCGGGGTCAGGTGGAACGATGCTCCGGAATCGACCACCCAGGTCGTCTCATCGCCGGCAATGTTTAGTTCACCTTCTTCGGTGATGAGCATGATTTCTTCCTCACTTGCCGCGAGTGCCGTCGTTCCTTTCCGGTCCTGCCCTCGCCGATCCGGACCTCTCCGGTCCGTGGCTCCCCGGTATGCACCGTTTCTCTCCGGTGACTTCTTCGAATCGGTGTCGTCGGCTCCGTTGTCCTTTCGGTAATGCCGACAATTCTTCCGGAAGTGCCCCGGCTTCCCACAGTGGAAGCATGTGGGCCTTCCTCTTGACTGCGACCGGGTCCCCGACTTCTCCCGTCTTTGCGGACTCCGGTTCCATTGTCTTCCCCGTTCCGATTCGGTAAGCAGCATCTTCGGATCGGAAACCGGTTCTTTATCTCTCCGACGCGCTTCTTCGTTCAAAATGCTTGTCTTTACCGTTTGTAGAGACAAGTTATCTTCGGTGCAGGAGGTGCTGAGAGTCACCACCAAGTTCTCCCAGCTTTCCGGCAATGTACACATCAGAATGATGGCTTGCATTGCATCCTCCAACGGGAACTTGATCGCCGCAAGCTGGTTCACGAATCCCATGAACGTGCTCACGTGTTCCACCATATTCTCGCCGTCCCGGTACTTGAGGTTCACTATCTTCCTCATCAGGGAGGTCCGGTTCAACGCATTCTTCCTCTCGTAGAGGCCTGACAGCTTCTTCCACATCTCATATGCGTTGGTGTCGTTCGCCACATGTTGTAGGACACTTACATCGACATATTGCCGGATCGTCGCTACGGCTTTCCGGTTCAGGAGCTTCCACTCCGACTCTATTACTCCCTTGGGTATCTCGGCATTGTCGATCGGTTCGTACAGGTCTCGGACGATGAAAAGGTCTTCCATCTTTATCTTCCAATCGGCGTAGTTCTGTGAGTTCAACACCATCATGCCCGGAGGCCCACTACCGCCGCCTTCCATTTTCTGTGTTACCGTCGCTCTGATACCACTTGTTGAAAAACAGTGCTCGGCCACAACCGAGGAATAGGATCAACTCACAGAAAAAACAGGAAATACAAAGTGCACGAGGACAATAGAGAGAAAGGTACACTGGATATTTTATGTGGAAAACCCTAAATGGGAAAAACCACGGGAGTCCTCAAACTCCAACTATCACTATGAACAGGGATGTACACTGGTGAAGCTACAAGGCAACAACCTTGAGCTCACTGTCTTCGCCACAGGCAGCGGTAATACACAGAGGCAACGACCTCTTCGTCTCTCTCTCTCTCTCTCTCTGACGCGGCTGCTCTCACTGCGCATAAAAATGAGCAACAACATTTAAACTGTTTGCCCTAAGTCATATTTATACACATATGACTTTCGGGCTATTTACAAGTATAGCCTCAAGGGCTCTTGGCAAAACATATTCACAAATATGTCCCCGCATCCGGATCTCTCTCCGGGTACATTCGTCATCCGGCTCCGTAACCGGGGTCTTCAGCATCCGGCTCCGTAGCCGGGGTATTCATCATCCGGCTCCGTAGCCGGGGTCTTCATCATCCGGCTCCGTAACCGCAACCGGGCTTGCCGTCATTCATCTCCGGACATCCCATCCGGAGGGACCGAAATCCCAACATATTTAGTTCTAGGGCTCTCCGGGTCTCGCTCGCGTGCACCCGCCCGTTCCAGAGGTACACCACGTTGGTCCTGAGCGCGTCGGCGAAATCCGCGCAATCCTTCCGAATGTGACCGATTGCGTCACACCACATGCACCGCTGCCCAGTCGGCGGCCTCCGGTCGTGAGGTTGTTTGCCGCTGTCTCTCTGGGCCTGTGTGATCTGTAGGTTGCGCACCATCTGTGTCAGCTCCTCCGGATGGGCCTCTGACCACGTCATTCGATGCCGACCCCGACTCTAGCCAGATTCAGGTCTCTTCCTTCCTACCGGCCGGCACCGATACCGGCTGCTCGAGCATCCTCCCGGGGACTGGCCCTGACCCCGACGAGCTTCCGTTGCTCCAATCACGCCGTTTGTCGAAACGGCCTCAGACCCGTTTTACCATGGCCTAGTCTGTCGTGAGCCCTTCGTCTGTTTCCAATAGGGGACCCACCTTTTCCCTGTCGAGCGCGTCCACCGTCTTGACAAACAGTAGTACTCGACTCGTTTCGAGCATTGTCCGGTCTAGCGTCGATAGCCGCGCAAATCGTTTTTCAAACTCCTGGAGGAGCACCGACGTGTTCCTCCCTTTTCCGAGGCTTTCCACCCACGCCATGAAGTCCCGCCTCGTCAACCGAAGCGAGTCGTCAAACCCGTACTTCTCGAGGAGCCGCAGCTCGAACTCCTCCCAAGTCTGGCATCCGGCCAGCACCTTGAGCACCTCCGCGTGGATGCTCGACGTCACCACCCGAGGGAATCCGGACAACTGCCTGTCCACCGGGATATCCCTCATGATCATTTCGGCCCGGTAAGCCTCCAAATAACTTGTGGCGTCTTTCCCTCCGAACCGGCCTATAGTGCCGACGATCGATTTGATGGTTCTGTCGAGGGTACCCGTCCCCTCACAAGCGCTTACCATCCAGTCGACAACTACAGCCATTGCCTCTGCTAGCTCCGATCCCCTCATCTTTCGACTCCTTTGCTGCCTGTTCACGTCGGGTTCACCAAAGATGTCGCGTTGTTACGTGCGTGCGTGTAGAAAGAGGTGGGACCACGGGGGTCTCGAACCAAGGGGAGAGAGAGAGAGAGAGAGAGAGATAGATAGAGAGAGAGAGAGAGAGAGAGAGAGAGCAAGGAACATAGGAATCTGATTACTATAGTCAATAGCTTACAACCGGCAACCCAGTAATGGACCCGACACGGGGTCCTACTCACGCACACCGACGACAGCCACATGGCTCAAAGAAACAAAAGGGGAAAGGGGAAGGAGAGAGACTCTGCTGGAAGCACACATGCTGTCCACAAAGCAGAGGCAGCGAACTCCCGACACCCCGCAGAGAACGACGATTTGAGGAGAGAGAGAGCCCGGCACTCGGTTCTGCAGCAACACTTCGTCCTCGCCAACACACCCTCTTTCTCTCCCCTCTCTCCTCTCCTTAAATAGTTCCCAAAAGGAGGTGCCCTCTCTCCCTAGTCAAATCGCTTTATTCCCTGTCCCTTCTGACAGAGATACACACAATCCCCTAATAAATGTGTACTACTTAGTATTTACATCAGCCGATCCATTTATGAATCATGTACAAAATATCAATTCATGCACCCATCCGTGTAAGAGCCGGTTCATGCGCCTTTTTCTCTGATTCCGCCTATGCTCGGTTTTCTTCACGACAACGGCCTGACAAAAGTCCCCGACAAGATGTTCAACCCGCTGCAAATTCACCTCATCACCCTGCAAGAAAAGGACCGTATTGTCGGCATATTCAGATAACAGAAGATCTTTAGTCGCATTGGGGATGGGCAATCCCCTAAATCCACTGCTTGGTGCTTGTAAGTAGGCAAAGAAAGCCTCAGTTACAAATAGATAGAGATATGGGGCTAGGGGACAACCTTGCATCACTGAGCGGTGTAGTTGGAAGGAGGGCCCCCTAGCACCGGCTACCAGCATGCTACTGGTCGCAGTCCGATAGAGTACAGAAGTGCAATTCCTCCATTTTTTGGGTAGGCCCGTAGCTCTCATCACGTTTTCCAAGAAGAGCCATAGTACCTTGTCATAGGCCTTCTTGAAGTCTATACCCACTACTTTAGATTTGAACACATAGTGACACAGTGATATAAATTCAATAGCATTTAACAATGATAAGGATATCATTTTATCATTGTGCTTCAACCCGAAATGACTTGTTTGTTATGATGTTCATGTCATTGACTGTGAAAGATGATCTCTCTTTTAGAGTACATATTATGATTAGGAGTACACTAGCCATGACATGTTATATAAGTGATAAGATAGTTTTATCAAATATTGTATAGACATGGTAAAAAATTGTAGATTATTTGTTCAATGTTTAAGACTCAACCTAACGATTATTAATTTTGTTACTAAAGGCTATAATGACAAATTGAGAAATGCAATTCAAACTATAAATATAACAATTCACGTCACAAATTATGTATCATTGCTCATGCTCAATATATTAAAATTACTATACAAATGAAGTTATGTCTATTAACAATACACATATCCATCCTCCACTATACATTTGAACTTTCCCTTTCTCTCTCTTCTCTACTCCTTAATAATATATATTTGAGTTTCCATAATCCCATTAATAGCCATCACCATCTTCAAGTTGTTGTAGGTTGTAATGAACAATGTTAATCATGGGGAATTTACCTTGTCTGACTATTAAAAACCACACTTTAATCGCCAATGCTCCTATGAGGGTGAATGAGAATCGATTGTGAATGAAAAAAAGGGTGGAATCTGCACCGTCTTGTTAGTCGGTTAGGTCTTGAGGTCAACTTAGCTCATAGAGTTGGGAATTGTTGAGTGAAGATTAAACAAGGGGGAATAGAGAGAACAAAAAAAGGTACATGTATCTAATTTTGAATTCTCAATTATGCCTGTTAATGTCTTATTACATTTGTTACATAGTAAATGTGTGTTTTGGTCCATTAAGTGTATGAACAAGGTATTGTATTTTCGATGGTTGATGATTCATTATGTATTGGCAACATGAGACTTATTGAGGGGATCAGTGTCTGATCGATCATGTGTTATGTGTAGGTCTGCATCTGAGACATTGCATCATGTTTTTTGGGAATGTGTTGCAGCCAAAAGTTTTTGGTTTCGAATTCGCAGGCTACTAGGTCGTAAGTATAGGTTGGCTATTTTCACATGGGGTGCAGTCTTTTGGGGAACGTTGGATCAACAAATGAGTCAATGACCTTTTATCATTATCATCATTCTTGATTGACTTTAAATGTGAGAATTTTTAATAAGTACTCTACTTTAAGTTCCTTGCAGGGAATCAAGTTCTGTTATGTTTGGCATATTGTCTCCTCTTTGGCTTTGTGGTTATTTGGAAAGCTAGGTGTTCCAAACTATAAAATGATGAAGAAACTCATGTTGTGGATAAGTTTAAGTACTTCTGGGACTTATTGGTACATACGGTTAAAGGTGATTATGATAGTTATAAGGTTTATGGAAATATAGCTAACTGGAAAAGAAGGTGAATTTGATGAGTATGGTCGTCTATTCCTATCATGTTGGATACAAGTGTTGATATTAAGTGGAACTATGTTCCACCTTGTTGGTTGTTCCCACCACCAGAGTCATTCTTAGTGCAAACAACATGAGTTAAGATGGAGCAGGTGGTTGAAGCATATTGGAATGGTTTATTGATGTAAATCGGTGAGGCAGTTAGTTTGTTTTTGGATGTAGATTATCGGTCGTCACAAGAGTGAAGTTCTACTTGTTTTGTTGGTGCAAGTAGATTGTCGGGTTCGGCGAGATGGTTGAGGTGGGGTTAATGAAGCATATTTTCTATTTTTTATGAGGATGAGTGATGATTGTGTCGGGGGCTAAAGCATATTTTCATGAGGAGATGAGGAGAGTGGACTCATTTTGTTTTTGTATGTATGGGATTTTGGTGGTAAAAGACGAGATAGTTGATGTGGAAAATGAAGCATATTCTTTATTTTTGATAAGGATGAGTGATCGTGGTGTCGTGGATTGAAGTATATTTTCATGAGAAGATGACGAGAGTAGATTCATTTTGTTTTTGTATGTACAGGATTTTGGTGGTAATTGACGAGATGGTTATTGTAGTAAAGGAAGCATATTAGGCTTGGTTGTCCTGTAGGTCTTGAGGGTCGAGGATGAATGTTGATGGTATGGAGGTTAGAAGCATATTCTTGAGGGTCGAGGAGGTGTGTACTTGATCAAATTATTGGATATATCTTCCCTTAAATGGATAGTCATTATTCCCTTTTAGATGAAGATGAAGGAGATGGTCGGATTCGACATGAGGGATAGTTGTGGGCTAACCAAGGTGGCCCACCGCGTTCTACATCAACATGGTTCATCATACCTCAAGTGACATTACATGAGTTCCAAGCTCGAGAATAGGTTAAAGGAAAAGAATGATAATTGTTATCATTATGGAGCCAGAGGACATGTTCACATTCAAACAAATGACGACATAAGAGAAAGTGGTGTGGAAAACCATTATGCTCCACTACGTTCTACATTCACTACATATAGGATGTCTCATTTCATTCTTTTTCATCTTTCACTACCCTTCTTTGGGGTTTTCATAGATTTATTTTTATTTTTAAAAGAAGGTTCACCTTGGTATTAATAGAAAGATGCCGAAAGGCTACAACAAATTCATACAATATATTGCAACCCTCATATCCACATCAACTAACATGTCAAGTATCAAAAGCCCTCATGTAGGGTTGTTCCAAGACAGGGGGTGGAAAAAGCCATCTTGGTGAAGCATATCTTTCTCCAAAAGAGGTGAAGACCTCTGCCTTTTTCCAAACTTCTCGAAACTGTTGATGTTTACGAATCACAACCTCAAGCTCACCAGTTATTGCATCATATTGACCTCTTAAAGTATGTAAGAGCATTAACCATATCTCTTTGACTAACTCAACCACATTCTATTTTACTTTTTGAAATACATATTTACATCTAGCCTTCCACAATACCCAAACCACTAGAGAAGATAAGACCAAACCTTATCCTCTTCCAAACAACGAACTGTTGTAGTATCAGAGACCTCCAATACATGTCTTCCATAAGAGAGGAGAAGAAAATCACCATACTAATCTTCCCCATCTCACAAAACCCCATGTGTACACCTGTTTACCATAAATAGGATACAACATTCTCAACATTCGTTTCCAAACTGCTCTAGCAATAGGACATATCCATAAAACATGTGTTGACTTCACATGAATGCCATAATGTGTCAACAACCATCTAAATAACACAACTTTTTTAGGAATTTGCATGGCCGGTAACCATTTCCAATAAGCATTCAACCAAGAGTCTGTTACATTACCAAATTTCCAAAATTTACAAGTTGCGGACATAACAATCACAACTCTCCTTAGCATTTCTCTACCCATTTTTACTGAATATTGAAAAAATGGGATTTGCTTACCTAGCATTCCTTGCGATGATATGATTTGCCATTTCCACTCACCAGGATCCCACAAAAGGCGATCAATGGGCTTATTCTCATAGACCCATAAACCCTAAACCCTTACATCATTTGGATGTGGGTTTAGTATCCATTTTTTACCTTTCTTCCACAATATACGAATGGGCAACATATTCCCTTGAGTTACAATTTCGTCTTCCACAAAGAGAGAATGAAGTCGTTCAGAAGGCAAAACATCGAAGTAAAGGCATTCATGAGAGTTTTTATAACCCCTAACCCCCAACAAGACATGTAGGGATGAAAACATACCATACCAAAATAGACTAGTTTGAGAAGGCTGAAAGGAAGATATCGTAAAGACTATCCATTTCTGAATATATAATGTTCCCTCCCCAAATTGTACTACAAACATGGGTTTTGTTTTCCATCGCTGAAGAAGAAAAAGTTAGCCAATTCCCCATTGACTGAGCTTCACCTTTATCAAAGTCAGCCCAATTCAACTTAGTTCTCTTCCCTAAAATGACCCCCTCTTCTAATGTAAATAGTGGGTTCAATATGAGGGGTTGGTGCAACCATTCCTCCGTACATGATTCCCTCCCTTCAAGGGCTTCTCATTCATAGAACTTACAATATCATAATCCTCCTCTCTACCAAGTTGTACATCATTATTACTAAAAGGGATTATTTGTAAATTTGACTAGTTAACTTGTGGACTATCATGAATTGCATTTGGTGTCTTTGTAGATGTTACCCCTACACCATAAGATGTCCTCACCGAGGATTTCCTACCATGCTTTCTCTTGCCTTCCATCCAACCTTCATCATTAATGTTACTAAAAGAACGCTTTTGTATAATTTGTTCATCTCGAACAGGACAATCTTTCACCACATGGCCAATACAATTACAAATAAAACATTGATTAGGAAGTCCAAAATATTTAACTCTTTGGACCCTCAGTGGGGTCTAAAACATAGCGGGCAACCTAAAATATGCAGGTAATGTCATGCCTTTATGTCCAATTAATCGTATATATGGTAGGTTGAGATTCCCGGCCACATAACGCATTACATATTCTTCATCAATTAATTGAGTAATCGATGAGGTCATATGTGGTATCACCGGTCTCCATTCTTTTGGTAAACCTGGAAACATGACAGAAAAGACAAAGTAATTAGATAGATGTTCATTAACCGCATTTAGGTCAAACCCAGGCTCCCATTGCAAGAAATGCATCAAAATTCCATTAATCCTTGTAGATCCCATCTAAAGTAGCTTCATCACCATCTCTGCAACCGGAAACTCGACATGATAGCATTCTTTCCCTAAAAATTGAATATCCACAACTCTAGTTAGATCTTCTTGGAATCGGCCTTGCAACAAGTGACGCAACTCCCCACAACTAGGACGACCACTGATTACATGTACCACCACCGACAGTTGATGCAGACAATCTATTTTAGCCTGCACCTCTTGTTGCACCTCTGTCGACACAGTTACGTTGACGACAAGATTTTTGACTGGATGAATAACAAAGGGGAGTTCACTGAAATCCCTTCTTGACGTCATCGCCTCTGTCGTCTCGACCATCATCTGTGTTTTTTCTATTATCGAATGAGCATAATGCACTGTGGTTTTCATAGATTATCATGGCTAGAGCCATTGTAATCTTTTCGGCCTAATCATTTCATCATGTATGCAACATTTCTACTAATGAAAATAATTTTTCAGAAAAAAAGTGGGGGAGTTAATGAATTATGAACCTTTATTCTATTATTTTATTTTATTAAAAAAAACAAATACTTTTACATTTAGTGTCAAGTCCCCTTTTTATTGCCTAAGTCCCTTTTTTATTGTCAAAGTCCCTTTTTTTTATTTGGGAGACTAAAAAGGATGGAGTTTATAAACTTCGTTTTCTTTTCAACAAATACTTTTTCCATGCATTCTTATTCGTATGCATTCGTGGGGGAGGCCCCACAAATGCGAATATGTCAATCTATGATTATTTGTAAGATGAGTAGGGGTGGCAAAAAACAAGCAAATAAGTTGTAAATTTAACACTTAAACACATGCTCGAGATGGTCAGCTGCAACAAGAGCATAGTATGTTATATACTTGAATGCATTGGCAAACATTCTTTTTTCATACGAATGCAGATGTTATCAAAACAATCTTATGTTTTTTTTTTACACTTTTTACCCTTAACTTTATTACCGTAAAATTTTTTTACCTTATAATAAATAATGAATACAAAGGTATGGTATTTACCATAGTACGTAAATTTCGTATTTGTCGTCTAGCATAACATTCGTTGGAAAACGAATGCGAATGTTATTCAAACATTCTTGTTTTTTTTTTCCATTTTTTAGGTTTATTTACCTCATAATAAATAGTTAATCCAAAAGTATGGTATTTATCATTCTTTGAGGGTGTTTTTCTTACGCGAATGCACGTATGGTACGTACGGTTCATACTATGGTATTTACCATACTTCGAAAGGGGTGTTTACCATACTCGAATGATTGAGCAATTCACGAATGAGATGCACGTATGGTATCATACTATGAACAAGAGGAGTAATTGAAGTTGGTATTTATCATTCTTTGAGTGTGTTTTTCTTACGAGAATGCACGTATGGTACGTACGGTTCATACTATGGTATTTACCATACTTCGAAAAGGGGTGTTTACCATACTCGAATGATTGAGACATTCACGAATGAGAATGCACGTATGGTATCATACTATGAACAAGAGGAGTAATTGAAGTTGGTATTTATCATTCTTTGAGGGTGTTTTTCTTACGCGAATGCACGTATGGTACGTACGGTTCATACTATGGTATTTACCATACTTCGAGAAGGGGTGTTTACCATACTCGAATGATTGAGCATTCACGAATGCGAATGCAAGTATGGTATCATACTATGAACAAGAGGAGTAATTGAAGTGAAGGAAAAGAAAGAAGCATTTGTGTGTGTATGTGTAGGGGGGGGGGGGGGGGGTATTGTTTCTAGAATTTTTGGAAAGCCTAGCTATAGGGGTATCTTCCGAATTTAGATAAACCCCTAACCATTCCTTCTTCATCTTCTCTCTCTCTCTCTCTCTCTCTCTCAAGTCTCAGTCTCTTTGTCTTTCAATCTTTTTCCCAAGGTCCGCCATGGAAGCTTCAGAGGACGGACCCGCTTTCGCGCATCATCCTAATGGCACTGGAAGAACGGATTCTCCTCTCCCTCCTCCTGCTCCCTCGACTCTCCATCGCCTCTGCCTACACAACAGCCTCTCCGATTCTAAAATGCCTTTCTACACCAGCGATGGATCTCGCAGAGGTACTTTCAAGGACTTTTCACTGTCGCCTTATTTCTCTCTTCTCTCTTCTTCTTCTTAACTAAGCCTTGCGAAATTAAAGAAAGAAAAAAAATGGATCCTCTGTAGCTTTTGTCTGGAGAAATGCATAGCTTTCTTTAGGATAAAATCGTCATGTAAATTTCGATTTTTTATTTCTAAATAACATTCTTCGAGTGATATATATTGTCTGTCAGAA
This sequence comes from Azolla caroliniana, assembly GCF_043228905.1. Classification (NCBI taxonomy): domain Eukaryota; kingdom Viridiplantae; phylum Streptophyta; class Polypodiopsida; order Salviniales; family Salviniaceae; genus Azolla; species Azolla caroliniana. Next base: position 2,292,721 of record NW_028230447.1, read on the forward strand.
TGTCATTTATACGCAGATAGAATGGCTGATTTCCGAGCAGCCCGAATCTTGGAAATATGCAGATAGAATGCCAATGAAAACATGCCTATGGCTCTCATGTTGTGTGAAATAAAGACTATTTAGGAATATAAATTTTCATTTCTTATGACAAAATTTAGTTTTTTCAAGATATGCCGAGATGCCATGTCCGATTGCTTAGTACCTGTATTCTTCAGAAATCAGTAATTGAAACTAGGCTAATCATTTTGTGGTCAACAGTATTCATGTAACTTCCTATCAAGTACTTGTAATTGTTATTTAGGATCTCATGACTTAGGCAATGCCAATGAAAACATGCCTATGGCTCTCATGTTGTGTGAAATAGAAACTAAGAAGAAAGTTTTTCATATCAAGTACCTATAATAGTAATTACACAAAAGATTTTGAGAGACTTCTGATTTCCTGAAAATTAGTCAAATCTTTATAGTTGAGAGGAAATTGTATAATGTTAATTGTGTGTGTCCCTAAACTATGGGAACTAATGGCTGTTCCCAGTGTTTATTTTTCTGATTAAAATTCAACAATTTTGCTAAAAATTAGAATGATTTGCTAGGGTTTTAGCTATGATGCAAACCTCAAAACTACAAGTAATCACCAAATGCATGATCTTATATATATACATAATCTCCAAATTCCATATTTTCTTTTTTCTCAGCCTTGAAATGTAGAATGTTTAGTAAAAGCTTTTCTGCTCAGGACAATGGAACTATGTGGAAATCTTAGTTTGCTCATCAGAAACAATTTGGGAAGATGCATGTTAGGCCTTTCTAGAAGCAGAAACAAGAACAGTGTCAGTTTCATAATTTTTTGTTTCATAGAATTAAACAGCATCTGATTTCGAACTGTAATAATAGTTTTAGATTACGATGTAAGCTCATGATATGTGTAGTATGATATTGCTAAATATATTGATAGATGCAATTATTTGCAAGTGGACTAATATAGAACTTCTGTTTATGTGGAAATATGTGGTACAAAATGATTCTAACAAGAAGCAGACATGTGCTGTGGTTGCAGTCACTTGGTATATTTGTGGACCAACAGTTTATGATGCATCTCATGTTGGTCATGCAAGAAACTACCTAACGTTTGACATTATTCGAAGAGTGTTAGAGGTAAATAGAATTAAGTTCCCTCCCTAAAAATCTAATTTTCAAGAAAGTGATGAGCTTCTTTGCATTCCAGTCTTTAATGCATTTTGATTGTACTTTTCAGAGATACTTCAACTACCATGTGCTGTATGTGATGAATGTCACCGATGTGGATGATAAAATAATTTTACGAGCACGACGAAACCACTTGCTGGAGGAATTTATGAACACAGCTGAAGATCCAAATGAGGTTTGCATTAGCTCAATTTAAGGACTTAAAAATGATTTAAGGTTGCAGATCAAATAAATGCTTCTCATGTACTTTAGATGACTAAGAAGTCATCAGAAAAGCTTTCAGTTTGAATATCATATCTACATTTTCTGTTTCACTTGGTCCTTTCCATGATGTAACATTGTTTTCTTTTTTAATTTTGACATACAACTTTTTCTTTTGACATACGTGGTAATGAAGAATGTGATTTTAAATCTCCTCACATGCATATTTTATGACATGTTTGAGGCTTCATGTGTTTATTCTTTAACGAGTCCAGACTTTGAGTATTGATGATTAGCGTGAAGATTACATATCTTTTTTCACAGCTATGCATGTATTTCCGTACTTCTTGAGATTTGCATACTGTAGGTGAATGTTGACTCGTTACTTTCATGTTCATATGCATGTTTCAAATTCAGTCTTGTTTACTATAATAATTGTTTCTTCCCTCCTTTTTGTCCTATTTTGGATTTTCTTTGCATTTGAAACTCATTAATTTCGAACTCTTGGAAAATTATGCGTTGGTAAACAAACATATTTGATAGATAAGCTACATCATTTGTTGGTATTGAAAAAAAAAACCAAGGTTAGAATGTGAGCTCATGCGTCGTGTGAAATCTTGTTCTGGGACTGTAAATATATATCGAGTGCTGGAGTCTCTAGAGCTGAGTAATCTATATGCTATTCTATTGCACAATAATCTCGTCAAATTGGACTCCCACTCCCCCTGCTCTCCTAGAGTGTTGTTGATCCAGGTGTACTACATTGCATATGTAGCTAATATTCACTTTGTTTTCTAAATTCTGAATGTAATGGGCAATCTGCAGTTAGGCATAAATTAGAGCCAACATTCCTCAGTGGTTTTCATCTTGTTTTGTCTGAGTAAGTTTTGAGTTGCCAGGGGCAAACTATTCGATTGGAATTCTTCTTTTTTGAACATTATTTATGTATTTACGTGTGTTTATATGTAATATTAAACTCTATTACCTTTTTGTGTAAGAAACGCTCATTTAGCATTCTGTATATGCAGGTGTTGAAAGAGCTTGAGCTTGCTTTTGATAAAGAGACGCGCAAGCAAGGAACTAAGGTATACACTTAGTGACTTGTTTTTCACATATTTGCTAACTTGTTTGTTAACTGTTTCAATTTCTCAATATTATATAGGTACAGGAGGCTAAAGATGAACTTTCAAAGGCCAATTCAAACAAGCAACGTCAAGAACTAGAAGATGTGAGTTTTTGTATTTTAATGTGAAATGCCTGATATATTTATATATTGAGCTATACTTTTTATGCTAATCATATGAATTGGTTTACTATATCTAGGTTGATTATCATTTTTCCAAGCATCTGATGACATGCTCCTTGATCTAAATATGTGCATGTTATAGGCTATAGCCATATAAAGATGCTGGTTCTTCTTATAGATTATTTTGTTTCCTTACTTTTCATACTTGATATCATTTCGGTTGCAGAAATTGAAACAAGAGGAGTTAAAGCTAGAAAAACTAAATCAATCTTTTGCAAGTTTAAAAGTTAGGGAGGGCAGTATTGCCGGCCTCGATAAGAAGGAAGGAATCCAAAAGCTAGTTGATGGAGGTGCCTCTGATGTTCTTGCATCACATCTTGATGACCTTAGGAAAGCTGAAATAACTGATTTGGCTATATTTCGTGCACATGCCGCCAAGTTAGTATTTGTTCTTGGCTCTTGTTTTTCAGTGGCTTTATATGCATCTTTTGCAAAATGTAAATGCTTTCCTACAAAGTGTTTCATGCTTCTATACCTTAATTTGTTCTTCACAATGTGACATTTCTCCTCAGTATCTTGTTAATTGTGACTAAGCAAATTTGTGATTCATTGTTTGTTCTTATCTGTTTGCAAATTGGATTATAAAGAGATTGCTCATAAATAACAATGGATGCAGATATGAGAAGGACTTCTTTGATGACATGCAAGTTCTGGGAGTTAAGCCTCCAGATGTGCTTACTAGAGTGACCGAGTTAGTGTCAATATTTATATTCTGCCTAGCCAAATTTTTAATTGAAGACATTGAATTGCTAATCTCTTGTAATCTGTTTTCTATTTCAGATATATAGATATTATCATCCGTTACATTGAAAAAATCATCGGAAGAGGCTTTGCATATGCTGCTGGTAACAGTGTCTACTTTGACACAAAAGCGTTCATGTAAGTATTTATGCATGCAGGAGTCTGCAAAATGATCAGTAATAATTACGGTTATTTAGTGATTTAACCAGTTCTATTCATAAACTATACCATGGTTATCATTTTTGAAGATATAATCAATATTTATTCTGTCCTAGTGAAAGAATAATCATGTCATGATCCTATTTAGAAAAGATGAATGTTGCACAATGTTATTCAGTGGTCTAGTGACTGATTAGCCTAGCATATCTTTGCCCTAGCTGCATCTTGTTTTGATGCAATTGGCGAAACGTTTATGTTTTATATACTCAAGAAAATTATGTTTTATTGTTATTAGTAGTATTATTTTTCCTGGAACCTTATGCTGATGCAAGTGTCAAGTATAAATTGAAGTGGGCTCTGACAGCAACCATGTTTGTAGCACATTGATGATAAAGGGGAAGCATGTTTCTTGGCTAGGGGTAGCAAAATCTGTGGCAATGATGTACCTAGAAAACTTCGTGGATCAGTTGATAGAAGATATTCATAGAGGTTCATGCATCAAAATTCTTAGATAGAGGATATGAAGAACTTATTATGAAGTAAAAAAACCTATGTCTTTGATCCATCATCATAGAATTCTTTTTTTTGTTGTACTTGTTATTCAGGGATGCTGGTCACACTTATGGAAAGCTCCAACCATGGGCTGTTGGCAGTTTAGGTTTAGCTTCTGAAAGTGAGTCTGATTTCTTGACAAAGGAAAAGAAGAACAACATTGATTTTGCGCTTTGGAAGGTATTACTCTATTTGCTCGATGCACCAATCCGTGCATAGTTATTACCTTATGCAATAAGGTATGTGAACCAAAGTAAATCTGAATGTCCTATAGGCAAGTAAGGCTGGAGAACCATCTTGGTCCTCTCCATGGGGCCATGGACGACCTGGATGGCATATTGAATGTTCTGCAATGGCATCGGATATTATAGGATCTGTTATAGACATCCATTCTGGTGGAAGGTAATTATCAAGTAGAAAGTTCAGCATTTGAGAGTTTTTGTGATTAAGTAGAAGTCTGTTAATTCACATGGCCATATTAACACTTAGCTTTTGACATTGGTCATATTTAATTCGTAGGGATCTGATGTTTCCACATCATGACAATGAATTAGCACAAGCAGAGGCATACCATGATTGCTCACAGGTTCGTAGATTTTTACAGGAATTGGATGTTCTATTCATTGCTACTATATTTCTATATATCTGTATCTCACAGGCAAATCCTTTATTGTGGTAGTGGGTGAATTTTTTCATACACTCTGGACATCTGTCAATTGAGGGTTTAAAGATGTCAAAATCTCTGAAGAACTTCATTACTATCAAAGATGTATGTATTATAAACACAGTTTGAGTTCAAGCATCCAGTTCTGTTTCTCTCTTAAATGACGTAGCTTGTTATCACTTGAATTTCCTTGTCAAAAGCATTTCGATACATTTAATGTATATTATGTTGTGGGATCAGGCTTTGAAGATGTATACACCAAGGCAGTTGAGGCTGTTATTCGTCTACCAAGCCTGGGACAAGGTATGCACTGCATAATCAGGCCAACTATGATGGGCTTCAGATGTGCTTCAGTTAAATTATAGCCCAAGCTTTATCTTGACATATTTCTCCCTCATTTTTTGGTGGATTTGTAGCCATTGAATTTTAGTGATTCTGTCATGAAAGAAGCTCTTACAAAAGAGAAGGACCTGCAAAGTTTCTTTAAGATTGTGAAGAACTATCTTCGAAAAGCAGTGAGCTAGTTTTATCATTTTCTAACAGCAAGCTTGTGTCATTCTGGTTTTCATATTTTATTGTTCAATAGTCTCTTAGCTATTTCCAAACACTACCATTATATTATCTGCAGGGAATGGATGGAAATACTTACGCAAAAGGGTTTGAAGGTCCTCAACTACTAGGAGAAGAAGAAAAAAAGTTGCGATATGCCTTAGAAGTGGCTGAATCTGAAGTGAGGCTATTTGTACAGCTCTCAATTTGCATTAGTTTCAAGAAATTTATAAATGGAGAGCATTATATTTCCAATGACAGGTTCAAGCAAGACTAGAAGATAACATTGACACAGGTGGTGCGCTTCTTGCACTCCTAAACTTGGCTAGTGCAGTGAACTCATTCGTTGATAAGACGGTAACATCTTGTATCTATTTGCCTTGTATCAAATTTAATTTTCTCTGATCAAATTATGCAACCTTGTTACGGTAATCCTCTTTAGCACAGAGAGGTACAGATCATTGTTCATGGTATGATTGTTTTGCACAGGTCATGTATGACCATGCAGGATTGTTTTGAGAAATATTTAAAAGAAGTTTTGCTTTTCTTGCCTATAAACTCAATAATTCAGGGTTATAACTGAATCTGAAGGTATACAGGGATCTGTTTTTGTATTTTCTCTGCAGAGAAATGAGAGCCCAAGACCTGCTTTTGTAAGGAAGTCTGCAGAATTCATCACTAAAATGTTGGTTATTTTTGGTAAGTGAAGATATCTTGTATTTGTGAAACTAAAAGTTACTCTTGCTAGATAATATTTATAATAGTACGTTTTGTTTTGTACAGGTCTTTCAGATGCTAGGGAAAACGAAATTGGATTTGGATTGGATGTTTCTGTTTCTTCTGGAAGTCAAGAAGCAATCTTGGTAATTGCCTGTTACGATGTCAAGTATTTTTTTAGATTAAAAAGATGTATTGATTAACAAACATTTTTGCAGACTCCTTACCTTGATGCCATAGCTGCTTTTAGGGATGAGGTCAGAGCTGCTGTTAAAGATGGTGTCTCAAAGGTGATCTACATTCTCAATTCTCTGCTTAGATCCTTAAATGCACATATATAGTTGCTGTGTATGAATTTCGGAATGCCCTATTCTGCAGGAAAAGATCATGGATATTGCAGATAGAATCAGAGATTACACTATGGTTGATCTTGGAGTCAGGCTGGAAGATACTGCAAGTGGTTCCATTTGGGAACTCGTAGATCCACAAGTACTGAGAAATCTCCGAGATGAAAAGATTCGTGAAGCCAAGGAGGCTAATCTAAGAAGTTTGCAATCAAAGCTGGAACGAAAGGTACCCTGTTTTAATAGTGTACTTGAATTACAGGGCCAGTTTTCGTACCAATGATATTTGCCTTGTTTGTAACTTGGTAGTCATAAAACTAATGCAATTTTTGTATGGAATGGATGATGTACTAAATGCTTTTTCTGATTGATTATTTTGGGGTTTCATTGATACATTTGTTTGCTTATGTAGCCCAAAATAATGTAACCCAAAAATAATCAATAACATCCAATTATGTAGTCATTAATCATCTTATCAATGAGTGAGTGGATGTATATGAATGCAAGCTCAAAAGCAACAAAGTCTTCTGTATTATGCAACTGGCCTCTTAAATTCATTGAAAAGATTAGACCTTCAGTTGACAGTCTGTTAACATTCGTTAAAAGAGTAATTAGTGAATTCTTGTATAGAAAGTTTGTTTATCATCCTATTTTTCAATTGTAGGTTAAAGATTTGGAAAAATATGAAGGAGCATTGGGAAATCCATCTGAATTCTTCATCAAGCAAAAAGCTGTGTATAGTGCTTTTGATGCGGAAGGTATTCCTACACACATTGCAGATGGTAAAGAACTTTCTAAAAAAGCTCGGAAGGTAATGGAATTTTTTTTGTGTTTATGATTCACCATGTTTTTGGCTGCCAAGAATTTACTGTAGATATTTCTCCAATATAGGATGTCGAGAAGAAGATGAAAAAAGCTATTGAAGAACACATAGTAGTTAAAAGGAAGGTTGAAGAAAAAGAAATTAATTTGGATCAACTAAGGGCAGATATAGACAGTTTGCAGAAGCAAATTGATGAAGCTTCCAATCAATCAGTGTAACTATATCAAGGAGTTATTTCAAATTTCACGAGTGTTTTTAAAGCTCCACTCATGATATGTAAAAGTTCAGCTGTACTATTGATTGAGCAGCTTGTGTTTCTGAGATTGAAAGTGTATATAAAGTCGGCTTGGTGTATGGGGTACCCAATATACCTTTATTCATCATATAAATTGAGAACAATTTGAGATTGGACTGATGAAATTTTGATTTGTTGCGCATTTGCTTTTTGTTCTGAGGTTTTCAGCCTTGGTTCCTGTTACATCTTATGAATGATTATTAGCTTTTAATAAAAAGCTCCAAATCAAATTATGTTTAGGAAGAATTATTTGCTTCTATTAAGTTCCAAATCAATTTTATTCTTATGATGATTTGTCTTCAATCAATGCATGTTCAGCTTGATAGCATATACGTTAAATATAATAACACATTGTTTATACAACAGCTTGAAACAAGGTTGGGCTGCATCAAGTTAATGGCAGTTGCTTCACTGATGCACAAAAAAAACATGGGGAATCTTTTGGCAGATATTTATCAACATCTGGCTTCTCATTTCTGTGCAAAACAGATTCATTATGAGCGTGTATAATCCTTGAGTCACAGGAAAAAATGTGAACATCTTTGTAACTTGAACCTTAAGCTTGGAGATTTATTTGAACCTCCCTATTGTGGAACTTTGGATGTTCTTGTGATGTCTTTATTGGGCGAATGAGTTAATTGTCCAGTTACTTTACTGTGGGGTTCACTACATTAGCCATGGATATGCAAGTGAAAATTTATACTATCAAGTTCACTACGTTGGTATGATTCTTCTTCCAATGTTTTTTAACAGCCCCTCTAATAGCATAGAGCAAAAGTTAAAATCACAAAAAGTTCCATGCTTGTGTAACACTGATTTCCCAGAATTTAGAAGAATGATTTTAGACACATGAACTTTACATTTTTCCATTTTTTGATATATACGTCATCTTAGACCTATTTTTCTATGTATAACTTCCCAGCTTCAATTGTGATGAGGCTTTCTCGGTCCCGAACTGGCATCTGTTGGAGCAACGAACTACCCCAGGATTAGCTTCGTTTTTTGCTTATTTCAATAAAATTTGATAAAATGTTAATGTTGTTGCTTCAATACAACATCGAATAGATTCAAATTTTAAGCTCTTGTGAATTGTTTGCTATTCTGCACCTTGGAATTTCTCCTGTACCTTGAAACAAAAAGTGCAAACACAAGCAGTACACTGAGCATCAAACTAACGCTCACCATTTTCAAATGGCCATTTACTAATTCAGCAATGCCATCTGCACCATTACTAGATACTCGTAACTGTTGTCTTCGAAGTGTGATATTATCGACTGATTTCTCCTTGATAAAGAAGGATACTGTTGTGGTTTCTTCATCCACATCTTTCTCATCATCCCTGTTCTCCTGAAAACCCGATGACTTATTTAAAGATACTTGTCCTTGGGCTAGAATCTGAGGTTCGAGTGTAAAATCCAGACGTGTCAAAATCTCTTCTTTAACATTAACCTTCACTGTATGGCTTTTATACCCGGACATACAGGCAGTGACTGAGAAAAACATTTTGTACATGATTAAAATCACTCCAAGAAACTGAAATTTTCATGTGAATTAATGAGGAATAGAACCTTCATATTCATCCCCTGGAGTGAGCAGCCTATGATAGTCGCCATGATTCTTGCTTGCAAACACCTGGATATATCCAAAGAATTTCAATCAAATTTATAGTTTATCAAAATTCTCTGCAACAGGACTATCCCTATTACAAACTAACTATTTTACATATTTACAGTACTAATTTGTACAAGAAGTATTTAATCGTTGCAACAAATTTTATGAAGATCAATACATACAGTGAAATTGATACCCTTCACAGAAATACTTGCAGGAAGAGGCCTGCCATCTAAAGATGATACGACTCTCCCATGGATGCCATACTGTAATGATCATACATAGCTGTAAAAAGGAAATGATTAAGATAAAAACAAGGAAAATCTTTTCAGAGTTCCTTTTACCTTCAGAACGCTTGCAATTAGCATTAGCATGCTAAGGCGATTTTGCTCCCAAATGTTTTCTATCTTCAATTCAAAGAAATTAAATTAAAATAATGTTATCCAAAACATTACAATGATTATAATAAATTAAGAAAAATCTTGATAGAAAAGAATTAATGTCACTCATGAATTCAATAAAACACTTGACAGAGTGAATCTTAGACAGTAACTCATTGGAAACAAGTAGAGGTTAACAAAGTTTGATTTCAAAGTGACACCTTGATCTATACATGGAGTACAATCAATCAAATGAGACACAAGAAAGATATGGGGGTTACCTCAGTTGCTAACGGCCATTTATCCTCAGTAATCTCCAATGTCAAATCCATGCACTGCCCATGGATATAATTCCAGTCTTGCATACCTCCATATAGAGGATACCTTCAGAAGAACAATATTTATCAGCTAAAGATATAGGCTTTAACAATATCCTGAAAGTTTGCACGCACGTATTATAAAAATTTGTTAACAAAAATTAAAGCTCGGGCTAACTGGGAGATATGAATGCATAATAAAATATCTGCAATCTACAAATCATCATAAGACTAATCTTAAAATTTGAGGTAACTGCATGAAATTGCGCTTATCAGTTACAGGTAACATACAGATCAGCACCTAAATAAGGGAGTTTAGAATATTTTAGAAGATGACCTAAATAACGAAATCATCAGGGAGTTTATATCATGGCATGCACAACGACATTAAGGAATGATGACATAAGTGCTAACACCAATATTCTAGAAATTTCTAGAAAAACCTGATTTTTCTGTGCCTGGATCATGACTCATGAGGATAAAAAGAACTTGGGCTTTAACAAGTCTTTTGGAGATAAACCTATATGCCCCATCCTCATTCCTGAACTTTGTCACTCTTCATCATTGTTCCTTGTGGACATGACTATGGTTGTTCTTCCTGAGTCCTTCATGTTGCCTATACCTACGATAGTTTTGGTTTCTTGGTGTTTTCAGAACTTTCCATCTGAACCTTCAAGGATTGGTTTTTCTTTTGCATCTTTAGAAGGTTACTAAATGAGATTGAATCCATAAGTCCCTTCCCAGCATCTTGTTTTTTCTGAATTTCCACGTTTTTCGGTAGACCAATTTGGACTAATCTAGTTGATATCAATACTGGCCAATTTGTTGCAATGGAGCCAACTGTATTGTGACATTTTCACTTTAAGACAGTAGTAAATTAGTTTTCCAGATTCACAGCAATATGGTAATATGCTTTCTAATCAAGAGAGAAATAGAGAATAAAGCTAGAGAGCACAAACCATGCAGCCCCATTTGTAATACCCCCAGAAAATTCATTGCTCCTTGACATGTTAGCATGGAAGGCACTGTAAATCTTGGCAAGGTGGCGGAAAGTCTTATCATCATCACACATGGAGTACTTTGTCCTACGAACATATGAAAATCTTTGAGATAAGGAAATCTAAGCATACAGACACATCACTAACTTCAGTTTTCAGTTTTGTATACCTTCCATCTGCAGTTCCATCCCACGGATAGTTTGCAACAATGGCACCCTAAAAACTTGTCCAAATTTAATATGCAGTTAATACTAAATGCACAACTAAAAAAGTGACATAGATGTAAACATAACAAATAGAAAAATACCCCATGCAAACTTGCTGACGCCACAAAATGATTGCTCCTTGTCCAGTTCATAATGGCTATGGTCTCTGGTTGTCTTAGACTTTCATTATTATTTTGAGGGAAAAACTGCATAGGACTTATACCTAACCTTTCAGCACTAAAAATATTTGAGGCATGATGCACAGCATTATATGAAATATCACGTAAATTCATTGTGATGACACCAGAATAGAATCAGTATCATCAGTCAAGAGAGATGCATTTCTTATTTTCTGATTTACATTACTGATCATTATAACATGAAACCCATGTCTAACGATTTATTTTGGGTTTATAACAAAATCAGTTTTTATGAAAGGCCAGAGAGAAAGAAAATCCTACCTGGTCTGGGAAATCACGATTTAAATCAATGTTCTTTGCATTATTACGAGATCTGAGCTGGAATCCATCAGGATTCATAGATGGTAAAAGATGGAGATGTAGCCCATTGACAATGCTGGTAGCCTGAAAACAAGAACCAATAATACGAAAACCAACATTCATTAGGAATTTTTTACCCTAATAAAAAATATACTGTGAGATGCTCAATGAAGCATTCAACAAATGAGATGAATATAACAAGTGCAATTCATTTAATATTAGAACTCATGTTTGTTAAGTACTTGCCATGCACTTCACTTCCCATGCCTTTCCAATGACATCATTTTGGCAAATGAGCAAGAGGCAAAAAGGAAGAGATACAAAAACCTATTGGTCACAATAGCATGAAAGGGCCGCAAAAAATGTAAAAATAAATAAAGTCACTTTTGGTGCTCTTTTGAGCTGCTTCTTTACTTTTTCGCTCTAGGTTAGGACTTAAACATTCATAATCTCTCTCTTTCCATCTCATTTATATCAAAGAGCTTAAGTCTTAAGTATTATATCAGCAGTACTTAAGCTATCTTGTATTAGTGTGGATTAACTGAAGTCAACTACGTGTGGGGAATTCTCCAATTGTATTGGTGGTGTGTCACTTGATTGCACCTTCAAATGAATATAATTATCTCTTTACTGAGTATAGTAGAGAGCTTAATTATTCGTCCACTGAAGTGGCTCATACTTCTTTAGTGGTTGACACATGTTCTTATCCGGCTCACATCCAATAGGGTAGATGCCAGCTTGAATTCCCCCAACACAACCTCAATGTGAGAGAATTCTGCAAAGTAAGAAAAGCACTCAAAGTGACAACACTTCGGGGACAGTAAAATATTAAACACTTCTAACCAAGCCCATTATTCCATATTCCAAACCCTAAAGTAGTGTGGCAGCACTTGCAACCAAAACTTAACCACAATAAAGCAGAGCAAAATATTCAGTACAATATCCTATCCATGGCCATCTTAGCATTTTAACTACCATATGATTAGAGGTATAAAATCCTCATATCACATTAGAATCTAACAAAGTGCACTTAACCAACATAGTCCCACCTGAAAAATGTTCACAAGTGACAGGAAAATCAAAATTTTCCAAGAAGAGAAAATCCTAACTCACAAGTGGCTGCTTCTTATAGTTGTCACATAGCCAGTTCGCTAGAAGTAGCAGTAATTCGCGTCCAACAGGTTCATCCCCATGCAAATTCCCTACATACTGCTTAGAGAATCAGAACGTAGATGTTTATACAATGCAAGAACTCTACTGCAGTTGCATTCTTGTATGTAGTTCATTAACCTTGAATGCAGGTTCTGCTTCTGATTCCCCTGGCTTATCCGAAATTTCTAGTACCCACTGCATAATGGTATTTATAATCAGATTTTTCATTTGAAACTAAAAGAAAGTGAATGAAATGAATGCTTACCAATGGAAAACCCATGTGACTTCTTCCGATACTATGTATGAGATAGTACATCCAAGTGGTACAACCATGGACAAAGGTTGGAAAAAGAAGAAACAGAAATAGTTGTAAAAACAAGGGAAAGTACACAAAGATATATTATAGCTTTTAGTCTAGATATTTGTTTAGATAATAATGCAGGTGTTATAGATAATAGCATTAGAAACTTTATAACAATCAACTAGGACTGACCAAGATGGTAATTAAAGTAAGGAAAACAAGGAGAGACAGTGGCACATGGAAGTATGCAATAAAGACAGTTTCATTCATCAAGTCAGAATGCCTTTAATGGAGAGATAAACTATCACTTTAATGAGTTAAGATGAAACCAAGTTTATTGAAAAATTTTAATTTTAACAAATATGAGCAAGTCTACATTTGAATGACACTCTTCAATCCAATATGATTCATAAAGCATCTCATTATTTCATTTCTCTAGTTAAAATGAAATAAAACTAGTTAAGCTTCGCCATTGTTTCTCTTTTTGAATTTTGATTTGATTCTAAAATCTATAAACACTAGCAAACTTATTCATGGTGGTTCTTACAAATTAAGTGTATGTGCAAGTGAGTAAATGAATGAGTAAATGAGGACAACTTTAGTAGTGATGCAACTGACATTAGAGATGGAGGAGATATGGACATTTCCAAATGTCTTGTTAGATATAATCAATGATCAGCCCAAGTTGTAAATCTATCCCCATATGTGCTCTTAGAGTGCACATTTTGTGATAGTGCCCCAAATGAGGAGCGGCTATTGTGCAACCTGACCATATGGGTCGATATGGTGTTAATCTAGGAAACCGTAGATGCGTAGGACACAATGGATTTAGGAAAGAGCAAAACAGGTAATAGGATCAGCCAATCAAGTCAACTAGAATATTTTGTGGGCAAGTTACAATGTACTTAATCTTGAAGTATGTGCCATTGACTTCAAGATAAGTACTATCTAGCACTAGCCTGTATCTAGGGAGTTGGATCATATTAAATGACAAGTCAATTGACAGAAACGGAATATCTCCACTACTATCAACTGACATGCACATTTAATGTTACACTCAGACCAAACAGAGAATATAATCCACTCTCTTACACAGTGGTGTATTTATCATCAGTCACCACTAATTTTGCAGTGCGTTGGTCCAGATCCCATCTAAGCTCTAAGGTGTGAGTGCATGGGTGAACTACCATTGTGAGCTACTCTCATATGTAATAGAAGTTTTGTTTTCATATATCCATCTCTATGGTTGTAACTCTATATACCTATCTAATCGATTCTCAATATTTCTAATATCGTATCAGAGCTGAGAGGTCAATCTAGATTAGGTATATACGGGTAGTTGCTGTCTAGCAGCACAGAGAAATAGAGAGAGTATTAATGGCCTTGTCCACGAATGTTGTGGCTGCTCCACTGCACATTTGTCCACCTCCATTGTCTGATGGAAAGCTAGATGGAACCAACTACACTCTATGGAAGTTCAAAATGTCTGCCATTTTGGACTCCTACGAGTTGTTGGAGACAATCATGGGACCCACTAAAGGCAGCACGAGGATTAGGGTTTAGGTCAAAAACAGAGAGGGAGAGAGTCTGAGTGAGAGAGAGAGAGAGATGCACGTTGTCTTGGATACAAAAGAGTGTACCTCTTTTTTTGGTTTTTAGATATTATGTATATAAAACTCAAAAGTGTGCTACGAGTGCGTTCACTCTCGTGCACTAATAAAAGGCACGATGGCCCTTTATTCCCAACAACCTCCCACCTAAAGGCAATGTGCCGTGAGAAAAAAAAACAAAAAAAAATGTCAGCTAAGTCCAAGTATGTACAAAGCTGAACTACATACATACATCTATCCAACTCCCATCATCTGTCGGCAATGAGCAAATTGCTCAGCTGGAAGACCCTTCGTGAGAAGATCTGCAGGATTATTATTTGTATGTACTTTGACAAGCTTTGACAAGCCATAAAGCCTCTTTGCATGCCTCAGTGGCAGCAACATACTCTGCCTCTGTAGTAGACAATGCAACACACTTCTGTAGTCTGGAGATCCAAGAGACCACTCCTCCTGTGAAAGTAAACACATACCCAGAAGTAGACTTCCGGCAGTCTGCGTGACCAGCATAGTCCGCATCCATAAAACCAACGACAGATGCCTTTTGCTTTCCAAAGCAAATACACAAGTCCTTTGTGCCTTTGAGGTATCTCATAATACCTTTCACCGCTTCCCAATGCTTTTTGCCGGGATTTGCCATATACCTACTAACCACTCACACTGCAAAGGCAATATCAGGGCGTGTAGCAACCATCGCATATATCAAACTGCCAACGGCAGAAGCATATGGAACCTTGGCCATTTCAGCCTTCTCATCATCAGATGTAGGGCTGTCTTCTGCACTGAGTTTCAAATATGGAGGCAATGGAACCCCAATTGTTTTCCCCCCCTCCATATTGAAATGCTGCAAAACCTTAGAGATATACTCCTGCTGAGATAGAAAGAGTACCCCTTTCGATCGGTTTCGGAGTATTCGCATGCCAAGGATGTGATTTGCATCACCAAGATCCTTCATATCAAAGCTGCCATGAAGGCTTTGCTTCAATGAATTCAAGGCATGAACATCCTTGCCAGCAATCAACATATCATCAACATACAAAACCAAGATAATCAGGCTGCCATCTCCGGCCTTCTTGGTGTACAAGCAATGGTCCACTTGACTTCTACGAAAACCTTGAGACTGCATAAATGCATCAAATTTATGATACCATTCTCTTGGTGCTTGTTTCAACCCATACAAACTCCCTTTGAGCTTACAAACCATCTTCTCTTTGCCTTTAGTGACAAAACCTTCAGGCTGCTGCATATATATGTCTTCATGCAGATCGCCATGTAAAAAGGTGGTCTTCACATCCATCTGTATGAGCTCCATATCTTCAGCTGCAACTAAGCCCAAAATGATTCTTAATGTAGTCATCTTGACTACAGGCGAGAAGATCTCATCAAAATCAACTCCATATTCCTGCTTGTATCCTTTTGCAACCAATCTAGCTTTGTACTTTGGCGAGGAATCAAAAATGAACTTCATTTTATAAACCCATTTGCATGGAAGTGTTTTCTGCCCTTTAGGCAATTGCACCAAATCCCAAGTATCATTTTTCTCTAGAGATTCCATCTCTGACAACATGGCTTTATACCATTTCTTATTGTCCTGTCTGTCCATTGCTTCCTTGAAGCAAGTCGGTTCGCCACAATCAGTTACCATGACATAATCAACCACATTGTTTGCATCAGGAACAAATCTGTCAGGCTGTCTAGTAACTCTAGACGATCTCCTAACCCAATGCTCATTGTTTGGTAGCTGTTGAGCCTGCAAATCATCATTTTCAATTTGCAGTCCAGGCATTTCAGCCTGCAAATCAGCATTCACAGCTTGCTGTTCTAGCTGTTCCTGCACATTTGGTGGCTCATCATTATTGGCAAAGACTGGATAATCATTTCCAACCTCATTTTCTGCATTTGCAGGTAATTTTACAGCAGGTGTTTGCTGCTGTACGGCGGGCACATTTTCCTGTCTAAAAGGTATTTCTTCTCGGAATACAACCCTACGTACTTCCTCAGTCTTTTCGGGTTGTTTATGCATGCAATTTTCCCGGAAGATAACATCATTGCTGCGTACTATTTTTCTTTTCTCGGGATCCCACAATCTATACCCCATTTCACCCTCGTCACCATATCCTAGGAAAATACATTTGCAGGACTTTGGCTCAAGTTTGTTGCGTTGTTCTTTACGAATGTGCACAAAAGCCTCACAGCCAAACACTCTCAAGTGAGCATATGAAGGTGGCTTGCCCGATCACGCTTCTTGGGGTATTCCCCCTCCCAAAGACCTGTTAGGTGACCGATTAATCAAGTGAACAGCTGTCATAACAGCCTCTGCCCAAAAACCATGGGGTAACGCAGCATGAGACAGCATAGTACGGACCTTATCTTGAATAGTCCGATTCATACGCTCTGCAACTCCATTTTGGGGTGGATTATAAGGGGCAGTGAGTTCCCTCTTTATCCCTTTGCTGTCACAAAATGCTTGAAAAGCCTTGGACACATATTCCCCACCATTGTCAGAGCGAAGACACTTAAGTGTCTTATCAATTTGATTCTCAACTAATGCCAAAAATGTTCGAAATTTGTCGAGCACTTCATCCTTGCTACGAATAGGGTAAACCCATACCTTCCGTGTAGCATCATCGACAAAAGTGACTAAGTATTTCTTTCCCCCTAATGATAGCCCTGGCATCTGACATACATCTGAATGTACTAACTCAAGCGGGGACGACTTCAGCGAAAGAGACTTTTTATGAGATGTTTGTACATGTTTACCATAAATGCAATGATCACAATGTTCAAAATCAGCATAACGAAGACACAGCAAGTAACCCAAAACGAGAAAGTACTTTCATACCAGTTTCACTCATGTGTCCCAACCGGCCATGCCACAAAGAAACACTAGGCTGCTCGGTTATGGCAACAACATGGTCACTCACACTAGATACATGGAGAGGATACAAAGTATCACTTTTACTACCCTTGGCAATAACTCTAGATCCCTTACAAATCTTCCATTTCCCATCACCAAAGGTTTTGTGAAATCCATCATCATCTAGCTGTCCTGTGCTAATCAAGCTCTTCTTGAGCTGAGGTACAAGTGTGAAAGCAGAACCATGCTGAAACTGTAATTGCACAATGCCAATACCTGCAATTTCACATGCATAGTTGTCCCCAAGATGGACAACACCATGTCGACCCCCTATGTAATCTGAAAACCACTCACGATGAGGGGTGACGTGAAAAGAAGCACCGGAATCGAGTATCCAAGTGTGCATGTCACCATCCGTATCTGCAAGTAAAGCATTTCTCTATGGCATGATGAAACAAAGAGTACATCATTTCCACTATCACTATCATGAGTGACTACATTCACCTCTTCACTTTTAGTATTGCCTTTCCTCGGTTGAATGTCTCTCTTTTCTTCTATGAAATCATCTATCTTCTTGCCCTTTCCTTTCTCTTTCTTCCATTTGAAACAATCACGTTTAAAGTGACCCTTTTTGCCACAGTGATGGCATTCTACATCTTTACCACGTGATTTACTACGGCCATAACTATCAAATTTGCCTCTTTGTTGTGACCTACCCCTCATATGCAACGCACTAGAGGACTTATTGGATGCATTATTTTGCCGACTCATCTCTTCCATGAGTAGAGAACTCTCTACATCAGCATAAAGAAGCATCGCATTTGAATTGCTCATAGCAGTCCTGAAAGTATCCCAACTTTCTGGCAAGGTGCAAAGTAAAAACGTGGCCTTAAACTCATCATCAATGATGAATTTCAAGGCAATCAACTGGCTGAAAATGGAATTGAACTCACTTAGGTGAGTTGACATGGGTGTGCCCTCTGTCATACGCAAATCCATAAGTTTCTTAAGCCAATAAACTTTGCTAGCTGCCGTCTTTTGGGCATACAGTTCCTCTAGTCTAATCCATATAGAATAGGCGGAGTTCAAACCTTCGATATTAAAAAGCAAGGCATCAGAAATCGACAACTCAATAGTCGAGCGTGCAAGCTCATTCAACTCTTGCCAATCATCTTCGTCCATATCTATAGGCTTTACCCCTTTGACTTTTATAGGCTTTGCATGCTTCTTTTGCAGCAAGATGTTGTAGCACTGCTTTTTCCAAACCGCAAAGTTATGTGCGCCCTCAAGCTTCTTGATGTGCATAAGGTGGCTACTTTCACTGCTGCTAGTCATGATTTTAGCCCAAATGGAGGACCAAACCTACACTACAGAAAACGTGACCTGCTCTGCAAAAAACCTTAAACTCTGCCTGCAGAAAACCCTAAACTTTTCTCTGCATAAAACCCTAAACCTTGGCTCTGATACCAGTTTGAAGGCAGCACGAGGATTAGGGATTAGGTCAAAAACAGAGAGGGAGAGAGTCTGAGTGAGAGAGAGAGATGCACGCTGTCTTGGGTACAAAAGAGTGTACCTCTTTTTTTGGTTTTTAGATATTATGTATATACAACTCAAAAGTGTGCTACGAGTGCGTTCACACTCGTGCATTCACACTCGTGCACTAATAAAAGGCACGATGGCCCTTTATTCCCAACACCCACAAGAGGAGACCCTGAGCCCATGGTGACCTTTAACCCTGCACACCCTAACACATCAATCCCTCCAAATGCTGATCTACTTCGAGCCTGGAAGAGAAGGAATGACGATGCGTTGTGTACCATAGTCACTGGTGTATGTGACTCTGTACTAACATTAGTGCAACATACAACCAGGGCACATGAAGCTTGGAGCATATTGGCCAGCCAATATGAAACCAGAAACTATACAAGGATACAAAACCTCGAAAATCAGCTTGCTGCAGAGAAGCTCACTGATGGAGAGAATGTAGAATCCTTTGTAAAACGGATTAAGGATCTTCAAGATCCGCTGGCAGCTGTTGGAGTAGTTGTCTCTCCAGAGGATATGGCTCATCAGTGCATTCGAGTACTTCCTTCCAAGTATGATGGCATTGTGACAGCATTGAACACTCAGGTTCGACCCACTTCTTTCAAATTTGATGAACTAAGTGCAATGTTGCTTGAAGAGGAGCTTCGGCTGAAGACAAGAGAAGGAAGGGAAGATTCGGCATTTGTCTCTAGGACTAAGGGTAAAGGGGCATCCAATTCAAACAATGCGAATAGGATATCAAAGAAGAAGAAGTTCAACAAATCGTATTTCTACTGTGACAAGAAGGGCCACACAATCAAGGATTGTCGGAAGAAGATTGCGGATGAGAAGAATGGTTCTAGTAGGACTTCTTGGAGAGAGCCCGAGTCCGCCAACAATGTCGTAGATGAGCTTGAGTTATGGGTCGCAACTGAATAAGTTTGTTCTTCAGTTGACACTCAAGTTGTCGACGACTCTTGGATTCTCGATAGTGGAGCATCCCGACATATGACCAATAATCGTGACTGGTACAGCTCTTGGACACCTCTACAAGAGCCCATCAATGTTGTGGTCGAGAACAATGCTCGATGTCCAGCCAAAGGAACCGGAACCGTCTCCCCCAAAGCAACGACCAGAGGGGCAAAGCATCTCTCTCAAGTGTTGTACGTGCCAGATCTCAAGAAGAATCTATTGTCCATTTCTGCGCTGACCGACAAGGATCTTGATGTTCGATTCAAGAAGTCGGGTGCAGAAACAACATATTCTGCTGGCAAGGTTGTAGGAATAGGGGTAAGGCGCAACAATCTCTATGAGCTGAGCGCGTTTACAATTTCTACTGACCACAACACAAGTACTAACACAAAGCAATGGCATGAGAGATTTGGGCATCTCAATGTTGTCGTGTTGAAGGAGATGAAGAAGTCGAATATGGTAGTTGGGTTGCAACCCTATCTGACTTAAGTCATGTTTGTGATGCTTGTATGATGAGCAAGCATCAAAGATCAATCATTCCAAAAGAGAGTCAAAATCGGACAAAGATTCCTCTACAGCTAATACACATCGACCTCTCTAGAAAAATGGTGACTCCTGCAATGGGTGGATCTCTCTACTATATGCTAGTAGTTGATGACTTCAGTAGAAAGATGTGGGTTTACTTCCTTCGGGAGACGGCTGAAGCTTTTAAAATCGTCAAAAGATGGCATAAGTTTGTCGAGCGGGAGTCCGGAAAGTTAGTGAAGGAGTTACGCTCTGATCGAGGTGGAGAATTCTTATCAATAGAATTTTGTGAGTTGCAAAGAGCATGGAATTAAGCGCCAACTTACAACTGCCTACACCCCACAACAAAATGGCGTTGTCGAATGTCGAAACCAAACAGTTGTCAAGATGGCTAGGTGTATGTTGAAGGCACAAGCATTGCCCGACCCATTCTGGGCTGAAGCAGTGAATACAGCAGTTTACATCCTCAATCAGAGCTACACGAAGGCACTTCAAGGGAAAACACCCCAAGAAGCTTATTCAGGCAAGAAACCTTCAGTGCTGCACTTCAGAACCTTTGGGTGTACGTGCTAAGCACATGTTCCAGATGTGAGCAAAAAAAAGTTGGATGCTAAAAGCAAGAAGTGTATCTTTCTCGGATATAGTGAAGAGTCAAAGGCCTATCGACTCTACGATGCAGAGGCAAGAAAGATATTGACAAGCCGGGATGTGGTGTTCGATGAGGAACGACCACAGCTAGCTGAGAACAGCAATTCTCAAGTTATCTCATCAACCAAAGAGGTATTCCCCCCAAACCCAACCCACTGTCCAGAAAAGGAAGCTGAACCATCTGATGGTAATGGCTCACTAGTTCAGCCTATGCCCGTGCCACATGTAAAGACAATACCTAAGTGGGCTCAACAACTCTTCAATGACCGTACTCCTAAAGTTGAGTTTCCTGAAACTTCAACCGATGGATTACGAAGATGACGAAGAATACAGGAGCAAGGGAGAACCTCTGACCACATTGTCAACATGGCTCTGATGGTGGACATCATAGGCTCAGTGAGTGAGCCGACCTCGGTGGAGGAAGCCATGGCCGACCCAAAGTGGAAAGAGGCGATGATATCAGAATACGATAGCATCATGAAAAATGACACATGGGAGTTGGTAGAGAGGCCAACAAAGAGGAAGGTGATAGGCACCAAGTGGGTGTGGAAAGTAAAGTATAAAGCTGATGGTTCTTTGGAGAAATTTAAGGCCAGGCTAGTAGCGCAAGGATACTCCCAAATTGAAGGGTTCGATGTACAAGAAACATTTGCCCCGACAGCTTGCATGAAAACAATTTGAATGGTCATAACGTTGGCTGCTTCAAGAGGATGGCCGATTTATCAAATGGATGTCAAATCGGCATTTCTGAATGGGCATCTCAAGGAGGAGGTATACGTGACACAACCACCAGGGTTTGAGATGCCGAATTCAGAAAACAAAGTCTACAAGCTGAAGAAGGCGTTGTATGATCTAAAGCAAGCACCGAGAGCTTGGAACAAGAGGATAGACAGCTTCTTATAATCAATCGACTTTAAGCAATGTGCTTCAGATGCAAGTATGTATGTCAAAATGAAGGACAGGAAACAAGTCATCATCATCATATACGTGGATGATCTAGTACTTACTGGTGACCATGAAGAGTGTATAGGCCAAACACAAGAGTGTTTGAAAATTGAGTTTGAAATGACAAACTTGGGGATTTTACACTACTTCCTTGGAATTGAGGTTTGGCAAACCTCGGTTGGCATCTTCATGTCACAAAGGAAGTACACAACAGAGATCTTGAAGACCTTTGGGATGATGGACAGCAAGTCGAAGTCGGCTCCAATGGAGTCAAAGTGCAAGCTATCCCGACTCCAATGGTTGACATAAGGAAGTATAGACAGCTAGTAGGAAGTCTAATTTTCCTATGCAACACTAGGCCGGATATTTGTTTTGCAGTCGGTGTGGTGAGTCGATTCAGCAACAAGCCGAAGGAGACTCATTGGAAAGCTGCACTACGTGTATTAAAGTACATTGTGGGTACTTTAAATTACGGAATCTTCTACAAGCCAACAATTGACGAACTTAGTGGATATTGCGACTCCGACTGGGCTGGAGATAGTGATTCTAGAAAATCAGTTTCTGGATATTGTTTTTCAATAGGCTTTGGAGCTGTTTCATGGAGTAGTAAAAAACAACCAACAATGGCACTATCTTCAACGGAGGCAGAATACAAAGCAGCATGCATAGCGGCATGCGAGGTAGTTTGGCTAAGAAGAATCCTTATGGATGCGGCAGTTCCAATAAGGACGGCAACGGTATTGAGGTGTGACAATCAGAGTTGCATGGCCATTGCCAAGAACCTCGTATTTCATGCACGTACTAAACACATAGAGATTCAGTATCACTATGTGCGGGAGCTAATAAATGATGAGACTGTGGAGCTTGAGTACTATCCGACATCAGAAAATGCTGCGGATATCTTCACAAAGGCGCTTGGAGTAGAACAGCTACAACAACACCTTCGACGACTAGGAGTTGGCCCAATTCCAAGTGAACTCAATGGGTTGACCATTGAGGGGGCGTGTTAGATATAATCAATGATCAGCCCCAAGTTGTAAATCTATCCCCATATGTGCTCTTAGAGTGCACATTTTGTGATAGTGCCCCAAATGAGGAGCGGCTATTGTGCAACCTGACCATATGGGTCGATATGGTGTTAATCTAGGAAACCGTAGATGCGTAGGACACAATGGATTTAGGAAAGAGCAAAACAGGTAATAGGATCAGCCAATCAAGTCAACTAGAATATTTTGTGGGCAAGTTACAATGTACTTAATCTTGAAGTATGTGCCATTGACTTCAAGATAAGTACTATCTAGCATTAGCCTGTATCTAGGGAGTTGGATCATATTAAATGACAAGTCAATTGACAGAAACGGAATATCTCCACTACTATCAACTGACATGCACATTTAATGTTACACTCAGACCAAACAGAGAATATAATCCACTCTCTTACACAGTGGTGTATTTATCATCAGTTCCCACTAATTTTGTAGTGAGCTGGTCCAGATCCCATCTAAGCTCTAAGGTGTGAGTGCATGGGTGAACTACATTGTGAGCTACTCTCATATGTAATAGAAGTTTTGTTTTCATATATCCATCTCTGTGGTTGTAACTC
Organism: Azolla caroliniana; assembly: GCF_043228905.1. Lineage (NCBI taxonomy): Eukaryota > Viridiplantae > Streptophyta > Polypodiopsida > Salviniales > Salviniaceae > Azolla > Azolla caroliniana. The sequence continues at coordinate 2,316,423 of NW_028230447.1, forward strand.
TATATACCTATCTAATCGATTCTCAATATTTCTAATATGTCTCCTTTGGCCCCTTTGTGTTCCAGAGATGCCAAACTCTTATACATCTATACATAATAATAGTCCCCACTAATTTTGTAGTGAGCTGGTCCAGATCCCATCTAAGCTCTAAGGTGTGAGTGCATGGGTGAACTACCATTGTGAGCTACTCTCATATATAATAGAAGTTTTGTTTTCATATATCCATCTCTGTGGTTGTAACTCTATATTCCTATCTAATTGATTCTCAATATTTCTAATATGTCTCTTTTGGCCCCTTTGTGTTCCAGAGATGCCAAACTCTTATACATCTATACATAATAATAGCTAAGATTTTTTTCTGACTGCCCCTCTACATCTCGAGCCTAACAATGTTGCTCATTCACTTTCCAAAACATTCTATGACATACCTGCTTTTGAATTTTGAATTCTCCATCAAGAAACAAATGAAAAGTAGGTGCCAATGCAAAATCTAATTTATCTTTATCCATGATAAAGAAGAAAACAAGCAAAGCAAAAGAAATATCTCTAACCTGTACAGCCGTGTTATGTTCTGACATCTTTTTGTAAAAAACTTCAATGACTCTTCCAACTCCAAATTGTTCCTGTAATGTAACTCTGGACTGGGAAGTAATCAGAATGTTTCCTTTAAAAGAAAGGTCGTGGAGCCATAAAAGTGCAAAACAATAATAAATGTCTGAACTTGTTTGCCTTACTTGAATTATCTAGATGTTGTCTGTCACTGAGAATTTCTCTTGCTTTAGAGCGTTCTGTTTGTAACCACCCTTGCCTAGAAGTGGAAACTGAGATATAATACATAAACGTTGATTAAGAAAATATGATTGCTAAATAATGTTACTTGCAGAAGAACACTTCATATTCCTAGTCATTGGCACTCTAAATGATTTTTGGAAGGCAAAAAAGACACTAGTATATTGTCTTAAAGGTTATGTGAATCTAATTATACCTTCTACGTATCACTGTCCATCAACTAAGGTACACAATCCCCCTGAGTTATTAATATTTAGAATTTTAAATGAGGTTTAAACTATATATCCCAATGTCCATCAATTACCATATATAACCTCATTAAGTTGCTAATATTTCGCATAAATGGGGTTTAAACAATATATGGCTTCTTAATGGAAATAACGGCTTGAATTACAAAAAAAGTGAGCTAAAACTCGAAGCACTGAAAAAACAGAGCACCCAATTATGCTGCATACATCCAGATTTTACTACAATGCAGCTGGATAAGTGTGATCATGTCATTGAACTTGCACATTACCAGCATAATGAATATCAAAGTAGTATGCACAAGAATCCAATTCCATTGAACATGGAAAACATAAGGCAGACTTAAAGAAGCGGTATCGTCTTGCAAGTCTACCTCATTTGAACATAACTTTGCTGAATAAAGAAATGCAACAAAAAAGCCATATGTGAGGATTTTTTAACTAGATCTAGAAAAATCTTTGTAATAACTTATTCCATGCATGAGGCATGTTTGTGTGTGTGTAGATGTTTAAGTATATAAAGAGGTATCTTCCTGAAGTAGCATCATGTGCATCTTGCTTTACATTCTTTCTCCATTCTCTAATCTATTGATTGCCTCTATATGAGTGGTAGCAGCCAAATATATTTGCACACTCCGAACTCAAGGAATGTGATGCAGACATGTTTGTGTGTAGTATACGTGCATCGTCTCCTACATGTTTACTACATTCACTCTAATCTATGATGCACTTCAATATAAGTGGTAGTCTACAGTTTAACCAATCATCCTTGCACACTCTGAACCTTATAACTGTTTGGGTGCAGTATGTAGGGCTCTTCTTTCAGATTCTTATGACACATTCTCATCCAACCATATTCTTACTACAAACTTCACATGAAGATGTTTGAATCCAAGGTGTTCATTCTAAACATCGTTGGATGTAGCATGAGATGCGCTCACATATCTAGCCAGTTGATGTACCTCCACCCCACAGGGGGGTATTAATGATTGGGTGAAGAATATGAACGGATTCACACTCATTCTCTGACCTGAAGAGTCTGAACATGTGACAGAGGATGACTGTGGAATTTGAATCTGGAATGATATTTGAGTCTTGTACTTGACATCTATTATCTACATGTGTTAGTTTGATTAGATAAGGTCAATTAACTAATCATATTTATTAGGCTAATTATAGAAGATTGTTCAATTACCTTCTATTTATTTTTTAGATTAAAAGGCGGTTATTCATACCCAACCTATGACTTTCTACAATATTTCTATTTAACTAATCATTCTGTTGTAGGTTTCAATTTATATGGCTAAAGTCAAATAAAACCATGTTTGCTAGGTTTTACAATTTAAGCTGGATAGAACCATGTTTACTAGTTTATATGATTATAAGTCGATAGAACCACATTTTACCAGGTTCCAATGTTATATAAGTAAAGTTGAATAAAACCATATCCACCATGTTCAATTTTAACGGCCAAATTTGAATAAAAATCATGTTCATTAGGTTCAATTTATATGCCTAAAAACCAAATAAAACCAAGTTTACAAGGTTTCGATTTCTATTATTGAAAAGAGTGCATTCAGGATCTGAAATACTATTTCCATGATGATTGCAATGTGAACAGTATTTACTGTAACAAAAATAAAAAGGAAAAAAAAGAAGAAGAAATGGATCACTCTCAATGTCAGTGCGTGATGTTAAAACAGAAATCAAAGGATTTTCTATTTCTTCTTAATTCGTTTCTGAATATGTGTGTGAGTGTGAGTGAGTATGTCGAACAAAGAAGTGTACAGAGATACAGAAAAGATTTTACACGCAGAATGGAGAGAGAGAGAGAGAGCTTACCGATGGGAAGAGAAGCGAAGATCGTCACCATGAGCATCATCAGGAGATCCATGGATTAACCAAAACAGCAGCAAAAGAAGACGATGAATAAATCAGAAGATTTTGCGCTCTCTCTCTCTCTCTCTCTCTCTCCTTTTCTATTATTTTTCTTTTTCTTTTTTCTTTTTCTTTTTTCTTTTATATGTTTCTTTTTTTTCTAATTTTTCTTTTACTTTTTCTTTTCTTTTACTTTTATTTTTACTTTTTCTTCTTCTTTTTCTTTTTCGTCCTCTTCTTCTTGTTCTTCTTTTTCTCTTCTTTTTCTTTTTTTTCTTCTTCTTTTTCTTTTTCTTTTTCTTTTTCTTTTTCTTTTTCTTTTTCTTTTTCTTTTTCTTTTTCTTTTTCTTGTTCTTTTTCTTTTTCTTTTTCTTTTTATTCTTATTCTTATTCGTATTCCTTTTTTTATACGTTTGTTACTTATACTTTTTTACATTATTTATTTATTTATACTTTCTTTTCTTTTTTTAAACCATGCCCATGTAAAACATTCCTCTTCCTTTGGGCCTTCCTATTTGACCTTTTTGTTGAAGATTGGATGGCAAGCTCCCAGGGAGCTCCACAAGCTTTCCGACATTGTGTGTGTGTAAGTGTACGAGTATGGTTGGTATTGGTGTCATGGCTATCCTAAATGAAGAGGCATTGTATTGGAGTGAAGCCTCCTTCATGAACTTTAAAGACGAGTCACTTACTTAGAGGGGGAGATTGTGGTCTTTTGTCAATTGCATGGCTAGGTAAAAAGCTTTGTCAACAACGCCATTAACCATGACTAAATAAAATGCCTCCACTCGATGCCTAAATGGCTAGGTAAAAAGCTTTGTCAATAGATCCACAACCATGACTAATAACTATAATCCCTCCACTCAACGGTTAAAGCTCCCTTTCCTGTATGAACCCTCTCCATATCACGTTTCCGACATATTTAGACCATAACGAGTATTGTTGGTATTGGTTCATGGCCATCCTAATCAAGGGGGCTTTTGATTTTCAGCGAAGCAGCCTCCACCAACTTTAATATATGAGTAACTTAGAAGAAGAATTGTGTCGTCAACTTTGTGGCTAGGTGAAGCTTTTTGTGTTGATGATGGAATGTTAATAAGATGGGTTCCATGATCACAACTAAAAATTCCTTCGTTGTAGTAGTTCACACGAGGCTAAGGTTATGCATGTATAATTATCAACCTCTCATTCCAATTGCATTCTACTTATTGGGACTTACGTCTATCCAAGAGTCCCAATGAAGAATTGTCGTGTGTAGTGGATACCGCATATCTTTACGCAAATTTAAAGCCGTAACCTTTTAATGTGCCATGTTGTAAGTTTATAAGGGGAAAGTAAACCTCAATGTGATTGATTATTGTCTAAGGCGAAAATGAAAACACTCAAAAAGTTGAGATTAATCACAAGATGTGGATTTGAGATCATTAGTGGTAGTGGTCGAGTAGTTGTAAATGTGCCAAATGTGAGAAGTTGCTTCAATGATAAATGACCAGTAACTAGGCTATGGATAATGGTAGCTTGATTGATTGGGCGCAATTGATGGTTTGTAAATCAAGGAGCAATTGGCACCATGAAAGTAAGTTATTCACGAGTCATTCGCCCAATGCAGTTTCTAGTGTTCTTCCGGCATATCCCATCGGTGTTTCGAGTGTTTGGCTCGGTTAATTAATTTCCAAGGCTCCTAATCATCACTGATTAGTTCTTAATTACCTTCATTAGGCAGAGCAAACATATCACCATTAAGCAACTTATTCACGAACCCTTGGCTCAATGCAATTTCTCGTGTTCTTCTGGCATATCTCATTAGTGTTTCGAGGGTTTGGTTTGTTTAATTAATTTCTAAGGCTCCTAATAGTCACTAATAAGTTCTTAATCACCTTCATTAGGTAGAGCAAACATATCACCATCACTAATCAAACATAATTAAGTTAATCACCTCCCCTACGCAGAGAAATGATCATTATCTCTGTTTTTAACAGTGTTGGCCGATTCCCTTTTCGTGAAATGTCGCAGAAACCATCTCGATTGGAAAGAAGACATGAAGAAGAAGAAGAAGAAGAAGAAGAAGAAGAAACAGGCACATGCATAATTTTCTATTCAAAGACAAGTAAGTAAATGATTGTATTTAACATGGAATCATCTCAATTGATCCAGAAAGCGTAATGCTGTTCAAGTATCAGAGAAAGAAGAGAGATCTATGAAGAATCAAACGTATACTATGTATACTGACTGACACATACATCCATGTGCATATCAATATCAGTAACAATCTCTCTCTCTCTCTCTATTATATATATATATATATATATATATATATGTATGTATGTATGTATGTATGTATGTATGTATGTATGTATACTTGATTCTTCACAGATTATTCTTCATGTACATACACATACACGTACACATGCACCTACTGCATGTGCATATCAACATCGATATCTATGTATATGTCTGCTTGATTCTTCCTAGATCTTTCTTCTTTCTTGAATGTAGGTCAGTGTAACCATTTAAAGAGGAGTTCACTTTTCCCATAGATATGGATCATCCTCAATGTATAGCACACTATTTGCGTCGATTACAAGAATGTTGTAAGAACAGAGAAATCTGTGAGGTGAAGAGAATCCATGCCTTACTGCTCGAAAATGATAGTCCTGAATCACATCAAGTGGAATTACTTGACCATCATTTGATTCATATCTATGGAAAATGTTTCTGTCCTGATGATGCCCGTTGGCTATTTGATCACATTTCTCAGAGAAATGTGATCACTTGGAATATGATGCTTTCAGCATACTTGCAAAATGGTCTTTTGGCACAAGCCATTTGTTTATTTCAAGAGATGAGAAAACAAGATGTTGAACCAAGTGCGGTAACTTTCATCACTACATTGAAATCATGCACTCAATTATACGAAGTTCAATATCTACATACATTGATCCATAAGAGTGGATTTGAGTCAGACGTTGTTGTCTGCAACGTGTTGATTCATATGTTTGCGAAATGTGGCAGCATAGGTATGGCTTTTCGTACATTCTTGAAAATGCCAGGGCGGGATTTTATCACGTGGACAACATTGATTGATGCCTTAATACAAGATGGGAAATCAATGGAAGCTTTACAATGCTTTAAATATATGGTGTCAGATGATGGGTTGCATCCTTCGGCTATGACATATGCCACCATCTTAAATGCATGTAGCTCTCATGAAACTTTGGAAGAAGGAAAATCTATACATGATCATATCATCAAGATTGGCTATGATTCATACGAGTTTATTGTTTCATCACTCCTCACGATGTACGGTAAATGTGGTGTGGTGAATGATGCAGTATGGTTATTTGATAATAACATTAGATTAGCTACTACAACATGGAACTCGATGATCTCAGTGTATGTAAGACATGGGCATTCTAACGAGGCACTTCAGCTTTTCCAAGAGATGCTTCAACAAAGTATCGAACCAAATAGTGTTACCATCATCACAATTTTAGATGCTTGTACTGAGGTGTCGGCATTTAAAGAAGGGAAGTTGATCCATAACTGCATGCTTGACGTGGGAATTAATTCAAATGCTGCATGGAATGCATTGTTGAACTTCTACGGGCATTGTGGAAGTCCATTTGATGCAATTAATGCATTCGATAAAATGACTCATAAAGATGTGGTCTCATGGACTACAATTATTCAAGTATTTGCAAATAGTGGTTGCCATGATCAGATTTTTCAATCATTAAATAATATGCAAAAATATGGTGTCAAACCGAACAAGGTCACATTTGTTAACGTTCTTAAAGCATTCAGTAATTCTGGTAAAGTGGAAGAAGGCATGATGATACACACCATGATTGTTTGTGAGAAGCTGGAGCTTGATATTGTTATTTGTAATACTCTTATTACTATGTATGGGAACTATGGAAATCCCATAGAGGCATGCAAGATTTTCTCCTCAATGTTGAGATGGGATGCTGTATCATGGACAGCAGTGATTGCTGCTCATACCCAGAGTGGGTATGGAATAGAGGCTTTTGGGTTCTTTTTGCAAATGCTCAAAGTTGGAATTTCTCCGACCAATATCACATATGTGAGTGTTTTTGATGTGCTCACTGCCATGGAAGAGGGCAATATAGTGTACTTTCTTACTGTCGATAGTGGGATTGAATCAAATACTCTCCTCGGGAATGCTTGTATAAACTTCTATGCAAGATGTGGAAAGCTAGAAGATGCATTTCATGTATTTGAGAGCTTGCCACATAAGGATATTGTCTCTTGGTCTACCATTGTAACATCATATGCTCACCAAGGTAAAGGCAAAGAAGCTTTTGATCTTGTATTGAAGATGGGATCCTTGGGTATAAAGCCTGATGACATTACCTTTGTTAGTGTGCTTTCGGCTTACAGTCATGCTGGATTAATCATAGAAGGCGTTCAGTTTTTTCATATATTGCATGAATATGGGATTCAACCATCAGAGGAACATTATCGATGCATCATGGATATGCTTAGCCGAGTGGGATTGCTTGATATAGTAGAAATCTTCATCGATAACTTACCCTTGCATCCAACTATAGTAGAATGGATGACTTTCCTCAGTGCATGCCGTGTCCACAGTGACATTGAAAAGGCTGAGTATGTTGCAGAGTATGTGATCGAGTTAGACTCAGAGAATCCAGCTGGTTATGTGATCCTTTCCAACATCTACATTGCAGCTGGTGAGCAAGTAAAAGGGGATAGGGTAAGGAAACAAATGTTGAATAGGGTTAGAGAGGATGTAATTGGTGGCATGTTCATAGAAGAGGAAGATGTTATCAGTGATCTTGCAGTTGGTGCTTGAAAAAAAAACATTTCACCAAAAGATTCGGAAAAGAAACTATATGAGATGTTTTAGGCGCCATCATCAAATGAGAGGGGATGTTTTTCAGCCATGTTGGCCCCATACCAGGAATGTGTCAAAATTTGGCTTTATAGTGTTGAACTTCCAATCAGAGGGCCCTCTACCATCAGTTTGTGGAGACGAAAGTTTCCATCAAAGAGATGTGGCCCAGGAAGAAAATATACTCTTTTCCCCTATTCTATCATCGACTCTCTAACAGTATTTGTCATTGGTGTATAAATGACTTTGGTAATTCCATTGGTTTGTGAAGAAGATTTTCCATTTTGAAGAGTTTTGCCAACTTCCGAGAGAAGATTAGTTTACTATTGGTCTGAAGAGCAGATGAAGGAACTTGGGCTGTGCCATGAACCAATAGCAAAACAGTGTGGTTGGGCAGGTGGGAAAATTTTAAAAATTTGCCCTCTGAAATTCTGAACAAAGGAATTCCATTGGTTCTAAAGTCCATTGAACATGTCTGCCAAAGGAAGAGTTGTTACATTCTTATGCAAAGCTTATGAAGAAATGAAGAATGTGCTAATTATTTTTTGGCAATGCTTACCATGTAGATCACTGAAGACTTTCTCCAAAGTGGAAGATTTGATGCTAACATTGTCGTTTGGGAGTTAAAATCTTGATATAAATGAGGTTGTAAAGTTGCTAGGATTTTGTAGATATGCTTACATGTAACGTGGGCAAATGAAAAGTTTAAACTAATGGAAGAGTCTTGGAGCCGATAAGGATGCCTATAGACTGACCTATGGAACTTAAGCCTTTCAAAGTCAAATTGGGACTAAAGAACTTGTATTCCTATAATGCCACCTCTTCAAAGTGTTCAAAGTAAACACATTTTCCTAAGGGGTTATCTAACCTTCGATACAAAAGTTTGCATTTGTTGGAGAATGCACAACTCATTGTGGAGTGGACCATGCCTCCATGAATGAGTGCTTACATTTGTTGAAATATTTGGATGTATTACAAAGCCTCAAAATTTATGGCGATCTATTTGGTACAACGTTATGATAAAAATGTTTTTGCTGTGCTAGATATATTTGGCCAAAGATAATTACTGTCATAAGACCTTAATGCATCTCCGCCAAGTTTGTTTACCAAAATTGAGCTTACAAATTTTATAGCAATCTGTTATATGATGAAAGTAATTAGAGAATGCATCAATATGGTGATCATGATCCAAAGATTACGTCCAAATTTTATTTTCCTCAATTGTATACCAAATTCCTTGTCTTTAAAAGATTGTTGTGGATCTATATTGCTTGTTTTTTGGACTTGTTATTTGATTGATTGATTTCAACGAAAACATTGTTTTATGAGTTTGTTACTGCATGCAACATGGGAGGGATTGATAAGGAAACGGATATCCTTATGACGATAATTTAGACTCAGCTAGAAGGAAACTAAACCTAAAATCAAAGACTACATAAATGTTGGTGATTGTAAAAAAGACTACACAAATATTGAACTTCATTGAAAGTTAATTATATCTATGAGCCATAGCGGCTATATTGTTGCCCATGGTGCTTCATACATAAAGCTCCAAGGCTATAGGCTAAAGGTTCTTTGTATCCGCCACTCATCCATACCCTGTCTTCTGGTTTGGACATGACCTTTTGGAAACTTAACTACTTGAGTATCTTAACAAGATATTTCATCCAATAATATATAACAACAATAAGAGAATATTACAAGATTAGGTGACCTACTTATTAGGACATGAAGTTTTTTGAATGGGAGTTAATAAACTTAAAAGTACATTTGAAACCCTACTTTCAATGTTGATTTCCCACGTCCATGGTGCTCGATGATCAAGTTATGTATCATTATTGGATGCCACGTGGTGCATGCAAAACTTAAAAGGTTGTATGGTTTGACCATATTTATATTTATATTCTGTTTTTGTGTCCCTCGTGGTTCTCAACATTAGCATGTTTTCTTTTTTGCGACTTTCTTGCGGTATCGATGTTTGGGAGGACAAGGCTTGCATTGAATTCTTTTGAAGATCTATTCTGAATTTATAACTAAACTTATACCAAATTTGCAGACATGGTAGGGTAGGGGAAAGTGACACATACAAACTATACACCAAAGTAGGTGACCTTAGGGACAAGTTGTCTTCGGAGTTCGAATCTATAGAAAAACGCATGTTAAGCGGGAACCTAAAGCTCGAGGGGTTCGGACTACAGCGGGCATGGTCATGGAGCCGGACAAAAGAAGCGAATCTATAGAAAAACACATGTTAAGGGGGAACCTAAGGTCGAGGGATTCGGACTGCAGTGGGCATGGCCATGGAGCTGGACAAACCTAACGAAAATGCGGAATGGACGGGGTGGAGGCCTGGGATTGGGAGACCCTCTAAATTTAGAGACTGCCCAATTAGTCTATAGAAAAACACATGTTAAGCGGGAACCTAAAGCTCGAGGGGTTGGGACTGCAGTCAGCATGGCCATGGAGCTGGACAAAACTAGCGAAAATGCGGAATGGCCGGGCTGGAGACCTGGGATTGGGAGAGCCTCTAAATTTAGAGGCTGCCCAATAAGCTATGAGCTAAATTTACATGTGGTCTTCTTCTACTACTACTACTACTACTACTCCTTCAAGTGCTCTGTTTCAGTGTTGGGGAAGAAGAGCTCATTAGAGAGAATTGGGCCCCCAATTCCTTTGCAACTGGCTTTACCAGAAAGGGCTTGGCTATGGCTTCTTTCATCACACTTCAGAGTTCAAAGAACAGGTAAAAAGAAGAAAAGAAACTAGGAAGAACTGAGTCATGTAGCTATATCTATGAGAGAGAGAGAGAGGGAGAGAGAAGAGAACGTGGAAATAAATAATGCTGCATATTTCACCCCATCTCTCTGCACGTCTTTCACTTCATCGTGTTTTTTTTAAAAAGATTGGATCTCCATGGCTTCCTCTTTTGCATCTTAACAGTGAACACCATTTCCAAAATCATCAACAACAGCAGAAGACATTGTTTCTTCTCAGCTCTCTGAAAAACGGTATGCTTTAATCTTACGTTATATAATTCCTTGTGAAAAAGCTCGCAAATTTTCCCTTTGTTTCCCCCAAATCCCCTTGCTCCACCCCCTAAATATACAGTCACTTCATCCCCTTCTTTCTCGATTATATGGTCAATTCAGCACCTTTTTTGTTCTCTTCCTGCGGCTTAAATTAAAAGGTGTTTCGTGAATTAAGAAAAACTCATTTGAGAAAATAAAGAAAAAAATTGAGGAGTATTTCAGAGTTCCCATTTCCCTAATGGTATTCAGTTAGGTTTAGGTTTAAAGAAAGTATTCAATTCGATTATTATGGATTCATCAATTTAAAAAGTGCAAATTTGTATAAAAAACTACACCTTTTTTTGTTCTCAAGTTGAAGGGTGAGGAGTTTAAAAATTTATTAAAAAACTTACAAGACTGCAGTCAATTAGGCTAGCTGAAGTGGTTGGATCTTATTCTTTCTTCTTCTTGACATGTGGAATAAAATTCTCGTCCTTCTTCACAATTAGAGTTCTGTGCAAGAGAGCCATTTTGAACTAGTTATGGCTACTTCCTCGAGGAATTTTTTACCTTGTGGATATTTGTTCAATATTTTAAGATTGAGAAGCAAAGTAGTTTTCACGAAGAGGGAATGTAGCAATGTCCCAATGTTTTGCAATGACCAGGATTTCCTTGTATATTGTTTCTTCCCTTAAATCTACTTTTTATACAAGGATTGGAAACAATTGAATCTCAGTAGGGAAAGATAAAAGACATTAAGTAAAAATCAAATCATGTGCTAGAGTGTTTTATATCCACTTACAAATCTGTTATCGGGAATGTTATATATATGCACTAATCCTCATTATTGGTTGTCTACTTTCTTCCTTTACAGTTTTAAGGTATAATGGTCAAGTTGACAGCGATGCATTATAGGTATGTTGGAATCCTTCGCATAAAGATTGGGAAAGTTCTATGCCATTTGTAGAAACTCATAATGTTGTAGAAGCTTATAATGCTCGACAGTGTAGGGAAGCATAAGATCAATGGCCTCCTTCCTGTAAAAGGAATGCCAAATACTTGTCTAACAAAAAAATTCTGTGTAAATATTGTTAAGAGAAACTCTGAAATGGCCTTGAGTTTCTCATAGATTCCACAAATGCCATCAGTCAACACTCTCTTGATATTTCAGAGTTTTTCCTGATTAATCATGCATTTTTAACGTGAAATACAGGCAAGTGGTTGAGCATGCTGTCTTATTAAATTTGCCATACCTTCAAGGAGACCAAGAGTCACAGATCTTGCGAGCTCTTTATAACCTGCAATTTGAGTTCGATCCTATCCTTCAACTCTCAGTAGGTAAGAGGTATTTGTATTAGCCTTTATGTGCTTTCTTTTGTTTAGGTTACTATCTTAGAAACATTGTTCTGGGTTATGCCAACATTTTTGTCGAGTTCAAGTGCTTCTTCATGTAGAGACATTACCTCTTTGTGCTTATATGGAAAATATGGTTTTTATGTGACCCAAAATATGTTCAGGTCGTGTGCTCGACAATCAAAATCTGGTTACTCATGCTTTAATTATACGCTTCCCTAGTATTCAAGTTCTACTCGATTACTATCAGTCAAATGCTCATTCCAATGCTTTTGCCAAAATTGGTCCTCATTTACATGTAAGTACATACAGTGATACATACTAGAAAAACCTTTATTATTGGCACTACCTTTGTCAGTTATATACATGAAAAGACATTTTAAAAACCTTTATTGGAATCTACCTTTGTTGTTATTCATCTTTGTTGGTTATATACAAGAAAAGACATGTATTATTTCCTACCTTCGTTGGTTATATTTGTCATTGCCACATGAGATATAAATGAGCATGAATGAGAATACCTTGATGTTCACCATTTTGGTGACCTTACAACTTAAAAATGCTTTGCAGGGGCAGTACACGGTAGATTATTTAGCATCAGTTCATGATTATGGAAATGGTGGATCCGTAAGTACACATTCTTTCGGTATGCCTAATCATAATGTTCTTAATCATGTGCTTAAAGTGTGAAAAGCTTGTGAATAATTTTGCAACTAATATAGGAGGGTTTGTAGGTTGGCCCGAAATGGATAAACCTTACTTTCCTCAGTTTCAAGGATAATCTCCTCCCAGGAACAATAGAAAATGTTGTGCAGTCTCTCTTTGATTTAGGAGGACAACTGGATTATGTGATCAAAGACTTGACTGTGGGTGAGTAATAACCGTGTGCATAATGTCTTTTTCTTAATGTACAGTTGCTATGTTTTGCACTCATTGTTAAATCACGCTATTGCTAAGAGTAACAAGGAAGATAGATATAAACATCACCAGCATCTATGGGAGACTGAATGTTGATGATTGGGATGGGTCACAGGGCTAAGTCCATGTTGATGATTGAACTTGGGTCCCCTCAATGTCATGACTAGAACAAGTAAATATATTTTCACAACCCTTTTAATGTATTAGATTTTCGGCTCATTACGAGTCGCCTTAACAAATGGACCTCCTTCACCATTTATTCAATGATGTTTCTTTTAAATCTTTCATGTCTGTAGGTTTCCACCATTTTTGTCCACATTTCGTAAGGCATGTAGGCCGCATGCACATGTCCTATGCTTCTTGTATGCAAACAACCCACAAAGATGAATAATGAATAGAACCATGTGGATTGTTATAGGTGAAAATCTTGTTATTCAAGATGGAGCTTTCACCCATGCGTTTGGTGTATATTTATCATCAGGTTCATTGGGCTTCTAATTTTTGGATCACTTAACATCAATCAAGGCTTAGGGTGATAAACCCAAGTCTGGAGTACCTTGAAGTTTTTCTTCATTTCCACAAATACACCTAAAAAAGTTCTCCTATTTTCCCAAATGCCCTCGGTCAACCTCCTCAAGCAATTATTTGTGCTATTTGAGCAATTATAGAGGTGGCTTGATGTCACCCTCCTTTTCCTCTCTTTTGGAGGTTAACCAGGGTCATTTTGGAAAATAATGAGAACTCAGGGGCATTTGGGGGGGTTAAAGAAAAACATGAGGGGATAACTCTGAGTTTTTCCCTATTTTTTAATAGGTCATTGTAAAGCAAAACAAATGACTATGAATGTTTTTGCAGCCGAAGATTTGGAGAGGTTGCCGAACAATCCTCGTTATGCTTCTGTAAGTGTTGTAATTTTATTTATTTGGCTGTAATCCTTCTGGATTCTACACTAATCTGCTCGGCAACTGAAAGTTGATAGGCAAACTATTTCTTTATTAATGTTAAAGATTTGTTGGTCAGGTCATTAATGATAAAGTTGTTCCGGCGGCCGCAAAACTTTTCTCGGTGAAGTTTTTGGCGTTCAAGCCATTTTTGACCGCTCGTCTCTGATGTTATTCCTTATCCACTTCTCAGTTAACATAAAAAGTTTTGCTACTTTTGAAAACACACTTTTGTATTTTCAAGTTTTGGTCTTTAGCTATGATGTATTGGCATCCTTCACATTGGTATGGGAATAAGTTTTGGTTTTCGGGTTAGATAGGAGTTCAAAATACTGAATGACTCCGACCGACTATCTCTTACTTGTTGTGATAGCTGAGATCTTATTCTATAAATTCGTTGATTTCATTCTCTTGATTGTGTTCTCGTACTCAAATGTTTATATGGAATTTCAAAGTAATCTTGGGTTTGATTTATGAAGATTTGGAGAGGAATAGAAAGGTTTTAGGGTTTTGGGTTCAACAAGAAACATGGCCACAGCTTGTGTTGGCACTTATAGCATCAAAGGGAATCTTCAACTTAAGGCTTATAATGATACTCTTGCGGTGGATGTATCGATTTCATGAGAAAGAAGAGCAGTCTTATGATAAATAAAAGCAATTTCGAGCAAAAAACTTTGTTAAGGCCATTTATAAATTGCCCTTAGAATGCACCTGTTAAGATGCATTCATAAAATAAGAAATAAGAACATTCTTGGTTTTAATTATTATTTTTTCAGTAAAAAAGCCTAGAAGTGATTAGAGAACAGGCATATGTAGAAAATATTGACAATAAAGTCAATGAACTTGCATACATATCAAAGAAGTTGATTTATCATCTCCAAATGGAAGCTAGCTAGACATAGCATCTGTTGAGCTCTCATGGATTGATCCAAAGTGGTTAATCATGACATGGTGGAAGCTCATACCTAACTTATCTCATGAGGTGCATGCTAGAGCTAGTGCAGTCTTGTCAACTTCGTCGAAGCATTCCTAATTGCCCAAGTTCACAAGGAGAACTTTGTGGGGTATTGAGTGATGTCCCCAATAAGCTCTAATAAATCCTACAACTGGAGTTCAAGCAACATACCTTATCGACCCAAGTGAGAGAAATCAATGCGAGATCTAGGTGGACACTCAAGCTTATGCCAAGTTCTTAAAGTTATGTCCCACTACATTTTAAAATTGTTATGCTAAAATATTAAAATCTCTTAAAACGCTATCACCCACTTGTTAATATTTAAATAATTTGGACAACAACATTCCTTGAAACTTGGATCTTTGGATGTATCAAATAGCACATCAGCCAACCAAAGCTCTTTTTTCCCTCAAGGTTTACACCGTCAATTTTATCCATTTTTACTCCTTTTTTTTCCAAAAACTATCCATTTTTACTTTTATACCCTTACGAATGAAGGTAACCCATCTACTAATTTCCTTTGATTGTAATTTGTACCACCAAATTAGGGTATGGTTCTTAGGTTGTGGTTAAAATGTGCAATTGGTTGCCTTATGCTATTGGCATGGTCACATAAAAAACAAGGGTGAGTTGAGGCTTGTAACAATAGGGTTGCCAAGGGAGTCGTGACCTTATGTGCAACAAAAACAAGTTATAACTTCACACTCAAATTGTTTCCCAGCTTTCTACTCTTGAGGCTGTGACTTGTTTAAAGTTTGCCCACACACTTATCATTGCTTTGAACGGAAGACATGTCTTAAAACAACTAACAATTGTAATGTGAATTCAGTGCACAACAAGTTATGACCTTAAATGACTTGTGGACAACATCTTGATTTTCTCTATACCTTGGCCGCTGCCTCTATGATCATTGACCTAAAACTGTCTGCACAATGCACTTGTCGTTGTATCGACCATGCTGTCTAATCATGGTCTACATACTACATAGTACATACTTGATAAGTGATAACACACCTCAAAGACATCACGCGAGCATGTGCGCACCCGCCTAGATTAAGGAAGGTATTTATTTTCTCATGTGGGAAAGAAATGCCCACTTTGCTTTAACATATTATTCCCATGTGGGAAAAAGCTACCCACTTTTAGCAATGTTTCCTTAAAGATTGCAATGACAGTATTAAGTCAAAGGCTAGAGTAGATTAGACTAACCTAGAGTGGACTGGAGTGGAGACCAACAATAAGCATTCAAAAAATAGTAATGTTAAATTAAGTGAGAAGCATATGGCAAAGAAGCAAGTTAGCCAACATTCATTCATTCCATTCATTGACAATAATAAGATCTCATATCTTCTCTCATATCATCTGATCTGATTGAGGCAATCCACAGATCATGCAGGCATTCATACATATACATGGATATACACATACATACATACATACATAAAATGGAATGCATTACATACATACATACATACAGTATATACATATGATAGACAGTCAGATACATACATATATACAAATGTCATACATTTATGCATACATCATATACGGATGTACACACTCATACACTAGAATTTATGATATATTCGAGCTCATGAGGCATACATACATACATGCACATATACAATGTCATACAGACATACATACACACACATACACAATGTCACCATTCATACACAGATACACATACATACATACATATACACACATATACAATGTCACCATTCGTACACAGATACACATACATACATACATATACACACATATACAATGTCACCATTCATACACAAATACACATACATACATACATACCAAGGCACATCTAATATACATAGATGAATATCAACATATATACATGATAATATGAATGTCTGAGTTTCGATCTTTGCCGGAAATGCATATATGTTCTTGGAGACCCCCAAAAATATTGTCAATGGTATAATGGATACAAAAGAAGCCACACATTACCTTAAATTTAGTTGATGATGAAAAAAAACTCCAAATTTCAATTGTACTGTCTCTCTATACATATACACACACATACATACTCAATAGAAATTGGGCAGTTGCCATGTGCCCATCACATATATATAATTGTGGTGTCCACAAACTCAATGAATTTGCAAGCACTCACTAAATCTAGCCAGAGTGATCAAAAGCCCTCTCAAAGATTCTCTTAAAACCCTTCTTTCAATTGCATACATATAAACATTTGTTTGTATAGAATGTTTCGGAAGTTAAAGATTGGTTATCACTAGATACAAATGTGAAGGAAAAAAAAGAGCTCACAAACTTAGCAGAAAGGAAAAGAGGAAGAATCAAGGGATGGGATAGGGTTATGATTTGAATAAACACATGATGTACAGAATAATGAGGTGAGGGAAGGATCAAAACAAATGAATTTGAATCTTATTTAGAGCTTCTTTTGCTGGGAGAAGAACAGGGGTCTAGCAGCCGGCCGCTTGTTGGCGTGGTACGAGGAAGAGGTCGAGAGCTTCGATCGAAGGGGCGTGAGGTAGAAGCGGAGGAGGCCATTATTGCTCTGGTGATACACACTAGACTGGTGATGGTGAAGATACTGGGCCCCATTGGCATTGGGATTCACATTCTGATGGTTGTGATTGAGATTGTGGTTAAGATTGTGATTGTGGTTGAGATTGTGATTGAGATTGTGGTTAAGATTGTGGTTAAGATTGTGGTTGAGATTGAGATTGAGATTGTGATTGTGATTGTGATTGGGATTGGGATTGGGATTGGGATTGGGATTGAGATTATGAGTATCCGAGGAGGCCGGAGAGATTTTGGAGGTGCAACGAGGTGGGGCGACAACATTAGGGCAGTGTTGGAGGTCTATGGTGGTGGAAGTGTTGGGGGTCGGGCCCAACGCGGGCCTAGGCCTAGTGGTACGGGACCGCCAGAAAGTGCCCGGACGGCCGCCGGCCGGCTTCATGGATTCAGAGCCACAAATGGCCGCCCCGCAGCTCCGGGAGCGCACGAGGAGGATCGTGGGCGACGATCCTCCCCCGCCACCCGGGCCATTGGCCTTCCACATGGCGCCACGCCATTGGCGGCCGCAGCACCTCACGCCATGCGGGACCTCCTCGTGTTCCTCCTCCTCATGTTCTTGTCCATGTGGCCTCGTTCCATTGGCCGATCCGCCACGTGGCCTCTTGCCATTGGCCGGCTGTCCCCCCGGCTTCTCTCCATGCAATTGTGATAGACCAATTGGAGTGGCCGAGCTTCTCCTGCGGAGCGTAAGGGCCGAGCTTATGGACCGGAAAGAGCTCCTCTTCTGAATCTCTAGTACCAAAGAATTGCAAGCATTACTACTCAATCCATGACTGTAATCCATTAGACTTGTCAAATTACCTCTTAATTCCTTAACTACAACAATACCTTGATTTAATTCCTTCCTCCTTATCAATTCTCCTCCTCCTCCTGCTGCTTCTTCTTCCATTTGCTTCTTCTGAATCTCCATTAATCTTTCTGCATCATCCGCAGCAAAGAGAGCTCGCAATGTAACCTTCTTCTGCATTAATGGACCTGAAACTAACCCTAAATTTGTCACATTCACTTCTTTTTCTTCTTCTTCTGAATCTCTTCTTTCTTCTTGTCCACTTGAGATTTGATGGAGCCCTAATTTCACACTAGTCTTTTCACACACCGATTTGCTTCTCCCAAATCGTCCCATAACTTCATTTGATCTGTTATCATTCTCTCTTTCATTTGATCTGTTATCATCTTCTCTTTCATTTGATCTGTTATCATTCTCTCTTTCACTCGATCTGTTATCATTCTCTCTTTCATTTGATCTGTTCTGATTCTCTCTTTGTGCCGCCATATCTCCTGTGGCTGCTCCTGACATTCTACTCTTTGCTGCTGCTGCTTCATCACCGCCATCACTTTCGTTTTCTTCTTTTTGCCTCTGCATTCTTCCACAAATTCTAAATTTCTGAGAAGAATCATCGCCATCGCCATCACCATCACCATTTCTGCCACCGCCACCGTCCTCTACCCTAATCTCCTCACCACCATCCATCATCACTCTCTCATGATCAATTGTTGTTATAATTTCTTCCAATTCTTGCGGATCTTCTTCTCTTATTGTTGCTGTATCCTCTGTATTATTGTAACTATGACTATAGTAAGCCAGGGACAGGAGCTTAGCCGTCAAGCATGAGCTGCACACACCCATGGTCTTGCTGTGGTGAGGACATATTGATGATGATGATGAAGAGGAGGATGCTGATGATGATGGTGGATTAATGGAGTTTGGACTCATCAATTACGAGCTTATAAGAACTAGGGTTTATAGGTAGTCTTAGGGTTAGGGCTAGCTAGGTTTAGGGTCAAATTCTACCTTGAGCCAAATTCCAATACCATATATATATTTAAGTGTGAAGGTTAGAATTATGGTTAGGGTTAATATAAAGGGAAGGTGTTAAGATTAGAATTACGGTTAGGGTTAGATGGGTTTTATGGTTAGAATTAAGGTTAGGGTTAGTATAAAGGGAAGGTTTTAAGGTTAGAATTAAGGTTAGGGTTAGTATAAAGGGAAGGTTTTAAGGTTAGAATTGGGGTTAGGGTTACATGGGTTAAGGCTCGAATTAGGATTAGGAGAAGGTTTAGATGGGTTACGGTGACAAATTTGAGAAGGTGTTAGGGTTAGGATGCAATAATTGGCCTCCTCAGAAAGAGAGGTAATGAATCGGCAAAATTAGGGTTAGGGTTAGGGTTAAGGGAGACATGTTGATTAGGAATTAGAGATATGGTTAGAGGTAATAATATGAAGCTCTGTGTTGATGACAACTTTTATTTATTGATTTAATTTTAGGGTCAGGAACTGAGAAGGAGGAGGAGATGAGATGACTCTGCAGACTGCAACACAAAATTGAGCATACAGAAGAAAGAAGAAGAAAGAAGAAGAAGAAGAAGAAGGAGAAGGAGAAGGAGAAGAAGGAAAACAGAGCAAAATAATGAGGTGTGAAAATGAAGGGTTTTGGGGGGGGGTGGGCGGGGGAGAGAGAGAGAGAGAGAGTGCGTGTGTGTGTGTGGGAGAGAGAGGGAGAGAGAGAGAGAGAGTGTGTGTGTGTGGAAGAAGGAGAGAGAGGGAGAGAGAGAGTGTGTGTGTGGAAGGAGAGAGAAAGGAGTGTTTGTATGTGTGGAAGGAGAGAGAGAGAGAGAGTGTGTGTGTGTGTGTGTGTGTGGAAGGAAAGAGAGAGAGAGAGAGAGAGTTGTGTGGAAGGAGAGAAAGAGTGTGTGTATGTGTGGAAGGAGAGAGAAAGGAGTGTGTGTATGTTGTGTGGAAAGAAAGAAAGAGGAGAGAGAGAGAGAGAGTGTGTGTGTGTGTGTGTGGAAGGAAAGAGAGAGAGAGAGAGTTTGTGTGTGTGTGGAAGGAGAGAGAGAGTGTGTGTGGAAGGAGAGAGAGAGAGAGTGTGTGTGTGTGTGTGTGGAAGGAAAGAGAGAGAGAGAGAGTTTGTGTGTGTGTGGAAGGAGAGAGAGAGTGTGTGTGGAAGGAGAGAGAGAGAGAGTGTGTGTGTGTGTGGTGAAGAAGAAGAGAAAGAGTGAATTGTGTGTGTGAAAGGGGAGAGAGAAAGAGAGATACAGAGAGAGGGTTTCTGTAGAAGAAGAAAGGGAGTGAATTGTGTGTGTTGGGGGGGGGAGGAGAGAGAGAGAGAGAGAGAGAGAGAGAGAGAGAGAGAGAGTGAGTGAAATGTGTGAGAGAGTCATGGGGTAGAATCAGATGGTCGGGACAGGGTATGTGTCCATGTGACCCTTCTCGCCTTCGATGGCTCTCTCCCTGACTGGCCAAAGGAGCGGGCATAGCCAGCAGGGCTAGGGCATTTTAGACCCAAAAGGAGCCTTTTCGCCCATCCATCTCTTTCGTCCCAGGTCACCCCAATGTATAGAAGTATGGATACATATACAATGATACATATATGAATGTCCCTCCTCTTTGCATGCCCATCTCTACTTTTCGGGTTCACACCCGGACGCCTTTCCTTCTGGCTTTTTGAAGCTTTTTCTTCTCCTGCGAGGGAGAAAGGGGAGGGGAGGGGAGGGGGGGGCAATGTCTCTCTCCCTCATACGTTATTACTATTTCCTAGAAATTCAAAGCTCCCCCCAGACACTAGCGATTTTCGGAAAGATATTTCTTTTTTGTACAAATGCATAAAAGAAATGATTTCATGAGTGAGAGAATGTGTCGACAACGATTGATGGATGGATCAAGGTTTTCAATGGGGCCTCCCCCTTCGGACACGCAATCTTGGATACGAGAGAAAAGAAAGCATGGGCGGGCGGGCGGACGGATCCGATAGAGCATATAAGACCAACCAATGCCCGCCCTCCCCCCCGAGCGGCTTTCTTTCTTTCTTTGTTTTGATAGGGTGCCGGGATCGCCCGGGTTTCTACCGAGCCTCGTAGAAGAGACTAATGTTTGTGTGTGGATTAATTCGCTCTAGAGAGAGGTAATTCGATCTAGAGAGAGGTAATTGGTTCTAGAGAGAGGTAATTCTCTCTATAGAGACGTAATTCTTTCTACCAGGTAATTCCCTCTAGAGAAATGTAATCCTCTCCCTAGGGAACCGTTAGTTCTTTCTTTTTGTTTTTCTTAATTTGGAATAGTTGTTTTTATTTATTCGATCTGCATATGTACATAATTCGAAGGCTAAAAATAAATAAATAGATAAAACCCAAACAACAACAAATAATAATAATAATAATAATAATAAAGTGTTTTTGGTCCTATTCGAAATTCTTCCTTCAAATTTTGTTTTTGTTTTTTTTTTTGTTTTGTTTTGGTGGCTCCTAAAATTACCACAAAAAAAATACAAATCAAAATTGAAGTTTTTTTTTGAAGCGTGCAGATTTTGAATGAGAAGATTTTTTGGTTTTTATTTAGTTTGAGATTTTTCATTGATGAATTGATTATCCATTTATTCATATTATTCATATTATTCAATTATTAAGAAAAATTTATGCCACCCTCTCTCTCCCGCCCCTCATTATAATTTATATTCATTCATTCATTCCTTCACACCCTTTTGATTTCACCAACTTCTCACCCTTAGACACACACACACTCTCTCTCTCTCTCCTAGTCCCTAAGAACACTCATTCTTGTCTTGCCTTCCCTCAGCTACAAGTCGACACTGAGCACTCAATACATATACACATGTAACATGTCCACAATGAGCTGAGTGAAGGATGGCATGTTTGATTGAACGATAAGACCATCGTTGTGTTTACTGGCGAAGCAAGAACAGTTAAATTTACACTAACGGGGTCTCATGCGGCCTGTTCTCACCAAATCTTGGGTTATGGCTCCTTGACCGCACATCAATTCTAATCTTGTTTGTGTGTAAGGGTGTCCCCATCATATCATGGTTTGTTCATTTTGTTATTGTCAGTGTCATATTTCCCACAAAACTTTTGCACTCCTCAAATGGATTCTCATAAAAAGACATCCGTTACTTTTCCTTTCTCGTCTCGAAATAAGTTCACATTGGGGGCAAGCCCAAAAACTCTATAATTTTATCACTAGCTGTCGTGCATGTTCTCGAATATCTAGGCCAATAGTTCCAATCCTCTCTTTTTCCATCCTTCGAACTAATTATAATCCAAGGAACGTTTATCTACTTCACTATTTATTGTCATGTATGTACATGCTCACGATTCGAGGCTAACTAGTTTAACAACTTTATCATACAAAGTCAAAATGTCTTAACATTTTGTGAAACTATTGCTTCACTATTTCTTGCATTGTCTCATGTTACCCTTAACCTTATATACAAATCCAACCTAGATAATCTTGGAGCAAGGTTAACTCCATTTGTTGCTTTGTGTTCACTCCCCTAAAACATCGTGCATTTTGTAGGGACAATTTGTAGGTCCGTAAAATATCCATTTGATTCCCTCCTTACTTATACCTTTGCAAAAAACGAGGAAACCACATATATACATAGTGTCCAATATGTATACATTTGATCTCTTTTCTATATCTTCGATAGATCCAATGATATTTACACTCCATAACCTTGCAGTGGAGGAGGAAACTACTTTTGTTGTCAATATTAGATGGATCCCTTTTCAATATCTCCAACTAGATTTACACTAATAAGACATGAAAGGATATACTTGACCGCGAATTACATAGTTTCCTAACTTGATTCATGTCTTACGGCCATATTATGACCATTATGCATTTT
Source organism: Azolla caroliniana (assembly GCF_043228905.1). Classification (NCBI taxonomy): domain Eukaryota; kingdom Viridiplantae; phylum Streptophyta; class Polypodiopsida; order Salviniales; family Salviniaceae; genus Azolla; species Azolla caroliniana. The sequence goes on from NW_028230447.1 coordinate 2,339,593, forward strand.
AATGCTTGTCATTTGTAACATGCGGAATAACCTTGGGTGAAATGTTGTTGCTAGTAATTCAAGTTAATGAACAATCTCTGTGCGAAGAAAATGTAAAGGATAATTTAATCATCGATGCCAATGCATAAAAAATCAAAGTCATCTACGATGTGAATTCATAGAAAGCAAAGAATGGAAGAAAACATATACCATTCAAATCAAATACATGTAAACCAAATCTGTTTTACAAACTCAAGTATACCTTATAATACCCAAATTGATATAAAAGATCTAGTCACATGACTTCTAGGTTTTATAAATCACAAGATGTGAAGAAGCTTAATTTGATAGATCCATTAAAATGGTTTGGTCGCATAACTTCCAGTTTTGTGGGTTGATGCTTGTTATGTGCCGAGACATTTGAATGTTTACTATTTGAATTGTGAACCACTACAGTTTGATTTTTGAGTTCTATCACTAGAAGGGCGTGGTTGATCATGTTGTAGATACCTAGCATTATAATTTATCACACATTATCCTCATTCTGAAATGATGTGATATGAGTCCAACAAAATACATAGTATCTGTATCCGTATATGAGAAGGTAATGGCTATTGAGGAAAAGATGGTTGAAAAGTATTGTATTCCATGGGAACTAAAAAATGTGTGTGCATGTTGATAACATATTTTATTTTAGTTTCATAGTGCAACAATTTCACAACAAATTAGAACTCCATCATGGGTTTACTACAACAAACAAGGGACATGATGTCGTGTAGGTTTTTGATGGACTTAAAAAATGATGTGGGTGGTCCTAATAAATATATTATGAAGTGTTAAAAATTGACTAATGCCTTTGTCCACTATGTACTCATCTCACTTAGCTCAATGGCTGGAAATGCTTACTAATTTGAATACAAAGTTGTCTCCGAGCATCTATGGGAGATGGTTTTATGAAATTGTAAACTTGATTGTGTATGTCCTTCAATTATCTTATCAAACCAAGCATACTATTAAGACCATGTCAATATACAACGATGGTTATGATAGAAGTGTCATTTCCACTATTTGGGAATGTATCATAGCGTTCCATATTAACGAACACTTTGGGAGGTGCAAGTAACTCAATGCAAAACAATGCACCATATGACTAAATTTGTCCAACTTCTCTCTTAATGTCAATTTCTCATTCAAAGTTCTATTTTCATAGTACCAACAAGATACTGAAACATTTTTTGTATCTTCTCTTTTCTCTCATTGATGACAAAGTCAAACAACAAAGAGAATGCGATCTTGTTCATTATTTAAGTTTATGCTCCAATTGCTAAGTGCATCGTGCATTAGTTGAAGTCTAAAGTGGAGTTATTGAAGAATCATATCATGCATTAGTTGATGACATCTAAAAATCATATCATGAACAATGAATATTGTTTCGTGATTAGAACCTTCGCGGGGTTTAAAAAAAATTCAAACTAACGAAGATTGTTGAATTTGAAAGATAATGGATGTTGAAAATATATTTATAGAAAGGGGATGAATTTTTTTATTTCATTGCCAAAAATTGTCTAACATGTTGTCAAATGGAGATGTTCAAATTTTGCTAATCTAATGAATTGGGTTTCCTCGAATGGGCCGACACGACTTATACCTTGGTGTGGCACTTCCAAGGGCCATTGCCAAGTCCCATGGGTCGTTTCCCTCATGGTGGGCTAGTTGAGGGATTAGGGGACGTCACTCCCAATTGCAAAGACCACATCAAAAGCACTTAATTTCTCCATTCCGTGCAACCATGGAAGCCTGAGAGACTTCATAAGTTAATCTAACAATTCACACAAACCTAATCACTACACTGATTAAGAAATATGCTAGTCTAAATTAGATAGATGAAAAAAGAAATAATAAGGTGCTTTAGTTAAGTTGATAATTACTGATTACTAAGTATAGAGCATGTATATCTTTATTGCCTAGTGTGAAAAAACTACATGACAAAAAGTGTCTCTTAGTGTATGCAAAGGAAAGAGAACAAAGACGAAATGCTATCCCCAAAATTGGAGCACCCAAAAGCCTTTTTTATATGAGAACTCTTGCCCCTTTTTCAAGTTGGAAACCCTCAAATGTCCGTTTCACATTACAATCCCTTCGGTCATCGGTCATCGGTCATTCCTACCTAATAAAGAGCAATTCTCTACATATGATAATAGAACATGTTTCTTACAAACATTTCGCCTATGACCAATATTCTAGCTTGAAAGTATTTAACCATATAGGGTTGTTTGTAACGTTATTTCTCTTAACATATGAGTCATTCAATACACTAACATTAGATAACTACAAGGCCCCAAGACTTCCTCCAAAAACATTATTGTGTTTTAGTAACATTTCACAAAGAAGTCATGCTCTCCCATTCATGCCATCCTCCCTAACAAGATTTTTCACTTTGAATATTGCATATTCCCCACGGGTCACCGTTATTGAAATTTCATTCTAGTTTGGTAACTTAATGAAAATGATACTACATTAGTTTGCACTTAAAGAATGCTCTAGTTGGGCAATCCCACGTGTGATAAACTTTTAAACATTGAGTAAATGTAGTTTTAATCAATCATGAAATAGTATATTCTTTGTTATACTTGAGCAATCCCGGTTGTCACATTCTACATGCACTCAATCCCCCTCTATTGGGATTCCATGTTCTTTCCAAAATTGCTTTGAAGTCATACTAGGTTGCATCATTTAAATCACATCATTTTGTTTTGTGTTGCTGTAATGGACAATATAATTAACTTCTTTTCTTTGATCCAACAAATTCTTATTGGTAGGTAACAACTGCCATCAACATTGGTCATCTATTTGTCTTTTCCACCTAGAGTCAAACTATCTAAAATATATGTTCTTTGGTTGAATGTGATGAAGAACTCCACAATATCTTTTAGAAACCTCAACATCCACAATCCACCTTCAAATGACACATGTTTTGATTGTGCATAATATCAACATAATAATGATGCAATATTCTTTTTTGGACTGAAAGCTGCATGGGGCGTCAAATGCGCACCTAAAAATGTGAGGAATGATGTGTGCTTTGATAGGAAAGTTCACAATTCAAGGGGTCAAGATCAAAGTTCAATCAAAGTTGAGGATGTGCATACTTGTGGAGATCGTTTTCAAGAAATGGGCGATAAGGTCGAGAGGAGAGGGGGGTATACAATGTGCATATCAATAAACTCTAGTCTCCTCCCACTCTTTATTAAAAAGAGAATGGGTTGCCACAACCTAGATAACAATAACCCTAGGGAGGACAACATGGAAAAGACTCTAAGCATCCATGACCCTCTACATAAGCCAAACACCCTTTGGCATCGTTTTCTTCTAAGATCACATTTACAAAATGGTAGCACAAAATAGGCATTAAGCAAATGAATCTTCTATAAGTAGACAACCACTCTTAATACATACATTTTTTATGGGAATGTGCAACCTACACAAACACGGAAGAAAATGAATAAAAAATAGTGTGTTTGGCGAGCTTTGGGCCCACACATTCACATGTTTCTCATCTCTCTCGCAACATATGTTCTTTGAAATCCTTATAACCGTGGCAAAAGTCACCACTACATAGAATAAATAAACATAGATGTGCAATGGGCTCTAGACCAACTTGGTTTAGTATGTATGTTTTGTTCTACATTTTCAAAGTTCCTTCAATTCTTGTTTGCCTATAATGTTTACCCTTGTGTCCTATGTATTTCCTTTGTGTACATTGTACCTTAGAATCATGTACACTTCAAGTGTTGTCAATCTATACATATCCTTGCGAGTTAAGTAATCACACCTATGCATACACAAAGATTTTACATTGATTGTACATTTTATGTATATGTGTGCAAAACAAACATTTTACGCTAGTACCTCAAACCATTTAATGCAGGTTGGCAACTTGTTGTGCATGTTTTTTGTCTAATTGATTTCCACACCACGAGCACTTCTTCAAGTATATGTTTAGGAGTGCACACTTGAGATCTATTTCGTCTACTCCTCGTTGTTATTTAGGGGTATTTTGGACTATTTGAACCGTGAAAGAAATCCACGTCAATATACAATGAGATAACTGACAATTGGACTAAATGGAATTTTCTAAAATAGAATTTGTGACATTTAAACTAGGGTATGTATATGGGAAGAAATAGGGTATATGAGGTACACTATTTGTGTGAAAAATCTTGCCAATGCAACAAAATATCAATGTTGGAATTGCCATGCATGGATTGTCATTAAATCTAGATTTTATGTTTCAAAATTTGAAAGTCCCTTGTTGAATATATCACATATCAAATCCTCTAATATATGTGTGCGTATCAATGCACTAAAATCGACACAAGTACTTAGTAACACGTAGAAATGAAAATAAAGTGAGAGAATCAATCTCCATGCATTTGTAGAGATCTTGATAGAGATGGAGGAGTCCAAACTAGAATAAGGTCATGAAGGAGCTAGAAAGAGAAATATGTTAGATTGTAATCTCTACAATCTACATGTTCGAGATTAATCTAGAATTTACACGTTTACAAAATCGAAGTGAGGTAGTATACCCATCCTTCACATCATGGAAAGCACTATTTGCTACATTGGTCATCGATTAGTGGCCAACCCAAACGGTATTATTCAAGTAGCTTTTAAAGTGGTAATAAAATAAACAAATCACTTTATAATGTCTAGATGGTCCAATAAATAAAGTTGTAGCCTAGTAAAGTTCTAGAAGACAAGCCCTTAGCGTGGGATGCTACCTTCCACACAATATCTTCTAAATCTATTTCAAAAGAAAATTTTATGCTCAAAAAGTCAAGATTGTTTTTCAAGGGCCCTTTGTATGTGAAGAGGGGCTTATTGTAGACTTTGGTCTTAGTGCCTCATAAATTAAGGAAGAACAATATAATGCCCAAAGGGGTTTTCAATCAAGGACTAACACTCCTTATTGCATCATAGTGCACGTCTTAATGTTAAGGGACACTAAAAAGGGGGAAGGGGTTTGGATCAATGTCTCATTCCCTGTAATGGAGGTGTATTTCCCTCCATAACTTCTAAAGGGAATAAACTTAGTGCCCTATAAAGAAAGATAGGAGGGTTACTGTAATGGAGAGGATTGGTTTTCAAATTTCGATCAAAGTTTACTATCATTCATCGCATTATAGTGTCCCTCTTAAGAGGCAATGCCCTCTTAAGGTTAGGAGGGATAATATAACATGAGGAGGGCCTTTGAATGAATGTTGCATGCCCATTGTGACACAAGCGTTCATCCTAACTTTAATCGGCACTTTGCCCAATATATAACTTTGGGATTTAGTGCCCTTTTAAAGCTAGAAGGGACAATATAAAGCAATGAATTTTCTTTTTCTTTTTGCTCTTGACCTCCAATTTAGGAGTTTTCAGATTGAAAAATAAGGATATGAGTCAAGCTCTACAAGGTATAGTTTAGTTTCACATATTATTACATGGTCTACAAATTGAAAAAATCATATATTTGTTATTTGTTATTTAAGTAAATCATTTGAATAATTCATACTTAAATCAATATTGTATGCGTGATGTAAGCCACGTCGAGCACTTTGAATGACCCAAGGGGTAATGTAATGTGTGATGTCCTTCCAAAAATCATCATTTGCTTAAAACTATCCTATTGTATAGCCAAGGTGTAGTGGAAGTACATATAGGTAAACCCATAGCGGTATGTTGGTAGCCTAATAACTTACCGTTAAGGTAAGCTCATTATGGAGACATAGAGGGAGAGCATACAAACAAAACCTAAGCTTATCATATTGAATATATTATATACATATGGGGCTAAGTGTATCTTTAGTTTCGACAAACACCTCATCTTCTTATGTTGTTGATAAGAGAAAGTGGGAAGATGTGTTATCTAGGGTCATTCCAGGTGTTAAATGTAGCTAATATCACCAAGACAATCAAGCAAGAACGATTTAAATGCCTTTCTTAAGAGCAATAATCAAATATGTGGATTTTTTTTTTTTAATGGATGATCTAAGAGTATGTGAAACTAAACTAGAAACTATGCTTGATATAGTAAAGTTGTTTATTATGAGTGACACAATAATGTGGTAATGGGCCCACTTGGAACTTCGTCTACAACCCCTCGTGTTATAAGGCCTTTTCTAACTTTATGATGTCCTACCTCATTTTATGGGGCACAAAACCCAATGCCTATATTGGACTAAGTGTCGCTTAAAGTTAGGCGGGACAAAAGCGGGCCAAATTTTCGGTGTTGCGCATCTTGTTGCTAAACAAAATGAGAGGCAAGACCAAGTTACATATCTCTCTATGCACATTCAATGCACCCCTTGGGATGGATAGACCGACAAGGATGTATCGTTGACCAAATGTGTACTATGATAACGTGAGAATTTGGAATGTGTAAGAAATCAGTTTTTGTTGGCTATCATAATTACATATGGTTTTTAACGTCTCTCTAGGAATGTAAATTAACAAGTTAACGGGTTAAAAGGTTATCATGTAACAATCATAGGACCGTAAGTACTTATTTGTATCGAGTTTAATTTAGAAACTAGTCGTTTAAAATTTATTCATTAAAACTTGACCGTGTTTAAATAGCTCACAATCCCTAAGTTTTAAGTTTCAACTTTTAACTTTTGAGTCTACCATTGAATCTACTAATGGTAGAAAAAAGAAATTCTATTAAAGATTTTTATTAGAATTGTTGTGTACTTTTAATGATGAATGTCACTTATTTTATATTTATGTGGGGCAGACAAGGGTTATTACATTAAGAGACTTTACAAGACAAAGTTATTCTTTAATTACATATTTCTCATTTAAGTTGGGAGTGGAAACTCAAATGTTGTTTGTCCATACTCAAAATGTTGATTAATGGTATAAAGTCTAGACAAGGCTTATTACAATAAAATACTTCATTTAATCAAAGTTGTTCTTTAATTACATATTCTTCATTTTGGTTTGGAGTGGAGATTCAAATATTGTTTGTCCATACTCAAAATGTTGATGAATGGTATGTGCTACATCTAATATTAGAGACTTGAACCTACCTACACGAATAGACTAGAGGCTCTCCCAAACATAATACAAAACAACTCTTTCTCTCTTATTATTTACAAGTTGAGATGGGCCATAGGTGATGCATATTGTTTCTTGAAGAAGTTTGTGATTCTAAGTATCACACTTTGATACGATCCCCATCTTCGACAACATTCCTGTTTACCTTTTTGAACATTGTCAAGTTGGTCCAATCTCTACATATTTTTCTCTCATAATAACAATGTGGACTTTCAATTGCAAAGTTTGTTAGAAACATTCTTGAACATCGAATAATGCTACACAACTCCACACACTATAGCTCATAAGTCATGTTTGACCTTTGAGGATGACGATAAAATCTCCTCCATCTCCTCCTAGGACCATTGCACAACGCCATAGAATTAAACAACCTAAAACTGTTTGGGTCTCTATCTCATGGAATCTCATAGGACACGTTCAACCATATCGAAAGATAGTGTACTTTCACACCATTGGTAAGTGCAAAGTCTTGTATGCTCCATCCCAATCCCAAATAGAAAACATGGGAGGCAGAATTTCTATAGAAGTACTACTTTCGAAGGACTTGGAAGTAAGAGATGCCCCAAACCACTTTGAAGAAGAATGCAATAGTCTCTCCACAAAGATAAAGAGTCATTGTTGGGAAACATGGACAACATGAGTCAAGACTCCTTAAGCACATTAACACCATCAAGATACTCTGTCCTATGGCTTTAGGATGGGTCAACATAGGAAGATTTACTTTCTCATGTATGTTTGGTGTCTGTTAAATTTTATTTCTTGAACAAGCGAAGAAACTATACAAAGCAAATTGTTTTGCGACCATTGGCTCTACATTGGCTTTTTTAGAGATATAGTTTGTCTTCTCTCTATTCATAGATATGATTGAACCAATTCTCCATGTCTTGATTGATTGCCAAAATAAACTAACAAGCATAACCAAGATGTTTATACACTTTCTCATTCCCAGTCCTTTAGCTAGGGAGTGTTCCTAGTTAAATATAAGCATAAAAAAACTCTACCTACTTTAAGGAAAAGGGAAGAACATGTAAACCTTTTCACAATTGAATCCAAGGGAGGTTTCCTTGGATTCAATTGTGAAAAGGTTGACATGTTAGAGAGTGGGCTCGTATGATTGCTTGTGGGCTTCTAAGAGTTACTTTCATTAGCCACCACAACACTTGGCACATCCAAGCAGTCATGAACACATCTTCTATCCTGTGTCCACGTAATATTAAGATGAGACAATGGATACTTCTGAGAGAAGTTGGCGAATAATGTTATTTATATTTTTTATCCTTATTTTTATTTGTCAAATTAACACAAGATCTTGACTATAAGGATGGTTAATTGCATGTATTATATCACATATTATATTGATTCCATTATATCTTTTAAACCAAGGTATCATCGCTTCCATTTTCCATTGTGAACAAGTGGGGAAAGTTCATCTTAATATTCCTCCATAAGGGCATTGTTCTTGATTAGAAGCTCATGAATGCTGCAAAAATTGATGTTTTTACCTTGCGATTTCCTTGATTTCCTCCTCCCAATAGGTTCACCCCTTTTTCCATCAGATCACGTTGAGGTCAAGTACTATTGTTGGTGGTGTTAAAGTGTGTGAATGAGCATGCTCTACCTTTTTCCATGAGGTTAGATCAAGATCATCACACTTTTTCAAATATTTTCCAAGAAACTTGGGTGATGTTTTGATTACCCAACAAAAAATTTGGTCCACACCCATTCCAACACCACCATATTCTCATAAAGCTCCTCCTTGCGTCACTTGAAACTGTTGTCACGAACATAAGTGAAAACTAATGTAATTCACAAGAATTATAATTAAATATGTAAAGTGACTTTTGCTCAACTATACAAGAAAATGGATAAATGATAAAGAGATAATGCATTATATGATGAGGATTTGCTATTAGAAAGATCTAATGGTTGGGCAAGGCATAAGATAACCATAAAAGGGCTCAAGTTTGGTGTTGAACAAGACTAGATTAATGTTGAGCGAGCAAGCTCAACGTGGGCTAGATCGGCTGAATAAGTTGAGAGCCGGATTAGATGAAGACCGATCGGCTAGGCACAGATCGGATCGTTGAGCCGGATCCATGAGAGCCGATCGGCCGTTAGAGGCCTACGAGCCTAGTCTAGTAGACAGTCATATTTTTGGGAGTTAGTGTCAGTAGCTCAGTTATTAGCATTGAAGTACTTGGCAATACTTCTGACCATCCTTTAAGGCCTTGTATAAAAGTGCTCTCTGAGCACATGGTATGTACATAGTGTTATTTTGAATTTGAGTTTGACTGTGTTTAACTCTCTTTGTCTCTCCTGCGTACTCTGTGTGTTCTTCCATTGTTTTCTTTGCGAGTCCTGTTGTTGTTTGGCTGAGTCAGTTCAGTTCAGTTTTAGCTTTCGCATCTTAATCATTTACATGATATTAGAGCGTGTCCTCTGCTGCCGACAAACATTCAACATAGACAAACCCTAACACCCCGGTCAGAATAGACAAGAAGAAGAAAATGGACAGAAGCATGGCAAGCTCACTTCTGACGGAGAAGCTCGATCAGAGCAACTATGCATCCTGGTCTTATAAGATGCACTTGTATCTTCTTGGACACAGATACTGGAGTTATGTGGAAGGAGCGAGCGAAGTATCGCCGGATTCAACACACAAGGATTTTCCGGTGTGGGAGCAAGCAACAAGCAAAGTCTTGTATTGTCTTGCATCCTGTGTGCACGATCAGATGCTGGGCTACATTCGGGATGCAAAGACACCAAAGGAGGCTTGGGAAAATCTAAAGAAGATTTTCGCCGCAAGTACCCCGACCTAGAAGTTGTAGCTCCGGCAAGGGCTCAACAATATCTGATAACGGGATATTTCGGTGATCGACTACATCACCAAAATAAAGGAAATCTATGATGCATTGGCCTAGGTCCATCAATGTGATGGTGGATGAAGATGAAATGGTACAGATTTGCCCCGGTGGTCTAGCGCAAAGGTACGGGCTGATCCGGACGATGATTTGCAGAAGGGAGAAGCCATGGTCATTCTTTGACCTACAATCGATGCTTTTGGTCGAAGAAAACCACGCGGGTGCATCCAGGAGCACGCAATCCGATAGCCGGATGTTGTACACAGAGGCGGATTGGCCCCGTAGTCGTGGCAGACGAGGTGGATCGACACACAATGGTGGTGGCTGACAAGAGCAGAGTAAAAAGCATAATCGACATGCCAACAATAGTTCCAAACCCTCCACGAGCAAGGGGAGTCAAGGCAGCGCCGGAAATCGGCAATGGAAAGCCAAGACAAAATGCTAGTATTGTGGCCGGAAGGGTTGACATCGAGAAAGTGAGTGCTCGAAGAAGAAAGCCGATTCAGAAAAATTCAGATCCCATAGAGCGGAACAAGGGAATCTGCAGCGTTCGCACTACCCCCAAGGATTGGAAGGATCCGGAACCGGAAAGGACCCAACCTTGTGATGAAGCACAAGGCAAATTCGATGAAGAAGAGCACCTCAAAACTGAACAAGGTGTGGTATGTCGACTCCGGAGCGTCGAATCATATGATGAGCCATGAAGAGTGGTTCTTATATCTAGAGAAACTGGAGCAACCGAGAGTCACCGAAACTGGTGACGACACCTTGCATCAGATCGAACATGTCGGCGATGTCCCCTTAAGTCATGTCGGACAGAAGGGGAGACTTATGAACGTACTGCACGTCCCAACAATAACGAAAAATTTGGTGTCTGTCGGATAGATTGTCAACCAAGGGATGCAGGTCCGGTTCACACATCTCGGGTGCTTCATCACGCAAGGGCACCCAGAATCATCACGCAAGGGCACCCGGAAGGGAGGATGTTTATCCTCAACATGAATGACGTCGACACCACTTTGTTCGCCAAAGGACAAAAAGTCGAGTTGGACATTGATTTATGACATAAGCGGATCGACCACGTCAACTACCAAAGTCTTCAAGAATTGCAAATGAAACAAGTTGTGTTTAGTTTGCCGAAATTTAGTGGCTAGAAGGCCCAAGTTTGTGAAGCCTGCCAGCTAGGGAAGTAACACCGATTTCCATTCCCCAATGAGTGTAATCGGAGCCAGAACAAGCCGACTTGATACATTCGGATGTATGGGGACCGACACAGAATGTTACTTTAGGCGAGAGTCGATACTTCGTCTCATTCATCGACGACTACAGTAGGCACATGTGGATCTACCTGATTGAAAAGAAGAGTGAATTCTTCGACTGTTTCTGGAATCTAAAAAGCTTAATGGAGAGGGTTAATGGAGAGGGAAACAGAACGAAAGATCAAGTGCATGCGGTCGGATGGTGGGAAATAATACTTTTCCGGCCAATTCAGTTGTTATCTACAACAGATGGGAATTCAGCGAGAATTCAGTTGTAGATATATGCTGGAGCAAAAAGGAGTAGCCGAACGAAAGAATTGGTCGGTTGTCGAAGCGGCATGGGCAATGCTGGAGGAGAAGAGAATCCCTAAGTTTTATTGGGCCGAAGCGATTTGAACAATGGTCTACATCTAGAATCAGATCAGAGAGAAGGTGTCGGCATAGGAGTTGTATTTCGGGCGAAAGTGGAACTTGAGGATATTCGGTAGCATTGCACATGTGCATGTGTCGGATGAGAAGAGGAAGAAGTTGGATGCGAAATAAAAAAAGTGCATATTGGTCAGTTACTCACAGGAACAAAAGGGGTATAAGTGTTCTAACCCCTCGGACCAAACAAGTTTGAGTCAACTGAGATGTCGTGTTAGTCGGCGTCCTGGTACTCCCTTCTGACCCCTGACAACTCCGACCTCCCGATTACTGAGAATCAGGCTAGTGAGCCCGATATGATTTAGGAAGAAGATATCGGCACTCAAGAGGAGAGTATGATTTTATTCCGGTTGAGTGGCCCAAATGAAGAGTTGATTCGGGATGATCAGCAGAATGAAGAGTCGGCGAGCAGTGATGACTCGGCCGTGCACTCCTCGCGCAAGGAACCGACAAGACGATATACGCGAAAGGAAAAGGGGAAGATGAAGATGCCGGAGTATGACACAGATAAAGCAACGTTAGATCGGGGAGAACCCGATACCAAGTAGAGCGAAGACAGACCTCAAGAGCTGAGGCCGGATGCGGCCAAGAGGGCCCTCAAATCAGCGAATGAGAACCTCCATCAATCGACTTGCCACAAGAAGCCGGTAATCCGGTATGGTTATAACGAGTACATGGTGCACCATTATGTGTACATGACGAAGGTGGTGGAAGTCCGCGAGCCTGAGTGCTATGCGGAGGCATCACAGGATGGCAAATGGCGTTCAGCCATGGAGGAAGAAATGTGGGCACTTGATGCCAACGACACATGGGACTTGGTTGACCCTCCCTGACATTGCAAACTGATCGGTTGTAAATGGGTATATAAGGTGAAATATAACACTAACGGCTTGTTCAATCGGTACAAGGCTTGATTGGTGGCCAAGGGATATGCGCAGACCCACGGAATCGATTACGACAAGACCTTCGCACCGGTGTCATTAAGATTTTCGGCAATAGTGTGAAAATCGTGTGGAATAGACAAAATCGAGAAGGTGTAATGTGCACGTGTGCTCAAACATTTGTAAATATAAGACTAAAACCTAGTACTATAAGACTAAAAAATAAATAAAAGGTTCATTAATTCCCTTCTTTTTATTCTCTTGACATTAGAAAGGGGACCTCACACTAATAATATTTTTATATAATAGATGTAAATATATATATTTTTTAAAATAATAAATAATAAATAAATAAACGAATGGTTATGTAATATTCTTGGGGTCATTTTGTATTCTTGAATATTACGGATGTCAAATACTACGAATATCACACATGGGTCAATCTATGGCTACTATTAAGTGCTTCAAATTTTGTACATTTTCTTTTTCATATTCAGTATTCCATAGGAAACAAACACATAAAAAACCATGTGCACAAACCCATGGTTTTAGCCTATGGTTTTACATGGAGAGATCTATAAAAGCCTTTAATTGGGCTTGGGGGGCCAAGCTATCTATTGAATGAAGAAACTTTTAATAAAAAAATGTAGTTATCTTATTGGTGATGTATCTTGTCTCTCAAATATGAAGTCAAGGGTTCAATCTCTCTCTCTCCCTCTCAAACTGTCTCATAGTTGGAATCTTTCCAACTCCGTCTCTCAATCTCTCTCTCTCTTTTCTCTTGAGTACTTTCTCGCTTACACTAGTACAAACTTCGAATCCTTCCGGTTCAGGACCTCTGTGGTCCCGCTTCATTTCGTGAACACGCAAGGATTTCCTTGACATCTTTTTTGGTGAACCCGACGTGAAAGAAGCAGTAGGAAGGATCAAGACGAGGATCGACCGATACTTGGAGATGGCATCCTCAAGCAATCAAGCGGGAGAGTTTGAAAGGATGATGGTAATCGTTGAACAAATGATGAGATCTCGGGACAATGATGCGAGCGTGGTGAAGGCTGTCGACCATGTCGTGGAGATCGAGGGTCAATTTGATGGAAGGAACATTACGAAGTTCCTTGATGCATACAAAAGGGAGATGAATCAGAGGGACTTGTCTGAAGCACGTCAAATCTCAAGTTTCAAGAGAGTTGTCGCCAACAACATCCAAAGGTGGGTCATCGAGCTTTAAGAAGGGAAGACAACATGGTCCAAGTTCGAGAAAGCAATATTAGCGGAGTTTGCGATGGAAGATTTGTTGAGGATGACTCGACATGTTTGGATGAAGTGGATAGAGAAGAAAAATGAGAAGATGAGCGTCTCGAGGGTATACATCGAGTTTGACCAGATGTTTAATCGTCTCCCCGCCACAGATCAACTACTGCTTGAGGAGGACAAGACTTTGTACTTCCTAAAAGCTGTGGATATGAAGGATAGACGAGAATTGGGGACTCTCCTCGAAAATGATACCCAAGCGAACGGGCTTGCGATAGACTAGATTGCAGTGAAGCGAGCGTGCAACAGGCTCGACAATCAATGTCAATGGGTTGATCACACGGACTAGGTAGGATTGAGCGGGGAGAAAACGAGATAACCAAAAGTGGTTGAACCACCCAAACAAAGTAACCTGGAAGAAAAGAAGATTGATGATGACATCATTGAAGAACTGGTGAAGAAGTTCGAGATGGTCTTGTTAGCGAACATGAATCATTGGGGCCCGAAAGGAAAAGAACCCTTTATATGTGTGCGGTGCGACAACATGGACCATATGAGAAGGGATTGTGCGAGCCTTCGAAAGGCCATTCGACAAAATATCGTATACATGGATGGCAACATGATCTACGCGAATGAAACCAAAAGACCCCTTGCGGGTGAATTTTGGAAGAGGGGGAATGAAGAAAGCTATGGAAGATGCCGAGGCGACCCATGTGGATGCGATGCACTATGCTCGGGAAAGATAAATATGAAGCTGCTAGAACGGGAACAAAGTTTTGGTCTTCTGTTCTCGAGTGTAAGAAAATGGGCAAAGTTACTTCGGACGATGTAGAGCTTGCAGACCGAAGTGTACAAAGTATAATTGGATGGTTGGATATGTTGAGAAACAAGCTCAACAAAAGGTATGTGATGCTTATTGAGAAGTAAGATCTTCTATAGTAGTTATTAGGAAATTAGCTACTAGTGGACATATAAGTAAAACAACTATTTAACTACTCACAACTATTTAGCTATTCACAACTATTTAGCTAGTAATAGCTAATTAGCTACTCACAACTAATTAGTTGCATATATAAGTCACTTATAACTTAGGTAAAAAATGTAAGAGAGGAGTTCTAAGAGTAGAGAACAAGAAAACATAAACCTAATGAGAGCGAGTTGAGCTCTGTGTGTAATGAAATAGAAGAAGCCTTTTGGTTTGCTACATAGAGGTAAGTCTCCTTCCCTTTACTTTTCTGTCTTGAGCACTAAACGATCCAGCACATCACGATCCGTTGTACACAAAGAAGGGCCGGAGCGCCTTCGTAACATGGTATCAGAGCAGAGTTGCTCGCAAAGAAGATTAGAGTAGTACAGAAATGAGAAGTTTTGTTCTAGTTGTTGATCTGAATTAGAGAGTTGTCTGTGAAGTTAATCGTAGCAAAAGCCCTAATTAAAAGAGAGAATGACTGCTGAGAATGGAAGCCAAAAGTTGGATAAAAACAATTTCCCAGCGTGGAAATTCAGAACGACAAATTTCCTGATGGGAAAAGGATACTGGAATTACATTGAAGGAGACCTAGAAGATGCTTCGGAGATCCCTTAAGAAAATGCAACTACTGCACAAATTAAAGCATTTAAGGAATGAAATCAAGGGGCAAGGAAAGTATTGCATTGGTTGTCACTTAACATCTTAGATTCGATGCTTGGACACATACAAGATGCTTTGCTTCCAAAAGAAGCTTGGGACAGTTTAGTAAAATAGCTTGTAGTAAACACAAAGGCTAGAAAGCTTTAGTTGAAGACTGAGCTAAATACCTTGGAAAAGGTAAGATGTTAGCGAATGAGTATGATCTGAAAATAAAGAGCATATGTGAATCACTTGCTTCCATTAATGTGAAGGTAGAAGATGATGATAAGGTGGAAATAAGCTTAAGAGGCTTAGGACCTCAATATAAAAGCTTCAAAACATATATTCTCACAAGAGATAGCATCCCAAGCTTTCCAGATCTGGTTTCAATGCTTGTCGTGGAAGAAAGAAATAAGATGGATGATGTAAACAAAGGAAACTTTGAGAGTGAGGGGCAAGCCCTCTACAATAGTGCTGGAAGAGGCTGAGGAAGAGGCCATGGAAGATTTGGTTCAGTTAGAACCAACAACAATTATCAAGGAAGAGGACAATAGGCTGTAAGTGGAAGAAACAATATCAGAGGCAGGGGGAGCAATCGAGGTAGAGGTAAGCAAACTTATTTGAATGATGATGGTTGTTGGTATTGTGGAAAACTAGGCTATACACAGACTGAATGATATAAAAAGCAAAATGATGAAAAAAGAGGGAAGAGACAACAAAATAACTATGCTTCAACTAGTGAAGACTGTGATAAAGATGGTGCATTTGTGATGCAACATGAAACAACAACAATGGCTGAATGTTCACAAAGATGCAATGAAGATTATATGTGGTATGTAGATTCTGGGGCGTCTAATCATATGACAGGACATGCAAATTGGTTTGAAAGTCTAAGAGAACTAGAGGTTCCTGGTTATGTACAGACAGGTGATAACACCACTCACACAATTGAGCATGTTGGAGATATCCCATTGTGGGAAGAAAAAGGAAAAACAAAGTATACGCTGAATGTGATGCATGTTCCAAACCTTGCAAAAAATTTGATCTCTGTTGGACAGATAGTAGAGCAAGGAATGCAAGTTAAGTTTAAGCAAAGTGGATGCTTTATAGAGAAACAGGGAAAGCTTATTGCATAAGGAAAACGACAAGGAAGGATGTTTGTGTTAGATGTGGATATGCCTAAAAAGATTACAACCATGTTCGCAGAAGGAATGAGTGTAATCTCAGATGTAGAAATGTGGCATAAAAGAATCGGTCACATAAAAGAATGTGGAAATGTTGAGGAAAAATGCAGTGGTTGGACTGCCTAAGTTAAAAGATTGTGAGATGAGCAAAATATGTGAAGCATGCCAATATGGAAAGCAAAACAGGTTACCTTTCCCTCATGAAAGTCATGTAAGCAAAAATTTGTTGGATTTGGTACATACAGATGTATGGGGACCAACAAAAAATGCATCAATTAGTGGATGTAAGTTTTATGTAACATTTATTGATGACTTCTCAAGGAAAACATGGGTTTACTTCATGAAAGAGAAAAGTGAAGTATTTGATTGCTTCCGTAAGTTTAAATGCATGGTAGAAAAGTAGGCTGGAACTAGAATAAAATGTTTAAGATTTGATGGAGGAGAATATTTCTCAAATGAATTTTCTGATTTTTTATGTAATCAAGGAATAAAGAGACAATTTACATGTAGATGTACTCAGCAAAATGGAGTTGCTGAGAGAAAAAACAAAACTCTGGTGAACATAGCAAGAGCCATGATGACTGAAAAAAATATGCCATTGTATTACTGGGCAGAAGCTGTAAACACAACAAAATTTATTCTAAATAGATGTATAACATCTGGAGTACATGAAATAACTCCTGACGAATGTTTCTATAGAAGGTGTTGAGAATCAAGCTCAACCTAGTCTAGTGTGTGAACACACCTTTGAGAGTGTGCACTCAAAGGTCATAAGTCACCACTCTTATCTACACATTAACTATATGTCATAGAATCATATTCTATGACACATAACTAATGAGTTTTCACATTCCCCATGACCCATGAGCTTCGGTAGTTAATGAAGAGAGAGAGTGACTATATAAAGCACTCTCCTCCTACTTTGTAATTTGTTCGGTTAATCTCCTTTGTAATATACATCTTCTTGAGTATTCTATTGTTGTTCAAATCTATCTATCTTGTGTTTCCCTCTCACTCACTCACTCTCTCTCTCATACACACACACACACACACACACACACACACACAACACACATATCTCTACTCTATTCCGCTGCACAAGAATCACCATCAATTCTTTACATGGTATCAAAGCGGTTTGGTAGCTTGATCTCGCCCATCTGTGTGTTGAGCTCTACACCGACGTTCAAGTAGAACCGGCTCATCGATATGGTAGTGCGACTACATAGCTCGTATTCAAGAGAGAAGAAGAAGGAAGAAATCTACATCGAACACCATGAATACTCAAATGGGGAGCACTCTCCCTAGCGAGAAGTTACCAGACCGAAACAACTTCGCATCTTGGGAGTCCAAGATGCATCAATATCTTGTCGGTCAAGGCTATTAGAGCTATATCAAAGGATCACAAGAAAACCGGCCCGACCCGAAAGATGCCGACTATGCAACATGGGAGCAAGCGGCGAGTCGAGTAATGTATTTCTTGGCAACAAGTGTTCATGACCACATGCTCAATTACATTTGAGAAGCCGAGAAGCCGAAGGAATCGTGGGAAAATATACGAAAGATTTTCGCCGTCAACATGACTGCAAGGAAGCTTCAACTCCGCCAAGAGTTGAACAACATCCAACAAAGGGATATGTCCATCACAAGCTACACCTTGAAGATCAAGGAGCTTTGTGATGCACTCGGCTCAATAGGCGTCCATGTGGAGGATGACGAAATGGTGCAAATAAGCCTCGGCGGCCTTGCACCACGATTCGGCGCGATGCGAACCGCCGTACTAGCACGGGAGAATCCACCCTCCTTCTTCGATCTTAAATCTATGTTATTGGTCGAAGAGAATCATGCTCGAACAAGGAGCAACGCCTTGGAAGGCCACATGCTCTACACGCATTCGAATGGAGGAAGAGGACGCGGCCAAGCAAGAGGCCGATTTGGCCAAGGACGAGACGACGGACGAGGTCCGACTTACGACAACAACTCCCAATTTCGGCAACAAGATGGAAGCCATCAAGGAACCTTTAGAAGAAGGGGAGCTTCCATTCCGGTTTGAGTTGAAAAAACTCGATTGAATGCGAATATTGCGGAAAAATCGGCCATCATGAAGAGGAGTGTCGAAAGAAGAAGCATGAGTTGGCTTCCACAAGTTGACAACTCACAAATTATGCCACTAATTCCGATTATGAAGACCTTGGCGGAATGTTCGTGAAGAGACATAGAGCACATTCTATGTCGGCCTCTACTGACTAATGCCTCCAATCCGGAAGATGTATGGTTCGTCGACTCTGGTGCTTCGAACCATATGACGTCCCGTCAAGAATGGTTCCAAGACTTACGAGAGCTAGATCGATCCGGTTATGGTGAGACCGGAGATGATACCACTCATCCTATTCGACATATTGGCAATGTCCCATTCGGGGAAGACGACGAAAAAACTTGCATCAAAAATGTATTACATGTACCCACTATAATGAAGAATTTGGTCTCGGTCGGCCAAATAGTGGAGCAAGGGATGCAAGTTCGATTCAACGAAGGTGGTTGCTTCATTGAGAAGGAAGGTCGACTCATTGCTCGGGGTTGAAGGGAAGGTAGAATGTTTATCCTTGAGTCAAACGAGGTGAAATCGCCCATGTATGCAAAGGGCCTCAAATCCGACACCGACATAGAGCTATGGCATAAAAGAATCGACCATATCAATCTCAACAAGCTCAAGGCGATGCAATCGAAAGGAGTCTTCATTGGGCTCTCAACATTCAAAGAGAAAGAGATTGAAGGAGTATGTGAAGCATGCCAATTCGGCAAGCAACATCGGCACTTGTTCCCAAAGGAGAGAAACGTGAGCAAAGGCCTATTGGACGTAGTCCACTCAGATGTGTGGGGACCGGCACAGACAACTATGTTCGGAGGATCTCGGTACTATGTTACCTTCATCGACGACTTCTCTAGATACACATGGATCTTTCCCATGAGGATGTTTTTGGAAGTGTTTACACACTTCCAAAAATTCAAAAGTGAAGTTGAAAAGACAACTAGGCGTCATGTACGATGTCTTCGGTCAGACGAAGGAAAGGAACACTTCTCTGATGCGGTCACAACATATCTTCAACAAGAAGGAATTCGGCGAGAATTCACTCGCCGACACACATTGCAACAAAACGGAGTGGCTGAATGAAAGAATCGGCACATCCTTGAAGTAGCACGGGCCATGATGAACGAAAAGCATGTGCTGAAGTCGTATTGGGCAGAAGCGGCTAACACGGCCGTATACCTCATTAATTGGTGTACAACATCAGGTGTGCACGAACTTACTCCGCACGAGAAGTTTTTCGGAAAGAAGCCAGACCTGTCACATGTTCGGATATTCGGCTCCATTGCATACGTGCACATCCCCGACGAGAAGCCACAAAAGCTCGACCTGAAGTCGGAGAAATGTATCATTGTAGGATACTCACTGGAGCAAAAGGGGTACAAGTTCTATAACCCCTCTACTCGGAAGGTTCGTGTAAGTTGAGATGTCCTCTTTGACGAATCAACATCATGGTACAAACCCGAGCCGATTCCTCCTGAATCATCTACGAATGACCTCGACAACACAGACGATGATCAACTAAGGTCAATACCCGAGGAGAGTCCTATCTCAACCAGATTGACCGGACTGCAAGAACCTCCAAGCAATCAAAGCACATCTCGGCCAAGTCCAAAGATGGACAAAGGGAAAGCCAAAATGCTGGAATATGAAGATGACAACAACGCATTGACTCATTCACTAGATAGTGAGTTCGATGGCTTTGATATGTGTTACGGGGATGACTATATAATATCCTATGGTGAGAAGTTACCGTAGTATTCTATACACGTGGATAAGTGTGAGGGTTAAACGAGAGTGTAAAGAAGGGGAGGATTACTTTTAATCCTCGAGATTGAGACAACCCATTAGGCCAAGTGTGAACTTGCCTGGGGGCCTTGGGTATTGCTATAAATAAGAGGCCTAGCAACCCTCATTTCATCATCTTGTTGACTACGTTGAGACTCTATTTTGTGGTGGGTCAACTCTTGTAGGGAGCGCGCCAGCACTAGGTACGACTCGACGCCACGGCGGTGGTATGGGACACCGATCGAGGCTCGAGTCCGTCTCGATCCCTTCGCTCGGGGGTGGTCGGGTGGATCGGCACCCTTCTTTCTCTCTCTCCTTTCTATCTATCTATCTATATTCTATCCTTAACTAATGCTTACATTAGGTCATGTCTCTAACAGTTGGTATCAAAGCTCATGTTCTAATTTTTCTTTTGTTGGTTTTGTCTTCTTGATGGATGGTGATCGATCAACGTGCGGTCGACCTTGTTCCAAACAACAATCAACAAAGGAACTTCGGTAATCTTTCTTGTTTTTTCTATTCTTTCTTTTCCCAATTTAATCATGTGTATGGTTAATATGTAATTTTTTTTATATATATTCAATGATGTTGAAGTGGTAATTAATTGGTTGTATAAAATGTTTACATATGTGTATGAGGTCAATACCTCATTTGACATATATTGAATATGTGATTAGTGTCGTATGCGCATGAGGTTAATACCTCAATTGCGTATTACACTCACATACATATGTTACGTATGCGTATGAGGTCAATACCTCAATTGCGTATTACGATTAACCCTTATTTTTGGATGTTTCGTGTGCGTAGAGGCTACATGCCTCGATTATGTGTCTCGATTTCATCATATGTTGGCTATTTGATGTTACGATTTCTTTTAATATACGCATTTGTGGTCACGTGTATATGTATTTGATCGTATATATGTGATAAATAAACATATGTGTATATTTGATATTACGTGATCTTTATATCGAATGTTTTCCTTTTCGAGGAAAGGATCTTGGTGGCCGTCCTCACATTTTTGTGAGAATGGCGTTGTCACCATCCTTTTTTTCAACAATTTTTTATGGTTGACATTCCCGTTGGTGACTTCGATTTTATTACGTAAAGAAATGCCTATAGCCACAATGATGTTGAGAACGTAGGTCTTGACCCACTTCATGTGAGGTCGCTCCTATGACACACATACCCAACATCCCTCCCTTGTTACATGGATACGATGCCACCATGAGATCATTCTTACGAGAGGCATTTGTAATGACGTAACCATGTGATGGGCCACGTGGGCCTACTACGAAAAGAGGGCTCATTTGGCTTGACCATTAGGTTGCACTTTGGCGTATGCCATCGTAATTACGAGACTTGAGGTTAGGTAACGTACCAACATATTTTGTAGTAAACGAGGGGGAAATAAGGACTCTTGACATATATGTTTCTTTTAAAAAAACATATATGGGCAAATGCCTCGCATATCTCTTATACGCATGAAACATTAAACATTCAAGAAGAGCAACCTACTTGGTTGGCTCAAGTGTTTAATGCATTTGTTCTTGAGGTCTCGAGTTCAAATATGACCAAGACCATACAACATCGTTGTTACATATGACTGTAACACATGTTTAGACTTGAGGTCTAAGTGCACTTCGGGGTCCTCATAATAGGACTTAAAGAGCCGAAACCACATATGTGGGCACAGAAACATAGTTTATTGTTAACATTTTTTTTGTGTATAAACTACTCATGACGCTGACATACATGGTTGAGCCTCGGGGAGCCGCCATGAAAAAATTGATATAGAGATAAGGAAAAGACATTAATTT
Source organism: Azolla caroliniana (assembly GCF_043228905.1). Lineage (NCBI taxonomy): Eukaryota > Viridiplantae > Streptophyta > Polypodiopsida > Salviniales > Salviniaceae > Azolla > Azolla caroliniana. Next base: position 2,361,844 of record NW_028230447.1, read on the forward strand.
GTCACCCCCATGGTTTTTAAAACACCTTTGTGTTACCATAGTAACTTGATCTTGAACCTCATCTCATACGTCTAGAGGGGTATTGACGTGAGATCATGATATCGATTAATGTTGCCCATGATATGTTTACATCAGGACATGATGTTATGACTATTTGTTTGACCTTATCCTATTTCTTTGCCAGAAATAATCATTCAATGGCTCAAAATAACGACCCAATGTCATTCGCTAAAGCAGAAGGAACTCAAGGAAATCGTCCTGGACAAATGTCTATTGAGATGTATTTTTCGCAAATAACCCAATACCTTAGTTTCCATGACCAAACTTCGACAATCTCAAAGTGCTCTCGAGGCACGTGTCATTAGTTTACAACGTGAGACTAATAGACCTGATGAGCGATAGGGTGAACCATCGTTTGTTGTTAAGCCATTTACGAGAGAAAAAAAGGAAAGAACCGAAGAAGCAATCTGCACGTGGCTGGGCCGATGGGAGTCTCATTTTGAGGTCTATCCCACGCCATATAGTACGAAGATTGCATATGTCGGCCAAGAACTAGGGGGTAAGGCCCCACCTGGTGGCGTGGGCTCCATACTTTGGGGAAATTGCCCGATACTTGGACATATTTTGTCACAATTTTCAACAGCCAATTTCTGCAACCTCCCTCTCGAACTGAGGTAGCACAAGCTTTAATGAACCTGTCTAGCTGGAAATTTTCCTCGCTAGAAGATTATTTTCACCATGCTAGAACCCAAACCCAAAAGTCGGGTCTAGAAGGGGACAATTGGTTGATAGCTTATTTTGTCAATGGCATCCCCAATTCGGACTATCACTGGATAATGCACGATAAGGATCCAAAATCCTTCGAAGAGGTCGTTGAAATAGTTATTCGCTATCAACGCACTTCGAAGAAGGACCACAACAAACCCAACGAAGCGCCCGGGACTAAGCAGTCACAATTCATTGGGAAATGCAAGACACCCAACAAATTCATGGATTGCGATTGTAAGCGACAACATCCTTTTCGCGTATTCTGCAAAAAGAAGGGTCATACAAAAGAGCAATGTTGAAAGCTCCAACGGAAAGAGCACAATAGCAAAGCTAAAGCTGCAGACCATAAAGGTTAAATTCCTAATGTCCTTCAGGTCTATACACATCATTTAAGTAATTGTCAATGTTCTTTCCCTCACTATGTATTGGGTCCCAATGATTTACTACGTGCAAATGGGTATATCAATGGATCTCCCGTACAGTTTTTGTTTGATTCGGGACGCTCACACAACTTTGTGAATGATCGTTCGGTTCAAATATGGGGAATCCAACCCACCGTAAGTGATCACACATATACGGTGCACTTGGCTGATGGAAGAGTACAATACATCAATGGGGCGATTCATTCCTTGGGAATTTCTATTGATACTTATAAAGAGGAAGTAGACTTCCATGTAATGAATCTTTGTACCACTGATGTAATATTGGGTTATCCCTGGTTTTATAATAAAAACTCTTCTTTATTTATTGATTGGATTCATCATTCCATTTCCTTTGTATTGAACGATTGTACTCATTTTATTCAATGTGTAAAAAAACAATCCCTCTCGATTGTTTGCTCTCCATCAATATCTGAGTTATCTTGTTCTACTCTATTTTATTGTGTACTTGATCCGGACATTCACGTTTACAATATCGATAATGTCTCAGTTCAATTAACATATTTTGAACAACAACTTGATGAAATCTTAAATGATTTTCGTGATGTTTTTCCGAGTGAACTACCTGATGGGTTACCCCCTAAACATAATATAGACCATCATATAAATATCGTACCTGGTATTGCACCAATAAGTATACCTCCTTATCGCTTAAGTCGATCCGAAGAGGATGAGGTATCTAAGCAACTCAAGGACTATTTACGAATGGGTTATATACGTTATAGTAAATCTCCATGGGGTGCACCAGTTCTCTTGGTTAAAAAGAAAGAGGGCACATGGTGTATGTGTATTAATTACCGACGCTTGAATAAAGTGACGATCAAGAATTTGTATCCATTGCCTCGGGCTGACGATCTAATTGACCGTCTCCAGGGAGCTCGGTATTTTACGAAACTTGATCTCCGTACTAGCTACCATCAAATTCGTATAAGTGAGGACAATGTTCCTAAAATGGCATTTCGTACGCGTTATGGCCATTGTGAGTTTTTGGTTATGCCTTTTGGTTTGACCAATGCTCTGACTACATTTCAAGAAGAAATGAATGACATTTTCTAAGAACAACTTGGAAAGTTTGTTGTTATTTTCTTAGATGATATTTTAGTTTATAGCCGTACATTACAAGAACATGCTAAACATGTCCGCTTTGTTTTACAAACATTGCGTGACAAATAGTTTTATGCGAAGATCTCAAAATGTGAGTTCTTCAAGAAATCAATTACTTATCTTGGACATCTCATAACCGAACGAGGAGTTGAAATTGATCCTTCTTGCATCAAGAAAATCAAGCTTTTACCCACTCTTCGGAATATTCGAGAAATTCGATCATTCCTTGGTTTTGTTGGGTTTTTGCGAAAATCCCTTCGTAATTAATCCCAATTGACAACATCGTTTACTGATCTTTTAAAAGGTCAAACACGTAAGTCTACAAAACCTATTGTCTGGAATGCTACACTAGACCTTGCTTTTAAGGAACTCAAGGACCTGGTGTGCAAGGCTCCTTCACTTCTTTTACCTGATCCTTCAAAACCTTTTGAGGTTGAAACCGATGCAAGCGATTATGCTATAGGTTTTGTCTTATATCAAGATGGTAAACCAATAGCATTCGAGAGTAAGAAACTTGATTCTGCTCAGTGTCGGTATACCGTTCAAGAAAAGGAATTATTTGCAGTTATACATGCGCTCAAAACATGGCGCCATTATCTTTATGGAAATCGCTTTGTGGTAACTACGGACCACAAGTCCTTCAAATATTTTTGTGACCAACAAGACCTAAAAGGTCGTAAGGCACGATGGGTTGATCTCATCCAGGACTTTGATTTTTCCATACGATATCGTAAAGGTTCCATGAACATTGTCGTTGATGCACTAAGTCACATCCGTGAGGTTAATATGCTTAGCTTCACTGATATATCATTAGATCTTTATGATCACCTTCGAGGAAAGTATCCTGATGACAGTTATTTTGCAAAATACTGGCAAGAGTTGAGTCTGGAATAGACACCACCACATCCTCGAAGGAATACTTCCACATTGCTAACGGTCTGCTCTACCGTAATGGGAAGGTTTGTGTTCCAGATTTGCCTGAGGTCAAAAAGAGAATTCTTTTTGAATGCCATGATGCACCCTCAACAGGGCACCCTGGAATACATCGTACACTCGTTCTTATCTCCACTCAATTCTATTGGCCTAAGATGTGCCCCAACATACATAGCTATGTGACTAAATGTCACCAATGTCAGGTTAACAAAGCCGCAGGACTTTTACATCCCTTGGACATTCCCAATAATAAGTGGGAAAGTATATCCATGGATTTTATTGTTAGCCTTCCTCGCACCCAAAAAGGCCATGATGCCATCTGGGTTGTGGTTGATAGACTAACTAAAATGGCCAGATTTATTGCTACTAAAACCACGGTAACATCTCCTGAATTAGCTTACCAATTCGTTGATGAGTTATTTCGTTTTTATGGGTTACCAATGGATATCGTGAGTGATCGAGATCCAAAGTTCACTAGTGACTTCTGGACACAAGTCTTCAAGAAGTTAGAAACTACATTGAGCATGAGCTCCACGAATCATCCTCAATCCGATGGACAGACAGAATGAGTGAATCAAATTATTGAGGACATGTTTCGAGCATACATTGGTGCAAAACCAACAAAATGGGAACGTTATCTCCCAATTTTGGAGTTTGCTTATAGCAGCTCCAAGAATACGTCGACGGGATATAGTCCTTTTATGTTGATGTATGGTTTTCAGCCACGAGCCCCGATTGATGTTAATATACATCATGATGAGTTGCGAAGCACGGAAAACTTTCTTCAGGATATGCAAGATAAGTTGCATATTGCACGACATAATATAAAAACTGCTCAAGATAGAGCGCGTTTTTATGCCGATCATCATAGGAAACCTCGTGTATTCAACCCTGGACAGAAGGTATTTTTATGTGTACCTCACAATTCTAAGACATTGTCTAAGGGTAAGTGCGCTAAGTTAGCCCCACGGTTTTGTGGACCTTTTATAGTCCTCAAAAATTGGGTCATCAGCCTATCGTCTCGCTCTTCCCGATGGCGTTGAAATTCATCCAGTTTTTCATGTGAGTTGTCTAAAAGAACTTCTAGGTTCTGGCGACAATACAGTTACAACTGAAACTCTGGTTACTTCTGAAGAATTATCTTCTATACCACATGTACCAGAAAGAATTCTCGATGTTAAAACAAAAAAATTACGTACTAAAGAAATCCGAGAATTTAAAATAAAATGGATGGAATAATCAATAAAAGATGCCACATGGGAACGCGAAAATTTTCTCAGAACTAACTTCCCTAACTTTCCATTGCAAGAGTGCAATGTTTTAAAGAGGGGGGAAGTATGTTACGGGCATGACCATATAATATCCCGTGGTGAGAATTTACCGTGGTATTCTATACACATGGATAAGTGTGAGGGTTAAACGAGAGTGTAAAGAAGGGGAGGATTACTTTTAATCCTCGGGATTGAGACAACCCATTAGGCCAAGTGTGAACTTGCCTGGGGGCCTTGGGTATCGCTATAAATAAGAGACCTAGCTACCCTCATTTCATCATCTTGTTGACTACATCGAGACTCTATCTTGTGGTGGGTCAACTCTTGTAGCGAGCGTGCCAGCACCAGGTACGACTCGACGCCACGGCTGTGGTATGGGACGTCGATCGAGGCTTGAGTCCGTCTCGATCCCTTCGCTCGGGGGTGGTCGGGTGGATCCACACCCTTCTTTCTCTCTCTCCTTTCTATCTATCTATCTATATTCTATCCTTAACTAGTGCTTACATTAGTTCATGTCTCTAACAATATGCCTCTTTTGAGGCCACCCGGAATTAAGAAGGCACTTACATTGACAAACGAAAACCTTCGTCGCTTCACCTGTGAGAAGAATCCAACATTCATCGGAAATCCATCTACCGACTCAAGATGCCTCTCTATGGCCTTAAGCAAGCACCACGTGCTTGGCACTCGAAGATAACACAATATCTTCATCGAATCGGCTTCGGAATGTCAAAATCCGACAATTCTCTCTATGTAAGAAGTGATTCCGAAAGTCCGATCATTGGAGGAGCATCTAGTCGACATCAACAAGGTCAAATCCCTCCTTTCCAACAAATTCGAGGTGACGGACATGAAAGAGCTCCACTACTTCCTTGGCATCGAGGTAATTCGGACTCCAGCCGGGATTATGATCTCCCAACGACACTACATTCGCAAATTGTTATACAAGTTCGGGATAACTGAGTGCAAGTCTGTGGCAACACCTCTCGACCAAAACCTCAAACTAGATGCCAATTCTCGCACTACGGAGTGTGAGCCGACTCAGTATTGACAACGGATTGGTAGTCTTATCTACCTCACGATCACTCGACCAGACCTGAGCTATCCGGTTGGCCTTCTTAGCCAGTTCATGCAAACGCCACGAGATATCCATTTGGATTGTTCTAAGAGAGTGCTACGATACGTGAGCGGAACGATGGATTATGGCATTCTCAATAAGTCGGCCACGCCAATTCAACTCGAGGGGTAAACAGATGCCGACTGGGTAGGCTACAAAGCCGACCGACGATCAACCTTTGGTTTCGTCTTCTGCCTCGGAAGTGGAGCCATCTCTTGGAGTAGCAAGAAGCAACCAACCGTCGCTCTTTCGAGCACAGAGGCCGAATACAGGGGCGCGGCGGTGGCTGCATGTGAAGCCATATGGCTTAAGAGGATATTGAAGGATCTGGGCGTTCCCCTCAAAGATCCAATTCCCCTTTACTGAGCAGTATTTATCAGGCTCGAAACCCGGTGTTCCATGCACGCACAAAGCATATCGAAGTGCACTATCACTTCATTCGAGAGCACGTTCAAGCTGGCGATGTCGACCTTCAACATATCACTATGAATCTTCAGACAACCGACATCTTCACCAAAGCCCTAGGAGTCGACCAGCTTCGGCAATTCCTGTCAGACCTTGGATTGACGGTCCCTGACTTGCCAAGCTTGAGGGGGAGTACAAGCGAAAACCGCATACCATCCGAACCGGATACAAGCCGAAGCGAACATCAACCAAAGTAGCCGACCAAAGTTGAGCTTGAGGGGGCATGTTGAGAATCAAGCTTGTTGAGATACAAAGCTCAACATTGGCCGAATTGGCTGTGCAAGCCAAGAACCGGATCGGTTGGGACCGATCGGTTAGGCAGGACCGGTGCGTAAACCGGGTGCGTAAACCGGTGCGCAACAAGAAGCCGTAGCGGTGTGTAAACCGTGAGGCCATTGGAAAGATATTCCGCATAGGAATATATTTTGGGAGTTAGTGTAGAGCTCAATTATGAGCATTGAAGTACGTGTCAATACTTCTGTTAGTCTGTATGGACTTGTATAAAAGTGCTCACTGAGCACATCCTATGTACAGACTGAGTATCATTTTTGGAACATAGTTGTGTGTTCTTCTCTCTCTCTCTCTCTCTCTCTCTCTCTCTCTCTCTCTCTCTCTCTCTCTCTCTCCCGCGTATTGTGTATATTCAAGCTCTCCATTAAACCTGTGTTTCTGTGTTCGGTTTTCTATTGCTTCTGCACGCTATTCTTTTTACATGGTATCAGAGCGCGAGGGTTGAGAACCTCTACAACCGACCTTAGCTCGAGAAGAAAACCTAACATTCGTAAAGAACAAAAAGAAATTTAAAGAAAAAGGACAGAGGCATGGCTAGCGCGCTTCCTACTGAGAAGCTTGACAAAAACAACTACGCATCTTGGTCATACAAGATGCACCAGTACCTGCTCGGGCATGGATACTGGAGCTATGTCAACGGAGCAAATGACACAACACCCGATTCGACACACAAAGACTTCCCAACTTGGGAACAGTCGGCGAGCAGAGTTCTCTACTGCTTCGCGTCTTGTGTGGGTGAACAGCTTCTAAGCTACATTCGGGATGCGAAAACGCTGAAAAATGCTTGGGGAAGTCTAAAGAAGATTTTCGCCGCAAGCACCACAGCCAGAAAGCTCCAACTCCGACAGGAGTTGAGCAACTTGCGACAACGCGATTTGTCGGTGGCTAATTACACCTCGAAGATCAAAGATATATGCGACTCCCTAGCCTCCATCAATGTGAACGTCGAGGAAGGCGAAATGGTGCAGAGTTGTCTCGAGGGACTGGCGTCGAAGTTCGGAGCATTCCGAACTCACACGGGAGAATACGTCGTCGTTTTTCGACCTACAGTCGATGCTCGGGTGCGTCGACGAGTATGCACGCCGATAGCAAGATGTTGTACACGGAGGGAGATAGGCCCCGTGGTCGTGGCGGACGAGGCGAGTCGGTGCGCAATGAAGGCGGCCGGCGGGATCAAGGAAGGAGGCACCGAAGTGATGCCGACAGTAATTCCGGACCCTCCGGAAACAGGGGGAGTTGAGGCAATGAGAACTGACAAGGGAAATACGTCGCGGAATGTTGGTACTGTGGCAAGAAAGGCCACAAGGAGAGCGACTGCTTGAAGAAGCACGCCAATTCGGAGAGGACCGAATCCGGATCAGGTTCCGGACAAATCGACAAGGGTAATCGGCAACGATCATAGTACACCGAAGGATCCAGAAAAGCCGAAAAAGGGCCAACCTTCGTGATGAGACACAAAGCGAACTCGATGAAGAAGTCCACCCCGAAATCGGACGAGGTGTGGTCGATGGCCACACGTACGTTTTTCGATCCGCTTCCGGGTGTGCCCTTTTTGGCTCGACACACCGCTCCCCGCTTGGGGTGTCCTTGGTAGCTTTCCGTGCTGCTACCCTCGAAGGATCATCCTTGCCAGTTTCGACCCATCTGGCCTTCGTTGTTCTCGTGACACCTTGGTTGCTCGTTGCGTCTACTGCTACAACCTTCGTCCCCTTACCATCACCGTCGGTATCTTGGTCTTACGTCGGCTCCCGGTGCCGACCGCCGAAGCCTCTAGATCCGATGTGGAGGATCCTTCTTGGGCCTCCAATCCATTAGGCCACTGACTCATGCACCAAGCGTGTCTGGTCTTTCTCCTGCTGACCCTGTCGATCGGGGTCCGATACTAGTTCGTGGCCGCATCCCCGGCCTTATACCTCCTTCCGCTCCTTTTCGGCCCTTCTGGTTGATCCCGTTCACCTGCCGCCACCGTCCTTCTCTCTAGGTCTCACGCCGGCTTTCAGGCCGACCGCTGGAGTCTCCGGATTGGTATGAGGATCGTCGTAGGATCGCCCATCCGCACTTCTACGTCGTATCTTGGGATCCCATTCACCTGCCGCCACCATCCATCTCTCTAGGTCTCACGCCGGCTCTGGGGCCGACCGCCGGTGTTACGAGCATGACCATATAATATCCCGTGGTGAGAATTTACCGTAGTATTCTATACACGTGGATAAGTGTGAGGGTTAAACGAGAGTGTAAAGAAGGGGAGCATTACTTTTAAATCCTCGGGATTGAGACAACCCATTAGGCCAACTGTGAACATAGCTGGGGGCCTTAGGTATCGCTATAAATAGAGGCCTAGCTACCCTCATTTCATTATCTTGTTGACTACGTCGAGACTATGTCTTGTGGTGGGTCAACTCTTGTAGCGAGCGCGCCAGCACCAGGTACGACGCGACGCCACGGTGGTGGTATGGGACGCCGATCGAGGCTCGAGTCCGTCTCGATCCCTTCGCTCGAGGGTGGTCGGGTGGATCGACACCCTTCTTTCTCTCTCTCCTTTCTTTCTATCTACCTAGATCTATCCTTATCTAATGCTTACTTTAGTACATGTCTCTAATAGTCGGAGTCTCCGGATCGCCGTAGGACCGCCCCATTGCTACCTTTGCCCTCGGCCCCTCACCGCCACCGTTAGTCTGTTGGTCTTACGTCAGCTCCACTGCCGACTGCCGAAGTCTTTAGATCCGGTGTGAAGGATCCTCCTTGGGCCTCTCGTCTTTCCGACCCTATCCTGGGTTTTCCTTCTCCACAAGTTGAGAGGGTGGCTCCCTCCACACCCTCTCCCGTGGTACCGATGTACCGTGTTCCAGCCTCCCCGTAGGCCTGCCTCTTCCTCCCTTCCAGATCGGTTATCTGGAAGTCCGCTCCGCCCGGTTCTCTTCCAAGTCCGTCCGTCATTCTCTGTATTGCCGGGTCTCATTCTCCTGCTGCCACCGTCAGTATCTTGGTCTTACGTTGGATCCGATGTCGACTGCCGAAGTCTCTAGCCCGATGTGAGGTGACCCATAGGACCGGACTTCGTTCCTCCGCTGCCTTTGTTCTTCTCTTGAACTCGTCGTTGGCCTCCTTGTTGTGCTCCCACCTCCATCTTCCTTCTCTCTAGGTCTCACATCGGCTATCGGGTCGGCTGCCGAAGTCTCCAGAGGAGATGTGGAGATATTGATTTCGTAACGACACCCGACGACTCATCTGAGGTCACCGACCCTTTTAGTGGTGTCGGTGGAAAGCATCCGCTCTATGATCGACCAAGCCCCGCCTGGGTTTGATTCTCCAATGCCCGGAGTTTCGGCTCTGATGCCGATCTTGCCAGACTCGATCCGTACTCTCGATCATCTTCTTCTCGATTCCTGTCCTTCGCCTTGGTCGATCTTTCTCCCCATGTAAAAGAGGGTGGCTCGTTCTGCACCCTCTTCCGTATCGGCACCCTCATACCGAACCCTGCCCCTGTCAAACAATCCACATCCAGATCGTGCTCCATCCGAATCGAAATGCCGACCAGTTCGGTCCCCGGTAGGGTCGACTTCCGATTCCACTCCCTTCGGCGTTGGATCTCATTTCCTCTTTCTCTGCCACAGCTCCATCCTCGACCTCCTCGTAGGCCGTTTCCCATCCATCTTCGTTGGCATCGTGCCAGGACTCCTCGTTGGCGCTTTCCATATCTCCGGTTTTATGTCGGCACACGGGCTCGACTGTCAGAGTCTCCGGAATCGCTCTTCTCCGCTCCCAACCTCCTCCTCAGCTGGTCTTTCTCCGCAAGTCGAGAGGGCATCTCGCTCCACACCCTCTCCCGTGGTACCCTCGTACCATTCTTCGGCCTTTACCCAGGCCATGTCCGCCTTGTTCGGAAGGCCGACTAGCTCCGAGTTTTTGGAATCCGTCTGCGTGTTGGATCTCTCTTCTTCTTCAACCATCGCCGTCAGATCCTCATACGCTTGCCGGACCAGGGCTTTGACATCGAGCTTCGTCGATCCTTCTTGTTGCGTGCCCACCTCCTACCATGATGATGCGTTGTCACACATTATCTTCCTTTTTCCTTTCGCGGACCACTCCACATCCAACAGTCAGCATACTCGTTCGACTTCCGACCAGTCCTCGGTAAGGCCATTCGCTTCGTCGTCATCTTCGAGCTCAAATCCGATGGCCTCCCGTTCCGCTCGGTCGATCGACCTAACAAACAACGGGATTTTGTCCACCCCCACCAGATTTTGTTCCCGCTCCGGAAGCCGAGCAAGCCGCCGCTCAAACTCTAGGAACGCCTTCATTGCTCCCCGATGGGTCTTCGCCAACGCAACCCACTGGCGAAGTCGCGTCATCCCCGACTCTTCGGCCATCCTCTATATGCCTGCAAGAGCGCCTCTTCGAAGACCTCCCACGAACTATGAGCTTCTCGGAGCTCCTTTACTTCTGCGTACATACGGACGGCGACGACCCGACAGAAGAACTCTAGCCTCAACGCCTCATCTACGCCTCGCACCTCCATTTCCGCGTTGTAGGCTTCCAAGTAGGATGGGACTTTGTCCCCGTTGAAACAGCCGACTCTTTCAGCCACTCGCTCAATAGCTCGTTGCGTTGCTTCTCGCCTCATCACCACTCGTCCGAACTCCAACACCACTTCGGCCACCATCTCCGCGAAGTCATCGTCTTCCGGCTCCATCCTCCCTTGCTGCCCTTCATGTCGGGTTCACCAAAGATGTCGTGGTAATACACGAGTACATGTCGAAAGGGGCGGAACCACGGGGGTCTCGGACGAGGAAGAGATGGATGTCGGGAAGCTGACTCTCTCCGGTCCTGGCTGCAACAGTTGTGGCGCAAACCAGAGCGATTCCGGACACGTACCAGAGGCTACTGAACAAGAGAGAGGGAGAGAGAGAGAGAGAGAGAGAGAGAGAGAGAGAGCACGCGCCCAACACTGACTCAACACACGCCTCTTATGTACATGAAGCGAAAGGGAAGAAACGCACCCGACACCCTCTCAATGTTAAAACAAAAAATCTACGTACTAAAATAATACGAGAATTTAAAATTAAATGGATGGATAAATCTATCAAAGATGCCACATGGGAACACAAAAATACTCTTAGAACTTCCCTAATTTTCCATTGCAAGAGCGCAATGTTTTAAAGAGGGGGAGTATGTTACGGGCATGACCATATAATATCTCGTGGTGAGAATTTACCACGTGGATAAGAGTGAGGGTTAAACGAGAGTGTAAAGAAGGGGAGGATTACTTTTAATCCTCGGGATTGAGACAACCCTTTAGGCCAAGTGTGAACTTGCTTGGGGGCCTTGGGTATCGCTATAAATATGAGGCCTAGCTACCCTCATTTCATCATCTTTTGACTACGTCGAGACTCTGACGTTGTGGTGGGTCAACTCTTGTAGCAAGCGCGCCAGCACCAGGTATGCCTTGACGCCACGGCGGTGGTATGGGACGTCAATCGAGGCTCGAGTCCGTCTCGATCCCTTTGTTCGGGGGTGGTCGGGTGGATCAGCACCCTTCTTTCTCTCTCTCCTTTCTTATATTTTATCCTTATCATATGCTTACGTTAGACCATAACTCTAACGGTTATACTCATCGATCGAAAATAATGAGTCGTCGAATAATGCAATAGGTTCAACAGAAAAGAATGACATTTTAGATCAAATCTAAAGGCCCTAGGTCTGGTCACACCATTGTTACCAAATTTAACACTCAAGCTCGAAATTTTGTTGCAAATTGAGGTAGCAAGAATAAAATAGTTGAGCAATGTCGATATTATTAAAGAGTTAGGCAATCAATTGCATAAGACATAGAAAGCTAAATGTTAGGCAAAAACACCTCAAATGTCAATTTCTTAAAACACATTATTATTATTATTATTTTCTTAAAATAAATAATTTTTTTACATAACTATAAAAGGAAAGGTCTTGGCCTATTTGTCATTATCACATTTAAGGAGATCGAGAGCACAAGAGCACTTACGACCAAGCACTCGAGTTTTCTCGCATTTCAAGCACACCTACTCAAATCAGCAAACATGAACAAGGGAGAGAAAATTGTCAGGTAGGCATATTCTGACTTTCAATGCAGTGCATTGGATTCTGGTTGAAAGAGGTGCACCTTCAACGGGAATCTGATGCACTACATCGAATTGTGGTTGAAAGTATGGATTCAACCAGAATCCGATGCAATGCATCGAATAACCGAACCCCCCCCCCCTCCCCCCACCTTTCTAACCCTAAATCCCCAAAAGAGACGAGAGCAACAATAGTCACCAGCCCTCCCCTTTTATAACTTCAAGGGGTGGGGGTCATTATTACAATGCGGCGGTTAAGAAATTCCCGTCTTGTTAAAGAGGGATCTCTGCCACAATTCCCTCTTTGATTACCTCACTTACCGATCACCATTCTCTCTATGTATGGCCTAAAGTACCATGTATAACTCACTTTCCATGGATTTTCTCGCCATTGCCGGAAATCTTCACGACAACGTAAAAGAGGTAGTGTTATTTTTACCCCATAAAGTAGATTCAAAAGGCTATAAATGAGGAAGAGAGCTCATTATCGAGTTTGTTGGGGAGTTGAAGCACCCAAGCTTCCACATGAATTCAAATCATGAGGTAGGGATGTCACATAAATAAATGCGTGTGTACTGCTCAAGCAGGACCACTAGGAACTTGAACCAAAGAAGATGGCTTTGTCGAGGAAGTATTGCAAGCGATGGTAATTTGATGACCTCTCTCCCTACAAATTTACACATTATTTTTCACTTCATGGTTAGAGTTTTGCGCCCGAAAAATTCGTCACGATCTTGCTCATTCAAGATCATCGTAAACATAGTTTAGAAAATATCCAACTTCATCATAGTCAAAATAATGAAGGGGTTATAAATCCTGCAGATATATCAAATTCAAGAAAAGAGGAAAACCCCCAAGATTAATAATATCCAAATTTACATCAAATAACCCTTTTTCATATGATGAATATGATCAAGATGAAGAAAATATTGGAGCAATATCTTTAAGTTTCCACATGGCGTCTACGACCAACGGCCACATCGCCTCTTATTGTCGTAGAAAATGAGCTCTTTTGCTCAATTTACAACAATTTGGAGCTCCTCTACCAAATAGGGAAAATGATGCCTCATTTAGTGTGCACCACAACATTTTCTTTTAGCATGCACCTATCCTTATCTTAGTGTGAGCACTTGGTGCTAGAAAAATGTTTGTCACCATTTCTTTATCCACTCCAATGTTATGACTTTCGCATTGTAAGTTGTAACACACATTTCCCTTTGTTGCCCCTAGCTTGATTTGAATCCTTAACCTTAAAATTCAAGTAGATAATTGTTACCATTTAAGCTACCTTCAATTATTGGATTGAGTTTCACCTTCTTACTATTTGCTAATGAAAACCCCCAAGTTGTTAGTTTATCCCCACATGTATTCTTAGAGTGCACGTCTATAATAATACCTCAAATGAAGAGTGGTTATTATGCAACCCAACCTTATGTGTCGATGAGGAGTCAATTTGATAAGTTGAACAAAATGTACTTGGGAAAGAGGGAGTAGGGTAATGGATTTGATTAGCCATGTCATCTAGAAGAACATTCTCTGGTGGTCGATTAAGATGTACATAGTCTTGAAGTATTTACCATTGGCTTTAAAATAAGTAATATCTAGCACTAGTTTGTATCTAGGGAGGTAAGTCATATTAAATGACAAGTAGGTTGACAAAAAGGAATATCCCCACTACTATCAACTTACTTGCACATGTAATGTGAAATTAAGGCCAAACAAAAATATAAGTAACCATCATCTTTCCCTTTCACTAGGTTGTTATGACCTATTATTTGTGTCTGAACTATTCTATAGTAGGCTAGTCCAGATCCTATCTAAGCTCTAAGGTGTGAGCGCACATGAGGGCTACCAATGTAAGTTACTCTCATATGTAATACAAAGTTTGTATTAATACATATACATCTCTATGAGCGTAACTCTATATGCCTATCTAGTGAATTCTCAAATTTTACTTATTAAGGCCGACCTCTTTACAATTGACCCACAAAATTGTTCTACCATGGCATCTCAGTTGAGATATTAATCTAGATTAGTACTATACGAGTAGTTGTTGTCTAGTGCCACATACACACCCAGTATCAATGGTCTTGTGCATCAATTTTACAATTGCTCCATTGCACATTCACTCGCCTCTAGTATATGAAGGAAAGCTAGATGGCACCAACTACACTCTATGGAAGTTCAAAATGTCTGCCCTTTTAGATTCATGTGGGAAATAATCATGGGCCCATGGGAAGAGACCCTAAGCCCATGGTAACCTTTCGAGCATGCACATCAATCCCTCCAACGGTTGACTTGAAGTTTGGAAGAGAATGAATGTCGATGCACTTTGTACCATAGTCACTAGTGTATGTGACTCTATACTAACATTAGTGAAACATTGACTAAGGCAAATGAACCTAGAGTACTAACTAGCGAATGTGAGATGAGGAATTATACAAGGATACAAAACCTCACAATTCACCTTGTTGAAAAGAAGATTGTTGATGGAGAGAAAGTAGAATTCTTGTAACAAGGATTAAGGATCATCAAGATCAACTGGTTGCCATTGCCTTCTTTCTAGAAGATGTGACACATCAATGTATTCAAGTACTTCTTCCAAGTATGACTACATTATAACAACATTGAACAATTAAGGCTTGTCCCATTCCTTTGAAATTTGACGATCTCGGTGCAATGTTGCTTGAGGAGGAGTTTCAATTGGAGAGAGTGGAAGGGAAGAGTTTATGTGCCTGATCCATGTGTTACATAACAAAGTATTGGACTTAACAACATTAGAACAAACTCCCAAATCCATGATAGACATCCACATGTACCAAGTATTTAAAATCTTGATATGTTCTTTTTATTTGTATTCATGATTTTTCATATGTTAAGCATTAAAAGTAGCAATAGAAAACATGATTGAAAGTCATCTTGCATATTATAAATATGCAATATTTTCTATGAACGTATTGAAAAATGAAATATGCATTCCGTTTCCTAAGCATTTGGCACTACATCAGTCAAATATATATTTTGTTGAAGAGCATGTACGTGACGTAGTACTAGAGCTATGAACAACAAATTTGTCAAGGCAAATTTCATGATTTGCATATATGTAGCACATGTATATGTACTCATTGAGGCCATTAACTATGTGCTTATTGTGTAATACTCCATAGAATGTTTGGGGCATGGGGCAAGGCAAGGGAGATAAACATAAAGAATATTCTTTGTAAGATAAAAGAAATACTCGAGCATTCTGCAGGAGCTGGTTCTTCTCCAAAGTATACGTAATAGGTTAGCTTATATATATTTTAACATCAATAGAGTGACCTAAATGCACAAGTTTTCTTGATGTGTGTCTCCTACCTAAGAAGGGATATTCATACTTCGAAGCACAAAGTCTCGATGTTTGATTAAGGCATACAAATATGAGATCAACCTTCTAGGTGTTCTCTTTAGTGTGACACTCAAGTCATCACCCCCTCTTTATATGTCATCATAGTTTTCACAAATTGCACCACTTGCAAAGCATGTAAAAAGCGAGTAATACTCATCCTCTACTAGCCCTTCCTTGCATAACTTAAATGCCTTTATATTTGGTAGATTCTGATGCCATAATGCAACTATCGTACCTAGCTTGTATGACCATGGAAGAAGGAGTGTTAGTATCGAGATAAGGTTGAATACAATCAATAGGCATTCTTACCTTATAATAAAACCAGCATTTAGGGTTAACATTTGTAATGTAAAATTCTAATGTTGTCCTTGTAGCATCTTCCCACTTCTTCGTCTGTGGTTCCATTACCCTCTCCTTAATATTTGCATATTTCATAGCATCACTTGAAAGTTCTAAGAGATCATCCACACCCCATCTTTTGAACCATTTTTTGATGTCAACTACCCAACAGTCTTGTTTGTTGGGTTCATAAATACTCAAGCCATCAATTGATATATACATTTCAACTATCTCTTTATTGTTTGAACATTCTTCATAGCTTCACAAAAACATTTCTTTATTACAATATCATTGACAATTGTGTTAAGTGGATGGCAAGTCCAAATATTTTAATACAACGATGGTTTCTAAATCCAAGTTTGGTTTCCATATATCAGAGTTTTCATCTCACTCAATTATGGTGTGGATTGGTGGAACGTTCTTGGAGTGGTCAATGCCTCTAGTTCTTGGAATACAAGAGAAAGATAGAGGCCCTATACTTCCATAACTAAGTAAAACACAAATGACTTCATGGTCAATAAACTAAGGCAAAGAATGCACATTTAGGTTTTCTTGTGATGTGCGCATATTTAATGTATCGAGTACATTATCTACCATGTCAACACACCATGTATGCTAACCCCAAGATTGGATTTAAAATGTCTTATCATATTCAAAACAAAAAGAAAATTTCATTAGACAAACACAACTTTTCACGACATATCAAGCTAACCTCACAAACAAGTCTATAAAGTGATCAATAACATGGTTCACTTATGACAATACTAAATCATCCATAATTTTCAAAGAATATTTTTGCACATATCTACACAAAAATCAAGAATGCACGCTTAGAATTCAATATAGGCATATGGGGATGCTGGAAAGAGATCACCGCCAAATTCGATTACAAGTATCTAGTTATCTAATAACCAACCACAATTGTACCAAGAAGTTACATTTAACAATGTGTCTATGTATATATATAACTTTGTTTGCCTAGTTTATGTAAAAGCTTGTGTGAAATGCTCCGTATATGTACATAAAGTCATGTGGAAACTATTAAGTTTTTCTTTTTGTATGTATTTTAATTTGAGCTCCATTTGTTAATCTTAGGCTACTATATTTCTTGCATGATATAGAAACCTCCTATGAATATTTAGCTGAAAGGTAGAAAAATGATTCTACTTCCACTAAATTAGCATGAACATCTAACTATACACCATGCACAAAACATTTAAAACAATTAGCAACTCAAACAAAGAAACCTTTGTTCATATGAAAGCCTATCTATATTTGTTGTCTTCAAATACTTCATATGGATCAAATGTAGGTGGGAAATTACAAAGACACAACTCTTAACCATTACAAGTTCCATTAGATGGGTCACTAACTACAAGGATAATCGTGCACGTTATTATAACAAAAGTTTGTTGTTGACGGTTGAATGAACTTTGCAAACAATAAAATGACTTTGTTTTAAGTCATTGTTAGCAATGTGTACACTATTCAATAAGGTTTAAAGACAATATCATATTCTTTATGTCATTGAACATCTAAATTGCAATATTTAGACACAGTCTTCCACCCCTTTACAAACATCCTCTAAACTAGAAAACCTTTGCTTCATCTTTCTTAACAGGAGTTTAAACATTGAACATTCACCCTATGAATCGTCATTGATGTAAAAGTCTAAATTGAATCCCCATTGACAAGATATAGATCAATGTTGATTTAGAACTCGGAGGTGTGGCCCGTTTTTCTATCTCATTATATTGTTAGATTGATTTCCAATGCTTCCCAAGTTGAAATTTTCTCCACAATTCATGTGCTCATTCTTATTTTGAAACATTACTCCATGATACTTCCAATGGAATCTAAGGGTGTCTTCCAACAACATATTAGGTGCTTTATTTATGAATGTCTGCTATTCCATCCTCAAAGTTCTTACTTTGTCAATTTTTTATGCCCTACCTCTTGTTAGTATCTCTCAAGATTTAAGAAAAAAGTTTATCTTGTGATAAATCGCCATTAAACTTCTAGCTTGTTAACATTAAGGCCTATAGATACAAGTGTGAAAACAATAATTCATTATATAAAACCTCCTTTTATTGTCCTTCTAGGTTCTTCAAGTTCCTTTAAATGCTAGCTTTCTACGGGATCTAGCCCCTCCAATAATAGAATAATTAGAATGACCCTCGTTCGTGATTTATACTAGTTGTATCATTGTATGTTAGGTAAGTCCTTTGGAGCTCAATGTCGATCTAACTAAATAGCTTCATGTATCTAAATCCATATCCACAAATGGGTATTGTTAAAGCAATTAATTGAATTACACACAAGAGCTTATATGCTAAATTTTAGATTTTTTGTTTAGTCCCAAGAAAATAGAAGTTGTTAGAAGCTCCATGGCTACAAGATGGTTTTGCCACCCATAATTAGATTGAAAGCATGATTAAAGTCCCTTTTTTATAGGTAGACCCACCCTCAATTCTGTAAACAACCATTTTTATAGGTGCCTATTATAGATGAGTGTATTACCCGTCCTTGGTCCCCATCAACCCCTTTACTAATCCACATTGTACAAAGATGGAATCTTCTTTATTCATCTAGAGGGATTTGAGCTATAAGTCCTATCTAACATATACATGTCTTACTTGAAACCGTCTATTTATTTATTTATTTTCAAGTATTTACAATATGTGCGTATATTATATTCAAGATTTTGTAAGCAAGGTATATATTTGGTTTATGCACAATCTATGGCTAACTTCATTGCTATTGCAAGGCTCCCTAGAAGAAAAAAAATCATTAACAACTAGAACTATTCCACTATTGTAGGGGGACCGGGGTATTTATAAGCAATCTCTCGTTGCTAAGGGGTAGTATTTCTACTTCTTGACAACATTCAAGGATAGACTATGAAAAGGTATAGTAAAAAGGTTGAAGCAATGACAAATGTGTCTTGTAGATCGACATACTCCTTAAAGTGCACAACATTCAAAGAAGAAGTAAGGTATCACTTTGAGAAAAAGACACCAATGACCATCAAACAATTTGGTCGAAAGAGGAGGGTTATTCTATATCAAAGGCCTATATTGTCATACACCTCAAATATTAAATATCTTGTCATAATTCGTGAAGCTATAATGTGTGCGTTTGAATTTATGCCACCTATGCTAAAGGAGGAAGCATTCATGGTGCAATATTGTTTTGAAATAATTAAATATGGAGCAACTAATTTTGTTGATATATGAGTGTGTCGGTTCTTGGTTGTTCTCAATAGCCAAGTACCAAGATGATGGTAAAGTTAAACCCATGGTCATAAATTGATATTGGCAGGATGTGCTTGATCAATTGAGATCACAAAACTTCCATAATGAACAACAAACACTATAAGGCTTGCTAAATTTTTTATAGCATCTTCTCTGCTTGGGAGGATATGGTTCATGGCTAGACAAGATATTGCACATGGTGTACAAGCTAAATCGAGATTATAAACAAGTTAAGTTAATTGATAAGGGCCACATTTTGAGATGCTTCTAGTGTTAACTTCTGTAATAGGTAGACAATTTCATTTACTTGCAAGATACCACACCATGTGTGCAAATACTAGACTCAATAGACAAAATGTCATCAATAGAGAAGAGTTCGTTCTCTTTTTCCTAAAACATTCCTGGACAACATGGCTAACAAATATCCCCATCAAGAGGATTGTATTTGTCATTGATCTTATCTCAATATACACATATATGTTATGCCAATGAAGATGTTGGTCTTAGTTCAAACCTACTAATAAATGGCTCACTCTAGACAAAACTTTTAATGCTTACTAACATTAGGCACCATTAACCCATGCCCTTTGATTATCAACATATTTATAACTTGTAGTTTATCAAGATTGATTTCTTCAAGCAATCATACATAGCATCATATCATTGAAAGGATGTATTTTTTATGATGAAATCAACAATAGCTAAAATTAGTCAAACTACCCGCGTGCAAATAACTCACTAGTCCACAAGCAATATTCAACAAGAGATTTCATTCACTCCCTAAGTCTGATCCCTTGAAATTGTCCAAATCTTGGACTCAAAAATACATTCTATAGTTTATCAACACGAGCATTAATTACCCCCATAAGTCGATCAATTTCATATTATTGCAATGTTTATCAAGAGATATCATTTACTTCATTGAGAAGAACTTCTTCCACTTGAGAAACAGGGTTGGATGTTAGCATTGTGGTTCCAACCTAAAACACAGATGATGGCAATAGAGTCGCCCATGAGACAGGAATTATTAAAATCCTTGGGAGACCAAAATATACGAGGTTGAGCTCATGGTGTGGATTAAACTTGAGATATCTCAAAATTATGACTTTGTTAAGTGTGAGCCACCAAGCCATGCACAAGTAGTAGCAAAATATTCTAACTAAGCGTTGAAAATTGATGGAAGATGGGTGAGTGATATAGCTCACTGCCTCAAAGTCTATTGCATGGTTTATTTTTTGGGGGGCAAAACCTCACACGTCACTAGTTAGACACAATCAAACATAATCATTAAAAGGGTGCTTCAAGACAAGACCTTCAAATGCAAATGCTCACATTTACAATAGATGGTTGATAGAGAGAGCACCCATGGGTTCAATTGGAGATGGGCAACCAAAGCAAAATGTCGTGAGGTTTGATGGGCGTGTCTCGAACACTAGGGAATTGAATCAATTGAACATCACAAATCACTAGGTCGAGCTAGGCCCAATCAATGATGTAGATGGGCCACATGGGACCTATCACAACGTTGAAGAATGTTTCGATGGACATCAATGGAATGTCTCTCAACTTAACATCATCACGGAGGTTAGATGAGCCAAAAGGAGTTAATACTACATATGTAAATGTGAAATCTTGAAAAGAGACAACATGGGACATAGTTCAACTAAATCAAGCATCATCATGAGCATTGACAGGGTATTGGACAAGATGAGTCGCCCATGACGATGATTCGATTGAAGTGATTTAGGCGATCAACGTTGTAGCCTAAAGGGCAAGCATCAGGCAATTCAAGATATATCATGTAACCATCAAGCGATCGATGCCTTTCGAGATATCATAAACCAATCAAACCATATGCCTTTCGAGGTATCATAAACCAATCAAACTGATGCCTTTCGCGATATCATTTAACCATCAAGCAATCGATGCCTTTCGCGATATCATAAACCATCAAACTGATGTCTTTCGAGATATCATAAACCAATCAAACCAGATGCCTTTCGAGGTATCATAAACCAATCAAACCGATGCCTTTTGCGATATCATTTAACCATCAAGCGATCGATGCCTTTCGAGATATCATAAACCAATCAAACCGTTGCCTTTCGAGATATGATCACCCATCAAACCGATGCCTTTCGAGAGATATCATCAATCATATGCAGGCAGGTATTGAGGATCGAGCATGCCCAGATGCAAACGATTCAGCTCGATCGAAACTCAGTTGGATCAATCCTCGGAACAATCATGTCCTGTTGATGATCGATCGGGGGGGGGGATTGATATATCGGAATTACGAATTGGGGATCCAACGGAGTTACGACTCGGATCCAACGGAATCACGAAGTGGATCCATCGGAATTACAGCTGAGATCCATGGGAACATTTGATCAGATAAGAGAAGGCTATACATATGTCTAGACTCTCTCTCTCTCTCTCTCTTCTGTGTGTGGCTACTACTTCTACACTTCACTCTTCTGTGCATGTATTATATCTTCTGTTTTTGCTTTCTATCTTCATCTTCCTCACCATCATCAACAAACTGTCCACCCTTCCTATCTTCATCTTCATCAACAAATCCTTCCTTCCTTCCTTCCTTCATTTCCTTCTTGATTAAGCTTATCTACCACAAACTGTGTACTATACAAACGCCCAGCTCAAGCTTTGCTCACCCCTACCGTAGATCTTCTTCACGCATTCCTTCCGATTTCATAAGGAAAGACAGTGGAATTAGGGTTTCCCTAGGGAAATGTCATCTTCGAAGAGCAGAGTTGGAGGAAGAGGTAGCTCGGATTCTCCTAAGAAACCCCAACAACAGCAACCAACTGCCGCCCAAAACCATCAAGAAACAGACGAACCAGAAGAAGACACTGGCGATCGATTACCAAATGGGAGAAGAAGAAGGCCGGGTCCATGGCCGCCCAGAATTGATCAACATAGCGGTATACCAAATCCGCACAGTCTTACGAAAATCCCTCAAGTCTCCACCAATGTAGATCAAGGTAGCGCTTTTCCGAAACTGCCTGAGATTGCCAATGCGGATGAAGGCAGTTATTCAAAACCGTCGAACTCCATGAATGTTGATCGAAGTGGTGTTTCGAAACCACCTGCTACTGCCATCACCAGGCCACCCGACATTGCAAAACCGCCTGGTTTCAGCAGAAAGAAACACCGCTCAGATAAACACTCTAAAGAAGATATGAATGGATCAAAAGAGAATTATAGGGGCATGGCAGCTTCGCCTATTGTGACCGATGCTGGTATTCCTATCTCTCTTGATTCAATGGAGAAGAAAGGTAGAGACCGGACTCATCCAGCTAATGCATTATTGC